>NC_134317.1:5733200-6933200 GCF_964195595.1 Calonectris borealis
AAACTTTTACTTGCTTTATCAGAGATGTGATAAAATGGCTGAGCCATGTTGGTTACAGGTTAGGTCTGTTGACTCTCTGCTCTTCGTTATAGGTAGTGTCAGATTTGTACCTAAAACAGCACGAAACAGTAATAAAACTCTGATATAACCGGCACAAAATCTCAATAGTGTACAAAATGTCACTTAGGAAGCTCTTTGATGTTTGTGGAAACAGGGTATTAGCTTTATTTGTCAGTTCTTTCCATTTGCATTTCTGTGCTCTTTGCTTCCTGAGGAAATCTTTCTCCATTTAATTAGAAAGAAAAGCTAAGGTACATACTTGCTAACAGGCTTAATTTGCAGTGCTATGCCAAAGGTTCTTTGCAAGTCTTTGTAGGGAGCGAGGGAAGAGAAGAGAGTTTCATATTGTTCCTACTAAGCCTGAATGATAATGGTTATTGCTGCTTTCGTACCACTGTCTCCATTACCTCTGCTGTTGAGTTCCACACTTTTTTGCTCTTAATCAAATTTTAAAAAGACCCTATCTCGTCTTCTCACCACCTCATGCACCCGCAGCTGTGTATGAAACAACACCAATTCTAGGTGTGGTTAAGCCTTTCAACATCTCGTCGCTTTAGTCAGGTACGTATATTATCAAAATTAGGGATATAATCTCATGAAAACAAAGTTTTTAAAAATTTTCTAAAATTTTAAGTTCTCTTAGGATTATGGTCATCTCCTGCTTTTGTTAATTTTTAGAACCACGTAAAAACCAAGAAGGGTGAAATATTATGACATTAATTTCTCTTATACACAAAGATACATACAATATGAATGTTCTAATTTGCAGTTTTACAGACTTCCCTTTATGTGTGGACTTTCTATACCAAATCATACCATGTTTGCAGCATGATTTTTCATGCAAAGTAACTTTTTTTTGACAGTTCATGTGTTGTGTTAAAAGGTAGTCTCTCTTTTTTATACAGATAGGTTGCTGACCAATATTTTGCAAATAATGGTAAAAAAATTATTCCATCCACCAAGAAGGATTAGGGAAGCTAGAGATTAACAATGACAGAGACAAAATTACGTTCTCCTTTAAAAAAGAATTTATGAACCAAATTGAGTCCTGGACTTCAATCAGCTTGTTGATTAGTACTCCAAAAAATACCAAATCATTGACTGATGTAGTATGTGAATATCCATGGCGAAATTGCCATATTGTAATATTCGTGCAGAATGTCTCAGCCTGAGAAAGCTGCCCCGTGTAATTCACAATATTCCACCTAATGAAGGACTAACTCTCAAAAACCCCCACAAATCTCCACTATCCCAAGCCTGATGTTCAGCAGTAGTTACTCGTGATGCCAAACACTTGTTGCCAAGCGCATTCGTTACTTTAAACTAATCACCATACTAAAACAACAGCAGCGTAATCCCAAAAGGTAACTTCCAAATCATACAGATTTCCAAGTGCCGGCAAATTGCAGCTGGGAATTTACTCACTTCGGGTGTTTTGTAATAGCAGAAGATGACTGAATTGTCAGAATGGAAACATTTAGCAGCAATAATTTGATTTCAACAAAATGGTGATGGAATTGAGACGGAATTGATTGTTTTCTGCCGGCTTGCTCACAGATTTCCTTGCAGATCAGCAGAAGAGCTGCTGGGTACCGGGAGTCCCCCAGCATCACCCTTGCCTTCTCTGGCTGCGTTCTCCTCCGCGGAGGGGCTTAGGGGAGGGAGTCGTTCTTCAGATTTAGACAACAGGGTGATTAAACATTATAGTTTCTCTTCCAGCAAAAATTAATGACTTCTCAACCTGTCTGTGAGTTTTCCTAAAACTTCTTTGTAATCGTCACACTGAAGGTTTGCAAAACAGCCCCTGATGAGTTTAAGGACCGAGGCAGGCAGCCGGCGGGTAGAATTAGTGTGCAGATGTAAATTAAGATTAACGCATTTCTCTTTGTGTAATCCCTGGCATTTTCAACACAGTGGATATATGGCCTATTTAGGCTCTATATATAAGCTTGGAAGCAATTTAACTCTTTGGTTACACATTTTATGTAATAGCAAGTTACTAGAGTATACAGCAGTAATTTGCACATTGAGCAGTGTATTGCCCTCATCCTCTCCTCTTTTTAATTCCCTTCTTAAAAACAACATCTGCAAGTAACTTCTTTATAGGAAAAATCCTCATGTTTTCCAGGATTTGTTGCAAAATAAAATTTCACTCTTTTATTTCATTCCTTTAGTTGGTTACCGTCTTTTCATACTCTTAAAGCAGTGATGTATACTGTAGTGCTTGAGACTTCTTTCGTAGCAGTCCACTGTACCCACGTTCCCACTGAAATTCCTTGTGTTTGGTGCTGCTAAGGGGGTCGCTGCCCCTGGAAACAGCTGCAAGACAGGGGGCCTGGATTTTCAGATCTTTAAATCACCCGATAATGGTTTGTATTTTAAAGCACAATGTGCATTTATAGTACTGTTCGCATGGTAAAGAACTTACCATCTACACTGAATGCCCTGGAATATGTTGAATGAGAAAAAGTAGTAAGTGTAAGAACTGTAAAAAAATTAAACTCATTGTATCCCAAATAAATGGTATAATTAATTCTATTTAATTTCACTCCACTGCTGAAAGCTACTCCAAAAGTAGGTTTTATATATACTAGGAGTGGAATAGTTGCATTTATTTCTATAGAGACCCTTGCACCGTGCGTTGAAGCAGGTCAGGCTCACGTTTTGGAGACCTGCAATTCGGGCTCGATCCTTGGTCCTCCGCCTCTGCAGCAGCTCGGGTTCAATATCTCTCCGTCTAAACCTGAACACCTGCAAACTTTCACAATTTCACAAGCAAAGACTGGGAGTTCAGTTCCTGATTGCTGTTTTTTCCCTCGGTCGATTTTGAACACAACCTGTTACTCGCAGGCACGATTGGCAGACGTGCGAGGTGTTATTAGTTAGATTTGCGGAGACTCAATGCTCGATTTGAGTCCCCTTGGGTTGCCTCAGCAAGACTTTGGGAGAGATGCTTGCCCATCGTTAACGTGCTGGTAGCTACAGGGAGAGGTTTAGGAGGCTATTTCGCAGCCTGGAGGAGTTGTCATGTGTTCCACATAAAAAGCTAATGTAGCCTTCTTTTAGAAATAACAGCTGGAAATCACACTGCAGCACTCAAGCTATACTTGAACTGGTTTTGCAATGCCGGAGGAAAAATAAACAGAGCATCTATGCTGAGACCTGGGGCTACAGCTCCAGGAAAGAGGATTACAGGGCTGGAGTTCGTGGGATGTCAAACTGCACGGGGAGAAGCAGAAATGCCGAGGGGCCACCCGTGTCCCAATCCACCGGGGACTTTGCAGAGAAGCTGCCAAATAACCTCCACTTCGTCCGGTCGCTACCAATTCTGCTGGCTCACTTAGGCTGGGTAAAGTTATCGCATGTTGGGACACTAATTCAGAGGGAAATCCTGGAAAGTTTTTCCATAGGCAATGCTGCAACATCCCATTTGATCATTTTTTAAAAATGTTTCTGGATTTCCATTTGATATTATTCTTGTTAAGTGGTTTATTTTGCATTTACAAGATGATATAACACAACAAAGACAGGCCTGATTTAAAATAAATTATTTGGACCCGCTTAATTATTTTTTGTAGAATGTTCATTTATGCACATTTTGAAAATTTGGGCCTTGTCCAGAATTGGAACAAAAATAAGACTTCAACTATCTAGGTTATTAGGGTATTAGTTATGGGCTTCATATCTGATTTGACTAAAATTATACTATGCTGAATGATATACTATGCAAATGATACCATGCCCCCCCCCCCCAACCCAAGCAAAATAAAACACTTTCATTATTATGTATTTGTAGCGTTGTACTGAATATGCTATGTAAATTGAGTTTTTTTGATCAAGAAGAAGAAAAATCATTGGTCGGTCTTAACATCTACAGTCACTGTAGCATTTAGAGCTAGGACTGAATTACTACTTAACTGAAAAAACAGCAGTATAAGAGATTGTACATCTAACAACATTTCAGAACCTTCATATATTTGAAGTAAGAATCAATTGTCTGCTTTATCAGGCAAGATAGGGTTTTAATTCCTACTATCCTTTCAACCCGTATCCTCACAAATTAGTCATGATTTGTATGTGAAGCTACACACAAGTCATTAAAAGTGGCAATAAATCCTATTATGTGTGATACGTATACACTATACATATAAAACACAAAACAAAATGCATACGTATGTATATAAATGCACAGTTATAATAGTGTATACATAAGGACATACCGAATCCGCCCCATCTGGAGAAGGATGACCTTCTGCAGTACCAAATGGATTACAAAACCTTTCCTAGCTACTACAAGTGTATAGATCATATTCTTCGAGCACCCATAAAAGTCATAGTTACTGTCAATTTGAGAAATTTTAGCTCAGTGCTCCTGTTTCTCTTTTGCTGTCACGGGAGAAAAGAAATCCTTCTTATTAGAGGGACAAGACGTACTAGTGGATCGTACCTTGACAAATGACCTTTTCCTGGCTTTAATAGCTCTAGGAAGGGTATCCTTGAAAACCAGCGGGTGTTTACATTTGCCATTTGAATGGCAAACATTGCATGTTTTTCTTGGCCTCTTCGGGTAACGTGGGTGAAAATTGCCTTTTGATGTATTTATCCTATATGTTTCTCCTGTGCTAAGGAGCAGCCTGAAATTTCTCACGCTGCTTTTGTTTTACTAAACTCTTCAGTTTCATAAAAGTAGATACTGAATATCTTGAGGAAACAGGTTCGTGCAGTATTGCATTGCTGCATTAAGTGGAAAAAAGGCATTATTGCACCTTTTCACTAAGGGAGGACAAAATACATCCTTCCTTATTCATTAGACCCTTTCAGGCTGTGACTGTTCTGTCACAGCTGAGATGACAGGAGGCCATCCTTCACAGCGATGAACATGTCAGCCCGTCCTCTTCTCAGCTGGCACCGTGTCATTATGCATATGGCAGAATAAAAAAAAAAAAAAAAAAAGGATGCGATTTGATTGAAACATGGATTTGTGCAGACATAAGGATCGTGGCTCAACAGATGTGATCCTTACGTTTGAAATAGGAATGAAAATACGAATCAGCCTTTATTAAAGTTTGCACAGCTGCTTCTTATTACTGACGTGTTGGGTGAGAGGGGTTCTGTTGCTTCAGCTTTCCTGCACGACACGCTTGCCTTCTGGTGACATTCGCTATTTGGTCACCCACAAAACAAGCTCCTTTATTTTTAATAAGACTACAGCTATGTCTTACAGCGTTTGTAATAACGGATACAGCTCCTAGTGCTAACCTTCACAAATTAAAGTAGGAATACCTAGTAAAGGCTTTACTGAGTAGCTTGTTGCCTGTCTGAACCTTTAGAAAGCAAAGCTTCAAGTCATTAATGGTTGGAGGAAGAGTTGGTCTCTAAGGGGAATGCTGCTGTACATCGCTGTGCTGGAGCTGAATGTATAGCTTGCAGCAGGACCTTGAGTAAACGGCTGAATCTTAAGAATCTTTTAATAAGCACAGCTCAGATAATGCACATTTTATTTTCTGTGTAAATAATACAGAGCAGTTATACAAAGACCTTAAATTATAATCACTATTGTAGTTAGAAATCTGTATTCTTCTCACAATTCACTACATACTACTTTGACCCAGACTATTTATGTAGCTTCTTAGCTTATTAACTATACAGCTGTCTAGAGAGAATAAAAACATCCTATGCAGATTTCACAACTGCCTGGTGTCAGAAGAAGTGACATTGAAAGCCATTATAGTTGAAGTCTGGTTTGGGATGGATTTTTGATGCAGCAAAATCATACATTGAGTATACTGTCATTAAGTTATTTGAAAACATGATGATAATGTGACAGAAAAAATAAACGTGAAAATGTTGACCTGCGTAGAAAATAAACTGTTGAAGGGAAGTAAATCAGATGTAATGCCTGTGATGACCACATCACAGCGTTTGACATTGTGATATATGAAGAGGAAACAATATCTAGAGGAAGGGCAGAGGAAAGGAAGAACTGGAGGGATTTTAGAAAATCCTTATAATTCTGACTTTATGCTTTAGATTAGACTGATTACGGAAAAACAAAACCAAATCCAACCTCGTGACTCCTGGCATTCACGTAATGCATTTAGGCAGGTTTGAGATTCACTAGCGATAAGAAAGCTTGCTAGAGGATCCAGGTACTACCTGAGAAGAAGAAAAAAATGTGATTCAATGTCCTGGCCTAAACTTGATCTCATTTACTCCAGTTATTGCAAATTAGTGTAAACTAATTTAAGCCTTACTTACTGCAGAGGTGCTACCCTGATCGACAGAGTCAGGAGGGAAACGTGAAACTCCAGTATCGGTCATCGGTACAGTGCTTTTTGTTAAGGCCCTGAAAAAAACCCATGCTCAGTACTTTTTTAACTTACATAATGTCTTCCAGTCCCAATTGCTCTATCTAGCTATTAACCTGTATATGTCTATACTGGGAAAAAGAGTGCAAATCTAAGATGCCATTTGCTATTTCAGTTTGTCCTTGAAACTTCAAATAAATCAGACGGAATAAGACCACTCTGATTTCCACCAGCACCACACATAGGAGTGTTTCACAGGGAGTAAGTACCAGGGTTCTCACTGCAGTAACTCAGTGTAGCTGCAACATATTTACAGGGTTTTTTAAAAAATTATTTTCAGATTAAAATGTAGCGTCAGTGATAATGCACTTCCTTGTAACCACACTCTAGGCACTAACACATCTTTTGAAGTACGATCAGTGCTGTATGCAAAGCTCCTTTTTTTTAGAAATAGAAATGCTGAATGTTTTTAACTATGACATGCTTTTAAAATAGTACCCTCCACTGTCACTAGACTTTAATAAGGGCAAACATCACACAATAAAATAAAAGGTCATTTGTGACAAGAATGTAAATATGTGGTAAATCCTTAGCAAAGATATGCCTTGAAGTTTGTTGGGAGAGTTCATTCCGGTCTAGCTTTCATAAGGGTAGAGTATCTTAAGCTATTTGTTTATCAACAAATATTATTCTTCATAAATTTCCTACTAAGCCTTTCTTCCCTGTTTGCTTTGTCTGCAAAAACACACACTGTCTGTGGCTTCTTTAAGCTGATCCTATGCAATCCCTAGCATAAGGGCAGCTGGTCCAGCTAAGTTTTGGTTTGGTTTTGTTTCTTTGGGTTTTTTTTAAAAATTATTATTATTTTCTGCAGGAGTACTGTTTCACTCAGTGAGCCAATATGAGCTCTATTTGGAAAAGAAGGAAAAAAAAAAAAAAGAAAAGAAGAACTAGGATAACTTCCACTGACGTTTAGAGGCTTTGCTAGCAGAGCTGCACCGCTGTAATTGCTGCTGACAAGCCTCCGCGGTGTAAAGCTGGCCCGGCACAGGAGCAAGGACACCGGAGCTGCACAGCTTCATTGTAAAGCCCTGGAAACTTGCCTGTAGGTCCCTCCCAGTACCCTCTCAGGTACTCAGTCATACCCCAGGGATTAATTACATAGATTGACAATCAGTAAGGACAAAATCAGATTCAGCTATTCCAGATTTAAGAATTCCTGCCATTCCCTTAAAATGATATATTTCCTTAAAGGCTTGGAAATTCATCCGAGTCTGTGCTAAACAAGAGATGGGACTAAGAAAAGCATAAACCAAAAGTAAGAAAATCCTTGGCCTGAATCTGACCATTCAAAGATTTACTTTGTTCTTGATTTCAGTCACTTCCTATGTGCCCCTGTTTTCTTGGTGCATATTAATAACATCATGCAGGGAGACTAATAAGATGCAGTGAATGTTTTGGGAGAGCAGGTAGTGTTACTCTTTTAATTAATTTCTACAGCGATTATTGTTTTTCTGCATTTTTGGTTCTATTCTAAGACCTTTTTTTCAGAAGCACTTACATCCAGGTGTCATTTTTTACTTTTCTGCCATTCTCTTTAAATAATCGAGGTGTTTATTTAAGGACAAGTAAGAGGTGCTGGGAGGGGCAGGCATCGTGATTGAACTGTAGGCTGCAAACTGAAAAGACTTTTAAAGTTGGGTGTTATTAAGAGCACATTTAATCGGGGAAAGTGACAAACAATTTGTTGTAAGACACATAAATACTAGTGGGAAATTAATTTCAGTGGCATAAAAACAATCAACTCTTGCATATAAAGTAAATGGAAAAAGGGTACCCCTGCACGTTATTGCTCCTGCCGTGTACCACATTCATTTACAGCAATTACTCTCTTCTTTTGACCAAAACAGCCTTTTTTTATCCACAGAGTAAAGCAAGGGCAGAAAAATATTCAGAAAACACAGTAATATGCAAAGCCAGCCACAGGATTTTCCTTTTTTCCTTCTTAGTTGGTCATATTTAATAATCATAAACTGCCTTGTTGCTTAAGAGCCTGACCTTCTGTGTTAGCAAAGCTCGCACCTAAAAATCCTGCAAAGTTTCAATTTCTAAATGTCAGAAAATATCAAATGGGTGCAGAAGACAAGAAGCAAGTCAATAAATGTTTGTATTCTTCTCTTGATGCGCTTTTGTATTTCATTTTCTATGGAAAAAAATTAACCCAAAGTTTAATCTCTCCTCCAAATAAAAGAAAGAGAGCAGAGCCTGGGGTAACAGTCAGTTAAAATATTGATTACAGTGCATAGCAATTTACTGAAAAATAAATAAATAAACCCAAAATGCCTTCAAACTATTTAGGAGAAAGCATACTGTTTCCTGTGGTGGGAAGAAGTATAATTAAAAAGCTATCAACAGTCTAGGATTGTCAAAAGTACTTTGTCACCTGAAGCACATTCCTTGTAATTATCTTTTGGGCTTTAAGCTAGATCACCATTAACCTCCAAAGAAGAAGGGTTACTATGCTTTCTGGTGTGAGAAATTGTATCATCATGTAAATTAAACCCTGTTAGGTAGTCAAATTGGATTTTGGAAACGATTGAGTATTAAACCTAGTCATGTATATTATCAAATGATACAAAGCATGAAACGCTAAGAGGGAAAGAAACAGAAAAATATTCTTTTCCTTCCTTAAAAACGTCAACATTGTGCTACAGAAAGTACTTTTTTTTGGTGAAGGTAAAAACAAGAAAGGAAGTAATATGTATATATGTTTTGATTACATAATTTTTTTTTTTTTTTAATTTCCAGAGAATAGAAAACGACACAACGCAGTGCTAGCTGATAATAATATAGCAATACTTGAAATCACACTTATCTGTTACTCAGGATCTCATACCCTGACACATAATTACCAGGGTCGATAGGCAACGGCTCCTTCTACCCGTATGAATCCAGTTACCCAGATTTCCTGCTGACGCACCTGCAGCAATAGCGGCTGGATGGAAGGCACCTTTCTTCCTCTCTGCAACTTAATCTAACTGGTATTATGGAACACATGAAAAAGTTTTAACCAAATGCTGAAAAATTAATAATATTCTTTAGCACGTAGAAGGTATTATTTAGGAAAAAAGGAAAGAAGAAAAATGACTGAATTTTCTTTTTGTTGTAGTCAGTATATGCCTGAAGAATTCGTGTTTTGAATGCAAGGAGAATAAATGCCTTTTAAGTATAGGGTTTTTTTCTTGTTAGCTTTTCTAGCTGTGTTTCCAAAGGTGTGGTATTTCAATGACCAGCATAAATTAAAGGGTGGTTTCACTCTGCTTGATTACAAGTTAGTACTTGGCAGTACTAGAGGTGAGGCTGCAAAGAAGCCAAGTCTGCAGATAGGTTTAATGATTGCGTGTTCCTGCAGGTGTTTTAGATGGGCCAAGTTGAGGTGTATTATCAAAATCTCAGGATTTCAGAATTGCTTGCGGTGGCAGACTTGTTGGTTGTCCTGTTTCATGCCATCCCCTCTGTCTGCTGCCTGCTCGCTGGAATACCATAAGCTCTTCCAGAAATCTCAAACTCGTAACAAATGTCTCTCTATACCAAGCCCAGATGCGGCGATACGAGCTCAACGTGTCCATCGGACCTCCCAGTTCACCTTCGTGAGCGGCCGTGCTCGGCTCTGCGGCCAACGTGATGTTTGCCCCCAACACGGTGTGTTCGGCCGTGCTTAACAAGGCTCCGGCTTGACATAGGCTTTTTAATATGAAAGAGAAAATCTTTTCCCTTTTGTAAAAAGTGGTATGTGGAAGGGAGAATGCTGAACTTCAGGTAATGGCGAGGGAAGAGTGGATAATATATTTTTCTCAGAAACAGGAGTGAAACCTGGGGCTTTGCAAATTGCTAACGCGCCGTTCCATCATTAAGGAGCACAGGCTTCTTTGTAGTTGCTAAATATAGAAATAATTTGCCAACAGTCTCCAAAGCTTTCTGAGAGTTTAAATATTTTTTTTTTTATTTTGAAGAGAACTTTTTTTAAAAATTTTTCTGCCAATTTACCGCATGTTGACAATGGGCTGTATCCAGCTTTTATAGTCTTTCTGCGTTCAACTTGTGGAAATTGGGTAATTGAAGTGGTGTGCACAATAAATGAGAACATCCATTGGTTCCGTATAAACCTTTTAAAAGCCTCGGAACGGAAAGTAAGGCAGGCTAATATGAATTGCAAAAGGACACAATTAATTTGTACATGAAAGAAGATTTTTAGTACGCCATTAGCCTCTGTAACAGCCAAAAATAAAAAGGCAATCATGCCTAACCTTGCCAAAAGTATGACAAACGGCTTGTCATGAAAAAGTTTTGTATTTTAAGCAAAGGCATAATGTTTTTATAAAAATTATGCTGTTAACTCTTACTTGCTGCCAATGAAATTAGGTTTGAAAAACGATATTAAAAGGCACGATCATTTCAGAGTAGTCAAAAAAATATCAAGAGCATCTGCTAAAGCAAGTGGAAGTGCTGTTGCTGTTTGGAAGACTTTTGAATTTTCAGCAAGCCAATTCTGTTGCGTTTCCTCTGTGTCCCTACTGCTTTTCATATGCCGTATTAACGGAAGCATCTGTTAAAAGAAGTCGTGGCGTAGGTGTGAATCTTTGTTCTACATCCCGTATCTTTAAGAAGCTAATTTTTCCCATCTTTTTTTTTTAAATGAAAGTCTCTTCTCTTTTATCCCCCTTTCTTCTCCCTAAGTTACTTAATCTTTTTCAGCATATATTATCTGCATATTATATAGCATATATAGCATATATAGCATAGCATATATATTCTATTTTTAGAAAAAGTATGTAAATTCTAACAAATTATTAAGCGGTTTTATTTCTAAATATAGCTAGCCAAGGTCATAAACCGTTCTTGAAGATTCCTGCTAACAATGGAAGTTAAATTACATTACAGATATTAAAAAGACAAGATTGTGTGACTGATACATTATTTTATTCATACCAGGAAAAAAGTGCATCCTGGGATTTCAGTAGCCTGATTTAATCAATAACTCTGTAATTCCTAGTCAATCATAGCTTACTTGTATCCATCATTACAGGGGTGCAATAATTATTAGTCCTCTATGAAAGTATCTGACATCATTAAATAATATAGGAGGACTCTTCGGAAACAACAGGGAGGTGGTGCCTTGTCAGTGATTGTGAGCAACCATCATTTATGGTAATAGCACTTAAAATACCACAGTAGCCAGAAGAGAGACCCCTGAATCTTACAGCAATAACAGGGATTACAAATTGTATCTACTGGAAATAAGGTGAGGGATATTTGCTGGAAAAATGTACTTTTCAAATATTGCATGGCTTGCAATGTTTAGTATGTATTTATTTGAAAAAAAATCATTATGATAATTTATGGTACAAGAAACTGCGGTATGAGTGGATTTTATAAGCTTTTTTTGTGTGCCTGCTAAGGAAGAGTCTTATCGATTATCAGTCTGATTTTTTCATCAGTGCAGCTCATTTGTAACTCCATTCAAAATCATTTGTAGAAGGAGAAGGGACAGTTTCTCAATGCCTATGGCAATCGAGACAATTTATCTCCAGACAGAAATCTCCTCTCTGAGTCGCAGTGCTCCGGTGGCAGCTCGGCAGCTTCTGTGCAAAGTCCTGGCGGATCCGAATCCGGTTCCCTCCTTGCTATTTACTCACCTTCATGCTCTTCCTACGCAAAGGTTTTTGTATTTCTTTTGATATCTGTTTGTACATGTCTGCACAAATGACTTCTTAAAAAGATCCAGTTGTGTCTCTTTGTGTTGGGTAGATTTATGATTGCCTGTGATAGCACGTTAGTCTGGCATATTTTGCCATATACATATATGTATTTAGATTAATCATATTAATTATGCCCTGGGTTTCCCTCTTTCTCCTTTCTTCTTTGATGCTGTAAATCTGTAGGAAACAGGACTGATGGAGAAACTTGTAGTCAGTGTATCTTGCGTAGCAAAGAATCTCTTTCTCACCATTACACCCAGTTTTTCTTCCTCCTCTGTGATCCTTCTTTGCCATTTCTGACAAATTTCTCTACTCGGCCATGTTTTATTTCTCTCATTTTTCCTTCCTCCTCTGGATAAATGCTGCCGCCTTCAGCCTCTCATATTTTCTCTGGTTGCGTACCGCTCAAGGCTGTGCTCGGCCCCGGGCAGTATTTCTTCTGTCCTGCTCTCCACTACGGTCCGTTCTCGTCGCAGCCAGGGCACAGATTTTGCGTTTCAGCTTTGCAATAACTCACATTTCCTGCCACTTTTCCAGCTGTGGAAAATACCCCTCTTGATGAGCCAACCGTTGCTATAAAGCAAGTAATGACAATTACAACCCCATTAAGGATTCCTTCTATACGTTGGCTACCTGTAGTGCTAACCCCAGGATAGGATTGAATGGCAGGGACAAAGATCTACAACCTGATCTAACATTGAAGTCAGCCCTTGTATGGGCAGGAGGTTGGGCCTCCTGAGGTCCTTACAACCTAAATTATTGTATGCTTCCAAATATAGCCTTTTTTCCAAAGAATTCTTTAAAGAGACATATAAGACTCCCTAAGGATGCGTGAAGCATCTCCTCTTCTTCCCCATCTGGATTTCTGCACTTCATTTTGTCTCCCAAAGAATCCACACTTGAAAGCACAGCCGGAGTATTAGGCTTCTTTCCAAAAGAGTTAAAGAAATATCAAGTTCCAGTTGGTCTTAAATTTCTTGATTTTTTTTCTGCTTTATGTCCTGAGACAGGGAAAATTAATAATGATTGCTCCCGTATAGAAACCTGGGAATTATATACAGAAGGATAATAATAATAATGCTGGATTTTATTTGAATGATTCCCCCCAGGTCACTTAAATTTTCTTGGCTTATTTATTTAGGAAAAAAAAAATTTGGTGAAGGATTGCACCATTTGCATTATAACTTTTGAGAAGAAATGTGGCAAGGCAAAGAGTCAGACTCACCCTGGTACAATTTGATCCGTTTCGGTGAAGTTACACCAGGGACTAATTTGGCCCGAGAAGCTGGTAATCATGTACCACAGATGTTACCGTATTTGAAGGCAATGGTCCATAATAGCAGAAGGAACAATATTATGCCCCAAAGGACCTATCAAGTGAATGAGATGTTAGAGAGGTTTTTTACACAAACACTGAATCCCTACTGGTTGCAAGATCCAAGTATGCCTTAGAAAATGAAACTTTACTTGATCTTAACATTTTAGATAAAACCTACTGATGTCTGTTTTAGCGCGACTAGAGGGCATTTTAATATCATCCCCTAACTGCCTATATAGAAATGGACAGTTCATTATAGAAATGACATTTCTATTTCTTTACCAATAGTCTTAAAAATTTTGAAGTAATGTCTTCATGTATAGCTCAAAATCTTGCTAAATTTTTGTCTTAAGAGAAATGCTTAATGTAAGTTCTTAAAATATTTTCAAATATTTATTGTAAGTAAATGTGTGTGAAAATCTACAGACATTTATGTATTTTGAAAACCAGTTACATAGTCTATCATCTGGAGGACAGAGGTCAGAGACGTATTAGAAGTAGAACAATTACGGTTTGTACTCTGTGATTAAATATCAGAAGCATTAACCAGCCACAGCATTACAGTCATAATATTAAAATAAAAATGACAGTTACTCTTGTAAAAGGCTAATGAGGTTGTATGTGTATATAGCTCTTCTGTAATTTAAAATCGGATACAGACCTGCACATACTGATTCATTCCTCCCACTCAAAAAAAAGAGGAGACTTCCCAAATCTTTTGTGTGCCCCAAGGTAAAATATTAAGTCCTTTGTTACAATCCAGCCAAACTCTGAGTCGCTGGTGGCTCATTCCCAGCAAACCAGCGAGTTAAAACAGGCAGCTCAATAGCTCAGTCCTTTTGGGTTTCCTTCACCAGGCGAGTCATAAGGGACGAAGATGATGAACCTCAAAAGAGCTTTGGTTTCCTTACTACTTCTTTAACTGGCAGTGGGAAGAACTTCCCAGGCAGCTTGAAGTATCCGGTAGAGTCAATTTACTTCTCCTGGTGACTGAATAACAAGGTGCCCTGTATTCTGAGAAAATGTCTTACTGCAGTTTCTCATTTCTTTGCAGTTTGGGGTTTTTTTTTGCGTGTTTGTTTATTTTTTCAGAATTGCTCTTGGAAGGTCACGTGAGTCTCAAATTCTGCTTGTCTTGGCATCAGCTGCGGACTTCTCTGTTGTTGCTGGTTTGCTCTGCGGTATTTTATTTAGATCAAAAGGCAAAGTACATTCATTCGAGGCTTAGGCAGTTTAGCATAATTAATTGTACAATACAAATAATTTAATTAAGTTTAAACATTGCTAAATTAAAGTCCTCAGAAACCACATTAACCATTTTTATACTGCCAGACATACACTCTCTGTCTTCACTGGAGATTATTTTTTTCAGCGTACTCGGCGCAAGGAAGTGCCAGGGAATAGGAACAGTCCAACAAAGCCCCAAACCCCAGTGAGGGCCCCTTGCACTTGTAAGAAGGGGGTCGCGTGTTCTTACTGTAAGACACGTGATTCCCCGTAGCTGTTGGATGGCCATCACGTTGAAAAGGCTGAAAAGATTCGTGTCTCTCTCTGCCCCTTCAATCCTCTCCTGGAAAGGTTGCCCATGACCCATATAACAATGTATATTGTAATATTGCGTTGCTTTTCGCACGTCTTTCCTACAGAAAATGGATTGAACCTGTCTGTCAGCCCCATGTGGTCTCCAGACAACTATGATTTCTTCATTACTCTTCCCATGATTGGATGTCAATTAGTGACTTAAAAATAAAGTCTTCATCAAGTTAGCAATCCCTTGGGCTCATGAGTCTCCCAACACCGCAACCATTTTATCTAATTTATTATACAGATAGAAATGAAGTACTGCTGTCAGGTTGCACTGGGGAGAGGGAGCAAATGAGCTCCTGTGTGCTGTGAGGTCTTGGAGACCCAGCCTCCACCCAGAGGGACCACGGCGCGTCCTCCGAGAGGCTCGTCCTGAAACCAGCTCACTCCTTTCGGCTCGGTGACTGTTTTCACTTACAGAACGCGAAGGCTTCTAGATATGCCTAGCACTGCATATTTCTGCCTTTTTGCTACTCAAGAAAAAGGTTAAGAATGACAATATCTGCCAACTAAGGTCTTTTCAACTGATTTTTCAAGATAGAGTCCAGCCGCAAGATTTTATATTGACAGCTGGTGAAACGTTCATAGAAATGACATCTGCCCATTAAAAACATCCCTCTTACTTTTCCTTGTCCTCGGGGATTTCAAGACTGCAAATCATTTTCATGAGAGCTGTAACCTTAGATCAAGTTGTGTAAAAATATATCACTTCCATCAAGTGAAATAATCACAGTATGATACAGGAATATTAAACAACTGCCTTCCCGCATGGTATGCACAGGAATATTCGAAGTTTTCCTCGTTGATTGTTATTTTGTATTGTGACACCTGTAATTGTATATAGCAGTCTAGATTTTAAAATCCTGACAAGGCTGCTACGGGTTCCACAGAACACATAAATCCATCACAACATACGAGATAGATTTTAAATTGATGGTACTACACCAAGCACTGAAATAAAAGCACTAGCAGCACTTATCCTTGTAGACTAATAGCTGCAAATGATTTTATGAATCATTAGTTCAGATCCTATAGTCCTACCCATTTTAAACCATTTCTAGATTAATGCTTTTTTGTCTGTGGAACAATATTAATAGTCTACTCTAAAGCATGCGGTTCCTAGCGGTGTGTCACAGCAACATTTTAGTGATGGAAGGGAGTTTGTAGTATTGCAATAACTGATTAATTGCTCTGATTCATGTAGCCGGTGCTTTTTCAAGAGACGGTCTCCCAAGAACTAGTATCCTGTGAACAGACCCGACTTCTGAGCACAGATTACCTGCTACTGAGTAGTTCTGCTTGGATGATAACATGGGACAAAAACCCCTCAGATTTTATACCCCAAAAAGTGCTCCTTTAAATAGCAATCCAGCAGGAGCCGGCAAACGGCGTTTCAGCGTTCCCCTGGGTTATGTCGGTAGAGCAGCGAGCAAACTCGAGCATCGGTTGTTGCACAGTCTGTTGTTGCTCCTCTCCCTCCCGGCCTTCCAGGCGGCACGGCCAGCTGACGGCAGACACCGCGCCGGCAGAACGGGGTTTTGCCTGTAGCTGATGGGTGGGAGCTGGGGAGGGGTGGGACACAGGGACGGGTGTCGCTGCAGCAGGTCCCCGCGTTTTGCTCCTGCGCCCTCTCCAGAATGGAGTCCTTCCCTTTCTGGTCACATTCGGGTCTTTCTCTACGTGCCGCAACAAAGAAGTGCTGAGAAATGTTTTCTTCTTCAGCGAGTAAATAAGACCATGAATTCTCAGGTTTGTGCGGGAAGCATCATCTCAGGGCTCTGCTCTTAAGTCTGCAAAAAAGATCCCGTTATACGAAGGTGGATATTTTTTCTGTACAGTAACTATGCATTTAACCAGTCATTTTCTTGTTCAATTAAATTAGTTTTTTCCCAGTATTTCTCTAAAAACCATGTGGTAAATGTCATCAGCGGTTTGCAGCAGTTAGCTGTGTAGCTCTCGCTAACGTGAGCTGCATCGTGTTGATGAATCCTGATCCTGCTTTAAGTATTGAGCTGCTATTTTCTACCTATTCGTCTCTCAGAATGCAGTGAAATGTGCTTGCTCTGAGTAGGTTTTTTCACAACCAGTGTTTACTACTGATGACATAGAGATGATCCCTACATGATGCGTAGGGATGTGCTTTAAGGATAAAGTCGGCTTTGCGTTCGGATGCCGGAGGTTCGTTGCCCAGCTTTGGAAACTGTGAGTGTGTTCCCTTCCAGGGTGTTAGGTGCAAAATAAAGGGTGACAATTTAGGAAATCAGTGTTTATCACACTTGTACTTACTTTTTCCTGCAGCTGAAGAGGATAGCTGGGTGTCTTCCAATACTCCTTCCACCTCCATATGACTGTCCTTTCCTTGATCAGCGGCTGTGCCCCGGCAGTGACCGTCCTGGCCAGAGCTGTATGGGTTTATCTGCCTCCCGTCACCAGGGACAGTCACCACGGGCCTTTCACTTACGGGCTATGGAAAGGCCATGCGTCCTACTGCATGCCTAGGGCTTTGTGTAAGCTTGGTAATCACAACAGTTTCAAATACAGCTCTGTAAGAGTAATTAATAATTACATAGAATGAAGAAAACTATTTAAGTGGTTATTTTAAAGTAAATGAGTCTCAACTCCTACCTTTTGGCTTAATAGGTATTTAATATTAATGATACTAAAAAGGTGAAGTGGAATTGGGTAGAAAAATAAAACCCGGTGTGTCTGCTCCTACTCAGGCAGGCAGAACAACGCTCGTATTTTCCACCTCCCCATCGTCTTCCCTAGAGAAGTTGGGGCGACTGGCCTGCCTTTGGAGGAACCTCGCTACTCTCCATTAAGTATACAGAGCCAAGGAGATTAGGCTCTTCGTCTTACATATTTAGACAGTGATGGTATGATGTCACGTCTTTAACACGATGGCAGAAAAAAATCTATGGATCCATTGTTACTTACTTGGCTTTCTTTATTGTGCTGTTGAATCCAGGAGGATCAGAGGTTGGTAATAACAATGTGGTATAAGGACCCGGGGTGCTGGAGGGCTGACACTTGAAAGGGATGCACTTTCGGTAATGATAAGTACTTGGAAACTGTTGCAGTTTTAATGTTGTTACTGCTGCATTTAATTTGCTTCTCCTTCTACAGTGGGTAGTAAATGATGTTGAATTTATTTTCTTCCGTATCCCAGATGAGAGACTGACATCCATCTATACCTCATTTGAAGTGAAAGTTAGAACCATAACTTTTTTTTCCCTTTTCTTCTACTGTATTCTAAATTCGTAGGCTATAGTATCTGGTTGACAGTACTAAAAATAATAGAAGTCTGTGCATTTTCCAGACGTCTGTAAATAAAACATGCAGGCATGCCTACATTTTTAAGTCGCAGCATATAATGTTACTATATATTAATAGGTGCAAAAGTCAGATTCTGCTATCATGTTAACACTTAACTTTTTAGGTAGGTAGATAGATAATTTCATATTTAGATCATGTTACCAGACACCTTACTCAATCACTGCACCGCAGACCTTGAACACACGCAGGCTGACATTGATAGCTACCGAACGTGCTGCGGAGGTTACAGAAGAGTTATCTCTATCATTATGTGCCTCCGCGTTTCTAAATAAGCTGAAGGAAGAAAAGAGGAAAGAAATGCAAGAACAAGATTTTTAGAGGATGACTGTGTAAACCTGGGAAGACGGATGGGTGTTACACCCGGCTCGCGTAGGAGGCTCCTTCAGACCAATGTGACCCGCATTCTTGCTGAGAGGAGAACGGCACAAAGTCAATGTTGCTCCCCCTCTTCCTCAGGTTTTTTGTTTGGGTTTTTTTTTTTCCCATTCAAGGTTAATCACTGAGGGATCTCATGCCATATAAATTAGAATAACCCATCAACTTCAGTAGCGCTACCGGGATTTCCACCGGCTGAGGATCAGTCCTCAAGCCCTTGCAGAGGTTAGCAGGGGGTATCGCATACCTGAGTCAGCCTTCTCTGTCTAGTTGCCTTAATCAATTCCTGAACGCTTTGCTCAAACATATCATGATATTCATCAATTCCCCTCTCCAAATAAGCAAGAAAAATTCCAGGAAGGTTTTTCTGTCATTACTGATGTTCATAATGTAGTGAGATTGATGGATTGCACTAAAAACCTCGCTGTGGCAATGGCGCATTTTGAAATGCATTGGAAAAGAAAACGGCTTTACTGCAGAGGTATGCAAGAATATTTAAAGGTGTTTTGGTGAAATGTGCTGGATTTAGAAGGGATATGGGAATATTTGGAAGAAGCGTAAGATTAAACAAATGTGTAAATCATGAGAACAAAACTTGTTACTGAACTTTAAAAAGATTGCCTTTTTGCAAATGCATACCTTTTATAGTTTAATTTTTCGAATTTATAATAAAAAATGTAGTGTGTTAGTGGTTCTCTAACACGCAAAAGCCTTTGCAGGAGGTAGTAAAGGGCTTGTCAGTAAATTTAAAAAATGGGGTTGCTTAGAAGTACTTACAGTGAACATCATACATGCAGACATTTTTGTAGAAGGAAAATTAGTTTTCATATATAATTTGTATCTAAAAATGAGAAGGGAACAAAGCACAGGATCAAAGTAAATGAGCTTCTAGATCATGCAATAAGTTGGTGGCAAATGTAACATTCGCCAATATTATTTGGCTCCATATATTATTTAACATGTTTGTGGAAAATGTGCATGTAACCATAAAAAAAGATCCACAAATGACCACTACACAACTGTCCAGTTTGCGTTTATTTATCACTAAATGCGGGAGAATTTCTTATACAGTAGAGGAAATCGTGTCTTTACAAAGGTAGAAGGTACAGGTACTAAATCCCAGCAAACATCACTCCCAAAACTAACCTTGAAAACTATTTCTTGATCTTGAGCGTTTGGCACTCAGTCCAGCTGTCTTGTATGGTCAACAAGATGAAACTGTCCGGGACTTGCATGTAAAAGGTCACCCAAGGCTATCAAGTCTGCTTTAGCCAAATCTGAACAACCACAGCAAATCAAACTCCTGAATCCTGTATCGAAAACTTTAATTTCTGCCTCAAGATCATATCTGCTCTATCTTATTTCTTCCAAGAACGTATCAAGCTTCCTTTCAAATCAATTTGCCTCTACCAGCTTCTTTGGGAGGTCTTCAAATTGTCAGAAATCTCCTAAATTCCAGTCTAAATTTATTCATGAACAATTTATAGCCCTTCAGTCTTGTATGAGTATCAGCCTTTAAAGTTAAATAATTCTTCTTCCTCCCTGCTGTTTACTTCCAAATGTACCTATAAAGAATAATTGTATCCCCTCTCAGACTTCATTTTGCTAGGCTAAACAGACCAAGCTCTTTTTAATTTCCTCCTCCTTAATCATCCTACCAGGACTCAGCTGTACTTTTTCAAATCAAGGTATGTAGAATGGTTCACAGTATTCTGCATTGCATCCTGCTAATGCTTCATGCGGCGGTCTTGTCTCTGCTTAAAACTTACCTTCATGAGTTCTCTATTACTAAATTCTGCAAATAAGAGAATGTACTTGCAATTTAATTTCAAAAAACTTATTTCTTATCAGAGTCAGGAATTATCCGTTTGATGGCAATGCCTGTTACTGCCTAATCGCTTGGGTTGGACTCAAGCCTTTGCATTCAAACATGCAAAAGCTTCTCAGAACCCTGATTTCTCTATCTAGTTTTATTGTTATGTGTTCAAGAAAGAGACATCTTCACTGTAGAGGTGCAATTTTTAGGTTGAATCGTAACTGCTCTAAAGCCATCCTAAGCAGGCTTCCACTTGCTATAAACAGAATAAAAGCTCATGTGCTGTCCTCCCCAATTTCATCAGCCGTGGCACAGGACAAGTTCTTCAGCATGTGCTAAGATCCATAAACTTCCAGTTTCACCTACGTATTGCTCATTTTGCAGTTTAGGCTCCTTTTGACATCTCGCCTGGTTCATCAAATTAATTTAAATACAATTTTTCACTAATTGGGTGATTAGCCAACATTCACTGTAGTACTTCTTTTGTCCTTTGGGATTTTTGCCCAGTGCAAGGAAACTCATCGTTTATGTTGTTCCAGATTGTATAAATAGTTGTGAATGTGTACTAAAATCTCTGATGTCAAGTACAGTGCATAATATCAGAAATGTGAAAAAACCAGACTCATAGATCTCCTTCGGTGATCTCATTTTGTGATCATTAGGTGACCTGCCAGCCAGCCAGATGGCCATTCAGTGATCTTACAATTTTCTGTCTGCTCCTAAAGACCAAACGGATAAGAGGCGAGTCTGTCTCGCAGCAGTGTGGACTTCGTTCCCAGCTCTGCCTGCCATGACCTGCCCAACCTCTCCGTCACCGGAGCTATACATTTGGTAAATTACAGTTATCTGTCCCCTGGCAGGGACTGGGGACCTTGGTTATTAAGAATTGCAAAGAACAGAGAAATATTACAGGCAGGCAGTAGGAGAGCTGAGATGATAACTCATGGTCTCTTCACCTGGACCTCGGTGCTCTTTGTGCCGAAGTCGAGGGTATTTGTGGCGAGTGGCTTTTGGAGCAAACGTGTGGCATTTTATCAGTTTCTGCAGCAGTACATTGCAGAGCTACAAAATTCATGACAGTCCCCCAGGACACGTGGCAGGTCTATATATAACTGTCTTCAGACTTCCAGCCCTGTGCTTTAACCTCTGGCCGTGCATCTTCTCAGGGCTCCGTTCTGGCTAAGACGAGGGTAAGAACAAGAGACCTCTGGGATAAAAAGAGTGAGTTGGTACCTCCTCTGTGCCAGGTCGGGCTTGGCGACGGGGAGGCGTGACTACTGCCTGCCCCTCGGCGCGGGTGTCCTGGTTTTGGCTGGGATAGAGTTAAATTTCGTCCTACTGCTGTGTTTTGGATTCAATATGAGAAGAACGTTGATAACACACTGATGTTTTCAGTTGTTGCTAAGGACCCTGCTAGTCAAGGACATTCAGCTTAAAAAAAAAAAAAACAAACACCACAAGCGTTGGGAGGGAGCACAGCCAGGACAGCCAGCCCAGCTGGCCAACGGGGTATTCCATACCATGTGACGTCATGCTCAGTATATGAATGGTAGGTGTGTTCCAGGAAGTAGCGATTGCTACTTGGTTATCAGTCAGCATGGGTGGTGAGTAATTGCATTGTGCATCACTCATTTTGTATATTCTGTCATTATCATTATTATTATTATTATTTTCCCTTTTCTGTTCTATTAAACTGTCTTTATCTCAACCCACGAGTTTTTCTCACTCTTACCATTCCGATTCTCACTGCGGAGGCGGGGGGGGGGGGCGAGCGAGCGGCTGCGTGGTATTTGGCTGACTGCCAGGTTAAACCACGACAGCGGGGCTGGGGGGACGTCGGAGCACGGCGTGGGAGCGAACTTGGCTATGGACAGCCACAAGGTCACCCGCGGGATGGTGATAGCAGGTGGCTGAGTAAAGAGCCGGCACAGAGACACAGCATCATCCTGCCGAATGAGTGAGATGATTCTTCTTTTTCTTTGTTAGAGGTGGGCAGAGTTTTTGGTAAGTGAAGCACTCCTTTGTGTTCACGCTCTTACAGGTAGATAAGACTCATGAAATTGTATTTATTTTTTCCAAGGCTAAATATTGCTTCGTCAGAAATAAAGTCTAAGCCCATAGCGTTTCATATTGGACCAATCCATCTCAATTAATGTCAATACAGTATTGTACCAGTGAGCGGCCACAGAAGATTGTGCTCCCGAACCATCCACTGTTGAGAGCAGAGACATTTTCAACATCGAATCAGCGTTCCCCTTCTGCCTGGCTTGGACACCAGCGGCCACTTCTGAGTCTTCCCCCGTCCTCTCTGCTGTGCCCAGCAGTTCTGCTCTCAAGATATTCCTTGTGCTCTTAATGATGATGTGCTGCTGGAAAGGCTGCGGATGTCCGTGGGTGTCAATCTGGTTTTCCCACCTCTCATCAAACTGCATGTTGGACTTCTTCCCCAGGGTTTGTGAGAAGTTACCTCTGCAGGGGTACCTGCTTTTCCATAATACGCAGAAAACTTGACATTTGAAGACATTAGATGTCATCCCATTTGCTATAAATACAGATTAGAAGGGTGTTAGAGAAACATGCAGGGGATTAGGTGTTGGTTGAGCAAAAACAGTTAGAAAGTCCCCTGTGAGAACACATACGTGAAGGTGAGATGTATAAATATAGAAATCGCCTTCTTCCAAACTAGCCCAAGGGGCTACCCAGTTTGATTCACTTTATGGGTAGTTCTGTTTTCTGCAGTATATGTGACATCTTTATGTGTGCAGGATAAGAGGATGGCTATTATAGGTAAAGATTATGTTACTTATTTAAAAACAGTAAAATGTAGATTTCCACGCCTCCCCCCCCCAGATAACAATTGCAGTCCCTTGCAGAAGGCAAGCTGGAATCAACTCCCCACAGGTGCATGTAGATGATTGTCTGATTTATACGTCTGAAGGCTGCATTGTGGAACTACGATTGGAAAAAATCTACAGAAAAGCATATATGCGTTAAGTGCCAAAGCCTTCAGTCTGAAAGCAGCCTTTGGAAATACTTTTTTGAAAGACCACATTGACAGGCTGAATTCTAAGCACAGTTACACTGATTATACAGAAGTATAGTCTCCTTTGGCCTAAAATGCACAGCTATTAGATGGATTTTTAGTCAGGTATTATGCGAATCTCAAAGAAGGACAACCAATATACTGGAGCAGTTAGGTTTTCTTTTCTGTTATTAGTGGCAACTTTCTCCTGAATATTGAAAGAAGTGTGCATTTTCCACTAAAAACCTCATGGATAAAAGACATCAGGGGCTGGTGTGTCTGGAAGAAGACATCCCAATAGCAGAGGAAAATGGGGTCACCAAATACCAACTATTCATCTTACTACTCATTGGTTCTCGTACTACTCGTATGCTGTCATTGTCTCCCTTTTGCCACCACCTATATCTTTAGTTATACATCATTGCCTGCAAGGCAATACTTGCAAGTCTGCAAGGCGTACTCAATTTTTCTTAAAGCAATTCTCCACTTTTTTCTGGGCTGCTCTGTAGAACTCCTGTCCCAGTTAGACCCTCACGCTCAGGTCCTTGCCTCTGGTGTGGTATTTACATCCCCAGTAAGAACCATGCTTTTGTGTGCTGTAGATGCTGACTGTGGCACTGATGGTCATCATTTTGCTGTCACGGTGTGCGGCTTTAACCTTTTGTTGTACCCATCTGTTGTCTCTGCCTCACCTCATGCTTTGGTTAGGAAATCGTTGTTGTGGGGATTCTCTGTCTGGGATCACTGTTTGTACAGCACTTAGCATACTCCAGTCCTAATCCCAAATCAGAGCTTTTAATTGTTGCCGCAATACAAATACATCGACAAGGTCAGGCCAGCTGTTATAAAAATTAAAGCCACCTTTTGACGTATTCCCGTATGCCAGTGCCCTTCACTTACAGAAAGAAACACTATTTATGTGCTCTCAGCTGCTCTCCATGCTCTCTGGTGCTTCAGCACTGTGGCTTTTACCCACTTCTCTCTCCCATTGAGGTTACTCCTGGAGTTTATTTCTGGTACCATACATTGTGCAATGGTGTCTCCAAGCATGGCTGAGGTGCGGGGTGGTTCCCGCATGGCTCAGGAGACTCCTCAGGTACCGCTTTGGGGTCCTTGCCCTAACTCTTCCACACCTTTGGGAAGCCCCATGGAGATGTCGTGGACAGGCACAGCTGTGATGATGGATAGTCCTCATGCCAGCCATCATGGGTGAAGGATTCCTTTCCCTTTGTGCATCTGTGAGTGCCTAGCAACTGTTTTCCCCTGAGTTTTGAAGCATGCTTTGCAGGCTACCATAATTTAAAAGGTTAGGTGAAATGGCTGGTGAATTTAAAACTGATAGCATTGTCTCATGTAATTTCTTTATGCTTGTTAATGAGCCTTCATCGCCTTCTGTTCATATTAGGGGGGTAAAACAGTAGTGGAAGTTGAGATACATAGAAAAGCTTTGACAAAAGCCAGTCTTCCATGAAATAGAATCTCAACTTTAAGGAAAAAATGACCCACTAATAAATTACATTGCCAAATGTGTCTTCAAATAATGCATGAAGTCTGATTTACATAAAAACATGTCTGGGAGCCCTTAAACTCTCGTTGTTCTGCAGCAAGCCAGGATCTCTTTCAGAAAGACAAACGAGAAGTGTCCCCACTTGCCATCTTAGAGTAGAAAACTGATCATTTTCCTATGTCCCCTGCTCTGATGAAATTGTTTTCCTAAGCTTAGTCTGTTGACAGACCAGTGCAGGAGGATGCCTGGGAATACTGGAGTCCAGATACACTGTATACATCCCCCCAGTACCATAGAAAATCCCCTGCACCTTTTGACGTGTGTGGTCACTGGCGGGGACCACACATGCAGGTTTGAGCCCTTAGAGAAAAGGACAGGAGACTTTTTTCCCTAGAGGAATATCATAGACAGCAGAAGTAAGTAATGATGCTAGCTAATGCCAGTCCTGATTAGGGTTTGCAGAAACGCACCCGTTACGGGATTAATCACCCGTCTCTGTGCTGCACAGGACTCTGCCTGCCTTAAACCTGGTGTGTTTTCACTCAGCGTGTGCCCGGTTTGGTTAGCTCTGGGGGAGCTCATCAGGCTTCCGACGGGCAGAATAGTCAATTTTTAGAAAAAGGTTGGTTTGGAGGATCTACAGGCGATTCTGCTGAAGAGCAGCCTAGTACACAACATTACAGATGCGATGAAAGGTCGTCGTGTCCCACTTTCAGAGGGGTTCTTGTTGGGCTCTGGGTTGAGCAGGATTTCTCCCCATGGGCTCTGTAATGTATAAATGGCACCGATTCCCTCAAAGCTCTGCTCCTAGCCAGGTTTCCATCAAGTGTGGGTTTGTTGATTAGGCTCATTCTCTAGAAAACAGCAGTTATGGAAATACTGCAGACCCATAATGTGTGTTAGTTACGGAAAGATTAAGTAAAGAAATCAACAAAAAGAAATTATTTCTTTTATTTTTCTTCATGATTGTGCTTTGTGGAGGTAAGATGCTTTCAGAGAGAGGAGGGACAGCAGCTTAAGGTGGAAAATTCAGATGAAACCTCAAATGAATTAGTATTCAGTCTTGGTATCGGGGATTTTTTAATCCTTCCTTAGCCTCACATCTCCCCAAAACAGTCTTATGAGAAAAGCAGACCAGGAAAAAAGGAGCTTATAACAGCAAGTTACAGGTTTTCTCGAAGGTTAATTAATTTTAATTAATTGTGAAGTACTGTAGCAATGAACAGTACCTTTGAATTCGATAATGAAAACAAAAAAAGAAAAAAAAAGAAAGAAACAAGGAAAAACCCATATGGAACACTCCTGAGCTTGCAGATGTGGGTTTTTTCCTTCCCTCTCGGTAGGTTTGGTTTGCAAACCTAACTCAGACAATTTACAAATATAATTACAGCAGAGAATTAATTTAGGGGCTGTGCAGCATGGTGGAAAGAACAAAATGTTTTCATTAGGAAAGCTGAGACCAGCGATTCTGTGAAGGACTTGGTGAGCAAGACCGTACACATGCGCTTCACAAAAAAAGGGTGATTTTAGATAAGTTTGGGGTCATTTGGGTCATTTGGGGTCAGATTTTGGGTCATTTCTATTTAGATACAAATAGATGTTGAATCAGTAGGAAAAGAATGGAAGGCTCTTTTTTTTGCCTTCAGTTGCTCTAGGGGAAGATCTTCTCGGAAAATGAGCTGGCTGGTTTGGGTGGTTCCCCCAGTGTGCGTCGTGGAGTACAGAAACACGACTGTGATGGTCACTGGGAGGGACTGGGGTCGCTGTTTCCATCTTCTCTTTCTCTTTCCAGTTCAATGCTCTGAAGAGACTGTTGTTTATTAGCATTAAGGTGGCTCCAAGAAGCTCCAACCAGAACTGTTGGGGGCAAATGTTAGGAGACGGTTTCTAACCCAGACAGCTCACCAGCATACGAGGTAGGGGATGGAGATGGTAGAAGATGAAGTGATTTGTTCAAGGCCAAAGTCAGTGACAGAATTAAAAAGAAACCCAGAACCCACTGCCTTTGTATCGGTGTGCCGTTCCCTCTCTCGTCTCTCTCTCTGCCTCTTGCCTACCGTGAGCGCAATGTTCGAGCCGGTGGTTCAGCTGAAAGCCCCTGCCCGGTAGCTTGAAAACGCGTGGCCAGGAGTGCCGCGTCGCAGCCCCACCTCCGGGGATGCTGCAGAGCCCGGGGTGAGCCGGCTCTGGCGCTGATCAGTCGGAGGAATTCGCGGCACAGCCTCCCCACTTACCTTGGCCCAAAACAAGAGCCTCACCGTGCAGGGGAATTAATTTCTCTTGCTTTCTCATCTGCTGAACTAATAGGGTCAGTTCAGTGGGGAAAGCAAAAATTACTTTCAAGTTTCCCAACTCCCTAAGAAGGCTGCTCTCTGTATGTGATGTGGTTACAGCTCCCAAACTGATGTGTTTATTTTACAGCCGTAGCTCTGAGTGCACAGAGCAGGGTTACACGACAAAAAAGTTTACAAAAGGAGATGCTTACCTAGAAAACCTAAAGCTAAAATAACAGGGTGCAGGTACACTTGGAGATATGTGAGATATAGCTGGTGATGTTTGTTCATAACAGACTCATCCTGTCATAATAAAGGATCCCTTGAGCCATCTCAAAGTCCTATTTCAAAATTTATTATACTATTTAGCATAGTCAAGGTTAAGAAAATCAGCACCATAGCCAGATGGCTGGGGAATTGTATCATCCTGTTGCTCTCTTCCCTACTGCCAATAAATTTGGTGGCCGAGGCAGGGCACCAGATGCAAGATGCTGCCAACGGGGCCAGCTGCGGGAGCCAGTGCCTGGAGCTCCTCCGGTCTGCTGCCGGTCCCTGGGGACTGTGGTTTGGCTGGATAGTCTCAGTCACATACGAAGTTACTGCTGCAAGAGGAGAGCGCAACAGGGATGGGATCAGAGGAATCGGCACTTCAGCCACCCGTTAAAGAGGAGAAATATTACCAGTGCCACAAGGTTGTTACGAAATGAATTAGATAAAGAAGAAAAGTCATATTCAATTAAATCATGCCCTTTTTCTCTTCTAGACAATGTGACACTGAGGCTATGCTTCACAGTTTATAGATTTGTATAGAAATTGGTGCTAATAGTTCAATTTTGTGTAATTACCGTGCTAGTAACATTGAAAAATGAAGAATCTGGGTAGAGGGAGGAGGAGACAATACTTCTATAAATAGTTAATATCCAGAGGAAGTAGATGAGGTAAAAATATATTTAGGGATTAAACTGTCAGCAAAGAACCTTGGCGATCTAATTCCAGCTCCGACCCGGAGTTTCTGTCCATCATGAGATGTCACTAAAGCTCTTTGGGTTTGGGTCATTTTTTTCTTAAATCTTTTACATGAAGATAATACCTTGCTATCTCACTGGGGCTTTGTGACAATTCATGTCTCTGTAACGCTTTGAAGCAGAGCTTGTAAAGTGCTAAGTATTATTAAGATGAGATGAGGAGATTCTCTTATCTCAAACATCAAGTTCTTCGGGGATGGGGAAGGAGGCAGTGATCTATTATCCATAATACTTCTCTTCAGACTAAGTTTGATCAGCCTTAGTGTGATTCAACAAAACCCTGTTCAACTGTGGACAAATGGACATCTCTATTATAAGCGATGAAATGGAAAGCTGTATAAAGGGAGAAATCGCCTGATACTGTCTTTGATCATAATCTATCTGTGCCTCAAAGGAGAACGTAATAATACAACATATTTGCAGGAGGAAGCCAAAAATAACTCGTACTGTTGTTCTGCCTGCATGAAGCCATCAGGAATGTGCACAGACAGTTGTTGTTGTTGTCGGCGTTGCGCGGTGTTGCCGTGCCAGTTAAGAGGCTGCCAAGTCGCTCACTATCGGGGTATTCTGGTGATGTGATCCCTCTTTGCAAAATTTGTAAAGCACTTAAGCATCTTTCGAAAAGGAAATGAAGAATTATGATAAGCTGTCACTCGGTAATGATGAACACCCGCTAGACTGTCTCTGGGTAAATTTAAAAAAATAAATAAAGTCATGTTTTCAGGCAAAAGCTTATTGCAGGGAAGAAGAGAAGACAGAAGCAGCTGTGGGGGTAGGTGGCAGCAGGATGGATGTAGGTAAGTTTTAAGCAGTAGCGTGGATTCTCATCAAGTCTTTGAGGAAGAACAGGAGGAAGTAATTTTGTATGTAAAAATGCTCTTATCTGTCAATAACCATGTTATGAAGCAGCTCAGAGACATTCAGAGGCTATGCTTTGCTCTTTCAGCAATTTGAGCTTTCTGGACATTATTTCAAGGTCACCCATCACTGTCGCCCCTGTTGTCAATCAGATAAGCGGCATCTCGCTCACTCCTCCTTGCTTTTTCTGCCCGATACTGCATTCTGCATCCCTGTGCAGAGGATCAGCCCTTGCAGCCTTAATGCCTTTTACTTAAAGGATATGGTGGTTCAAAAAATAAATAAGACTTTGAATTCTTCTGATTTACAAATCTTTGAGTATTATGATTTCCTTTTTAGAACGATTTCCTTTAAATAAAAGACTGGAGAATAAATGCAGACTCCTAAACTCGCTATTATTCATTTGTTTCCTTTGTGAATCTGCAGCACCTTCCGTGAGACATGACACTTGATGAATATTGACACAGAAATAATGACTGTCCGTTGCTACAGTGCCACTTGAGTTATCTGTTGGAACCAATGCCTTCATTACTTAATAAAAATAAACTAATAAAATCTGTTATATCCATTTGCAAGGTGACCTATAAATTGTACCATAAATTCTTATCTTAAATAATCGTGTACTTCAAAGAATGAGTGTGCTGATTGGAATAGAGTTTTTAGAGTATTTGTACTCCCCGAAGGACATAATTGAACCAGTTTCCATTAATAATTAATCTTGACATACTGGTTCTGGAAGATTAACAAGAACATAACAAGTATAATACTCCCAGAATTGCAATCTTTGGGTGAACATGGCATGATACGTTGGCATCTTTTGCCGCTTTTATCTGCTGTGGCCACTGTTTGGGATGGGGATGAATAATGGACAAGTGTTCGTTCTCTGTCCTTTCCTGCTGTGTCTTTTTCTTCCCAAAGACATTTTTCCATGTCACTCATGATGCACTCATGTACGTGTTCACTTGTGAATCTCTACTTTATATACAGGAATATATATATAGGAAATATATATGGGAAATACTAGTAGGAGCTAGTAGGATCCTAGCTAGCTAGGATCTTTATTTGAGTTTTTCCCTTTAAAGGTTTCATCTACTCTCTTCAGAACCATCCATCTCTGTGAGAGATGGCAGTTTTGTATTTCCTACCAGCATAGTATTCCAGGACTGTCCTAATTGCGTGCGTCAGGTTTTGCCATGCGGCTGTGAGCCCCTCCAGGCTCACTAAGTAATCCTTTCAGGATAGATAGGATGCTCCTTCGTATTGATGTATTGTTTTTTCAATATGCACTTTGGAAATTTCAACATACTAGAAGGTAAAAATGCGTACCGTAGAAGCTCTTAAAAGTCAGATTTTGCCAACCACAGACTTGTCAAAGGCAAGTATATAAGGCTAATGAAGGAAGAGTAATGGTATCTCGAATCTCACAGTGCTTTATATTAATTGCTCGCAAATGCTGACTGCTGGCAACTGTTCCACAGTCAAAGCATAATGGACTTGAGAGGCTAAACTTGCATTCCTGCAATGTAGCAATTTTTTATAATGCAGTCAAAATAATTGCAGAGGACATTGAAGTGTCTCTGGCTGCCCAGCGTGGTTTGGGAGGTCTGCAGGAAGAGCAGCCTTCATCCGAGGGCAAGCGAGGAGGAGCAGGGGAGGCGTAGCAGTTCCTCTGCAGGCGTCCTTTGGTGGTCTTGAAAACCGGCAACAGGCTACCTGCAGCTGGAGAAGTCACTGATTCTACATGAGGTCAAAGGCTTCGTTCTCTCCTAGTCCTCACCTCACAGCTGGTATTTTTCAGACCCGTGCAAGGGCACAACACCACGTCGTGGTACGGGACACACCACCGCAGCAGGCATCTCTCTTGTTTGGTGCCTGGCAGTCATTAACACCTGCAGGTCTTGAGAGTGTGAATTCCCGTGTCGGCACACGGTAGGGTGAAAAAACGTTACATTCTTGGGAAGGTTTTAGTATTTGAAATCCCGAACTGCCAGAGTTCAGATGAAGGAGAAGAAGATAGACTGATGCTTTTTGCCAGACGGATAGACTAAGGAAAACCAGCTCCAGCTCTTACAGTATTGGCTTGCTATTTTGAGACTTAAAACTAAGCGTTCGTGCTTATTTTCATACAACAACTTAAAATAGTTCCAATGGGTAAAACAAATATTGTCCATGTTTTACATTTTTGCGGGGGTAAGAGGGTTCACATTAAGAACATTTTTATTCCATTAAAATTAAAGCCCGTGTTCCATTTATACAAACACAAGATCATAAAAATGATACATTATTGAATCTAAAAAACAATAAACAACAAATGCTTTTGATTTAATAGTAATAATAAAATAATTGTATAAAATGTAAATACAACTTACCTAGCATGTTATATACACTTAAATTAGCTCTTACCACATTTTCAGATGCACTCTGCACGGAAAAAGAAGATCCAATATCCCAGCCCTTCTCTTGGCTGTTAAAGTAATTTGTCTCAATTTACCAGCAGAGTCATAGATGATACTCACACAAAATATAGTAGTTCAAAAACGGGAGCAGATGAATAGAGTTAAAATTCTAGACTTTACCTACTCAAAATATATTGTCTGTCTTTTTCAGAAGAAAAAGGAAAAGATACGTTAAAGACAGGGAAGCATTGCTTATCTAGTCTGATAGATTAAAAACTGCCGGCAGACGGGGGGAAAGGCATGCCTAGCACAGGGAGGCTGAGAGCAACAGTTTGGCTTCATTTGCCTCCTTTTTGTAAGAGAGTTTCAACGTTTTTGACAGGCTTCATTAAACTGAGGTGTTTTATCTTCCCTTGTACATCACGGCCTACTTTTAGTCTTTCTTGCTCTTTCCTTTTACCCTGAAACGTATGTTCTCCTATCTATATAAAGTGAATATGCAGAAATGGAAAGGATAGGATGGCACTTTATAATGTTTCTCTTTTGCCTTCCTGACTTTTTCCCAGCTCAAAATGTTTTAACTTTTTGTCTGTAGAGGCATGTTTGCAGGTTTTTGCATATGATGCCTCAGGAGTTTCTAAGAGCTGCTAATGGACAAGCTAAAAATAAAACAGCAACCATGAAGACTTTGGGGAGTATTCTGTTTATGAAACGTTTCCAGCATTTCCCTTTATTCACTGGGAAACGTTAGGACATTGCGCATGTATGTGTTCCAAAAAGTTGATGTTTACTTGTAGCCCTGTGCTGTGGAAACGATAATGAGTGAGCAATCATAGCTTCTAATTAAAAGACATGGGGAAAAGTATCAGGAACAATGAGATTTTAAGAAATAAAACTCCGTTTTCCTGCACGTGTCGTTAGCAATGGAAAATAAAGGAGAAATTCATAATTACAATACATTAGATTAAAACCTTGCTTCTCCCTTAGGTGTCAGCTCCCCATAATGGGGGGGTTAGTTACTAAAGGGACTCGCCATGGTTTTGGGATGCCAGCGGTGGGAGGCTGAGGTGGTCACCACGGACCCACTGCGAGTTGTTGTGGGATCGACTCCGGCGTCCCCAGCGCAGCTCAGTGAAAGTTTTCCAGTTTGACAGGCGACTCGTTTGGCTGAAGCCGATCCCCCTTTGCCAAATGTCCTCCGCTGCCGAATTGCTCTTGTGCAACGCGAGCGTTTAATAACGCTGTGGGAGGATGTACAGGCTTGGAGGGCGCTTGTGCAGCATCGCTCGTGGCAGGCTTTCACCCCTGAAAACCACTCCGTTGACATCGGAAGAGGTGTCCATGGTAATCAGCTCGTGCTCATCTTTATCAACAAGCTTGACATAGCTGCAGGCTCAAGATTCAAGGCAAGGTTTCAGTCAAAATACAAGACCGCAGTCATTTTTGTGGCCAGATCTGCACCCTGTGCTGTGACAGAGTAGCTGTCTCTACCTGTGGCATGGAGCATTCATAAAAGACCTTAAAAAAATCCTGCAGACCAAGGCAGACTGAGTTGTGGCTCCTGCAGAACTAGCCAAAAGATGGATCGAGAGAGTCTTGTGCTTTTCACCGTGCCCTGTGTACCCAGGCCATCGCCCTTAAATAAGCTGCGTGGGCCCCAGGCTTACCTGAAATGGAAGTGTCCCCATAAATAACAGAATCCTATTACATAATTACTTTTTTAAACATTGGAGATCTGTTTTTTCTCCAAAAACACTTAAAGGTTTTCTTAAAAGTTGCTAGAAGATGTATGTAGAGTTATTTTTGCTTATACTAACAGTAAATAAGCTCATACGCAAATTAACTTTGAAAAGATCTGAGCGTTCCTAGAATGCTTCATGTTATTTTACCTAAAATAAGTACACGAAACCAAGAGTAAATGTTCCTCCCTTTTGTATTTAGACAGAAACCAGGTAGGTTTCCACATTAGGCAGCAAAAATTCTAACTCTAGCAGAGCGATGGAGATAGCTCATTCAACCCAACTAAAATGTTGTCATTTTCAATAACTTTTCTCATTCTGCATGAAGGAAATTATGTTGAAGTCTCAAAAAATTAAGCAAAATTACGGTTGCATAATGAAGCTAAGCTCTTTATGGCTGGTAATAGAAGAGCAAGATTTTAGAGTTTAGTAAATTCATAGTGGCTCGGAAATATTATGACAGAAAGAGGGCAATGCGGATACAATAACAGAAGAACTTTCCATCCTATGACTTCATGCTTCCTATGAGCAGATTGCAAGTTCTGTCACAATCTGTAGCAGAAACCGTATCTGTTTTTCATTTTGCAATTATCAGAAAGATCAGCGGTTCCTATTTTTGTAGATTTTGCTGGGGGAATTTGGCTAAGTCGCTCAGAAGCTAATCCCGAAGTGTTTTTATAAATCGCGTGGCCATATGTGTACCTAGTCGTGGTAGCCCTTCGCTCAGTGAAGCGGCCTCATCCAGATTCACAGTGACAGGAGGACCTTCCCCACCAAGAAGGACCAGCAAAGCGTAGCTCAGAGCATTTCCATGGCTCACCCCAAGTTCCTTCACAAGTCCTGGACTCCTCTCCGCCTCTGCCGTGTAACTCTCCTGCCTCCTACACATGCTGCAGCCTAATCCAGCCGCCGACTGCCATACTGTGCAGTGAAACTCATGCAGTCATTTCATCCCTCCTGGTTCAGAATTGGGCTGGAAGGTGTAGATAAATAAAGCTTCCCTAACGGAGCTTTCTGAACAACGTGATATACGTAAGTTTGATTCTGGCGAAGAGTCGTGGGCTGTGAGGTACAATTCGCCACGTTCATTTATTTGTTTCAGTTTGCCCATGCACAATCTTATCAAAGTGATTTTTTCCCCCTGTAAGTCTGTTATATGAATGGGAGCTTCAAAGTCAACAGTACAGAAAGTCAAACACGACTCGGTGTACGCCAAGTCATCTGTAAGCAGCACACACAGAGGAGAAAATGAAAACAAATGAAAACATCCTTCAAAGACGGTGTTTCTTCTGCATCAAGATCACTGGCTGCGCGATGCAAGGGATGATTTCCGAGATATATTCACAGAGAACAGCGAGAGCTTTGATACCGAACGTACACGAGCTACGGTGATTTTAACACTGCAAGCGCGAAGGAAGCCATGTACTTGGATTGCTCTGTGTTTTTTATAAATTAAGGATTCATTATACTAATAAGCAAAACAGATGCACGGGAAAAGGTGTCCTGTAATAAATGTAGAAGGCTCTGTTATACATAACTTAGCAGAGCATTTAAAATGCTCTTTGGCTTTCTCTTTGTGGATGCTCAGCTGCTTAATGTTGGGCATTTTTATAGTCACAAAACAAAGCGAGCTCTTCTGTAGTGCCGATTGCCTTGGCGTTGAAGAGACACACGGCGTGACAGAAGGTTTAATATTTCTTACTTTTGTCTTAGCCTGTTCCTAGATGAACCGTGGTTATCACAACTTGGGGACCGCTCTGATTTGCATCGAGTACCGTCAGTCCCCTCTGCGTCTGCTGAGTGGGCACCAGCCACTCCATCCATCTCCATCCTTTTTTCTACAAGCTCTACAGAGGTCAGGCAGCAGCTCCCCTATCTTCCCTCCGAGCAGAGAGAACGATGGGTTGCCATAAGCATAAAGAGCACGGATGGTTTAGTTCTTAACATCTCGAGAAGTTTTATTTTTTATTTCATTTGGGCTAATGACAGAAAAAACAATTAACCTTGCATCATGAAAAGAGTTTCCCTAAATAAATGCAGTACAGATAAAGTTCAGGACAAGTAGGAAGAGGAAATCTGCTTCACCTCTTTTGGGCCAAAAAGCGTGCATATTTCCGCTGAATGCAACTGCAGTATTTTTTCATGTTCCCAGGCCTCTAGATGGACATAAGTTGTGGGAAAGTGGTGGGGTTTTTATTATTGCAAGGCACAGAGCATCTGCATGCAGCCTCTAGTAAGCAGGCGATGCCATCCTCGCTTATGTATCACCCCTCCCTGGACCGAAGTACTGAAACGCAGTGTTAGTCGTTTCTCTTTTACTTCTTTCTTTGTGCAGGTTCAAACAGTATTTACTGCTTCTCTAAAACAAGGTGCTTGTAGGAAATCTAAACCTCTGCTATGTTTTCTGCAGAGCATAAAACAATATCTGCAACAAACTTCTTCAACGTTACCTGCCTGAAAGCCTGGAAACAAGTTGGCCCCGGGGCTAACAATCTCTCACCGTTCCTCCTGCCTGAAAATTTCTCTGTGTCTCTTCCTTCTGACTGGTCCGTGGCGGAGCCGCTCTCAAGGATTGCTTTTTCAGGTTAATTTTCGGCTCATGTCAGCTGGCGGCTTCATAAGAAACAGAACAGGCATTCAGGGAAAGAAGTCTTAACCCCAAACAGGCAGGTAACCAGACAGAGAAAAACAGGAGAAGACAGCATGAGATTATATTCCTCACCGAAAGCGTTCAATCACGCTGCGTCTGACAGTCTTATTCCTAATCCGCCCTGTCCCAAAACCAGTGCCTCGTGTCCTGGCACGCAGGACCTGCGGAGCCCTCCGCTCCCGCTCCTGCTGCGGGGTGGCTGTGGTACCCGTCAAAACCAAGTGAGATTGAAGTACATCAAAGAGAAAAAGTGGGAATGCTGTTATAAATATGAATGCCAAATATGACGAGATATTTAAGAAATACATTACTTGCGAGTGGAAGGCGGCGCAGCCCTGCGTGACACAGATAAGAACTGGTACTAGCGCCGAGCCCAACTCAGAGCTTGTGACTTGTGAAAAAGTTTTGTCTAATGGGGAGAAAAGCTGAAGCAATCAGTGCTGCAGAGTGCTGACTGGAAGAATAAACATTAAAGAGATAAAGCAGACCAGAAGGCAAAAGCAATCAGATTTGTAAAAGAGAGCAGATTCTGATTTTATCTTATGGAAATAAATGCAATAAAAGCTTTCTAACTGGAGTTGTATAGAGTTGCAAATTTTTTTTATGCAATAGGAGAAAAATTGATGCCAGTGGTTGTTTTAATATTTTATGGAAATGCTTCAGCAAATAAATTGAAGTGCTTTTTATTTGCAAACAGAAGGTAAATGGGAGAACTGAAGCTTTCTGCTAAATACATTTTTTCTATTAGACGACTTCACCCTATGGTTGGGTAGCTTTTGCAAATAGTTTTTAGATACCATTTAAACATCGCCAGCCAAGCCATCTCTGAACATCCAGGACTGAGAGTGTTAAGGGCTAGAAATGCTCGCCTCTGTTTTGCCACAGCGCTGGACTTTGTAGCCACAGAACCCCATACCAGTGGTTCACAAGAAGAGCAGTGCCGGACGGATCGAGCATTTTGCATTTTGGTGTTCGCTGTCCTGAAGTCACGTTGGCACCCCGGTGATTTCAGGGCCTCTCTGAGCTCACTGAGCGTGGACCATCCATCTGACCTAATGGCCAGCATTCAGATCCTGTCTTGATGTCGCTAATGTAAAGCCTGTAGTATAATAAAACTGACGACGAAACTGCAGCACATACAGACATATATGGCTTTTCCTTTGAAAAGTAAGGGAGCCAGCACAATGCATTAAAGCAGTCATCTCCTTTATCTGATGGGGGGGGAAAAATAACCCAACTAAAAATAGTCAGGGCATTTTGCCCTATGATCTCTCTTCATCCTATGGATCAATATGTCCTGAGCTTGCATCCCATACATAAATAGCTTTCATGGGTGAGACGACCTTGCTATGGAATAGGTGGATCTTTAATCAACAGACCCGTGGTACAGTAGTGTGAGTAGGGTGGAGGCTAACGGAGTTTATAAATAACTGAATTCAATTAAATTCAAACCAAGATAAATCAGAAAATATTTCCCCAAAATCTCAAGACTTAGCGGTCACGGAAACATCTTAGTGCCATGGGAAAACCGTGTTGATAGTAGCAGCACATTACCAAAACCTGGCTGTTCTTCTATTCTATTTTTTTTGGGGGGGAAGGCGGGGGCGTAAAAATACACCCTCTGTCCCTAATTTACCTCTGATAAATTCCACCTAAAAAAGGTGGCAACCAGAGGAGCAGGGGGAGCACGCAGCACGCAGAGATGGTGACGAAATAAGAAACTTAGGGCTGGCTTTGAAACGAGTCATCACACTAAATACCTTTGTTATTTTAATATGCAAGGAAGGTGTCCTGGTTTCGGCTGGGATAGGGTTAAATTTCTTCCTAGTGCTGTGTTTTGGATTTAGTACGAGGAGAATGTTGATAACACACCGATGTTTTCAGTTGTTGCTAAGTGCCCTCCTAGTCCAAGGACAGCTCCCGTGCCTACTGACTGAGCTAGGTACACAAGATGGGAGGGAACATAATCAGGACAGCCAGCCCAGCTGGCCAATGGGGTATTCCATACCATGTGACGTCATGCTCAGTATATGAAGGGTAGGCGTGATCCAGGAAGTACCGATCGCTACTTGGTTATCGGTCAGCGCGGGTGGTGAGCAATTGCATTGTGCATCACTAATTTTGTATATTTTATCATTATCATTTTCCTTTTTTTTCCCTGTTCTATTAAACTGTCTTTATCTCAACCCACGAGTTTTTTCTCACTCTTACCCTTCCGATTCTCTCCCCGTCCCGCTGGGGGTGGGGGGAGTGAGTGAGCGGCTGCGTGGTATTTGGCTGCCTGCCAGGTTAAACCACGACAGAAGGTTTGCACAGTTTTTATCCTACAACTAGTAATAATTGAGGACATCTCTTTCTTTTTGGAAAGGTGTGGTTCTTTCATCAGTAAAGTGCTGGGCATGGTGTCCCAGGTGACTCATCAGAACACTGAGACTTACCTGCATGATTTTGTACTTTGCTCATTTGGTCATGTGCTAGCAGAATTGTATTTAGTTTTAAAGTTACGAAAGAATTATTTTATTTATTTTGAGATTTTGTTACTAAAATGCAGGCTAGGCCCTACATTAACAGAAAGAATAACCATTTATTTATTTTATTTATATTCTTTCCTTGTCGTTTTTCTTTCTTCATAATTAGGAAATAATTTTCTTCAGCGACATAATTCAAGAAGTTCATAGGAACTGTAAAATTCTCTGTTTAAGAAACACAGAGGACAGACAGGATCGGTGTGCCTGCGCATGTGTGCAACGCGTGAGGGTACATACGGGGTACCTGCAGGAAAAAAAAACCTTCATGCATTTTTCCTTCCTCTCTGCAAGACTGCACCAAGTTAATGCAGCCAGCAGCAAGGCAAGTAAAAAGCATTTGAAGTGGGGAAAACCTGAGTGTAATAAATACAAAAACTCTGCAGCAAGTGATGTCAGACACGTTCAGTTCTAAATTACATCTGGAGTATGCTGGGGCTGCTTTGTGCGAAAATACAACTGGTTGAAAGAGGATAATATACTTCACACATTGCGACTGCACCAAAATATGCTACAGAAATGGTCCAAGAGTCGGCAATTACGTTGATACTCCAGCGTTCAGCACTGCGTTGAATTTTCGTGATTTCTATGCTGTTGGCGAGTCACAGACTCTTTGCGATTCTCGGTGCATGAGCCAGCCTGCCTGGGGAAAAGGGGACCGATAATTAACCCAGGCCATTAGGACAGCCAAATTCAGTCCAGTCTGACGGGTGTTCTGTCACACTTGATTTATTTAATTTCTGCCTTGATTAATATCAACTTTTATTAAAACTTCAATTTACAATTTTCATACCCGTTCTAAGCAAAGTTCAAGTAAAAGATGTAAAGAATTAGAATTAGGTGAAATCCTTCATGTCCTGATTTGATTTCTGCCGTCGGGAGAGTTGCAAAGGAGAAGAAACATCCATGGAAGTACAGAATGCAAATTGCTCAGCACGCAGCGGATCCTGACACAAGCTGAGTGCTAATTTATTTAAGGCTCATGATATCGTAATGAATTCAGGTTTGCTTGGCTTTGAGGGAGAAATTGTGCATATATCAGGTAGCAGTAGGATATAACGTTCAACTGGTTAGCCTGGCCTCTGCTGTTGTGGATAAAGCCCATGCTGCTTCCTTCTTCACCCGTTGAAAGCAGCGGCACGGCTCCTCGGGAGTAGGATCAAATCCTTGTAATACTGTGCCCTGGAAGGAAGGAAAGAAGGAAAGAAGTCCCTTACATAGGTGAAACAACTTTCAATGTTGGGCATACCGTGTCTTTTCATTCAGGTGAATCACAAACTCGGAGGAGAAAGGCTGAGCCAGTTAAATTTTATAGCCATATAAATTATAGATAGAAATCACTTCTGGAATAGGGTGAATTACAATTGCCATGTTCAAACTGACCATTCAAATGGCAGCTGATGGTTAAGTTTTGCGAGATGGTGATAACTGGTAATAGTCGCTAGTAATAACTTTATTTAAATTTCAACAATGTCCAGAGACTTCAATTGAGCTCAGAGCCACCGTGGAAGTCTTTGCACAAACACCTGACAAGAGACCTGTACAGCGTTTTGGAGTAGGAGATAAGAATTGTTATTATTCTCATTTCAGAGATTGAGAGAGATCGAGCAATTTGGGAAACGGCCCCCGAGAAGTCTAAGGCAGAGCATTGCACTGCTGTTAGTGAGCAAAGAAGAAATCCAGTCGATACTTTGTTGGCTGCAATTTAACTATTGTGCTTTTATAAGCCGTGCCTTTTCTGCCTTTGCTTTTTTGGAACTATTTGGTGTTACAGTTCAACTAATGAAAAACTTCTGTTTAAGTCCTTTGACAATTTTTTTCTCGTGGTTGCAAAGTTCCATATGTATTAGCCCATAACCACTGCTCAAAGATAACTTTCGCTTACTTAATACGCCTGTATTACGGCTTTTGTTCTAGTGTTGCCTTTGAGTTCAGTACATAAATTTTGAAGCTTTCCACCCCAAGTCCATATAAGTAGAACAGGAGAATAATAAATATAACGTTAAATTATGCATGGCACAATGGCGTGTTAACCACTTTCATGTTCACCAAGTAAAATGGAGAAAAGCAATTTGTGTCTAAACAAGGGCAGCATTTTTACATTGTGGAGGTCACTGGAACACATTGTACTCATTAGATACACAGCAACCTCGGTAAGAAGTTGAATCCTAGATAAGCACAAGCAAATCTCTAATGGATAGTCTGAATATACCAGCTGATTTGTAAAATGTAAATGTTTTATGAGTAATAGGGTTTTAAAGCTGATTTTGATTAATGAAATGCAATCTGCTTATTCCTTCAGTAGTCAGTGTACAAGCATCTAACCAACTAATTAGTCTGTTTAGGTAATGTATTAAATCTGCCTTTTCTTTAAAAATAGGAAAAAGAAAAACAACCTCAGACCTGCTCTGGAAGGTAGGTGCAGTAAGGAAAAAACTTCACTGGTGTGAATGACCTAATTAGAAAAGTACAATAATTATATAAAACTTTTCAAGGTTTTGTAGTTCTAAACATAATGACTATTTCAATCTCAGAAGTGAACTTATTAAGTGGAAAAAATGGGGGGAAACAAAAATTGCACCTTTCTGTTTTACAGACTTTTGCAGACTAAGGCAAAGATGGTTTTATGAAATCAGGTGAGGTCACAAATCTTACAGTCAGTTTAGTGGTCATTAAGATGGAAAAGTTCTGAAAGTCTAAGGAGCCTTTTCTCATTTATTATTTTAATTCACATCCATGCCCCAGATGCCTTAGCGCAATCAGTTATGAGTGTTGCAAAGTATGGCATTTGTGAATGGGATTCCTTAGATGGTGTGCTGGAGAAGACGCTTCCAACGAGAACTTGCTGAAAGCCATTGACACAGATGTTATCCGTGTGGTACCACTGGTTTTGATGTTCATAATATTCGCAATGGGAATATTATGATTTGGCAGATGATTTGGCAGCTTTTGTTTGTTCCAGTTTTACCATTCTTTCTAGTTTTGTTTTATCTTGACTATCCCACTAAAACAAGATGACTAGTTCCAAACACGTTCAGTTCCAGCATATTCCTCTCACAGGGATACAGTCACAAGACTGAAAACTGCAGGTGATTAACACCAATGCCTGAATCAACCCACCCACCCTTGGGTTATATTGTTTACATGCCCTGATTGCTAAAAAAACAGTCTGAGGCAGAAGGGTAACACCATACCTTCATCCTATACCAATGCCCATCAAATATGATGACTGAGAGCAAAGACACTTTAAAAGGCAGCGAGATGACACCTTCGCAGTGATAAGAGAAGGGAGAATGGCAGAAACAGTCTGGAGAAGGCAAATGGAGGCTCATCTCATTCCCAAGAACTCTTTAGCTTTCTGAAATAATACACTGGTTGGGCTGTTCCATTGCAATTCATGATGATGTCCTCTCAACCAGAGCTTGTAATGAAGCCTGAGATTAGATGAGGCCATACACAGGCATATTGCTGTTAATATGGTCATTCCCCAACACTCAAACAATGTTGGAGCTGTTAAAACACTTCAGGAAGACTGTATTTCATCTCACATGTTTGGCTGCTGATGATAGGTAATCGTTCTCTTCCTTCACTGAACTGTCAGTCTTTGCATAATTCTTCTTCACATTTGTTTACTTACTTTAGGGAGAGATGGTAATTTTCAGAAGACACGATCTGGAGTGATAGCAATATTTTACTAAACCCCAATGAAATTGTGCCTTCCCGGCTAATTAAAGTCTTCTTTGGGTACAGCTTGAACAAATGTAAAAGCTCTGGTTTGTCTTCAGTCCGGGAAAATTGTACATCTGAGTGACAGCTCCACTTCTGCAGAAGGAAGGTTCAGTCCTTCATCAGTGGTAGAGACTTTGTTGAGAAATTTCTCTGATTCCATTTCACATCATCTCAAAAAAAATCTAATTTTTTTTTAAAGAATATCTGTTTTCTTTGTTAGTATTTCCTTTATTTCAGATACATTTCAGATGCATCTCTTTTCCTCTGCCTTCCCATTTTCCATTAGTTCTCACAATAACATGCGTTGATTGTTCTTTACTGGTAGTGCCAAGATCACCCTGGCAGTACATCAGCTATTTCTCTTAGGAAATGCATTACTTCTTCCTGCAAGAGGGGAAAGTAGGAAAAAAATATTGTATTTCCATTATATTTCTGAAATAATCTAAATTATCTGCTTCAGTACATGTGTAGACAGTACAGCAGAACAGAGTCAAACCTGTTTTCTCTTGTTTCAGAAATTTGCCATTATTGGACATCTTGATCATTTCTTTAAGTGAAGAAAGTTCCGCAAAAAAAGTCACACAAAATCCCTCTATTTCTCCATTTCATGTGTTCGGAAAGATTTGATACATAAACACCATTTCATCCTGAAACTGTACTAATCCACATATTATTAATTTCAGTGTTTCCTCAATCCTACTTAGGATGACTGTGGTAAAGATCCTCTGGCTGTTACTCAACACGTTTATCCTGCTAATATTTTCATGATTATCCCATTCTCTCTCTTTTGGATGAGAATTAGGATTTATTCTTCCACTACTCTGGAACCTTCTCGCCCTTTCAAATATCCCAGGGGGATCTTTCATAATTCAGTTACTGTTACTCCGCAGCTGTAGCTGTGGAAGCTCAGGCAAAGCTGCTTAGCAAATAAGTGAGCTCACTTTAGAAAAAAACATTCTGGATTCACTAGGCTTTTATGTTTGACATATCAGTACCACATGTCGTTTTACTGGGGTCTCCAATTCCTTCGCTTCCTCATAGCGTCTGCGTCAGCAAAAATGGGTTGTCAACCAAAAAGTGACATAAGCTATGTATCTTGCCCTTTGCTTTCTATCGATATATTTGTAAAGTCTTTTAGTGTGTTTCTGTTTTATTTCCCGCGAGATGCTTTTAGCACTTACCCTGTTTAATGCCCTCTCAGCATTCAGAACACAACAACTTTACATCAGAAAAGGTTTATAACTAAGTCCAAGAAGTGAAATGTTGCCATCTTTCCACAGCGGAGTGGCAAATCCTCGGACCAGGACAATGCCTGGAAGTCATTAGTGGGGATGGAAGTGGGAAAACTGCTGCTTTTATTCCAAGCTTTCTGGCATAATGATATTATAAAGCCTCTGACCATTGCCCCAACAACCTACAGCGTTTTGGCACTCTCTTTATGTTCAAACAGTGCAACTGATGCTGCCCACAGAAGCAGTATCCTCCTCTGCAGATGCAGAAGTAAAGGAATCCCAAGAATATCCATGGAAACACAGAACAATTAAGGTCCATATGAAAACTGAATCCTAGCCAGCGCGCCTCGGTTGGTAGAGGGCCCGTCTGAAACACAGGGATGAAAAAGCACTGAAAGGCCATAGTTAGTTCATGTTGCTGGTTCATCACTAAAATTACTAAACAGATTTGTCATTGGGATACATTTATTTAAAAAAATGGACAAATGCTTTTTGCTGCGACGCCGTTAGACCATTTACAAAAGTCAAAATGGTTGTACATTCTGTTAATGTGTTACTGGAATAAAATCATGCTGCACATTTAGCGCTGGATTATGTGGAGAGTAGCCAATACTTGTAGCATTGATTACAAGGTCTATGCCTAAGTAGTTCTATTCCTGATTTATGAGCAATGCATTATCATTCACTGAGTGACAGAGTAAGCTACTAGATTTGTTAATTGGGCAGTAAACCACATTTTCATTCTCATGTTACAGCGTTTTTCATTAAAAAAGAGACATATCTAACATTTAATGAAATGCTTAAATAAATAAACAAATACAGAAGTGTTGAATATAGACCCTTTGCTTGTTTCAGCAGAAAGGAGTAGTGTACAGTGTATTTATTAATTAGTCTGGCAAAACATAATTAAAGGGCTGTAAACTCTGTGAGGAAGTTAACCAGCCGTGTAATAAATACCAATTTATAGGTACACTAGGTCAGCTAGTATTAAGTAAAGAGGTAACCTGCATAGAAACTCATTTTTAGCATGGAGACAATATAAATAAGTTATCATCATGAAAAATAGAGCTGACCTTGCAGATTCAAAGGCAGCAGATTGCAATGTTTTCACAAGTTCACGTAGTTTTTTATCTCCTAGCAACTGTATGTCATTTACATATTTTACCACATCAAACATCTTAAAGAGATTTTCTGATGACTGTTGTCGGAAAAAAGTCATTGTAGTGTAGTTCCTGGAAGACTGTTGTTTTTTATAACTGTGCTTAATGTCTTTATGGGAAGCTCTGAAGCTACATAAAAGATTTTGGTGTAGGAATTTGATATTACAAGTACTTTCAGTTATTTTGTGGTGTTTACAAAAACACTGGGGTCTGAGTTCAAGAACTGGCACGGCTCCTGCTGACAGCAGTCTGAGATGCAGGAGTATAAAGTACACATGTATATATAAAAACTATACACATATAATTATATATACACTTTTTATATAAATATATAAAGTATAAGAATTTTCTTCATTAGGGTTTTTCTTCACTGGTTTACCAGCAGAGTTCTGCTCGTTAATTATCTTATGGCTTCTGCAATAGCAGGGCTTCAATTAACACATAGGGCTGCCAGCAACGGCAAGAGAAGGCGCCTAGGGCCGAGGTCTGACACACGTCGTAGTGTTTCTGTCTGAAAGGTTAGTCAAGAATTAGGCTGTACGTTTTTATTTGTGTAGAAAATCTTTCGTTCTTGTACCACTAATAGTAATAGATGGTGAAATTTCAGAAGACCATGTAAAAAGCTTGTTCTTTTCCACGCCGATGCCAGGAAAATACTGGATCTAGATGCAGACTTCATCCAAAATGCACGAGGAGAACTGAAAGTTTGTTGCTGTATTGTCCGTCCAGTCTTCTCTTTCCTGTAGCTGAGAAGCAGAAAGACTCCTTACAGGACTTGAGCTGCTGTGGTGAAATAAGGGCAGGGTAGACCCTCTCTCGCTGCAGCATGTGGAAAATCATTTGAGCTCGTTTGAGCCTCGTCACCTGAGCCCAGGAAATCACAGGCACTCTGCTCAGTTACAGGTAAATCTGACAGCTGAACTCAATGGCTAAAAATCTCTTTCGCTCACAGAGAGAAACGTTAGGGAATTTAAAAGCAGATCTTGCGTTTGCAGAAGTTCGTCCGATGACTGAGGGCTGCACCTCCTGAATGGAGTGAACAGGAGAGTAAAGATGCCAATAGCAAAACTGGTATCAGGCCGGCATCACTTGCAGGGAGCCAGGGAAACAACGCAGGATTCAGCTTCACGGAACGAAATGCAGGTGTTTAAACGCCGAGCTCAGGCTTTTCCCTGCGATACGCACTGGAAAGCTGTGCCGTCCCGCTGGAAATTACCCCAGGCCGATCCGCTGGCATAGTCTATCCAGAATCACTTCTTACGTGATCTGTAACTTAACAGTGAGCCTAAGACGTGAGTATTGTACCTGTCCCTGCCATTAGTTTAGTTGTGGTTGCTATAAATCGCTCTTCGGTCCCACCAATTTTCTGTCAATTTAATTGATAGTGTGCTCGTTTCTCTATCCCAGCAATTTTGTGTAATCAATTATAGCACCCCAGTCAGAGCAGTTGCTTTGTGAAATTTGTGAGATGACACAGACCTCATGCAAGCTGTACAAAATTACCAATTATGGAACTACACAATCTTTTCTAGGATGCCATAAAGTGTTGTTATTTACCCTAGAAAGAGAATGTCTAAACAGATCGGTTTCTCATCAGATGCCATTGCTCAGGGATCTAAAAAATATGGAAATGCCTGCGTTTAAATAATCCGTATGCCTGAAACAGCATAAGAAATTAGTTTCTTGAGCTATTTTTATGTTTTTCTAGCTTACAGCTAAATCATGTATTATGGTGAATCATTAACTACTGACTTTTATAGCTAATCCTTATATAGCCCATTTTTAGCTTCGATGATATTTTTGAAATACAAAATTTTATAGACTACAAATATGCATCAGACAATGCAATTATCTGTTTTCCACATGTCTCCAAGTTTAGTCTTTCTCTGGAGAAAATATAGAGAGAGGCTGACCTTTATTTATAGTGTGCTTTGTGCTGTACTTTGATTCCTTCTACAGCCTCACCTTCATGGGGAGTGATTTTCCCATCATTTGGGAGAGATGCACAATTCAATTCCTGCTACACATAAAATCCCCGCCGATTTGCCGCACGGACCGAAATAGCCTACATCTGCAATACCAAGCACTCTGCATTCACTCGCTGTCACCAGGGAGGGAACAAATCAGTTCAAACTGATTCCTGTCAGGATAAGATTGGAGGGACATATCTGTTTGATTGCTACATTTCAATTGAGAACAAGTCAGGCCTTTAAACTCGAATGCAAGTTCTTCTGTAATTTCTTTGTACGGAAATGCAGATAATCAAATCTTTTTCTTGCCAGAGACAATGTAATTTTATGCTTTGATTTATTCTGAAGCATTCGATTTGGAGTTCTCCCTAGTTCCGAAGAGTCCTGTTGGAATTGAATAAAGCAGGGGATAACATCCCAATGAGAGTTTTCTGGAGGGAAATAAAATAAATAAAGGAAACTCTGCCAGAAAGAGATCCTTGATGAAAACTGGGGCTCGTAGGTGTTTTAGCACATGTAACTCTTGGTGACAGTGACAAAATACAGATAAAACTGAGGATGTAAATAGACGAGTATGTGGGTTTAACTCCATATGTGTATAAACTCAAACTATGGAGAGATGCAGGAGCCTCAGTTAGGTCCACATGAGGTCCACGGAGTGTGCGATCTCCTTATGCTGCCAGCAGAAAATGCCTGCATGGCCAAAGGTTGAAGGCTGGGTCTCCTGCTGAGAGCTGTTCTTTTGCATAGCCTACTGAAACGGTTAGTAAAATAAAGTAGGGAAAGGAGTGAGGAAGAGCGGGTGCAGGTGTCATCTTCATCCTGAGCGTGGGGAGCAAGGACAGCTGGGGAGGCACCTGCTCTCGTGCTCCCAGAGCTCAGATTGCACTGGGACCCATCTGAGCTGCAGGAGACACTTTGTAAAATAAGAAAACTAACAATAAGGTGCTTTGGGGAAAGAGGTTCATGCTAAAAATGGCCAACGTACTGGCCCTGCAGCAGGGCAGGGCAGCAGTGAGGCAGGGAGCGAAAGCCGGCAGGTACTTTGCGAGGTACAGACGTCAGAGAGTCCAAGGGGATTTTATCCAAATCCTGCTTAAATTTCTCTTTTGAATTTACCTTCCAGATAGAAGAGTAAAAGGACCAATAAAAGTATGCTGAAAAATATAGCTGTGTTTTTGATTGCTCCCTTCTCAAGAACCTCTCAGCATTATTCACAACTCAGCTCACTCTCTTTGTTATATTTAGAAACGCCTCACAATTTTTTATTTTTTAATGAAAATGAAAAGACTCCTTGGTGGCTCAGACAGTTATACATTAATATTGAATGTTTTGATTTAGATTGACAAATTGAGATGCTTTGGTAAAACTTCAGCTATCTGAAACAAAATTATTTGTTTCCATTTTGCAAGGAAACGATGGCAAAAATCAAACTCTATGTAAACTTTATTTACCTGGAAACTTTGCAAGTAGCTTTGCTTTCATCTGAGTTTCTGGGGTTCACGTCCAGGGTTTGTTCAGGATTAATCTAAGCCTGTACGTAGACGATACCTTTGCACCTCCTTCTCTGTGCCAACACCACTACGGGCTCCTGTATGGTAGTCAGGGAACCGAGGAATTGATCTGTTTGAATCCATCAAAAAAAAGAAAGAAAAAAGAATAAAAAAAAAGAAAGAAAAAAGAATATAGAAAAGAAAGAGAATGTTTCAGCTGAAACAGCTGCTGGATGCGGCTGGTGGCAGAGGACGGGAGTCTGGAGCTGGAGGCAGGGGCAGGGCAGGATGGCTGCAGCAGCTGCAGGGATCCGGGCTGGCGTGGGATGAAGGTTAAACTGTGTCCTCAGACTGGGAATGGGATGGAGGGCACAGGAGTTGGGTGAGGGCTGCTGGGTTCACATCGCTTGTGATGGTAAAGAGATGCCAACTCACCCGTGTGTTGGTGCCCAGGTCTTGCTGGGCCAGTTCTCAAAATGGTAATAAATGGGCCCAGAAAAGAGAAAAATTAACTCATGTTGAAGCTGAGGTTTTAATCTTTTTGAGGTGGCGGATGTAAAACTAATAAAACAGGAGAGTTTTGAGCTTAATTTAAAGATAAGCCTCATCATAAGCTCTTGTCTTGCCTCGTAAACATAAGGCAGGCAATTCGTTCTCATATGCAGATGCACCAGCAAGGCTGGGAGTATTATGCAGTAGATGGTGGGTAATGATGCTTTAAGGGAGAGAATATAACATTTTTGAATTTTTCAGAGCTCTCTTTTTTGTTCTTTGTGGATGGGAAAACAATTAGACCTATAAAGCTCTCTGATGAGGCACTAGGATGGGCAGCGACATATCAAATGCCTTTTCTCATGGGGAGGTTAAAGCACTGTGGGTAAACTTTTAAATAAACAGAAGATTTATTCACAGTAGTTGGGTGCCTTTCTTCCAAACTGAAGGCATCCTTTTAATAAAAATAATCCAGTTCCCCCTTCCCCTGTGGCCTCTGAGGGTGTGCGTTCGCAGGGGCGAGCGCGGGGAGCGCGTTCCCGCTGGCTTTGGATGCCTCACAAGTCTTTCTGTGTGTGCCTTAATAGCCTTCCGAGGGAACTGAAGTCTCATTTTGTGCGACTGTGAATTTAAATCCAGGTCACAGAGATGTTAAATAGCAAATGACACATTTACTGTGCCACCCAGCTGCCCTCTGTAATGCAGCAGGAATGCTTTCTGAGCAGGGACAGTATGCCAATATTAACTTACATACAGGTTGTTTTGTTGTGGATGCTAATGTTAAAAAATAAGGAAAAAAAAAAAAGAAAGGGATGCTGCTTACATTTAAATAGCTACTTATTCCCTTTGCACCTTCTCTCCTGAAGGGCTAATGCTCTTTCCTGACTGAAGAATTCCTAAAACATTAGTTCTTTTCGGTTCAGACCTTTACATTTATGTTTATTACACCAAAAAAAATGATTCTGGTTTCCAGGTCACTAGAAATCAAGATGATACCGTCAATATGCTATTCTAACTCCTGTGCTTAGTTAAAAACCCGAATTACCTCTTCGGTTTATGATACTGTCTGTAATATTCTCCTTTTGTAAAGGCACATACTTTATTTCTCAGGGAGGAAAGTGGTTTGTCAGAGGCTGCTGCATTATTGCAGCCCTACGAGCAAATAATGAAGTTGGACACCTGCATTCTGTACAAAAAGGCTTTTATCAGGCAGATGGAGTATGTGCTCCAGGACATCAAAAAGGCTCATCACAAAATAGAAAAGATGGGGATATTGGGGTATTCGCTACACAGATGTCCTTTCTGGAATAGTATTGCAAAATACCCAAACAGCAGCTAAATTGACTTTTGACCAATAGATGGAGACAAAAAGTGTTTTTCTTCATTAACCTCTCTGGTTCATTCCTACTGAGCAGGTCAATTTATCTGCAGTTCCCTCTCTGGTAGCAAGTCTGTTCAAAGCAGGGGGTTTTATCTCTTTTTTCGCCCAATAAATATTATCAGATGAGGGATTTAGCTCTGCCGAATGCTTTCTCAAATGGCACGGTTTGTTTTCCCTAAGTTCACGGTGCTGTTCTGATGCTGTGGAACAGCTTTTCAGGTTCAGGATATCAGGTTTGCTTCAGTATTTTTAACCTCGTACGGACACTCGCTGAACTTCAAGTATGGCAGTCTCTATCTTGCTAACATTAGGGAATTTTCTTTGCAAACCCCAGGACCTAAAGCATATATCTTCTCGAGAGAGGGGAACCCGTCAGCCCCTGGGAACTGTAGCTGGCCTCCAGAAATGCTCTGGAGTACACCAGGGTCACGGTGACATGTCCAGGCCTCTGAGTTTAGGGCTCAGGAGATGCATAGAAAGCCATAATGACCTGGTATGGGCTGCTGGAGCACCTGACTTCAGCTTTCATCTTGTTAAGCATGTCTGTTTTATAGCACCACATATTTGCTATGAATTTCACAGGTGTTTATTCCTAAATATGGAACAACTCAGCCGCCGAATCTGAGAACATGCTTTACTTCATGGCTTGAGGCATTTCCATTGGCTGCATATACTTCACACGGGCAGTTGAAAGCACAGATGTGTATGTGTATATGGGTGTGTGCATGTGTACGTGTATTCATTTGTCAGATTCTAGCTAACTGTTTAATATGACAGGGTTGAAGGTAGAAAATCTACTGGATGCTAATCCACGTGAGAAGTGTGGATTCTCAGACTGGGCTGGAGAAGTACTCCCAAGTATGCCTGGGAGAAGTACTAGCTATAGCCTCAGTGTAGAGAGTTTTCTTCCAAAAATCTTTTTGTTGTACACTTCTGCTATATTTCCCTGAATTAGGGAAATGTGGACAATAATTAGGCTTGGCTTCACATTTTTTCTCTGTTCATTTGCCAGTGTTTTTAATTTAAAAGTCAATCTTGTATTGCAACTTACCCTCTTCTGAATCCCTCTGCCTTCTAGGACTGAGTTACCCCAATACCTAAGTTAGAAGTTTCTTCTTCCAGACACCAGGTGCATGAGTTAACCTCTTTCTTCTTTCTTATGGGTTTTAATTGCCACATTTTTAAAATACACATTTATTCCTGAATCCTTATTAAGCTCTGTCACTGTTGTCTTACAAATCTAACGTAGATAAATGTGTGCTAAGAAAAAAAAAACACAAAAAACCCCCAAACCCCAGTAGTGTTCTGCCATCTGTTGATTATGTTTCGATATGGTGTAGTGAATCAGTACATATTTCTGATCCATGAATCTAAACGTAATTTCAGTTTAGCTCTGATTTCCTCAAACCACAAACTACTGTGTTTAATTTATAAATTGCTTCTTATATATTCTGCTCATGGCTGGTGAATGTAATTAACATTTTCTTGCGAAAAACCTGTACCTATAAATATCAAGGCCACGACACACATTATTAATTAAAAAAAATTATGGGCGTTGTTGGTTTTGCAAATATATAAATAGCTTTCCAAAAATGCCTAATAAATGTTCACATCCCCTTTCTAATAAGTATAAATACATTTATTTTATGTTTATTAGGAAGGGGATGTGAGAATACCGTAGCAGTATTTAAGTATCGCATTAGGATCAAATTAATGAGACCTGGAATCAGTGCTCAGTACTAAACACCCTTTCCCATGCGTAAAGCTGATTTCGGTCCTGAAGGAGGTTTCAGAAGTTTGCGTTAAAATATAATTTCTATCCTAGGATTAAGGCAGTCTGACATCTATACCCTTTCACTATTATTTACTTCTCCTTTGCAAAAAAATACTCCATTGCCCTTGAAATAATGTTTGTGTTTGGTGCCATTAGAAATAGTCCTTGAAAGTTAATCTGTTAAAAATTTGTTGGGAGTTTTGAATCTTTTGAATGACAGTAAAGTGTAAATCCTCAGCATCGGTCTGTCTCAAGCAAACCATCAGAAGATGGACTTTGATTAAAACCATACAAGCCAGCGTTTGAATTTCAGTGCAATCTTCTGTCTGTTCACAGGTTGGAAAATAAACCAACTCACTTCAATAAATTTGAGAAAGTAAAGCCAGAAATAATCTGTGCGAAATGGGTTATAATCTGGACCCTTTGAGTGAATTTGTGAAAATCTCTCTGTGACTGTGGTGCAAGCCAGCTGTTAGCGCTGCTCCTCTTCTCTAGCTGCTCCTGGTTTCTTTGGTTTTTTTAGGATTGTCTTCTTGCCCTTTTTTCCAAGGCTTTGATCCCAGCATCTGTAGGAATTCCCTAGGCAGCTGATATGGGAAGTTTACCTCTTACTGCTCGTCTTTTCATAATTAAACAAACACACGAGATTTAAACACAGAGACCCAATTTTGAAAATTTACATACAAACAAGAGACAAAAGTCCCTTAAACACAACTATGTTTTTAATTACCCACTTACTGTTGATCTTCTCAGGCAGGCTTTGGTGGTGGAGCAGCAGCAGCAGCATGCTCTTCTGCCAGCTGAGGATGTAAGTTTGGGAGGATGAAGCTGTTTCAAGTGTCCAACTCTTGCTCCTGGAGCTGCATTTTCCTCTTTTCTCCCTGGCGAGGAGTTCTGATAGATTTTCTTCTTTTCTTGGCAAGATGGCAGATCCTTGAGACCTTTATTTTCTGGCATGTACAAACAAGGCTTTTCTTCAATATGAAATATTCATGGAATAAAACACTTACAAAGATGTTAAAGGACAAATAGCATTTAGTCCTGGTCCCAACCCTTCCACCAATTCATTTAACCCCATAAAGGTGAAATCCTGCTGGGAGTTAACATAGAGCTGTGACTCAGAAATAAGGCAGTGAGCTTCAAAATGGGTTGGAGTAAGCATGCTGAGTATGAAGTTGCTCATAATTTAGCCCTAAGTACATAAGGGGTTTATTTTGAAATACATTTTACTGCAGGTAAACATGATAGGCTGGGCCTGAGCAATGCAAAGTTTTAGCTCATTTTGTAATATACCCTGCACCCAATTTTCTGTGTGTTATTGTGCCAAACTATATTTGGCCATGAACAAGCCCAGATCAACTGGGGATTCGACTAGGACAAGAAAATTAATTTTTACTGGGATTTAGGGTTTATTTGAACCCACTAAAGAGAGCGTAGCCCTATATTTCACCTTGATTAAAGGAAAAAGTCTGTTATTATACAATTACACCAAAAGTGACATTATGATTTATTGTGTCAAACCTTTCCTCCTTCTTACAGCACCACAAAGGTCAGTGACAAAACAAGTCTGCTGCATAAGATCGAGAAAGAAACTGGTAGTGTGAATAAAAGCCAGGAATGTCATTTTTAATTTTCAATGTCCCTGCTTTTGTGGCAGGGAGCCAGACCATAACATTTCACTTGCTTTTAAAAAAATTATACGCAATGCTTTTTTCAAAGGAGTCCAGTTGAGCTCCCTGGAGAATTGGGGTCAGGGCTAGAAGTGTAGTTAAGGGGATGTTAGAAAAAATATTTGCAAACTTTTTCTTTATGACATAACGTGCTCTGATGGGATTCCTAGTGATTAATTTTTTTAGGCAGTTTTATGGCAAAAAGGGGAAAGAGGTTGCTTAGAAAAACTTGCAGTAGCACATGTTGCCATTGCCCCGTTATGTCATGGAAATTGCTTCTAATTCTTCCAACTTGTCGTGCAATTAGAAAGCAGAAAGAACACCAGCCACCTGAGCTGATAAATTTTGTAAATGAATATTATTTATGAATTAAAAGTATAATAGCAGAGGAAATAAACACCAAACGTCCAGAGGTCTAAGATACTTGTGCATGCAGTGTATGTTGTTGAGTTTCTTCTGAAGGGAATTGCTCAGTTGTTCTTAAGACTATTAGTAGTATGATTTTAATACAATCTTAGTGACATGTTATAGAAGACTTTTGATAATTAAATAAGTAACTCACTTTGATTACTTTTGTCCACCTCTAACAGTAAATATGATTATCTTTAATGTGAAGATGCTGTCTTTGGGCAGGAGAGCAGCTCGATTCTCATGCCTCTTTCTTCTAATCTTCCAAAGTGTTTTATAAAGTGGCATCTTTACATGTCGGACGTTGGAGTGCAGTAAGCACATACGCAAAAGATCACTGAGGTTAATAGTGATTTTTCAGCTGACTGCAGTGATCTTTGATGTGGTTGGCAATATTTAACTGAAGTTTTCAAATGCTGTTGTTCCTGCAGGTTAGGTTCAGAAGCCGCAATGCAGAAAGACTGAAACTAATCGAATAAACCGATTGTTCTATAAAAACAAGCAATCAGCAAAGGGCTAGAAAATCTGATTTTGGCAAGAAAACACTCCAGCTTTGTTCTTCTCGTGTTACGATGTTATGAAGAGCCCTCAACAAAGCTATAAATTTGTGTTACATGAATGTTTATCTCATGACCTCTATGCACGCAGTGTATAATTTGAAACACTATCCATGCTCTTTCCTTGCGCATTCGTTGCTTCGCCTCTCCTGGTCTCTTTGTACGGGAGGTCTCCATTTCATACAGGCTTAGGTGATTCAGATAAATTAAAACAAGCGTCTCTACAGGCAATGTTATTTCAGTTTATGTGACATATTCCACTTTACCACAGTTTGCCTGTGGTGCAGAAATCTGTTACTCACAGTAACGAGTTCCTGTGTCCAAGACTTTAATCTGTTTTTTAAAATTGATTTAAACCACGGTAAAAACGGTTTATGAGGTTTACAAAGTCTTTTCACTAGTTTAGCTAGATTAATTTAAAATTATGCTAAGTCAAGTAACAACTTGGGGTAGATAAATCCTTATTCTTTTCCTGTCTTTCTCTTTCACATGTCCCTTGTTCTTATAATCTCTTATGACTATGTATATTACGGAACGTGTTTTGGTATAATTTAACAACAAGAACTTTTGAGCAATTTCCCCGGCAGCTGTGGGAGATCGCCAGGTTTTTGAAAGAAGATATTTGCAGCTTGCTGTTGTAAAAATAGTACTTATTATAGTACCTAAAGCTCATGGAAATTAACCACATGCTCAGTCAGCTAAATGGCTAGGAAACATCTCAGTCTTTAAAACCAAAACCACAGTGCTTTAAATTTTGTTTTTGTTTTGGTAACTGGGTGTAACTGGATTGACTTCTGTAATGCCACATTTGGGAATTAATACAGGTTGGCTCCATAATAATATCGCTGCATGACTCCATGATCTGTGGATGGAAACTTGATATGCAAAGTTCACATTTCTGGGATATTTGCACATATATTTTATCAAGTTAGTGCATGTGTGATGGGAAGAATGTGGCTGTGGTACAGATAGTTATTGAATTGCTCATATAATGAAAATAAACGGAGGGATACGAAATCATTGTCAATTGAACCTGGCCAATTTCTAGTTAAGCATATTAAAAAGAGGTAATTTTGGAAGAAATGTTAACTTCAGGTAGTTGCATATAGTGGTATCGGTGCTGACGAGAGCTGATCGCACCGCGCTCTGCTCAGAGAAGAGGCTTTTATTTAGCTCGGCCAGAAGTGCCAAGGATGGGGTCTACCTCTCAGCGGCACGCGAATCCAGCCTGCAGCCCTGCCGCCAGCTGGGTTCACACTGCGGGGATACCTGAGAGGTGCGTCGTGGGTTTGAGATGGGTACTCTACAGCATGTGAGAACGGTGGCAATTGAAAAAGTGTGAAAGTAGGCAATAGCATGGGTTATGTAGGGAAAGTGTGGGAAAATTGTCATGGAAGGCTGAATAGGTGGGATTGGTAATCCTGCGTTACATTAATTGTGTGGTACAGGTGAGTGGGATGGATTAGCACCCCTGTCTTAGCATCCCTGTCTTCTTTTCGAGCTTCTAAAACCAGACTGTGATGCTCCTTTCAAAAATGAATACAAGGGTATCACCCAAACACTCCTCCTGGATTCAAACACTATTCAAGTCAATATTGAGGAAAACGAAGTTCAGAAAGATTCAGTGAAAAGAGTAGACTCTCTTCCAGAAAAAAACTTTTCTAAACTTCTTTAGTGACTCAACTCCAGGCTCTTTTGGTGGGATTCAATACGAGACTAACTTAAATGTCAGTATCTACATGCAGCCAACGTGTCTCATCTGCCGTGCCGGTGGAGACCTGATCGATAAAGCCAATGAACCCCGGGGAGTGGCTGGGCTCTGGCTCCCCATCACGTTGCTCTGCAAATTCCTCTGCTTGCATACGCTGGATCTCCAGTGGCGATGGGGTTTTAGGCATCTGGCTCATATGCATTGTTGGCATATGCATACTGGCATGGAAATTTAATCTTCTTGTACCGCAGCTTTCTTGCCATGACCTCAGACAGCCATGCTATTTTTGAGCTTATAAACTTTTAACTCCATCTTAATGAAGTTGAGCTAGTAGAAGGTCCCATATAAATAATTCAATAATATGTCTGAATAAAATGACTGCTATCTAACTAGTAGAAATAACAGAAGTGATTAAATTAAATTCAATATACACATTAGCCACAGAACTACATAGCCATAAAAGAAAGAAGAGTGTGGTCTAAAGAGTTGTCTCTTTTCCTCCCACAGCTTTATAATTATATCTTCAGGGAAATGCCACAGCTCAGCATTTAACGATCTGCCATCAGAGACATTTATGAGGAGATTTTCGGGGAAGAAGAGAGTTGATGGTATCTTTTTCACGAAAAAAGCAGTCATTGAGTAGTCTGGCAATTGTCTGTTGAGAGAAGCATTGATCTATATATTTACATATCATGTGAAGTTAATAATTCTAAGTTTTTCCCCCAAGAAAATCCACAACAAGGTCATGATCTCTGAGGACGTATGTGGAAAACAGAGCATAAATCTTGGACAATGTCAGTCTGTCACTGCCCTACAGCAGATTTTTATGGTTTGAAAGGGCACAGCTGGTCAATTCAGTGACTTTGAATGTTTTCCATGAGGGATGGCTCCGGCAAAACCCAGCCCCTTTGCAATGCTAAACCACGGGGTATACTGGAAAAGGGGGAGACATTTGCGATGTAGGAAACAGTGGAATAAAGTATTCATGCAGGATTAACAGATGGCACAGAGTAAACAAATGGAAAAATTAGCAAAATACTTTTCCTATTGCCAGACTGTAAACCAAATTGAAATATCCTTTGTAGCTATAGCTGGTGCGTATATACAGATATTACTATAACTTTTGAGGTAAAAACTAAAAGTCTGAATGAAGGCTAATCTATTAAGCACTCAGCATGAGTAATTTCCAACTTAAATACATATGTAATTTCCCAAATGGACAGGAAGAAGGCCAGGTTGTGGCTGTCAATGGTTTCTTAGTCATTTCAAAACATGGCTTGCATAACTGCTCATCTCTCTGAGCAGATTAGATTGCCCAAACAGATTCTAAGATGCAGGAAAAGATCAAGTACCCTTAAGAAGAAGACGACAAACTTAAACAGATCTGTGAGTGCATTTATTTGACTGACTGAAACACTCAATAAGAGTTGAACAGGTCTAATTAAGTTACATGCGCTCCTAATCTAGTGAGACAGGGATTTCTGAGACGATATTGTCAGATTCCAAGTGAGGTCGTAACAACAACTACTGCTTTGTCATTTATAGTGACCATTTATCACTTGCATTTGTCCCAGCGTAGGCAGTCAAATAGGTAAATCACAGTCATTTCTACTTACAGCAAAAATCAAATTACTTTATTACGTTTTGTCCATTTTCAAAGTGGTAGCTCCTGCTGATGTCATTCATGGACTTCAACCTCGCAGAGTAGCACTGCCGTATGTGTGAGAGCGACAATAGTATGCTTTTTTCTTTTGGGTATCCTCTGCTGCAGCTCGTGAACAGGAGAGCTCGTCATCACTGCTGGGATTTTGCAAAGCAGGAAGTAACCAAAAAACCTGGTTTAATTTCAAGCCCCATTAGACACAGTGTTTGCCAAATGGAAGAAGACCAGATTGGTTGGAAATCTTGTCCTGAGACCTCTATATTGGTATTAAAAATCAGAAGGAGTAGGTAGTAATAAAGAGAAATCACATAATATATCATCTGAATCATTTACTTTGAAATCACTTTGAGTCTTTTAATGTTTTTTTTTTTCCTCATAGAAATGTAATTACTCTGGGAATATTGATTACAGAACGGTTGTATCAACTTGGGTTTTCCAGTACCAGGTTGTTGAAATCAGTATTTGAATGACTTAATTAGACTGTTGTCATGGTTTAACCCCAGCTGGCAACTAAGCCCCACCCAGCCGCTCGCTCACTCCCCCCCCCAATGGGATGGGGGAGAGAATCGGAAGAGTAAAAGTGAGAAAACTCGTAGGCTGAGGTAAAGTCAGTTTAATAGGGAAAGCAAAAGCTGCGCACGCAAGCAAAGCAAAACAAGGAATTCGTTCACTGCTTCCCATCGGCAGGCAGGTGTTCAGCCATCTCCAGGAAAGCAGGGCTCCATCACACATAACGATTACTTGGGAAGACAAACGCCATCACTCTGAACGTGCCCCCCTTCCTTCTTCTTCCCCCAGCTTTATGTGCTGAGCATGATGTCATATGGTATGGGACATCCCTTTGGTCAGTTGGGGTCAGCTGTCCCAGCCATGTCTCCCCCCAGCTTCTTGTGCACCCCCAGCCTCCTCGCTGGTGGGGTGGGGTGAGGAGCAGAAAAGGCCGTGACTGTGTGTAAGCCCTGCTCAGCAACAACGAAAACATCCCTGTGTTATCAACACTGTTTCCAGCACAAATCCAAAACATGGCCCCATACCAGCTGCTGTGAAGAAAATTAACTCTACCCCAGCCAAAACCAGCACAACCAGCACTACACACACACACACACAAACTTTCTTTACTTTTCTTTATCCTTCTTTTAAAATGTTGCAAATGCATGCATAGCACGATATGATTTGAACACTGTAATTAGAGGAAGAAAACAGTATAATTAGTAAAGAGTAAAGCTGATTTTAATCCAATCTATTATTTTTACCATGATGGTTAGTTTGAGTGGCAAGATTTATTCCTCATTCTGCATACTGAAGTGCTTGTTTTCATGCAGAACTTTCCCCCCAGGAAGCTATATGTTCAAGTCTCATCAGCTGGGCTGCCGTCGCGATGTTGATGGGTTACTCGTCTGCAAATGTTGCGTTACCACAGGTGCTGGGGGGGGTGGTGGGCTCCATGGATTGAGAGCCAGATCCTGTTGAATAGGTTGAATGACACGTTTTACAATTTCACACAAGTTTTTAAGGTCAGAAGAAGTCACCAGAGTACCCTAAAACAACATCCAGGAAAACGTGGGCCACAGAAAGTCATCTGCTCATTTTGCGTCCAGCTCAAGTATCGGTAGGGGAAGTTCCGTAATTAATGTAAGAAATATCTCGCTGACTCTAATAAGAAGTGGGTCGGGCCTCTGCTCTGATGTATGGGTTCAATTGATTCAGCAGCCGGAATGATTGATACGAAGGTATTCGAACCCGGTCCTGCAATTTGGGCCGATAGCCATTAGCTGCGCGCACGGGCCCTGGCGTGTCGTTTGTAGGCCTGCCAGGCCCGGGAGTGGCTGTCAGGCGTCTGAACTGTACGGCTCTATTCTCCATTTTTAAAATTTTCCCCTCGAGAGCTATTACCAGAGTTGCCAGCAGAAGGTAGCGTGAAATATTAAAACTATGCTTAGTTTGGAAAATAGGGACCCTGGAGCGGCGATAGCGACGCAGGATCTCAAGTCACGTCCCTGTGAGGGAGAGGGGGCTCGGGCTGGAGGTGCTGCCACAGGTAAGGCAGAAGAGGGGGAGCAGGAGAATTAAGTTGATTCGATGCAACGGGTTTAAGTTGACTCAGATGTAAAATGGATATATATTTGTGTGCTTGTTTGTTAGGAAAGACGGAATCAGTTCTCAAAGCCACCCTTGGGGGCTGCGCCTGCAGCCGACGTGCGGTGTTGATGTGCGGTGCTGGCAGCAGGCTCCCCATCCCGGAGTGCTGGAGAGTGAATGTCAGCTCATTTAATCTTTGTCAGCGTGGTCCTCCCTCACTTCATCCTCTGAGAAGAAAGTTAAAAGGATGCGTTTAAAGAAACGTTTTCAAGATTCGCTCGAGGAAGTGTGCTTCTGGGTATCTCTTGGTTTTAATTTAACCCCTTCCTCTCCAGGCAAGGGATTTCAGCATCACCTCCAACGCCAGAGCTGGAGTATTTAGTTCTTATTGAAGCTCCTAACACAATGATTGCTCTGTAGCTCGGGAGGGAAATAGCTGTCTGTGTGCTGGGCACTGTTTAGAAAGGGAGTGTTTACCAGGAGGTAGGAAATCCTAGAGCTTGCTGTAGTTGGAGCCAGACCCACCCTTGTCTCTCACTCAGATTTTGTATATATATGTTTGTGTGCATGTATGTGTATATGTATGTATGCCAGTACATCTATCTATCCATCTATCTGTATCTACATATATATCAAGGTTGGTAAGGAAAGAAATTGATACGGTCTCATATAAAGAACTTTAAAATAAATATTTTCACATCCGAGTTTAGCGTGAAACAAGCGATTCTCAACGCTTCAGTGCTTAAATTTTTTAAGATCTGACTGGTCATTTTGAGAATGTGCTGAATATGTTGACGCATTCGTCGAATCCTTTGGATGTTCTTTGTCGCTGCGAGAGGACAGGAGACTGTTACAGCCAGGAAAGAGCAGCTCGTATAGTCTTTCCTACAGAAGCCTCCTCTCCCATACCAGAGATTTCTACTTCCCAGGGAGCGGAAGACGGCACACACTGCTCAGCTTTATTGCAAGGCACTGCACCAGCTGAAGAAATGGATCCACTCATTCAGGACAAGTAAGCAAATTCAGCTGGCTGATGAAAGGAAGCCTAGACAACGGTGTTCAAACACTCGCTCCCATTTCCTCCCCCCCCCCCTCCCCCAGATGTCTGGTTTCAGTTTTAAAACATAATAACATTTCATTAAGGAGCCATAGCAACCCTTCACTAATTTGTGAAGAGTACATCGTGAGCTACATTCCGTACTTATCAACATTTGAGCACTTTAGATCTTGTTTCATCTCATTAGTGGATGTTTATGGGACCTGAGGGTTTCAGCACTCTCTGACTCATTAGTCAGCCTGTGGTGGTGCAGGTTATATACTACAGGAAACGATTTCCCCAGCCTTTAAATGCTCGCACAACCTTCAAGAGAAGTGCAGTTGGAAATGTTTTCTCACATTAAACAGTCAGTCAGAAAGGAATGTGCGAAGGTGTGTTGTTTTTCTTTAAAAAACACCACTTAGGATAACACCCTGTATATCAAAGTCATATTGTGCTGGGTCGCAGACAGCTGCACTACCGAAAAGATGTAATTTCAAAGGGCTGGATATTTAAATAGCTGGCTCTGGAAAATTTAGCCACGGGATAGCATTTACAGGAAACAGCAAATCAGAAGAATGTCTCATGTTGGAAGTTGCTTGGTGTTAATATCAGAAAGAGTAGGAATCCTGTTTTCCCACTAATTTACTGGACCGAAGCCTTTTTTTCCCTGAACGCTGCAGTTAACATAGGTTCATGCATGATCTAATTTGTATGAAAATAAATGTTCTTTTTCCTCTTCTAAATTTATTAATCAGCGCGCTGTTTACTAAACTGTCTGTAGCATCTGTTGGAGAAAGGCAGATAAAATACTGATTCAGGAGGAAGTAGTTTGTCCAGATTACCGGCATGTAGTTTCACATACTGTGAAAAAATTCCCTGGGTGCATAATTTAATAGGAAATAATCCACCAATCTGCTTTTTATGGCTTTCTTTCTAATATTGCTTTTCTGCCCCATGACGATGTAGTTTTCTCTGCACTAACAAATAGGAAAAACAAATACAAGTGTGAATTAACAGTGTGATGTAAATGACGGAGCAGGAAATGGTATCTTAAATTTGTTTACAATATGCTGCAAGTCAAAGCATAGGGAAGTACTTTATTAATAAGCAGTTGATAGTCACGTTAATTAGGAAATCACAGAAAAAAATGTGCCGCTTGTGTGATAATTGCCTTATTAACACCGCATAGATTGTATCCATTTTTTCAAGGATTAATGTGGAAGTCAGATTCACATGTTGTGCTTTTGCAAAGATAGTAGGGATTTGCTTCATTATAGGTGGAGCTCTGGTGCTGTAATTGGGAGAAGATAACTGGTAAGATCCTTAAAAATCTCTGCCAAAATGGAAATGCGATGAAGATCAGTATCAGATCTTCTTATCTGAATAAATATATCTGAATTTTACAGTTGCTACATGGCAAACTGTGCTTATAACTTTACAAACTGGAAATCTCTAGCCTCACTCATAAGTATACCTACACAAGCGTTGCATGAGTTTGCCACCAATCTTTTATGCATGAGTCACTGTGCACACTGTGGTTTTGATGGGAAATGAAAAACTGAGGGCTCATTGAGGGGACTTGGATTTGAAAGAAAAAAGGCAGTATTTTATTTTAAAAGGCTGAAATACAGGTAGAAGCAACACCATTGTTTTTCTTTCATGCCAACGACGTGGCCGAACAGTTTGTAGAACGACAAGCTATTAAGTTCCAGCACGTCGTCCTCCGAGAGCCTCGTGCTGCTGAAGTTGTCAGAGGACACAGCAGCTCGGCCACAAAACCCGCTCGTGTGAGGCAGGGGCTGCCAGGGATGCTGCAGGAGGACGTGCTGCAGCTCCGGCATCGGGGCAGGGCGCCGGGGCAGCACCCTTGCTGCACCTGCGGCTTTCCCCTCGCTCGTCTGAATCCGAAGTAACTTGCGGCCACCGGATGGTTTACAAGAGGGTGACACCGCTGCACTTAGTCCACGTTATACCGTTTTCAGCAATTAGTTCAAGATGACGCTGGTAGTTGTGATGTGAGGACCCTGCTACTTGAAAACAGCCCAGCTCAGTACCTGTGCGCCCGCTGGAGTGGCTGTGCTTAAGAACAAGGTGGCACTTGAGAACATCTTCAAGCTCTAGTGCTTGTTCCATTTTATCCATATTTCTCGATTCATTTCTTCAGCTGCAGAAGTTTCTGTACTTAACACGAAGGGTAAAAGCTGTGTTCATAGAGCTGTCTGGCAGCACAGCTTTCCAAGCTTGGTTTTTTTTTTCAATGTTACTTGAGGCAAAGTGCTTGCTTTTCTGCCATGCAGAACTGATGCCTCTGTGGCAGGCACACACCTGGGCTCGTGCCGTTGCTGTATCATCCTTGTGGAGGTATCCAGGTGGTGGGCTTCAGAACAGTTTGAGAGATCCACGAGGAACCTTCTTAAATAGAAGCTGAAGGCTGGAGTCCTCTGGCAGGATTTGGGATAAATGTGATTTTTTCATGGTCAAGATGTAAGCTTGATAGGAACAATTGTAGCTCTGCCTGGAAGCAAAGCGTCCTCTTCCCGTGGTGGGCTTGCAGCTCGATGGAGGGTCATGAGACAAATGAGTCGAGGAAATAATGAGGGAAAGGGCTGACAGATTAGGGAAGGTTTTGGGCAGTGCTTTATCTTTAGACTTTTGCCCTGGGTTGCCACAGATTGTCCGGTAGCGTTTTCTTCCAGAACAGGACAATTCTGTCACTCCGACTTCATGGCCTGATATAAATCTTGTTTAGGTGATCAGCCTTGAAGAACCAAGGGAAGGTGCTCTTCTCTGAAGCGTTTAGGGGCAAGAGCGTTTGCTGCAAGAGCATGGAGGACTTAAAGGGACTAAACATTAAATGCTGTCTTAAGCTTCTGCATCTCTTGTTAAGCTTCTTTCTCCAGGTTCTGGTGACATGGTCCTGACTGTTTGTCAGGTATTTCCAGTAGTCCAGGACAAGTTAATAGAGTTACTTCAGCTCTTTGCTTTCTGTAACTTCTGGAGGACAATGAGGACATCTGGAGGGCATCGAGGCCCTGGCATTGCTACTTTTAAAGGCTCTTTTGAGGACTTATCTTTGGCCAATACCCTGTGTGAGTGGAGTGTTCAGTCCTGGGCAGCAGCCACTGATTTTTGCTCTTTGTGTTGATAAGTTGTGTCACCTGATGGCTCAACAGGGATCTTCTCTCTTTATCTGTGCTGGCTTCCTTCTCTCCTCAAAATCATACCTGTCTTCCCCACTGTCCTTTTCCTGTGTTGCTCTTCTTGCTCTGTCCCTGGTGTGTGCCCTCTGGAGTTCAGGATGGGTCTGCAGTACTCTCCAGGGGCCAAGGAGATGTTGCCAACAGATGCCTGGAGGATCATGGCAGGAATGTGCAGGATGTGCTCCAGAACTGTCATGCTGGTGGCTGTTGGGAGGACAGGGGCTATCCTGTCATCTTGAGGTGTCCAGGTGGGAGAAGCCAATGGGCCATGCTGGGCCATGCTGGTAGTCAGCGCTATCTCCCCTCCACAGAGAATCCCGCTGCTGGACTTCTGCTGGGAAAGATTCATAACTCCTTCAAAAATACTAATAAACAATATTTTTGTAGGTAAATTTGCCACAGATTTCCACAATAAAAGCATGACTTCTTATCTAAAATCAAATTTGAATGTGCTTTTGCAAAGTCTACCTTCTTATGAAGCATTTGTCCTTGGCCATGGTCCATCCAATGTAGCATCCTGGCTGTGGCCTCAGATTTGATTAAGTAGATTACTTACATCTTCTTTACTATATAGTGATACATCTGGGCCACAGCTCAGCAGACACTGAAGTGTTTTATTAAAGTCAGAGACATGTAAAAATGTATTGCTGAACTGCCGTAGACAAAGTTCTTCGGTGAACTGAAAAATGAAGGAGTTGCCGCAGGGATCTGATTCACCGCTCCACTATGATTCAGTTGAAATTACTGGAGTCAGAGAGATGTCAGACTGGGGTGGCATGGTGCTGAAACTGGTCCCTTGCCTTGCGCTTAGAAACACAGGCTCTGCATTTTCCAGTTGCTTTATGATTTTACCACGTCAATGCTTAGCAAGGGGAACAGGCACAGATCTCATTTCCTGTTGTTATCAATAACAGTGACAGTTCATAACTCCCCGATGGGTTAGATAATATTTTTGTTCATTTTTTACTTTTATATAAATGAACAAAAAGAACTAGCAGTAAGCACACGGTAGTCAAGAGCATTCGGACGCTCACCATGCACAAAATTTATACAGCGATCGCAGTAGTAAAAACGAGTGAATATTCCTGTTTAAATCCACTCTTTACTTTAGTCTGGCTCACCTACATGGCAAAAAATACTTCTCCTAGCTATGAGATAGATGGCACTTTTTATAAAGATATGAGGAAAACCAGTAATTGTTCCAGTCAATGATGACATTTGTCATATCCCGTTTAGTGAACTCAATCTCTTTACTGGTTCAAATTGTTGTTTGTGAAGCCCTTGATGTCTGACACATTGATTTGTCTGCTTTTTTGTAAAAAGCAGAAATACCTAACATTTACCAAAGAACAAAGTTTCCCAGCAGGCATCCAAGCTGGAGGTCATTCTGGGCCACATGGTGAGATTTTCTTTAGCTGCAACCCAGAGGACGCATGGAGGGGGATAGGGGAGGCTACATTTTGGCCTCATCCTGCCACATCCATCGCAGGAACTGGGAACTGCTACCAGGCTCCCGCGTCTAAGCAAAGCCTTGGAGATTACGTCTGCTCCTTTTGGCATAGCTCCTGTAGTCCCTTATTTACGGAGAACGTTGTTTATATAAGGTGCTGTCTCTCAGGTTAAAAAAAAAAGCTAATATATAAATGTTGTGATTTTGATTTAATAACGTAACTGACACATTTGCTGTTTAATATCCTATTCCATGCTGAACAAAGTCCCCAGACTCATCATGCGCTGTTTATCTAAAGGAATAGCAAAATACATTATTTTCTGTTTTAAAGGTCTATAAAGCAGATACTAGCTGATTTTAAAATACATGTACTTCATGCTTTTGTGTAAAGAAATCACAGTCTTCCCAGTTCTGTTCGATTGCAATTCTACAGAACAATTTTTCTTTTGCTCAGATAATTTTTTTTCCTGTGAATGTTTAATCTTGGATGGGATTTGACTTCTTTCACCGTTTAGGGCACTAGTACAAGTCATGCTGTGCAATGTACATTTTACATGCTATTCTGCTTTCACAAAAAGCTAATGAACATGAGCATTTGGGATTCATTGGAAATGGTCTACTTAATGTGATGCTTCTGTAGCAGAGATAGTACTTTCCAAAAGTTACTGCTTCTCCAGCCCTTGCAGCTATTCCTGTCTTATACACGGGGGAGCACTGGCAAGGACATGTAGTACACTAGCTTTTTGAGTGCCAAAATGACTCTAATCGATCTTAATTCTTATTTATTCTTCCCGCTAACATTCAACAGAAAGACAAGCTCCAAATTCTGGCTTGTGGCAGCATCTTCATTAAGACACGAGTGAGGAATTCAGAGAACTTCAGTGCTTGGGACACTTCTTAATAATGTTTCTGAGTATTTCCATGTCAACGGGAGTCTAACCTGCTCTTACTCTTTCTGAAGCCCATGATGATTTTCTTATTAAATGCACTGGCTCAGCATTGGCTGAGGGTGATTGTCCTTAATACTAACCTTTCAGCCCAGATCATTGTAAAAGTGGTGTTAGTGTGATTAAGAAGAACCAGGCCAAGACTATTTAACTGCTTAATCTTAGAAATGAGGTAGCACAGATTGCAGTCAGGGCTGCAAGATCAGCACGAGACGTACTTTTTAAAAAATATGTATGTGAAATTGTCTTGTCTGTCCATGAAAAACACTGGATGGATGTATTTGTCCCACCTCTGCTCTGAAGGCAGCAAGAATGAGGGAAGCCCTGCCATCATGCCATGCAGAGAGACACCCAACCATCCTCCGCTGGGAAGTTTTCTGGGCCCCTCTCAGAGGGGATTTGGGGGACAGAGGTATAACTCAGCAATTATATAGCTACTATGCCTTACGAAGGGAGCAGACCGCAGCCATTCCTCTGCCCTCTTGAACCCATCATTTGTGGAACCAGTTTTCAGTTTTAGGTCGGAGGCTTCGTTCACCCAGTCCCAATTTCCATCCACTTTAGATACCAAGGCTGTGTGCTGCCCTCGTTCTTTAATGTGTTGATCTTGATAATTCCTCTGTGAAGTTAGGAAAGGCGCAGAAATTTTAATTGTGGCATTAAAAGCCACCTAGATCCTTGTACTGGAATCCAAAGGTACCTGTGAGATTTCGAAAAAATCTGGTATTGGGAAATCTGACAGGGACCTGAATCTGCATCCTTTTCATTACAGACTATTCCTGTAATGATTCAAGCATCTTTTCCTCAGCAGGGACAGCATATTTACCGTGCTATCCATTAGGGAGATGATTGCTCCTGGAAGATATGCCAAAATAACCACTTTTTTGATGTGCGAATGTTCACAGTCACCTGTATAAATAGCATTGGGCTGCTAGAGAAAACTGTATTGATGCTTTTGCCTTTACTTCTGGGATTTAGTTTATTTGCCTTTCATGATCAGTGAGAATTTTGTAGAACTGCTTCCCCGGAATAATGCCTCTAAGGAGAAGGGGGCAATGGGCGAGCGCTGTGGTCCTGGGGGGCCAGCTGTCAGTCGGAGCTGATATCTGCCTGAAACTGGGAGCTTAATTTAAAAAATCTTCGATGTCTGCAGCAGGTTTTATTTCCAGACCCATACTTTGAGACAGAAGAGGGGCAGGGATCTGAGAAGAGTTACCTGTTATTGTTGCTCCGTACGCTGCAGCACCGAAGCAGCAATAGATGCCAATAGGTTTCCGGTAGATAATTCAATGGTAACTTTCTTTTGAGCACTGCAGCGTGGGAGCCTTTGAAAGAAAGAGGTTAAGAGACAAGTAAGTAGGACTGGAGTGCTATTATTACAGCTATTTTTCTTTACTTCTAATACATGTCATCCTCTTTTATTAGGAGCTGACTGTTGAACCAGGAAAACCGATGCCGCAGTATAAAAATGATACATAGGCAAGGAAGTATCATTGATAAGTGATCTGAATGGTACTGACCTTTCAGAAAAATTGAATAAAAATATACATGCCTTGAGACTTTCAAAAGTAAAAGATCACTTGCATCCTCTCATTGTGCACAGAGAGCACGAGTGCTTCTAGCAGTGACAAGGAAAACAAAGCTGCCGTGATCCCCACCTTAACCTTCCAGCCACGGGAGCTAGTACATCAGGCATTGTGTATTGCTAAAATCACAGCTCTCACCGCACCAGGGAGCCGAAGAGAGAACTGAGAATACCAGAGATGTCAAATTGGAGTGAATGCTCCCCAAATCCCACCTGTACAACTGTTACACTCTCAGTACGCTATTCAAATACCAATTAATTAATGTTTGCTATTGTGTGTGATTTAACCATGTATTCAGGGCTTCTTTGTTCACTTAGCAGCAATAAGATGTCACTGCAAGATCTACTGAGAGACTGAGGGGGAAAGTCAATTTTTAAGTGCAGCCTTGTGAGCTTTCAGTGATTTCTTATAAATTTGTACTGGCGCTCTCCCAAATTCACACTCTCATCTTTCCTAGTTCTCCGTACCCATAGGCACCCATCCTGCCTGTTTCACACATGAGAACACAGTGTCTGTCTTAAACATTAATTTTTCATAGGTTAGATTTTGTAAATACATTGTTTTATCTACCAGTCTGTTTAACTGCATTTGATATGAAGCTTGCTTACTTTTTATCTCCGTAAACAAGGTTTGTGCGTCCTGCTCTGCAGAGCCTGTTACTCTCAGCCTTCCAGGACTCTGAACAGGGAGTTTTTGGCTGAGATGTCTTTTTGTGAGCTTCTGCTTGGCTGCAGCAAAGGAGTCTGGGGAAGCGACATTAGCCAGCTAATGGCAGCTTGCTACATCTCAGCTTTCTGGTACCTTAGGAACGAATTCTGTTTAGACTAGAATTTGCAGCAGTGGAGGCATCCTTGATCAGCTGAATATAGTTTGAACAGAGGAGGTTTTAGTCATATGCATCCCATTCTCTAATGTACCCTAAACATGTATCTACAGAAAATGTAGGTGATGAGGCTGGGGATGAATACAAGAAAGCTTCTTAAATTTCTTTGTATGGACATTATGTAAGTAGTGTATGCATGCACATATAGATGCATCTGTATATACTTAGATAAACTTTCCATAAAGGAATATAGGCACCGAGGTCAGACTGACAGGCCTGTAGTTCCCCGGATCCTCCTTCTGGCCCTTCTTGTAGACGGGCATCACATTTGCTAACCTCCGGTCAACTGGGACCTCCCCGGTTAGCCAGAACTAGTGCTCAGGACCACTGGAGAACTTAAGAAGAGCTGATTTCCAGAGAGCACCCAATGTAGCGTACTGCCAGGTAACTCGGAGCTGCCTAATTTCCCCTTGCTGTTTTGTTCATTTCTTTTTTACACACATTATCCAAACAAATATTGAGAAACTGGGAACGAGGAGAGAAAGAAATATCCCCCACGTCACTTCTGAATTTGACTGTGCTGTGGGCTTTGTGTTATGCTGATAAAAAAAATCAACGCACTGAAGCATTAAAAGATGAATTTTCTTTTAAATGAATTAGGTTGGATTTAGCTTGATGTTCCACATCACAGAACTGCTAATCTTTCTTCTGTGAACCTGGAAGCTGTCGGTCATATGGAAGTGAAGGCCATATGTATGTAAAGGCGGTGGAAATTTTTCCTTTTGACCTTCAGCAGTTGTCCTCTGGGTAACACAGAACAAAACTGCTGAGGTCTTGGGGGTGGCCAAGGTCTTTGTCTCTGCTGGGACCTCTAAAATAGGGAAAAGAACCCTATTTTAGGACCTGTCTTTCTCTAGAAGGGAAAAGAGGGGAGAGACTAGCAAGGAGACCGGGAGGTTAAGGGGAGCAGATAAGAGGCAGGGAATGAAAGGAGAGCCAAGAGGACTGCCATCAGCTGGGGCTTGACCGTAGTGTTGACTTGGCTCGTCAGAGGTGGTATGTGAGTCTTGGCCGAGCAACGACTGGCGATCGCATTGGAAATCTGACTTGACGTTTTGGCCTGCCGTGTATGGGACATTCTGTCATTTTCTTGGGAAAAAAAATTCCTTCATTTCCAGATTGCTAGTGAAAAAAAAAAAAGCATTTATTTTCCTACTCAAACCCTCCCTATCAGGATGTCGGGTTGGTGAAAGTTACCTGGCAGCAGAGATCTGGTGTAATGACATTTCGTAAGGCATTGGCTCCTTAATAAAACAGAATTAAAAGCTGATTTAGGGAATCATCTCCTAAGGAAGCAGCAGCAGAAGGTATTGACACCTACATATGTGATATAAAGTGACCCCTTCCCCAGCTCCTTGTACAGAGGAGGTCTGAGAGCACCCTAGCAATTGCCTTACTCCAGGTGTGAATGCAGGTGTTTCAACAGCATGCTAAAAAGTAGAAAGAGAGAAATGACAAAACCCAATTGTGTTTCTGGACACAGGTGGTATTTTCAGAAAAGTAAGTCAAAAATATACCAATTCTGCTGGTAAACAGGAAACTATGTGGCAGTTGTGACTATTGCTCCAAGGCAGTGCAGGGTCTGACCATCAAGGTTCTCACCTCTCCTCGCGAGTAAGCCACACAAAAATGGAGCCTGTTAATTTACTTTAGAGATTGTAGTGTAAAATTAAGATAGAAATCCAAGCCTTTAGGCCAAGTTATTTAATCTTCAGGTTCAATTTCAATTGTTGCTTAGACTATCCACCGAAATAGTATTACGTGAGTAATTAGCAAATTAATAGCTCACCATGTTGTGCAGAAATGTCAGCCCCTAGAAATGTCACTGCTATTTCTTTACTAGCTTAACTTTTCATTTTTAGACCAATAATTTTGTCTCCACTGAGAATGTGCTGTCTTGCTGCTGAATAATGGAACATACTTATAAGAAGGCTAGAATTTCAGCATTTTGAAGACAGCTTAATTGACATTAATTGACACTTCACATACATAAATACATTTTTTTGCCAAGGTGATGTTCTTCAGCCTGCTGGAGGCAGGGGAGAGGTTTATATCCCGTCCCCTACTGCCACGGCTCCCAGACGAAACAGAAGATCCTGGAGGTTTTGATGCTTCAGCCGTCCTTAGGATCTGAAGCACCCAGAGATGTGATTGGCACCTCATGGAGAGACCCACTATTGGCCATCAGCCCCATCTGGGGCTGCATCAAGAGCAGGCAGCTTGCAGAGAGCTCACACACGGCACGTTCCCCGAGGTGACAAGGGTCCACCCATTTGTAACACACTGGCAATATTTTTTTTTCCTTTAGCCATTCTCAGACAGCCCCTTTAAAAATAATGATCGGGACGTGGGAGCACAGATCCGGTGGCATCCATGAGTAATGCAGCACTTAGTGCTTTAAGTGCCCCCGCGCTGCCAGTCAAGCGGCGCTCGTACGGCCCCGTGGACGCGCGCATGATGTATGTGCTGCCGTTCCCGCCGCTCCTGGGGAAGTAATTAGATCACCCAAAGGGCACGTCGCTGGGTGTGTTGACTGCGCCACTTGAAGAAGTAACAAGACATCTTATTCTCCTTTAAGCCGTAGTAATGCGTGTTACAGTTTGTGCTCCGTTACGTACTGCGCTCTGGGATGAAAAAGTCAGCTTTGGTTTGCTGTAGGAACCCAGTTGCGGAGCTGGAACAAACTGGTGAGGGATGAGGGCGTGGGTTGTGTCTTCAGTTTCTGTAGGAATCAGTTTTAACTCCATTGCAAAAGACATACTGGAATCTGGTAATTCAGCAAGGAGTTCAACTTTGTTACAAAGTGCGCGGCATTATAAAAAAGCAAATGGATAATGAAAATACTGTATTGCGTTGCATTATACCTACCAGAAAAAACGCAAAATGAGGCATGGTTTTCCATCCTGGTACCTGCCATTTAAAATCAGTAACCCCGCAGTTAGCACTCATTTTTGTTTGGCTGGATAATTAGATGGCTATTTCGTCTTGTTAGAGCAAGTGCGAACAAATTGATCACATTATTTTCAAAATGCTTTCCTTTCTTAAAAGTAATGGAAAAGCTGGGACCAGAAAACCACCATCAATACCCATCTTTATCTAATTTAAAGTTTTACAGAAACTTTTCAGGAGGGGAAATACATATTAAGATGCCTTTTTGATGCTGATGAAAGTAAAACTGGAGTTTTCTTTTGTGTGTTTTATTAAGCTAAACCTCTTTGTAATATATTCTCCTGTAAGAAGTATTTGAAGGTTACTATGAGATAAATACAAATGGCTGGCAACTCCTTTTTCAGTTGTTTTATCCTAATTAAAATCCAGAATGTTGTTTACTGCATAGTGTTTATTTAACTGAGGTTTGCGAACCCCAAGTAACAATTTCCTTTTATTGTTTCAGCAGTTCAGCTTAGTTTCATTTTGATCACAGAAGAGCTACCAAGTAAACAGTTCATCTGCATACCAGAGATTATTTTTTTTTTTACTGGTGGGAATTTTTCCTGGTGGATTAACTCTTTCGATAGCAGCTTTAACGTTACTGTAATTACACCTCGTATCTAACCTATCAGATCAGTCGGAGGAAAAAATTAAGAGAAACAGCCATTAATTTTGTTCATTCAAATTGTGTTTGCTCGCAAGAAGACAGGCTATTACTTCTTCTTACAAAAGCCATAATGAGAAATTTTCTGAGCTGATTGTTCGGATCAAGCAAAGGGCAATGTGCATTTGATTAAAGTCCACCTGAAGCCTTGAGCCCAGGCATATCGAATGGGAAAGCACACTCAGTTTCTAAATCCTAGAACACTGAGGAAGACCCTGGGCCAATAACAGTTGGGATTTTTTATCAGAAAAAAAAATTTGTAGGGCTAGATTGGCTGGAAAGGTTAAAGCTAAGTGAGAAAAAAAAAAACAAACCCAAGAAGATCTATTGTGAGGACTTCATACCTTGAAAAGCTCTGTTGATAAAACCCAGATAAAATCTTTTCTTGCCTAGGGTAAATGCCACTTAGTTTTTCTAAATTCATTTTATATTCACTTTTTAGAGATTATTTCCTCTCTGCATTGTTAGTACCTCTGTTTCCCCACATGCAGCACCAGGAAAATAACAAGCAATACGAAATTTGTAAAAATATCAGTCAGTCTGGTGCCCCTTACTTGATTATATCCATAATCTCCCTGGGTAGACATGCCATTTCACAGGATCCGATCAGTAAGGCAGCAGCAGCGGTCTGCGAGCTCCGGCAGTGTGTTAATAAATCCCACTTTTCCGGTGATCTATATTTGAACTCGCGGTCACTTGGAGTTTGGTGAGCTGATCAATGGCAGGATTGGATTCAAAAGCCTAATGAAAAAATACTCTGCTGCTCCAAGTATCATTGTCACGAGGAATATATGAAACTTTATATTTGTGTCGTATGACTTGCCGCACGAAGTAAATTATTTAAGTATCAACAGCAGAGTTTTGCTGATGCTGAAGACTGTATGAAAGTTACGGAGAATAGGTTAAGGTGACATACATCAATCCCAAATGTTTACTGCCGGTTACATTTGCAAAGAAAGAGGCAAAATATTTCACGTCGCAGTGCACTCAGAGGAACGGCTCCCCCCCGTCGGGTTACTGCCCTTTGTCCGTCAAAGATGTTCTCAGGTGGATTTTTTCCCCTGGAAGAAGCTGTACACAGAAGTTGAGGGAAAATGTGAATAAAAAAAGGATAGCTCTTCAATCCTAGCTTAGCAAGCACTCGTGCGGTCTCGCAGTGCTGCAGTTGGGCCCTTGCCTGGTGTTACCCTCCCTGCTCGTGGAACAGGGCTGTCCGATAAGAGCTGGGACAAAATCTCCAGAGGTAAATTGGTACAACTCTAGCAGTGGGATCATGAGCACCGTTAGCCATCCCAGTACCCTTTTATTTCAATTACTTTGCTATCTTTACTTGGTCTTATCTACCCAATTAAGTCTACAAAAATTAACAGATCTCTTGTTAAAAAAAACGCTGTTGGGACTCAGAGTAAGTGTGCTGTACGTGTTTTCTAAAGCAAAAAAAAAGAAAAACTTTGGAAGCAAGCTAAAGTATCAGAGAACTGGTAAGATTGCTCTCTCTTAAGTTAGAAACTTTCCCATCTATGAAAAGACTAAGGGGACGGTCTACAGTTTGGGCTTGGTAGCTTAAAAGGACTTGACTTTGCCATTTAGTACAGAAGAAGTGGGACAGTAGAAAAAGCATCTGCTTCACCAGAGAGTACTTTGGATATTCTTTGCGCTGGTTCTAGTACCTGTGCGCTGGATCTGCATTGGAGCTCTGATGGTGGGGCAGGGTCTTGCAAGGATGCACCGAGCCCCCTTAGAGGTAAATCAGGAACTTCAGTATATTTTCTCTAATAACACCTGCTACTAGATCATGTAGTGTTGCAAAGGCTCAGGATTGAGCTACTGTGTTTGAAAAGGAGCGATGGAAATCCTTCCTCTGCGGGACTCCCACTGCAAAAAGAGGTGGGAGTGGAGAAGGGCTCAGCTTGGAGGGCTTGCTTTGCGCTAGTAGTTACACAACGTGATACATCTTGTTTTCTGGCTAGTCTGTATCCTGGTGGAAAAGTATCTTCTTTTCAACTTGACCTGCCTGCGACCGTGATATTTTGCTTGTGATTAATTGAATGATTTTTTTTTTTTTAAACTGCTACTCTATTTGGTGAAAACTACGGCTTTTACCGATATAAAACCATCTGTGAAGCCAGCTGGATTCTTCTCATATTTCCAGCTATTTCAGCATAAACAATTTTGTGTGCATGAAAGGAAGCTTTGGAAATATTAATTAAAAAATTGAAAATGTCAGTTTTCCTGAAAATGTCTCTGGCCTGATAACCAAAAAAGAGGAAGGACACAAAGTGTTGTGCTTAGCTGTGATTTCAACATCGGGCTTTGCCTCAAAGCTGTTACTGACTTGGATATTTCCTTGTACACTAACAGAAAAGATGAGAATATGTATGTGTAACTGCATCATCTTTAATGTCTACCCTATGAGTTTAGTCATTAGTATTCATTGCGCTATCGTCTTTTCGCAGGGATTTTTTGCAAAGAACAGTTAGTGTGTGAGAAATGTTGAGTGTTTTTGTAGCTTGATATTTGAAATACAAGCAGCTTTACTTGGAGGCATCAGATCGTGGAGTATGTTTTATTCTCCAGTTAGGTGTCTGCTCCCATGCCCAGTGAAGTCAAAGAAAGAACTTCTATTGATCTGACAGAGTTTATTATTAGGATGAGATTATTATCAGGAGGTAGATGAGTGAAAAAAATTAATAATTATTTTTGCATAAACATGTTTATAAATTTAAAATTCCTGTCCTAATGATATTCTATTCATATTCTGGGATATTAATTTTAAATTCGCTGCTTCAGTGATTAATCTTGCCTTAAACAAATTTGCTAGAATATTGAAACCCAGGGAACACAAAGGGACAAGAATGGAGTCAAAAGAAATTCTTATAACAATCTGGATCTTTCTGAAAAGGTTACTGTTCTGGTACTTACTTAGCACTAGGGGTTTTTTTCCTAAGTTTTTGTTTTGTCTTGTTTTTAAACTTGCTGGTTCATTCGTAAGTGAAGGCAATGGGAGTTTTTCCATTAACTTCATTGAACTATGAAACAGGCACCGCATGTCATTGCGTACATCAACCCATCAGTTTAGTCTTAGTGTCTTTTGTTTTTGAATGAAACAAAATAATAACTCTGCAGGGCAGCTGATCACCTTATTATTTTCCATAAATCTACACTACTGTCATACACAAGAATTGCCTCTCTGCCAGAGAAGAGATTCGATTAAAAGGCTGCCAGAACAAATGTACCTGCCCTGCATCCCAAAGTCAGACACACTTGGTTCCAACAAAATACAGGAGCAGATTTCTCAGACGAAGGCCCTCCGCTTGAAACGTCTTGCCACCATTTTTACAGAGTTTGCTTGAGGAATCAACAGCTGAAGTGTCTTTTTACTGCCCTGATGGATCCTAACTCATTTTTTCTCTATCTAGACAGAGATCGTATCATCACAGGATAGAGCTTTTCACTACAGACGATAACGTAGTTTTGCTTTGCCAACTATTTACAAAAAACTATCTAAACGTGTTACCTTGTGTTTAGTGGAGAAGTTTCCTGATCCCTCATTACAAGATATCTTAATCCTAGACGGGATCATGGTAGATGATAATCCAAAAAATATAAAAAGTAAGTTACTTTTTTCAGGAGCCACCTCTAAATAGAGAGGATTTGTTCAGGTGCCCTGTGCTTCCAACAAGGGTCCATTTCTAATGCGTCTCTGTGATCTTCCTTGGAAATAAAAACAAACAAACAGAACATCTAAATCAGAAATTCTCCTTAAGAGTCTCCATATTGGTGACAGGGGAATTATGTTTAAAGAGCCTTGTACATTGGAATTAGTTACTGGCAGTATATTAAAATTATATTGAAATCACATCTTTAAAAGCTTGTATTTAAAAAGAATGTCAACTTTCTGTTTATTTATGTATATGAGAGTTAAGTTCTTGCACCTGAAGTCAAAACTTAGAAGTCTGATCCAGGATCTGATTTTTTTTTTAATTATTACTTATTACTTCTATTTGTTACTTCTATTTGTAACACTGGCTTTTCCAGTGTTACAGACATCAGTCACCTCTTTCAGTAGCCTTTTGTTTCTTATGTGCAATTTCTAAAGGTAGCATAAAGGCTCACTGGAATCTCATACTTGGTTTATCACTTTGGTATATTTAGTAGGCTTTTCAATGCTTAACTATTTTTTTGTCTTACAGCAGCAAAAATAGATGTCATCTGCTATTTACTTTTTCTGCACTAAGAGGTCTCATACTTTTTGATTCTGTAGCTCTTTAGCTCTGTGCATACACATTTTCTGCTGACATTTCTGTGATGCTGTTAGCTTTACTCAGGTGTCGCATTATTATTCTCTTATTATTTCTTCTGGTGTTAGTTTATTATTGATTCAAGTTTGCTCATTTTTAAAGTTGTTGGTGACATTGTAGAAGTAGTTTAGTTTCCTTCTGATGCAATTACTTGTACTTCTCGTACTTTCCTGACTTCTAGTGAATTTTCTGGGAGGAGAGCCATTGCCTTTTTCCTGTGCGCTAGAAGGTGTGGTTGGTAGAGAAATTAGTCGCATGGTGCTTGCTGTACTCTCCAGATCATCAAATAAAGGTACTCTTTAATAAGAAAATCTGCCTTTGCGGATTCATACCAGATTCGTATCAGTACAGAGCTCATTCTGCACCCATTATTGGTGCAAGTGTCTGAGTTGCAAAAAATGACAGGGATTGGGAGGGGTTGTGTAACTGAAATGTAAAGAAAAACTGCAGGTAAATTAAAAAAAATAAATAATACTTGCATCAGATGCTTCTAGAATTAGGGTATTTAAAGGCAAAGTGTTCTGTAATGTTCTACCCTAAGGAAAACTTAAGGAGATCCTTCTGCAGCAATGCGCATCAGCATACAACAGAGTTTAATGTCAAGAGATGTCAGTAATTGTAACATTACCTATGTGGCGTGACAGGCAATTTAAGGTTAAGCCCACATATTGATGGTCTTTGCATGTGAGCTTCCCTTCCCTGGGTACCTTGGGGAATGATGATGATGTGAGAAATATCCCACCCTCTTCCCTGCAATACTCTCCCTCGTGGGAGTAATTAAGCACAGGGAGGCTTGGGGAGGTGGACAGACCTTTCTGTCCCCCGACCACCCTAACCCACCTCCTGCACCAGCGATTTCCTATGCGGAACCTGTAAGTACAGTGTAGGAATGATTTTGCACTAATCAAATACGGTACCTAAGGAAGCCTTTGAGAGGTGGGGTTTCTAGCAGTGAAGTCGGCTTCAAGCCTTCCAGAAAGCCTGTGGACACGGCAGGTATTTTATGTTTGCCAGCTATCTCATCTCCAAAGCTACAGCAGAATTGGAGACACAGTTTGGGGAAAATCAGTTCGGTCCTACCATGTCAATTTAAAAAAATTTTGAGGGTAAAAAGCAGCGAAGAGCCTGTGTTGATCCTGTTGCAAAAGGCGCATATGTCATACCTGCCACGAGCTCCGCTACCTTTCATTTCTCTGAACTTTTGGAAGTAATTGTTATTACAGATACGGTAAAAGAGCAGAAAAGCTCCGTTCAAGCAATACGTAGATTTTTTTTGTCCCAGCAAATGACTAACTCTACGAGGATTTCTTTGATGACATGGAAGATTTATTTAAAACTGCTTTGTCCTTTGGTAGCTCATCTAAAGAAGATGATACTGGTAGGGGTGTAACGCATTTGAAGTCTTTTTTTTTGCCTCCTAAAGTGCCATTGCAGAGCGTGGGCATGAAGCTGTAGTGCTGCAACGTGATGTATGTGCTGGACCTCAGTTACACGTAAAGCAGAGGAGATGGTAGCAACCGGGGTGTAGTCCAGGAGTAAGTACTCCAAGTTCTCGACTATTTTTTGCACCTTCCTAAAATAATACAGAAGACGGGACAATATTATTTCAGAGTAACAGCACATGGCAAACGTGCAAGAGCGAGTACACTAGGGTCTCTTTGGAGGATGATCCCCTTTACCCCTCTCTCTACAAGAAGATCTTTGTGGAAAACAAGAGTTCTGCGTGAGCTTTGCTTCCATCCGAAATCTCATCTCCTGCTCTGGGGTTTCGCTGCCAGCGAGCTGCAACTGCCGACTGTTAGAAAAACAAAAGCTCTTTCCAGTTCACTTCACCCAGAAATAGCCTGCTGCCGAAATTCCTTCCTAGCCCACCTTTCTCCTCTCTAGTTTAACACCCCCTCCCCAATTTTGTGGGGAGGGTCCTAAACCTGCAAGGTATTTTTTCCTGCGGGTCTGGCCTCGAGCGCCCTGCGGGCTGGGCTGGGGATGCTGTGCCAGGGCCTGCTTTCAAGGCACAGGGCACAGAGGCTGCTGCAGAGAGAGGTCAGAGCACTTCATAGCAAGAGATGCAAGGGAAATGTAGCTTCACACACTCTCAAAGACAAAAATCTTGCAAAGGCTATCAAGGAAATGGATATGTAATATCTCAATTCTATTTTAAAGCTGCCAGACAATAAAATAACACCGAATCCCTGGCCTGATAATCACATTCCAACCAGAAGGATATAGAGGAAAAATACTTTATTTCTCAGGACAAAGTCTGATTATGCTGGTTGTACACTGACATCCAGAAATCCTCCAAGAGCAGCCAGTAGACACTAGAGGGCAAAATGTTAGATCACCCATTTAGTTTACTGATAGCTGGATTTAAAACAAATAGTTATATGAAATTTTACACGCTGATGTATGCACAATGCAATGTACTGACAGGCTTCCCAGAGTGTATTCTGCAACAAATAATTCGTGTCTATTATTTGTGTGTTGTAGGCAGAACAGGGTGTCCAGATCATGTATCACTCCTGGCTCAGCGAAATAATGCAAGAATTTTCTTTGGTCAGGCCCAAATTACTGGTGTAATCACTGTTATCTGCTTAAATGAGAGTTTGCATAGCAGCTAACGGATTATTGATTGATAGGAAAAATAGATGAATTGCTGAAAGTTACTTGGAAGTTTGGAACATTATTTTATTTCAACCTCCTCTGATCAGAAACAGAGCTTTTAGGGGATTTTTTAATGCATTTTCAAATACACCTTTAAGTCTTTCCCATTTAGTTTTAGCAACTAAATACATTAGTTCCACCAGAATAGAATATATCTACCAGATACGCTGAACGCCTGAGCTCCCCCCCTCGTACATCGCTGGGAAACTTTGTGTTTGAAACTTGGAGATCACATGTGACACTATTCCAGCTACCTACATCAAAATTTCTTGATTGCCTTACAGACTTGGCTTACTTTGCAAATCCTGCAAGTACATTTCAATCAAGCTTGAATTTGACTTAAAAAGAAAAAATATTTCATCCAAGAAATTGGATTTTTCAATTTATTATAACTTTAAAAAAGGTTCGAGCTAGTGTGGATGACCCAATATAGTATGACTATGATGTTTTAAAAATCATCAAAGCAATTCTTTCTTATCGTGTGAATTTGCTTGCAAGTTTGACCTTACTTGCTGCATTTTCTACATGTACTGCAGTGCTTTAACCACATGATTTCCAGTAATCTTTCATGGCTATAGCTCTGCTTAGAAAGTCAGATGGATAATAACATTTCAATGATGTCACTTTTCTTTATATCAACTTAATCTGAAAATTAAATACAGTGAAATTACAGGGAAATTGAGGGTGAGGCAGAAGCTCTTTTTTCTTACGGAAATTATTTAAGATTTTTATGTATATCTCACAAGCCGGTTAAAAGCTGCAGTAGACAGAATGGTGTTCCTCTCTTCGTCTGTGAAATCAGGAAACTGTAAATGATAGGTCTTATTTGTGCAACCTTAGCATTGTTGTAAGGAAACGACTACTGTATGTGCTGTACATGTTACCACTCTGGCATTTCCTAGACTGATAAATCAAAATAAGGCTTTTATCCACATTTAGGCTCGGAAGAACAGATGACTGAACTTATTAAGACTGTGAATCAAGTTAGAAGGGGCTGTGATTCCACCAACACACAGAGAAGTGGTTTCTGAGGTTTCTAGGAAAGATTACTACTTGTTGATCAAAGCTCCAAAAACAAAGTAGAAAAAATAATCTCTTCTTTTTTGCAAGTGTTGGGACTCCTCGTCCTAAAACTATCCTGATTGTGTAGGACCCCAACACTAGTACTGAAAGTCCTCCGCTAATCAAGCATCTTGCTTTTCAAAGCCATAATAAAGAATAGTAAGGAGTGTGGCGTCAGAAATTCAGATTAACACAGCCTTGATCATCTCCTCAGATACTCTTCCCTCTTTTCCTGTGTGTTACTCACACCCAGACGCAAAAATTACCAGTCTTCTTATAAAAGTCAGGTGCAAAGCGCAGTGATTAAGTGCTGAATTTTATGAATTGGGAAGCTTAAAACCATGAGCTCTAGCAAACAATCTACTCTCCGTACAGTATTTTGTACTTGCCGTTTTTACTTAATGCATGGTTTTGGTCTTCTGAATAGTTTTAAGTGTTATAATTACAACTCTGCTGAGTGCACTGTGCTTAAGGCCACAGCCCTTGAGCCATGGTACCCAAGAACCTGATGTTTGCAGAGGTTTTGACCCCATTAGCTGGGCAAACCTGAGTGCATTTTGAGTCCCAGCCATGCTTTGGGGAAATCTTGATCTTATTCCAATATAGTTAAGGAAATCCAGGTCACAGTGGTTCAACGTAAAGTGTTTTATGCTCACTCAAGTAGCATCACAGGCGCCTGTTGAAGAGGTGTATTAAAATCTCCAAGACTGTAATCCGTGACTTTGATTGCCAAGCAAAACAGAGACAGTCACTTGTGAATGTCGCATTTTTCCACTTGTAAAGACTATATTGTCAAACAGGGTAATTTACACTTCTGCAAAAACAAGTTCTGTAAGTATAGTTTGTATAGAATATCTATTTAATATATCAAATTTTCCTATACTGCATTTTCTCGGCAGCGTAGCTGGTGCTGCAGGGACAGGCCAGCTGTGACTCTGCCATGTGAAGAGGCAGCTGGTGCATCGTGAGCAGGAGCACGCCTTGGGTGCTGGTCACGCAGGCGGGGGGACCGTCCACGTTACGAGCTGGAGTTTTACTCTTTGGATCTTTGTGCAGCAAGAGAAGAGTGAAATTTTGCATCATTTGCATGTCTCAAAGGACAGAATTGAAATTCCCACTAGAACAAGGTCAGAATGATAAATGACATGAAAGAGGGTCTTTTTAGAAGGATGTCATTGAAAATCCTTTAGAAGGAAAAAATGTCTCAGGGAGTTGGTAATGGGATATGGATTATATTTCCTATAGGTCACTGTCTCTGTTCCTATACAGATCAGTAGTAGTGGCTGAACATCATAACTAGCTAATAGCCGAGTTAGGCAGGCGATGTGAATGTACTGACTGTTTCGGTCTATTTTCTTGTGTGATTATTCACATCTCAAAAATGCCATCTTGACTCTGAGGAACTGCTGTCCCCAGTAGCACTGTAAACAAGGAGGTCAAGGACTGAACTGGAACAAAGGCTGAGCTATTGCCTCTTCTCAGGCTGGACTGAGCCTGGAAGCTCGCAGGGAAGATGCAGTCACTCTGTAGTGAGATTTCCATCTGCGAGAGACTTTTCTTAAAGGGCTAAAATGTCCACCTATATTTATACCCTGACATAAGGACTGATTAGAAATTAAAATAATGCGATGAATAGTTTAAAAAAAGAGTAGTTCAAGCTAACACAGAGAGAACAAGCAAGGTAACTTTTCGCCTACGACAGAAAAATTGCTATATTATTTTGAAGATGGTTTTCTGCCTCGGCTTGTAAGTAGCCTTTAAAAATTGTAATCATGTTTACATTTCTAATTTTATACATTTCTAATCCCATCCATTTCTAATCCCATGCATTTCAATGGACATTATGCACTGAAATACATTTAATCCCATTCTATCCTCCCCAAACAGAATCTCTGCTTTAGGGCCCAATGTTTCCCTGACGGAGAATTGACCGACACTTTTTTAAGTGAGAACATCAAAAAACCATCATGAATCTGCCAGTCTCTAAAGCTGTATTTTATCAGAACACAAATCTAATAATCTAGAAAAAAATAAACTCTGGTTTGCTGGATGACACAAATTGCATGTTAAAATTGGGGGGGGGGGGGGGGGGGGAGGAAATTAGAGGGAACACCATCCCTTTTATTTCCAGCCCGGTGACATTCGTAGCCCTCCAGGTTGCTCCAACAGCACATGGTGAGTAAAAGAAACGAGTAAGAAGTAACGAGCACCTCCTTTCTGCTCCCCCAGTTGCACCTTCTTGCTGAAACACAGAACAAACGCTGCTTATCCACTCAGCTCCGAGCAAGCAAATTAAATGCTTCTACCACCCGTCCCGGATGGTAATACGATTTATTTCACAGGGATGCTGTTGAAGACATCGAACGCTGCAGAGGACTAACTGTTAGGTCTTTGGAAATGACCTGAGTGCTGTACAGCTCAGCACAGTGGTAGCAAAGCACCCCACCATCTTTTAGTATCCACAGTCCCAGGGAAGTGCTCGCCGTCCTTATCGATTGCCCGAGGAGAGATAAGTGCTGGAATGGAGTCGGCGGCGCTCCCGCCTGCAGCGAGGGGCCGCGCTGCTCTCTTGGCCGAGGAATAAATTGGTACGTGAAGGCAAAGGTGTCAGCAGGACCCTGGCACTTTGCAGATGTTAGACAGTTAAACAGGGCTCGGGGAGTGAGCGCAGGGATCCCCACCTTGCTCGGTAATAAACTCGGTGATCACAATTAGCATTTTGTCTTCTTTATTGCAGATAGCACTTCTTTTCTCTGCTGTCATCTCTGTAGGTTCCAGGTGTGCTCTGAAAAGGCATGTCAGGTCTACCTCTGGAGAGAAGAATATCCATTTTTTTAAGGCGTGTAGCTATTTCTGATTGTTTCTGTAGCTGCGCAGCTGTAGATATTTCAGGCAGTTTCATCTGGGAAATAAAATGGGGTTTTAGGATTTGTTTGGACCCGTTTGTGGATCTCGTTCACAGCTGATGTAGAGATGGACGAAGCCGAGGGGGATGTGGGACAGGGGAGATCTTCCTGGATCATGGCATGACCACATAATCTCTTTTATTAATTAATCAAACTCCATTTTAAGCTGATTGGGTTTATGGTATACTTTTGTCTCTGCTGTCCTGCCTGGGAGGCTGTCCAAGAAGATGGTGTCTTATAAGGAGCTGTCAACTTCTTAACCTTTGCTATACCTAGACAAAATATATAGTAATTTACTCCTTGGCATTGTCATCCTTAAACTTGAATACTTCTTTCCTCCTGATATCTACTCCTTTTTCTCCCTATCCCATCCAGCCTTATCTCGCTGTTTAAAGATATATGACATAAGCCTGATTTTTTGGTTTCAGGGTAATTAGTAATATATTGGACCTATTTTTTTTTAAAAAAAGGAAACCTCAGGTAAGAAGTGTAATAAAGTCTAATTTTTATGTCAGTGTTATTTTGGAGTGATTCAGTATATGTGTCTGCAATGTGACTAGAAGGTTGATAAAGTAATTACCGTTTTTATGAATCTTGGAGTTATTATTCCCTTAGCACAAGCCCTTGTAACTTGTCAGCTTCGGGGGGAACATTCATCACAATTTTTTTTTATGGTGACATGATATGAAAATGGCTTATGCAAGAAAATTCAGCTTACATGTTCTAATAACTGCTTTCAATTTGTTCTTCCCATCAGCACCATTAATATGCAAAACCAATACAAAATTATGATGTCACATTATAGACCTATTCACTGTATTCTACTTTGTATATGATATTTGTATTCTTCTGGAAAAATACAAAGTATATGGAAAAAAATAACGATGACCTAATCATTGTTCACCATAACTATGATAAAAGAAAAGGAAAAACGAATACTGGAAAAAAGAATTAGACCTCTGGGTCAGCCACTGGCAGGAGTCCTTTTTAGACAACTGAAATGTATCAATAATGTCCCTGGAAAGCATTAGTTTATTCTATATTGGTTTACATATATATTTTTATTATATATCACAGATTTGTGATTTTGTCTGGTTTGCTCTGCTGTACTATTTTGCGATATAGTTACATAAAATTATTTTTAAAAATAATATTCCTGTTTGGCTGCAGCAGTGATACAATAGGCTGTTATGATATTTGTATTTATTTGTAAACTTTAACTTCTCAATAAGTATGAAACTTAAAGTATTCAGATAAATGCTAATTTAGAAACCATCTTTAATCAGTTAAAAGACATTTCAAGAAAACTGTACAGGGTATGCACAGAATGAGTGCAGCCAGCCCAGAATTAGTGTGTGTAAAAAACCCAGAAAAATACAAAAAGAAGAAAACAGTGTTTCCAACTGCTACTTTGAGGTGTCCATCCCTGGTCTCTATGAATCCACGGACTGTGGTGTAAAAATAATTTGTTGGAAATATCAATAGGCAGTAAGAAAAAGCGACGTAAAAGACAATAGTGGAAAACCAATCTTTAACCAGGGGTTCTAGCAACCTGCTGCTTTTTAAATTTTCAGAACCACGATACCCCATCCTGATGATGTGTAACTGTGACGTGTTACTTACTTAAAAATGTTTTTCTTGGGATAAGGAAAACAATGCAAGAAAGGCAGTGCATTAGGTAATGCTACAGGAAAATTGCGTGAACTTAGAATCAATTTTATTTTAAAACCATATCTTAATATCACTTCCAGTTCTGTTTGTTTTGTTCTTTAATCGCCCCACTGGCAGGTGAGCCTGAACATATCTATCATTTTCTTCTAAGCTTCATCTGATGGCAGTGATTATAACTTTATAAACTCCATTACTGGATCCTCCCTGCAAGACCTAGACACTAATGTGAGATTTATGAAGTATTTAAGTACTCGGTCTAGAACTGAGATCCAACAACCACCCTTCATCTGCTGGTTTTTTGGCTAAAGGTTGCCCAGACATCGAAAGATCTGCAGAAGCTCCTTGTTCTGGAAAGAGATACCTGGCTCAAAGTGGATGTAAGCCTCCCCCAGCATCATAAAACATGCGGGTACTGGGATCACACCATTATAAAACATACGGTTACTGGGATCATGCCAGCAACTGGTTTATTTGCCCTTTCTCCTGCCAGGAAGCCCCAAGGGCTGCTCCTGGCTGGGGTGAGGGAGCAGGGCCAGGAGGCATTGCGTATTCTGAGCAAAACACTGCAAAAAGTAGTGATCTCCTCTAACAGTCCCATAATCTAGAAACAGGTACAATTGCAACAGAGCAAGCTAGTTCCATTTTTTTTAATTTCATGTGTATTTAGGTTCTCTTACACAGTTTTTAAAAGACCATAGATGAAGTTACATGGCATCCTGCAGGATTTCAAAATTTTTTAAGATGGTAAAAGTTCAGGTCAGGTGTGATTAAAGAGAAGACGACTTCAGGTCAGCTGTAATTAATCAGTTGCCTCCTCGTTGGACTTGGTGGAAAACACCTGGATCCTGTAAGGATTCAGGAGGCAAGGATGGAAAAAGAAAAGCAGCAGCTTTTATGGTGCTGTAAGAGAAAGCAGCTTCTGGGATTTAATGTGGGAAGAATGGATAATCGGAAATACAGAGCTGTGCAGAATGAACAGGGTGAGTGGTAGAAGCTTATTGATATTTGGATAAAATACACAGTTTTGGGGGTGAAAGGGGAGAGCCATCTTAACTAAGGGTGGCTTAGGGTCTGGAACAAGAGTGTTGCTTTTTATGCTTAGTGAGGCTGGTGAGGGTCTGGGAAGTGAAATGGGGAAGGGCACTTCTTTACAGAAGCCTTGAGGCAGTGATAACACTGAAAGAATAGCAAATTTTGTGAAGATAAGGAAGGTAAGGCAGGGGACATTATCTCTGGGATAGGTCTCCAGCATTCATGCCCTAGGACCAAAAACAAAGGGGGCTCCGGTGACCTCAGGTGTGAGAGCTGTTCTGCTGAGAATTTAATGTACTGATGCTGCCCACATTATAAATTATTCTTGAAAATAGGTCTCAAGTTGAACATGGGGGAAGGGGGAGATCAAAGATTATTTCCAGTGTTCAGGAAAAGTAACTTGTTGTTCAGGTCTTTTGGTAGGAGAAATTTGCCGTTTGCTCACTTGGGGTCTGGGGGAGAGAAAATGGATGTGGAGGTGAGATGGGGTGGGGATAGCAGGGGATGGTTTGTTTTTATGGAAGACCTGTGCAAGCGAGTTTAAATACAAAACGGAGAAACATTCAAATTGTGTATTATTAGCCATAGTTGAGCTGCGACTGCTGAGCGCTGTACAGAAGCAGCGGCCCAACAGCACCGTAACAGCTGGAGACACAGAAGTGTGCAGAAGGAAAAAGAAAAAACCTGCCCAGGTGTCACGGAAACTTGGACCGGAGCTGGTGGTGGCCCTGGCTTATGTCAGTGGCTTACAAACCCTTGCAGAGCTGGTTAGTTTTGCAACCCCAGAAATGGTTCTTGGTAGTTTTTTTGAAGTCAGCTGTTAAAGCAGGGTGGATTTTTGTATGACGTGGAACCGGCTCTGAAGTTTACTTGTGTATTGATAAGGCTCCTTATGAGAAAAAATACCATGTTTCTATCGTTTGGAACAAACGGTATCAAACGTACATAACTCTTAGAGCAACTTGGATTGAAAAATACCCGTGTGTGTTGTTCTGCTGTGTCAGAGCGCTTTTGCCAAGCCAGACTGTATCCCTGGTCAAAGCTGAGGAGAATCATTTAGGTTCTTGGATATAAATGGATAGAGAAATGGGATTGACTGTCTACTTGAAAGTGATTTGTGTGTCTGGGTTGTATCAATTCTCTGTTTCCCGAGGCTTGATGCAGCCATTTCAAAAAGCAAAGACAGCGTATTTCTTAGCCGCAGGCACAGTCCGCTGTATCTGTACACCTGGATAATAACTATACAGATTTCCAGCAAAGATCTCACTCATCTTTCCTTTTATTTTGGAGAAGAGGGAAAGGTGGAAGGCAAAGAGCTGAAATAGCATCATTTAGTCAATCTGGAACATACCTGGGGCCCAATCCTGAATTTGGTTAGATAAGGGTAAATCATGTTGACTCCCATGGCTGAATATTTTGGTTGACAGGTGAACTGCTCTCATTTCCCTGTACTTCTGTATGTATCCCTGCATACCGAGTCTATCCGTTGCGTAATATTTTTTCCAAAACTTAAATTTTCCTCAGCTACTTACTCCATTGTATTAAAATAAATGTTTCTGGCAACATCAGCAAAACCTATCAGTCTGATCAGCATCACAGAGCGGATCTCTTCTTACTATGAATCGAGAAGCACTATCTGGTGTTTGAGGCTGGCTGACAGCCGCAGTGCTACTGTACAATTTAAATCCCAGGGTTACGTCTCGGGATGTTGTAGTGTTCCCTCGAGTCCCAGAACAATCTAAATTGCTCTTCTCTTTTTCTACCTCTGCTATTCAGCACTGAGCTTTGTAGGCTGAGGGTAATAAAAAATATGTTTGCTCAAGGGAGAAGGTGAGTTTTGTATCAAGCACTTCCTTCCTTTAAAAGAAGTTCAACTGAATGATTTTTTTTTTCAATATATATATAAAAGATATATATATTTAAACAGATGTAATGGGGGGATTTCTTCACCAAAATGCCTGAAAACTTCTAAGAGGTTTCAATTTTGTGCACTGTTGATAAAGAAACATCCTTCAAATGTAGTTATATCTTTATTTATTTAAAAAATGGAAGTTTATTAAACTTTCAAAACCTAGTTTTCAGTAAATGGAAGGCTAAATATTATTTAAATTTTAGGGAAAACCCCCAATCTTTTCCACATACTTTAATTTGAAGTAACTCGGTTTTTAGGCCACTTCTGACCTTACTTATCTGTTGCAATTAATGCGAGTGATGTACGCAAGAAAGCCAAGGTGGAGCATTAAAAGTGAAAAAATATCACTCCAATTTATGCAAAACAGTTGTTGTAATGGATGTGATAACCACCTTAGAGATATCTAGAGATTATTGGGAGTCTCCAAGAGAAGACCCGTGTCTCTAATTAGCTGTTAATTAAAATCCTGATTATCTGGCATGTATCCAGTGGCATTTACAAACAGGAATGATAACATGGTGCACGTGTAGTTCTGTTATGTTAGAAAACTTTAACAAGATTTCCTATCAGCTGTTGTCAGACAGCTAACGTGCTAAACCCTTTTTTTTTTTAATTTATTTTCTAAAAGACAGTTATGAAAAGGCCAAGTGAAATATGTTTTAAAAAAACAAACTGAATGGACAAAATGGTCCCAAGATTGTTATACCAACATAAGAGTTTTTCCTTTGTTTCTGCTTCTCTTGGAGTTGTTTCTTCCTTGCACGTAGCTCGCATTTGAGTCGGATAAGAGCCTATTAGCAAGTGAGAAATAGCAACGCAAATCTTCCAATGCAGAATACCGAGACTTCAGCTGCAGAGTTAATGTAACAAGAGGCTGGCAACGGGGAATAATCCAGACCTCCCTACATATTGGACTTTATGATAATGCTGTGTTTTAAGATTCTCTTTCCCACCTCGAAACCTTTGTCCCTTGGTTGCAGAGCTAATGTAAAAGCTGCTTTAATAATTCATTGAACTTTTCTCCTTTCAGCAGCTGCCAGCATCTTTCATCGTCTAGTCCTTGGGGAATATAATCTAGTGCGAGGGACCGTGTTTCAGTTTGCTGATTATAGCAGTCCTGATGTTACTACATAATCTGGACGTTGTTCTGAAGTGTTACGTGTTGCACGTGATTCGCCCTGGTCATCAGCTGTAGGAGACAGGTCAGCAGCGTGCCGCCGTAACGCGTGGGAGATCATTTGCTGACAAAATTTGTTTCCTGAGGGCTTAATTGTAAAGGAAAGTGACTTTTAGTAAGGAGCAGAATAACTTCATAGAATCGTAGACTCAGTGGTGAGTTACCACCAGCTATTTTTAAGCCTAGGTAACTTGTTAGTATTTTCAACTTAAGTTTTCTCTATAAGAACTGCGATGAGTGAAAGATTTTTTTTTTTTTTTAAAGAAAAAAAGGCACGTGTGTGTCGTATTTGCTGAGTTTTGTTTCATTACAGGCAGCTACTGCTAGTGTTTTACTCATTTTAATGACTGAAAGGACTAGTCAAGTATGTCTTTTTGCAAAAAGTCCATAAATGCCATGCCCAAGTGATTTGTTTTCTTCCATCGTTAGCAGAAGATGATTTTCTTTGGCAATTAATTCTTGTTGGTTTCTTAAGATAGATTTCACAGATTTATTAAACTTTTCCATTAACTTTTCTCAGGGAGGCTTGAGCATCCTCCTGGAAAGATGATAAGGAGATGTAATTGGAAAACAAGTTAGACTTTTCAATGTAGTTGTTGGGTTGTTTTTATTGTTATTCAGTAATTGTTCAATGCAAAATTGTCTGAGCCCTCCTAGAAGTGGAGACTGGAGCCCAGTCATGACACATGGTCTGATGGGCTCCTTGGTGCAAATGCTCTCTCTCATCCAGAGAAGCTTGTGTCCCCAGCCGTGTGGTGACATGGTTTCAGAGGAAGAGTGTGGAGTCCCTAGCCAAAAGCCCTAGTTTGGTTGTTCCCCTGGGAGATGGAAATTTTGGGTGAAGCTTCTTTAGCTGAGAAGTTTGAGATGTATGTCAACTGCTTTAACATACATACTCTAACCGTTTGACTACTACAGAAATGGCCCTCCAGCATGGTTTGAAAGGAAAACAGTACGACATTTCTTGTTATTTATCTAGCGGATGTTGATACCGTCCTCAAGGAGAAGGCTCCAGTCTGTGGCTCTTGTGCGGATGGAGGCACATACCGATGTATTCAATCAGAAGTACCTGCTCCAGAAGGAGCAAGACTTCAAGCCCATATGGGTAGCATTTTTTATTAATTTTAATCCCAGGTCAGTCTTCCTACAGCTGCATCCTTTGGAGCACCAGCACTGAAGTTGTTCAGGTGTCCCTGTGTGCTATACAGAGACCCGCTCCCTTAGCTGGGGATTTCTGTCTCCGCTGCTCTGGACCCTTTTTGTGGCATCCCTGATACCACTAGCAGAGACTGAGAGTGCATAACGCAGCATCTTCTGACTCTGGGCACGGCGTTGTTACCCGTTCCGTATGTTTTTGTTTCTCTACGGGAGCCTGAGTGGTGCTGGCAGCACGGATCGGAAGGTAGTACACTCGGCTGAATCCCAGTGCTTCTGCCCTGCCCGCATCCTTGGTTTCATAAAGCTCGTCACAAATAGTCTGAGAGGCCAGACCTCTTCCCCCCGCCCCCCGCCTTTCTGTGACTGATTTCTCTAACGTTCAAGTCCTGTTAATCCTGTTAGTCTTAGTTTGGAAAGCATAAGGCATTTACTTTCCATCTATTCTCGCTTTTTAAACTTTTTTTTTTTTAAAAAACCCTACTAAAATGAAATAAGCAAGTCAGTTTGCTTTTTCACCTAGCTGTAATGATAAAGCGCCATTCAGTTAATGAGGACAGTGGTGATGTCAGGCGCTCGGTAAGCGTACGCGGTGAGGGACGGATCCATTTGCTGTGTTCACCGTGGTTTTCTCAGGCACGTTCTAACGCACCTTTGCAAATAAACCCACTGGAAACGGGACACTGCTGTTCCTGCGCTGAAAGCTGGCAAGCGTTAATGTCATCTTGAGCAAAGCTCTTTGCTGATTTTATGCTAATCTTATGAAAGTTTTATAAAAATAACAACTCCGTGGTTCTTTTGTATGTAATTTTGCTAAGGGGAAGATCCAAACCCTTTTGAAGTTGGTGGCAAAATGCCATCGACTTGTTCAGCCTTTAAATCTTCCATGTATCAACAAGACCGTACAAGTAAATAACCCTTTACCGTGACTTTGACTAAACCTCACTACACACACCCAAGTTTTGCAGAACATTAAAAGCAGGCAAAATGCAGCACATGTACTATTTATATGTTGAAGAATTCCAATTTTCTTCAAAACCAGATCTTCTGCAGTATCATACAATTGCTTTCACCTGCGTATATGCTTTTACTTCCAGGGCTTGCCTTAAATGTGTTTAAAAGATAGGAAGGCATTTCTACCAGGAGATAGCATGAAAGATCAAATGTTTTCCCTGTCTTCATTTTCTTTATCTCTTTAGAAGGCTTAGAAACAGCAGCAGGTAATTTGGGGTCTGTGTTTTTGAAGAACTTCAGCCCCTAGCTGTTCCCATTACCAAACCAAGCCTTCAGGAAAACGTGGTCACTTCGTAAGGATGTCTAACAAGAGCTGTCTTCTTTTGGGGGGGGGGGGAAGCTGTTCATCCTTAGCTTCTATTTAAATAAAAATTGAAATAACCTAAAAAGAGGAAAAGCAAAAAGGGAATAATATTCAGCAAATGTGGAATATATATGATAAGGGAAGTAGCCCCTCCGGTAGGATTATAAAAGAGAGAGGAAAACATGTTTTTGCCTGGCTTTGTCCTTGTGCGCTCGAGTAATTAAAAAGGGGCGGCAGGCTTGGGTTTGGCAAACGGGAGGAATGTGTGCTAGCAGCACTGAGGGGGTTTAATCCTATTTTTAGAGTTCGTAAAAGTCCTTTCCTGAGTCTAGTTCGAGAAAACATTACACGATCCCTTTGGTGGCTCATGACAAATAGCTGCAATCGCAAACAGGTCACTGGTTGTTTAAAAACAAGACCTGAAGTTTGCGTGGGGCAAAAATAGCGTGTGTGTGCTGGATTGTGAAAGTTGAATTTGGAGGAAAGTGAGGTTTTTCACTCTGAATGTGTTCTCACGCTGAATTTATCACATACCACTTTCCTCCTCTTCATCCTCCCCTTCATCTTTTATCTCAATGATATTAAACAAAACACTGTCAACATTTCTTAGAACTAAAAATGTTTGCTACCACTCTAACGTTTTACTTAAACAAGAAATGTGGTTTAGTTTCCTTAGATGGAGGACTTGTTTCCCTGCATATGGCTTCTTAAATTTTCCTGTATTATCGAAAAACTATTAAAAATTAAGGCGGCCTTTTAAAAAGACAATTTTGCTTTTCATAGCTCTATTCCCCGAATTCACCCTCTTTGCTCAGCAGCTCCCAGCCTTGCGTTGATGGCATCCATCGCTGCTTGGCGCTGGTAACCCCGACTGCCTGGCTGCCTTCACAGCCAAGGGACCGGTCAAACGGTTCTGCAAGTCCTCGGCTGTGTAACTCCGTGTAAATTCGGAAAAGCAGGCTAATAAACAGATTTAATTCGGTTTGTTTGACCTTCATTTGTGTTCTTGTTATTTTCCCACATTGCTTTGCGTAGTATCTGCCCTGTAAAATGTAGTCAGTGAAGACATTAAATTCACTGGTATTCATTGCAGATATTAAACATGTAAGTTTGAGGCTGGTGGGAGGAAGAGCGAGTGAGGCTGAACTGTTCTCCTCTTCTTTCTGAAATGGCACCGCTCAAAATTTCCAGAAGGCTTAAGGAAGAAGCTAATATTTTAATTGTCTTACATTTCTCCAGCTGAGATTAATAGCGCTGTCAGCGCGTGAGATAACGCGAAGCTGAAATACACGCAGGAGAATGCGTGGCGAGAAATACAAAGGCTCACTGATTCACTCTGAAGGGCCAAATCCTGTTCCTTTGAGTACGACCCTGGCTGTGCGCTGTGGAGATTTAAGGCCGGTGGTTATGTTATACTGCAGTTGGACTAGATGATTGTTGTAGGTCCCTTCCAGCTGAGCTATTCTATTCTACGTCACCTACCCTCAGCTGTAATATAAATGTATATACATAAATATAAGAACTCGCTCAGTAATTCCTAGTGGAAAATCCATCACTTCTGCGGAAGGAAAACGGATTTGTCCCTGGGTCCCTGTGCCTGAGTCATCTGCCAGGGCACTGGGGAAGGGGGGGAGCCGCTGCTGAGCGGCCGGTTCCTTCCGCTTCGCTGAGGGGGTTCAGGCGGGTTTGAAGCTGTCTGCTGGCTTCACTTGTAACCCTACTTCTAAATCTGGTGCCTCCATTTCTTATACCGAGTGATTCCCCCTTCTAATTACTGGTCTGCTAGCGTATATGTGCATCATTGCTTACACTATAAACCTGAAGGACGTTACAACTAAGTGGGAAGATGTGTTGCTCTTAGATTTGGGTTTTTTTTCCCCTCTAATATGGGTACAAATTCTTCATGTTGACTCTTCAGCGTACACTGGGAATAAAAAAAAAAAAAAAAAAAAAAAATCCTATTGTAAGGGAAGAAATATTAATAACACAGAAAGAAAACATCAAAATTTGCTATTTGGTGTTTGCTCCTCTGAGTGTTTTTAAGGTTGTCAGCTGGCAGGGGGTGTTCAGCCCAAACAGATGTCCCTTTTCTCAGCTGGAGACCGAAAGCAGAGGAACGAACTGGATTTTTCATTGCTCATATTTCTCGTGAGAGAGAAAGTGATGTGAAACTTAGTTTCTACATTACCAGAGAGAAAACAGCTGTTTCTGCGAGCTTCGGCTACAGATTTCCAGTCATCCTTCTGCTTAGCGCTGCGTCTCAGCCTTGCTGCCAGCGAACGCCGGCGGTTGGTACAGTGCATGGTACGTGCAGAAGGACACTGCAGAAGGTGGGGAGAGCCGGCGTTTGTGGTATTAGAGCCTCCGTACAGGGTATTAGATTTATTTGTGTAACTAACGGATTGTGTAAATTGAACTTACACTTGAGGTAATGCTCATCTCGAAGTCTCTAGGAAGTATGTGTAAGGGGGTTGGGGTTTTTAATAATATGTGCAACCAGTTTGCATCTCTTATGCAGAGGACTAAGCAGGCGTAAGATATGGTACAAACATTTCTGACACTTGTTCTTGGAAATGGAAGTTTACAAAATCTCTTGGAACAAAGGAGGAAAAGATAGGCTACTCAGAAATAACAAAATATAGTTATGTTTGTATTTTATTTATCATTTTAGGAGATGAAGGGATGAATCTGCGGAATAATGCACATTATTGTGAAGAAGTCCTAGTTATGGTCTCCTGTTTTTCTGCAGTAGGAGAGATGGATGTGAGCTTAGTCTCCTGGTTTTATTTACCCTGGTGAATTCCAGTCGTGGTTCATTCTCACTAATGAGATCAAAGCACAGAGTTCCCCTTGCACTAACACGCTACCTCAAAGACATTAATTGCTTCTCCAAAATATATGTATGTTGGCAAACCCACAGAAGTTAGTTTTGTTTTTGCAGGTGCTTAACCAACCTTTGAGCTTGAAAAAAAAATATTATTTATTTTATTGCACTTTATGCCAAATGAATCGATGAGAGATTACTCTCCAGCTTAGCTGATGTGAAAGCAAACCCTGGCAGGGAGCAGCTCTCCGCAAGCGTAGCCAAAGGTCAGTCCCAGGCTGGGTGTGGGAGCTGATGTAGGACATGCTCATAGAGAGAAGAGTGATGAACTTTTATTTTCTAGCCTGAGAAATCGATAGGGCGGTAGAACCGATAGGGTAGTGGTGTAATGCCTTTCTAAATGGGCTTAAATAGGAGTGACGCTGAAAAGGTGTTGGCAAATTATGGCGTATTCACTTCTACTTTTGTGAAATGTATTCCAGTTCATCTAAGTTGGTTTTGACTGTTATCGTGAATCAAAAAGATTGACCTATAGGGCAGTTGTCGTCTTTAACTTAAACAGTTCAGATTGTGGACAATGTTATGCTTAAAATATTTAAAAACAATAAAAGTGGTATACTGGTCCAGTTGTTTCATAATGCGAGTTAAGTTCCAGCAGATGTGTATTGCAGGTGTAGATGATCAATGCTTTATGACAATCCTGTTTCTAATTTTTGCTCTAATTTCCTTGATTGCTTATGAGTTAGTTGTGTGTGTAATGATCAAAAGACTTCAGAATGCTGCTTCATTGGTTAATTAAGAATAAATCAACACATTTTAAAAGGTGGTAAAATAGTTTTAGACTTTATTTATGTTTTGTTGAGCGGTAACGGCTTTTCTAAATTTCTTTTTCTTCTTCTGAACTCAGCGCTCTGCAAACTGATGTGTAATTGGCGATTGGCTACTGAATTGGAAGTTAATTGATTAAACAACTGTTAGCATGCTAATTAAGAGATAGTTTTATATTTCTGAATCTCTCAAACACCTTTGCACTGCTTGTGTAAAGAATACTGAGACTGAGTGGTGCTTTGGTTTTAGTTCACTAAGGAGTTTACACGAGTATAAATATAATTGCACCTCTTTTTGCCAATTGATTTTATTACAGTGCTTAATGGTTTGTTGAATAGTTTATAGGATAATGAATGTCATTTCCTTGTATTATACTATAAATACTTGGCAAATTTTTAATTAGGGTAATCATGGTAGCTTTCTCTACTGCTGTAATCAAGCTTTGCTTTTTGCATCCAAGAACTAATGTACATCTATATCAAGTTAGATCAATTATGTTTTCCTAGAGAGTACAAGTTTTTGTTGATTGTATGTTTGGGTTTTTTTAATAGCACTTCCCTTCTTGAATCTTGGCTCTGCTTCTGTTGAAATGATAATTAGCTCCATTGGATGAGTTTTAATTACTTTAATATTCTGATTAGAAGAATGTAGAGGACAGAAGTTTTGTTCCATGAGAGATTTTGAAGTTTGGCTTTCTGTAGCGTTTGAAGAAAATCAGGCATTTCCTTGTTTAGTGTATAAAGAAATTTTTAAAAACACTAGTAAAGTTAAATGTTTACTTTGGTTTCAGTTGTAATCTTCAAGCTTATTAACGGTTTTAAAAATTAAAAATACAGAAAAAGAGAAGCAATTCAAGCAAAAGTGTGAACGTGCTCCAAGTACCACATGGAGCGATCTCCTGTTTGGGGGAACCTGATGTAGCCCCTATCTCCAGCACAGCTCGGGGATGCCCAAGGGTCCCCAGCTCCCAAGGGCTGGCAGGACGGCATGCCGTGCCCACAGACCCACCCGATGCTGTTATCCTGACTTTGGAAAGCATTTCCATGGCCACAGCGCTGTATAGTGTGAGGGAATTGTTTCCATTTGCTTTTCTGGCCACCTCCACTTTATTTGTTTATTGCTTGTATAATGTTTACTCCTCATGTGGTTAATTAGTGTACGACTGGTCTTTACAAAAAAGGTTTGGTACCAAGGTAGTGCTGTGGATCTTACACTGACAAAAGAGTCACCTGGCGTTCTGGCCAAGTAAATACTACAAATTTGTACAGATACTTCATTTTTGTGGGGGATCGTACACTGTCAATTCGGTGGGATTCTTCCTTACGGCCAGGATTTCCCCAGTGCAGCACAGGGCAGATCTGAACCATGCCGCCATCCAGGCAGGTGGGTGATGAAGCTTTGAAGTTGGTGGGAAGCAATGTACAGCTGCAGTCGCGGGTTTTGGTTAATATCTCAATTTCAGTTTCTTCTGCTTTCATAGTTTGGAGATCAACCTAAAGAGGGCAAAAGTGCTCAGGGCTTCTTCAGTGCCTTGAAAAAACTACATTTACATCCTCAGCTAAGATTGTCAAGAGTTGAAAGCCTTAGAAAGCTGTGTTGTGATTCAAGAGTGAAATATTGTCCTGCGTTTGATGACTTGTTATCTTCTGGAGTTCTTCTGGAGGGATGATGTAATGAGTTGCACATGAGACAGCAGGACAGATACTTGCAGTTATTGTTAAATCCCCCCTGCCCCGTGCACCTCTCGTGCTGCTGTACCTTGAGCACGTTCTCTTTGGAGTGTTTCAGAAGTTGCTGGTTGGAAATTTTTTCAGTTGGGTAGACTTAATCAGAAAAAAGCCTGTTTGTCAAAAAGTCAAACATTTTGCATGTATGTGGAAAGCATACCGCTTCCAGTGAAACTTTTAATTAAGAAGAGGGTCCTTGGGTTCTTGAAGGAATTCTTGACGAGAAAAAAATTCTAACTCTTAACTTTGCTCTTCTGAGCAAGAAGCAGTTTTCTACCACCTACGACTTCATAAAACATTCATGAAGTTTCTGTCTGACCGTCTTGCTGTATTGTAAACGATGATAGATCATAGAAAGGCCAACTCCTCCTCTCCACAGAAACCAGCAACTTGGACAGATTCAAATTTACTGTTTCCTCTATTACTTCTGTAAAACTAACAGGGGGACCTAGTTTATATTAAGGGCTGGCTGATTTCATGCTTCTACTATAGCTGACAAAATAAATAAATACCTATTTCCTTGCTAAGATTTGGAAGTTGTTAATGTGATTTTCGCTGCATTGCAGAAGGTTTCTTCAGCTCTGCGGCCACAACACAGCTAACACGCAGAGCTCTAGCCACTTGCTCGCTGCAGTTTTGCAATTATGTCATCAAATACAAATCTAAACATATGGCCATTTCTATAAAATACGGAGCCTGAGAAAACTGGAGAGAGTAATGATGAGTCGGAAAAAAATCCAGTGGAAATAGAGAGTTAAATGTCAATGTCTGCGTTGTGCCTAGTTAATATTTCACAGGAACGCCGTCAACTTGTTATAGACCCCAAAGGATTTATACATTTTTCTGACAGATGATCATGATTCCCATCAGTACACTTAATGCCAACATCTGTAGGGTTCCACCTAATTTGGGAAACAAATATATTCTGTCCTCGTCAAAAAAGAATACTTTGTATGTTCCAGGAAATGCTTATTACTTTAGGGTCATTGCAATTAAGTGGAGGACAGAGATTTTTAAAGGGGTACGGCACGGTAACATTATGATTTCCTTTTGGCTGCTGTTTTTAAATGCAAGTTGGCTGATGCCAGCTTCTGGTCTTTGTAACACAGTGAAAAAGTGCTTTTGATAATAGCTCTGAGTAAACAAATTAAATTAAAGTGTAAACATGCTCATTAGTACAGACTATGGAAAGTTTTGGTCATACCATCTGTGCTTTATGGATCAAGAATGTTAGGAATGTATTATACATAACAGCTTTATATCCCATTCATAACTTTCTTTAAGCTCCACTGTAATTATTTTTTTTTTTAATATATTTTATGTCTTTATTGGTCCTTAGGGAAAGTCTTTCAAGATCTAGCTTTTCTAACCTTTTTTATGTTAAATCATGGCCAGTTTAGATACTGATGTGCAAGGACACCTGTATAAACGTTCCTTTTTCCTGTGTCTTTTCTAACATCTTCATAGATGGTGAAGATATTCCCGTCAGCCTTTGTTTTGTTCTGCTAAACAAATAGATTTCACTTGATCTCTTCTCACGGTGATCTTCATTCCCCAGATCACATTTCAGCAAGCTGGATTTCTTAATTATTTATGTGAGTGTACTAATACTCAAGGAAAAGTTATACTTCATGTTGTGCATGATTTATTTTTGTATGTACAAATACAGTTGTGTGATACCAATGTAGCATTACTGCAAGTAGAAATAGAACTTAATGCTCTTATATCCTTCTGTGGAAAGTACACCAGAAAACTGAGGGAAGACATAACATGTCTGTTAATGATATAATTGCATGCCTAGAGGAGGTAAAGTATCACCAAAAATTCTGAAAAATTGTAACAGAATTTCTCATGAACCATTTGAAAAATAATAGAAAGTGCAGAAAGTGGGAAATGTTAGTTTGTATTTGGTAAGACAAAAGAAATGCAACTTGAATTTATTCGAAGAGGGCATTACTTTTGGAACACTCATAAAATGACTTTCCTATAATCTGTGTAGTTCTGCAGATATTTCTATTATTCATCGCTTCTAAGTTATGGAAAGTAACTATCTAGGTTAAGTTCAGTGTTGCTGAATTTTAATTATATGCAGTGCTTAAAGCAGTTACCTTCAGGGTTGGAGGAAAAATAGGAATTTGTTATGAAGTGGTCTCTTTTATGTTGGTGGTGTTTGACCAAACCATGATTAGAAAAACTTAGAAGGATTTTTACCTGCCACAGGATGCTAGTTGGGATATTTTTTAAACAAAATGTTTGCTTTTGAATGATAAATGTACTATTATGTACTGAAATGTCAGCCTTGAGATTGTCTTGGTCCTGTGTTCTTTCGACAAGACGAGGAAGCACAACAGTGTCTATCAGCGAATCTGATCAGAATAAAAATGAACTTGTAAGCCAATAAAGTGAGTCTAAACCACTTTATTAGAAGCAGCATTGAGTTAAACAGGAGCGATACTGCATTTGGTTTTGAATGATGAATAGGACTTCAGTTTCAAAGGTTATTTTCTCTGTCTTCTTGATGCAAACGTAGGTGTAGCACTGATAAAAGGTTCCTTCTGACTCACCTGATTCCTCTGCGGATTTTAGATGTGCAGAGGTCCAGTTTCTAACTGTATAAAAGATGTTTCACACAAGGTAGTAACTCCTTGGGCTGCTTTTTGTTTTGCCTTCATCCTGATAATTTTTAATATTTGTTAGTTGTCTCTCTTTTCATCTTTTTCTTGTCTGTCTTATCTCCAACATCATTTTGCCTCGTTCTTGCTTCCGTAACTGCAGTCCCATGGCACTGTTGGCCTTTTCCCTCTTCAAACGAGAGAGACGTCTTTCCTCTCGGCGGCTTTTCTGGGGCATCATTAAGTCATGTCACTTGGTAGAAATGAGAGGGGAGATGGTGTCCAGTGATGTGTTTGGGCCAACACAGAAAACCATGAGGACCAAACGACGTCTTTGTTGTCCTTGCTGAGGTCAGGCACAGTAGGGGAGTGAAACCGTGAAAAGCAGTTCTCATGCAAGTGTCCAATAAAAGCCTTAAAGACCTGTTTTTTCTGGGGTAAAATCAGTGGAGTTTGGAAGAGTTCTGTGGAAACATGGACTTGTAACTCGTTCATCTTTGTAAAGCGTGAGAGATTTTACTTTTCCTCCCTAGTGCTCACAAATACACAAGACGAGTATTTCTGCTGCAGAAGGTAAAATTCATTTGGAACGGCAGATAAATCTCCCTGGGAGGTTAAACTGGTCACACGTCTGCCAAAAGAGGGAAACTACGGAGCCGGCTCTACCTCCTCGCTCCTCAGACTGCATTGTGTCGTGCCCCTTTTAGCTGAAATGGATTCACAGTGTGATATTTCTGATTGAACAAAGGCAAGGGAAAGTGCTGCCCGAGGTCCGGGCTGGGGTAGAGTGCTGCTCTGACGTGGATCTCCATCAACACGGCAGGAGGTGGAAAGAGAAAGACTGATCTGACTGACAAATGTAAGCCAATGGCCAAGACGGTTTAAAATTTCTTTCTTTTGTGAAGCGTAACATAGATAGTTTGCATGTTTATGCCTCAGTCGGTGGGAATGACGGGAACGGTGTGCAGAGATCTGAACAGAGCCTTGAGCCTTAAGCTGCTCGGGCCGTGAGATACGACTGACCTGGCGCGTCTCAGGAGGCCTCGCGTGCCCCCTCCAGTGACTGCTTAAAGCACATTAGAGTTCCTGGCTGGAGATTTTGGGAAAGTCATGACCACCTGTATTTGACTTACCATCTTCTCTGTTTGACTTACCATCTTCTCTGTTTGACTTACCATCTTCTCTGTCATATTCTAATAATAATAATGATAAAAAAGTCCTCGGTCCATTTAGCAAAGCAGTGAACAAAATACTGTGCGACTAGGGCATCTTACCCTGTTTTTATTCTGAGTTGTGTCTTGGGCTTCAAAATTGCGAATGTTTTGATCAACTGTGTGCAATATTACAATGTCATCTTCTTTTTATTTCCTCCAAAGGCCAGTTTCCAAAACACTTTCAAGTATCCAGTCATTTTAATGCGTGTCTCAAGGGATCTTCACAACAACTTTATACAGGTGGTGTGAGTTTAAAAAAAGTCTTCCCGTGTGTATTCAGCTGCATCCATCACCTTAGGTCTTCTTCAATATTCATGTATTTTACCTGGAATACTTCAAAATGAAACATATGGTTTATTTTTCTTGTCAAATTGCCCTTAAAATCTGTCGTATTTTTTCTGGTATTTGTATCTTCCAGATTTGAGCACTTCTTGTTGCTTAAACTTTCTTTATATTTATGATAGTGATCGTTACTAGGTAGCAAATAACAGAAAAAAATATTCTCTGTGTGCAGATGCACAAAGCAGCTTTCAAAACATCCTGTGTACGTTGCTGGATCTTACCTAATGTTTCCTCCTAACCCATCATAAATTACTTTAGCCTCACCATGCGGTCTTCTGAAATATATCCGAAACCATTGCTGCTTTTTTTTTTCTTTAATGCCACTGCAAAAAATGGATCTTAAAAAAAAAAAAAGTTAAAGTTTTAAAAATGTGTCCTTGAAACATAGAGTGGGATTGGATGGGGAAAAAAAAGTCCTGTATTGTTATCAGTCAAGTAGAAGGTAAATGATGCAAAATTATTAATTTATTAATTCCTAAGCCTCAGTTTACTTAGACTTGGTTCAATCAATATCAGTCTTCTGGTATTTGAACTTATTTGCTTATAGTTTAAAGAAACTCATTGCAAGGTGATAGTTGTTCTTTATACTAACCGGCCCACAGTGGCTTCATGAGAAATATATTTGAGTAACTTAAAATAGTCATCAGAACGAAAGTCAAAAGGTGTGTGAGGGAAAGCATGGACTTCTCTTAAGGTGAGAAGATTAATTTCTCTGCTGATCTCCTAGTTTAGGTGGATGAAAGGCATGGCTGAGGTGGCAAGGGAGGAGTTCCTTCCAGCCGTGACGGTCTGTAAGTGCATTCAACGGTGAAGTCATACAATGTGCTTAATACCAGTTTGACACAACTTCACGGGCTGATTTAATTGCAGTCCACAAGTGACGGTGTAATAGTATCTCCAATTCAATTAAGGAACAAGGTTTTTACCACACTTCTTAAGTGGAAGTAAATACAAAGGTCTTTGGAGCTATCTTGGGAATTGCTGAGCCTTAGTTACCAGTGGTTGAACTCATTTCCGTGAGCCATATCTATATTTTTTATAATTTCTTTTTTTTTGATAAAAAAGAATCGGTGCCACCATTCTGCTACAGTTGTGCTTTCTGTCAAATGGCACTTAAAATCTACTTGAGCATCATTATTGAAGAGACTCAAACAGTTTAGATCTTAATTGATATTAATAGGAATAACCCTCAATGACGTGAACTTGGCAAGCCAGGAATTGCAGCTGTTCTCAGCAGTAATGGCAGTAACAAAGATAATTAATTGTTTTTCCCAGGGAGATATATTTAGATTGTACAATCTAAATATTCCATTCCCTGAGCCCTAATTCAGGCTTGTATTTGTTCTGCAAATACAGTAAGTGAAACTAAAGTTAATATTTTGTGACTGTCACAGCATAATATGAGCTATTGCAATTATTTTTAAGAAATAAAGTATTTTAAATATTTATTCCCCAGGCCTTCAAATGATGACTTGAACAGTCAATACTGTACATTATTTTATCAGCATAAAATAAGTACTAATTTTTTTTTTTTTAAATAGCTTTGTAAGAGCTGGTTTATAAGAGCCAGTACTTCAGCTGGCCCCAGCAGTAATGTACAAAGGGTATCGTATTGAATATAGCAGAGCGTGTGTTTCTGGCAGAGTTCTAGACAAAAAAAATATTCTTGAGTGAGCACAGCTTCATTTGCTGAGAACTCCCCGTCAGCTTTATAATCCTCCTGGATTATTAAAGAATACGTCAAGGTGCAGTCTTGAAGTGTTGAAGCGCACAAGGATGCGTTAATGGCACTGTAAAGTGTTAAGACCCATCGTGCAGGAGACCTCTGCTTGTGCCAGGCTTTAAATTCTTTACGTTTCGCTTAAAACATTGTTCTGAGTGGTAAGGAACTTCCACGGGTACTTCCCCCAAAGATAACCCCAAATTGCAGCGGCCGTTGACGTGCTCGGGACCGTGCACGCCGCGGCACCTGGGAGGGAGAGAGACACCAAAGCTGCGCTGCGGCGAACGCCTCCTGCACCCCCTCCTTCATGGGTGTTATATTGTTAGGGGGCTGCGCGCTTGGGGAATATTTACTTCTGGTCCTGGTTCTTGAAGCTGTAATAGATACGCCCACAAGAGTGTATATTCATATGTTTTAAGTGTGTGGGTTTTATTAACACTTATTTTAATAAGGGTTGTAAAACTCATGCATTTAAATGCTGTTCTACAGAGTGATGTTGTTTTGAGTGAGCGTTTCTTTCACCAATTATTGTTTTCCACAATACGAAGTCACTAGCTTAGGTATAATTTTGTCTACGCCAATAACATCCACCCTGGAAATGCAACATGCACGGGATGCTCTATTGCTTGCTACAATAGTAATTTCCTATTAGAGGTTTAAAATCTATGTATCTTAAAAAACAGATAGCAGGCCCTGCGCGGGAGCTGCGCCGACTGTGCTGGGGGTGACGGAGGCGGCGGTGTGGGCTCTTACTGGGGCAAAGCAGGTGCCCTCCAGCACCTCCACAGACACGTCCCTTCGTAGTCAACATAGGAGGCTTTATTTCCCCTTAAACTAATATGGCACTAAACCACCAAACTAAACATTTACCTTTGTGATGTAAATATTTCCTAAGCTGAGCTTCTATCAAATCGTGCATTTATTTGCGCTGCTCGGCGAGAGATACAGACTTTGCAGCAGGAAAATCTGTCGTTTATGAATGGGATGAAGCTCTTTTTTCACTTGCATCTTAAATGAAATCTTAATTATACATCATGCCTTGCATACAGCAGAAGTGATAGGTATAAGGAAAAAACGATCACATGTGATCAGTAGTAGTAATGATTTGAATGTTTTGTCCTGTATCTTTCCTGCAGCCTACTGCCCAGAAAAACTACTTTGTTCGTGTATTGAAAGAAGTTACCTGAGTTCATCAACTGAGATATTTCAAAACCCCGTTTCTCTGGATCTCCCCATGTTATTTTGACCATTGTATGGCTGGAATACCTGTTGCTTAGGATGCATATTAAAAATATTGCACAATCTAGGTTGGCATTCAGGTCTGCAGCTTTTCAACAACAGTGGATTTGAGAGGTAGAACTGCTTTTCCTGGTGTCCTAAAGTACATTGGACTGCTCTTAATGAATCCCTGGCTGGGGGAAACTTAGAAATATGGTTCCATAAATAAAAATATATATAAGCACTAAAACGTATTGTTACCACTGTGATCATAGATCAGGCCAAACCAGCTCTTTCTGGAGTGTGTGTACGTACACATATGTTTCCGAGGGATCATAAGGATTGCGTCTGCTTCAGTGATTTAGCCCAGTCGCTGAGGTTCTGTAGAGCAGCTGCAAAGAATAACTAGCGCAGCGCCAAAGAAACAGCCTTCCCAGTAATTCCCTGACTCGAAATCACTCGTAAGTAACATCGCTCTGCTGTGGAGCTCCAAAGCCGTGTCTGTCTTCTGGGGAGAATTGGCTGGTCGTGTGGTTCTGCATCTCTTTATTTCCTGCTGCTAGAATATAATTAAAGTTGCTAAAAATACATGTTTCCTAATATTGTTTTTTCTGTGTAGGCATCTGCTATTATTCTATTCTCAAGGGAGGAGATGGTATAAGGATGAATGCTACTTAACTTTATTAAGTGGTCCATACCACATAGAAATAGGAGAGCTCCTTATTTATGGCCTGATCCAAAGTCCCCTAAAGTCTTTAAATTATTAAAAAAAAAAAAAAATATTCAGAGAAACCTGCTGGCTTTGTTAGTTTTTCAGAAGTATTTTTAGCCATCAGATGAGAGGAGACTTCTGAACTGTGAACTACCAGTTTCATGCTAGTCTGTGAGAATTCACGTTTTTAGTGCTAAGGAAATTAGTAGAACAAATAGGGGCATAATTACTGCGCTTTTACAATACTGACATCATACCTAATTATGGTTTAATCTACAGAACATACTGCTTGTTTAATAAGTCCCAGCAGAGGTAGTTCAAGCATATGTTCTTGCATCACCTGGAGGTAGCTGGTAACACTGTCAAAAAAGTGTCAGTTTATAGGATTTTATGTATTTTACGGTATACGGCATGGCTCACCTTCGATATGCATGAAATCACTTAAAGGTAAGCAGTAATAAGCACTTAGAGCCAAAATAGCTCAATGCAAAGAGTCTTTGTTCCCCTTTATGTGCGGTAAAACCAAGGCATAATTTTCTTAGCACAATACCAGCTTTGCTAGCTGCTGACAATAAAATCCTCAGCACCCCTCCTGCTGAAGGGAGATCTGGTTATTGCTAACAAAGGTTAAACATCGATCATTCTTTTGACCTGCTAAAATGATGATATCTGCAGGTTTTATCCCGAGCTTACTACCTGAGGGTGTCTTTTCTTGGTTTTTATTTAAAGCTGGCCAATTTTTCCTGAATATGAAGCTCTTGGTTTCCTCTCCTGTCTCCTCAGCTATCACTTGAATTTTAATTATTGTTCCCCACATGTGGAAAGCCTCAAAAGTAACTTAAAGATTTTTGGAGAGAGGGGACCTGAGTATATGTTTGTGATGTCCTCCAGCCAGTTTTGTTGTAAGGTGGGACCTTCCTCTGCGAAAGCTGCGGTATGTCATATTTATTCAGGTGCCCACTAACTCCTCACTCAGCACATCAGGCTTGTGGGCCTGATTTCCATGACTGCAAGGGAAATTTTTAAAAGTTAAGATTGCCTTGGCCACCCTTCAATCCTCAGATACCAGGACAGTTTTAAGAAAGCAGTTACGTTAAAAATGAAATTATTTCATCCTTGCTTTCCATACAACTAAAACCTGTAGCTCGTGTGTGGAATTGTGCATACCATCGTATCAATTGTGTCCTTGGTGCTGTCTTTAGTTTTCTAATTGATTGTTTCCATCCTCTTGACCATCCTGTGTGACACAAATAGCCCTAGGGATGGCAGGGATCTGAAAAAGCCATAGCTGATGTAAGCCTTCCCGCAGGAGCATTGCCTTTGAATCCTCCATGAGGACGTGAGTCTCTTTTTGTTTATCAGGTGTCCATGTCTGTTGGCAATAAACTTCTTTTTATTATTTCTACAAAGTTGCTTAATAACATTGTATAAAAAAAAGTCTTTATTTTCCCTTATATCTGTTTTGATATCTTTCTACAGTATTTTTTAAAAATACAGGTTAACATTTATGAAGGGTAATAGAATTTCACCTTAATAAGCCAAAGAAAGAATTATCTAAACTGATAATTCTTTGGTTTTGGTTTGCCTTTGAATAAGTCAATACTTGATTTATATATATGGTTGATTTTTAAAAAGACGTTAATGTTTCAAAACATTCAATAAATACGTTTTTATAATTTTTTGGATAACATTAAATAATTCAGAGCGATAGCACTTGGTTTTCTTTGCATGATGAACCAACGGTGATCCTAGAATGCAACCTAAGACAAGAGCTCCTTCCTGCAGGAAAGCTCTCATCGGAGATGGGTGATTCCTAGCTTGCTTTAAAAATAAAAGTTTTTGTTACTGGTCCGTACTTGAGGTCTATGATGGTCTTCTCATCCTTTTACCAACTCAACTCTTCTCCCTAGTGTCAAAGCTTGTTTCCAAGGAGCAAATGGGCATATGTGCTCATTAATGCTGCGTGTCGTTACTGAAGGCTCACATAACTCACCCAGTGCTGTTCCCGCTCTCCTGTGTGGGATAATAAATCCAAGCGGGGTAGTTTCAAAGCTTGTTTGTAGGTAGCTGGGTGACACTGTGCTGCTCTAGGTGATGCAATGTGCATATATGTTGGCTATACTTTTACAGAGCAGAAAGGTGCTTCAGATATGAAGTCCATCCATTATTTTGATATCATCCTTTGTAACATTGCTATTTTAGACAGAATACAGGCTGCCCTTGTAAATGCCATTTAAAATTTTCCAGTAGTAACTTTTTACTAAATATTACATCTTCCTACCTCTAGATAATATGTTTGCCTACTCAGATATTCACATTCAAGGCATACTGATAGCAGCAGCAGCAGCTGCTAAAATCACAATACATTGTTCTCTAGTGGTGTGAGAGTTACTATTCAATGAATACATTTCTAAATTACACCTTAAATTATCAGTCTTGGATCATGCTATCAAAAAAGTCAGACCTGAACTGCAAAGATCACAATTTTAACTACTTTCCCGACTGTTAAATTGCAATTAAGCCTATATTAGGCGACCTTTTGGTGTGCCATTGACTTAATTCTTACAATTTAACTTAAAACTGTTGATTTGAGCTATTTAAAATAATGGATATGACTTCAGTAAGGCCCAGCATAAATATGGAGCCATTTGTAGAACTGGAGTCAATTTTAAAATTATTTATATGAAAAATAGATTTTTTTTTTTGTTGTTGTTGTTGCAAGTTGCTAATGTTACTACCACATCTTTCGTATTTGTTCTGAGCTTTTTTGTTATTAAAGCCATGCAGCATCCAATTCGCATGGAATACTAAAGCCTGGTAATAAGACTGTCCTTTCAGCTGTTTATGTAGACTGTATTTAGAAAGGAATTTAAGCTTGGTTTTCTGATAGTTCTTTCATCCTTTTAATCATTGAGTTTAGTATAAGGATGTGTTATAATCCTTAACCCCATTTCCCTGTAGATTAATTATTCCAATATAAAATGAACATGTATTAAACATATGTAGTTGCTTACGGTAGCAGATTTGGCTGTTTCATTTCATATAAATCTCCTGTTGCACAAAACAAAACCTTCGAATGTAAGGCTTCTCTGGTCATTAAAATTGAATTATGTGATAGGCTTCCATCTGCTATTGAAACCTGTTCATCATTATTTCATGTCACTTTAAGTGGGATCATTCTGAGATATGTTTAGTGACAGCAGGCTTGCTACTCCTGACTACGAGAGTACGGTAGGACAGGGCTTCCTTCCCAGCTGCAAAAATATCTTCATGTTTATGGTCTTCTGATAAGGTTTTCTCCAAGAGTTTGGTTCTCGCTTCTCCTGCCTTGCCATCCTCGTGTCATTAGGTACTATATTCATGTCCTTAAATTTTGTGCAAGTCGCAAGTTCTTCCATACATCTCCCCCAGCCTGTTACATTAATCGCTGTGGGATAAAAACCAGCTTTGCTATCCATCAAACTCGGCCACTATCTCCGTGACACTGATCATGGTTAGCAGAGCAGTTAGTATTAAATGATTGGCAACGGAACGACAAAAGAGCGGGTAGAGAAGATGGATAGCCCCGTGTTACTGCGCTTAAGTGTGAGCTGTACGCGGCGGTTCAGAGCTGGGTAAATATTATCTGATTGCGGTAATGGCAGCTAGGCTGCCCGTTACGGCAAATGTTCTCTCTGTAAGAGTAGCTGAGTACTGGAATAGATGAGCTAAGGAGGACGGAAATTTCACTGCAGGATTTAAGAACTGCATTGGTAACTCTGTGCTAGACAGGCCTTAGGAAACGAGACTGTGCTTTACATCGAAGGAGCTGGACTGGGTAACTTCACGAGGTCGCTGCTAGTCCTGCGTGTTTTGAGGTTCTCCGAAGTCGCTGATGACTCCCAGTTGTTCCTGAAGGATGTGGGTGGGAGGGAAGGGAGAAGGGCCCACTGAATCCAAAAGTCGTAATAGAGTGTGTGAGCTCTGGGGATTTTTCTTAACCAAACCATTTAGTTGCTGGAAGACTGTACAATTTCAGGATTAAACTATCTGGTACGATATTGAAAACGTAATTTTTGGCAAAAGGAACAAAATTAGTCCTTGAGTCCTAAAACAAAGCAAACAAGCAAATCAACCACCGATGGTAACAAAGGCTCAACGTCCTTCTCCAGGGAAATAAAAGAGAAAGCAAAGAAGATGGTTCAGTTAGTCCAGGTACTATATAGTTCCTTTCATACCACTTCAGGATTTTTTCATCCTTTAAGATAACTTGCTGGTTATAATTCTTTTTTCTGTTTTTTTTTTAAGTATAACTTTGTTTTCCCATTATACAGTCATCTGAACTACCTACATCTTACCTAGCTGTATATTCCCTTTATGAAGTTACCTAGAATTTAAAAGAAGATGTAAAACTTTTTTTTTATTCTAAGTGATGATAAACAGAGCAGAATTTTTTTTATTCCCACAATGTTCCTGGTATCTTCAAATTTTGCAACAGTTAAGTATGTGCTTTTCCTTCCTTGCTTGGACAGGTGTCATTCTATTAAAGTTTGAAAAATTCAAAGAAAATGGGTTAGTTATGTTTTACATGATAATAAAAGTACTGAATTAAAACAATGACATCATTGATTACCCTTTGATATGTGACATTTATCTAAATTAATTATTTTCCAATATTTGATAAAAATGTTAGTATGTGAAAATTCACAACGATAGAACATCTGCTCAACAGAAGACTTATCAAAGGTATTGTAATATGCTATGTAATGAATGTTTTCAGCTTTCAAAAGAGGAAATATTGTGTATGGATTTTATTTAAATAATTTGTCTCAATTCAGGATTTCCATCTTCAAGAAAAAGAAGCAAATTTGCCGTGAAAACATTACAATTAAATTTGGAAGCTTTACAACTAGCAAAGTTAAAAGTGTAACTTGGAAATATCTAAGTTAAAACAGCTAACACAGATAGCAGATGAGAAAGATTCATTTGAAGTCCTGCTTAGGAGCACAGTAAGCGGCACACTGCGTCAAATTGGGTTTGAAATTGGCTCAGGGTGACTTGTTCTCAGTCCCAATCCTTCTGCTCATTTCTTCTGCTTTTCAGGAGTTTGTCTGTCAGACCTTTTTGAGATTTGATCCTGGCAGTAGCTGAAAGCTGAAGCTCTCCATTGAGCATCCTGAAGAAGCAGCAAGCATGTGTGTACAAAAAATGTATTATGCAAGTCATCTCTCCTAGAATTTCTTTTGCATATGAAAGTTTGTGTTGCTTATGAAGGTATATACTAGGAAGCGCATAGTGTCCTCCTATAGGAGCTCTCGGGTGTCCTGTGAAGGTTCCCGCCAAGATCCTCACAATTCCTTATAAAGACTAATTTTTTATTTATATAATTTTTTAATTATTTTTTTTTAAGTCTTCTGTTGCAACCATCTCCTCCTGACGAGGAGGCTTACACCACAGCAAATGAAATGATAATATTGTGAACACATTGTTATAACACAGACCAAGGTGGAGAGGCTCAGAGGTTTTCACATTCCATATAAATGGTTTCTTCAAAGACATTTTGTTCTGTGACATGAGAAAGAGAGAAGACTTGTTTCAGTGGAAACCTTTGAGGGCTTTCCACAAATGAGAGCATTTTCGCTCATGTTCACCCTGGCACTGTCTAGCTGTCAGCAGCTGAAAGGGCACGTTGACGACTGTTATGGGGCTTGTCATTCTTCACCTATAGAGGGATAAGTGATGGTCACTTTGACCCTCCATCCTGACATTAACATTCAGGCTAAGTCTGGCTGTTTGGAAAGAAGGACAGCTTCACGTTGGGGAACGTGTTTGCATGTTTCTTCCAGTTTTTCAAGGAGGTAAAAGATAATTGTGAAGAACGGGTTCGTAGTGAGCTTGTTGGGACTTCAACTTCTTTTCTATATAGGGCTACTTGGAGTAGGGATTGGAAATGACAAGATTACAGGTAATGTTTTTCTATCTCTATTGTATTAAATAAGGCACCTGGCAATTCTGTTGTATTTTTGTGTCATTAGGGAACATCACTATCATGTCATTTTGTGGTTTGCTGAAATACGTATTATTGTGTCACCCTTTGCTGATTAGGTAGAAATCATCTCAGGAATATCTGGGTCTTTCTCATTATCTGAATATTTCTTAGATTTCTCCCGTCCATAAAGTGTGCCAAACTAAGGCTGAATAATAACCTTCTGTGGTTCAAATCCACAGGAGGGGACTCGGGGTCAGCCCCCTTAATGGAAACACATTTTTGTCAAAGGAAGAGCAAAAATGAGAGGAACAAGACTGCCCCTAGACTTATCACCTGCCCACCTCCAAAAATACGTCAGGATTTGTATGAAATACTGGATGTTTCTAGTCTTCGTGTTAATACTGATCTCTAACAATATTTGCTCAGCCTGATCCATAAGTTATAGTAGCACTGAGCAAGTCTGAAAAATATGAAGAATTCTTGTAGGTGTGTGATGTAAATAAGGAATTTGGGCATGAATATTTATGGACTAGGTTATGGGCTGAGAAGTAGGATGTCTGATGTCAATCAAAAGACTGACCAGACTCTAAACGATGTCATTGACCTTGTTGGGTGGAAGATGTGCCGGCTGAGAAAAGCTTGCATGTGGCATTTAAAGATATGTAGCATAAACTGAACATATGGTGCTTTTAGTGACTGGTACTTGTGCATGTGCTTTGTCTATGGATAAAGCAATTAGTTGATTAGTAAGTGCTGAGTGAGTGATAACTAATATGCCAGGAACTGAATAAATACACATAAAACATATATATTCCTGTTTAGGAATGCTGTATACATATGAACATACCCACAGTTGGTTAGGCCCCTTTGCACTGCAGAAGCACAAGTCAGGATCTGATAGATCTTGAGAGAGATTTTTGGATCCTGTGAATAAAACTTTACCCTCTGACTTTGAACACAGCATTGTACTGAACTGGGTAGGACAGAAATAAATGATAGATATAAAAATGTAGATTTAACTCAAAAGGTATAAAAGGTTGGAAAAGTATTATATAAAAGTCTGAAAAGTCATAAGTAGGACGTGCTGTGCATGCTCTTTCTTCCCATCTCCCTTTCAGTTACAGTAATTTAGGTTTTAGCATATGATGAATTCTATCATAAATTACTACTGGAATATACTTTTCAACTTTTGAGTAAATTTTGCAGAAATTAATCTGCAAACCCTTCTATGTTTCAGTGAAAGATCAAAGAAAATCCCAAATGGAAAACATGCTTTTAGGGGGGCGGGGGGGAAGTTCTGAGTTCTTATGCTCTTGTAATGAAGATAACTTAATTAAAATCAAAGCAAAACTAATTAAGAACTTAAAAGTGCAAGGTTTTGATTGCATAATATCCCTGAAACATGGCAGAATGGGTTTATTATCATTGGTAGAAGTTCCTGGTCATGCAGACAGGTGATGCAGTCACCAGTGGATCCCGATGAAAATGTACAGCGGCATTACAGTTTTCTGACCACTCTTATCGGCCTTTCTGCTCTTTCTTAATCTTCCTGCTCTTTTGCTTCTGAAAAAAATGTTATTTTGGCAGGCAATTCCCCTTCTTTCCTGGGAGTTTTGGCTGGGTATGCAGTTGGGGACAAACCAGCTGAGCACTTGTATGTGTTTATCTTTTTTTTTTTTTTCATTGTTTTCGTGGTTCTTTCCTTGATCTTGCCATACCCAAATTGAAAAGGAAAGCATATTTACACACACATTCCCCGATTTTATGTGCGCCTTTTCTTGCCCTTTTCCTTTCTTGAAAAAGGAGAGGAAATTGAAAATTCCACAGTTTCACTTGAACTATGGTAAAAATATTTTTTATTTTTTAATGAGTGCAAAATTAATCTTAAGCTATTTAAAAAATTATGTTATGATGATCTTTTATCTCTCAACATTCATTCATATAGTGCTATATCATATCATTCAAAAGCTTCTCTTTGAATGTGGTTTTTGGATTAGTTTGCACTGTGGTTTTTATGAATGTTTAGTGAAAGCCTAATGAGCAGACTCCTTGCTATAACGGATCAAAACTTTATTAGGCTGAGTTTTGTTCGCTTTGAAGGGTGTTGCCGTATGGGAGATTTGTTTTTTCGGGCTCTCAGGTGCTCTAAGCAGATGGAGATTGAAGCGCTCTGAAGACAGCACACCAAGCAACTGCCGTTTAAGCGGGGTGGTGGGGTCACCTAGACCATAGCAGAAGCCTGGCAGATCCACAGAGCGCCCAAGCAACGGACTCCTGAAAGTGGGGACAGTGCTGACACCTGCAGAGGAAAACAATTGTAGAAATCAACAGCTGCTCTGCGCACGATTCCTTGATGAAGGCAGATATTGATATTAATTAGACTTACAGTGAATCATTTACATTCTCATGAACGGAAGAAGCACTCAATTATATAAATGTTATTTCCTGTATAGTTCTTTTCAAGAACCCTGTTGACCTGCTTTTCATAACTGCATTCCCTCAAATAAGAAGGATCCAGATACCTTTGACCCCTACATTGCATAAATTATAATTGTAATTACTATTGTAATGGAGATTTTGAGCTTTGTCCTCTTAAAAATATGCCTGTCTTTAAAAAAAAAAAAAACCAATGCATTTTTGGCTCTAGAAACATTGACTTTAAAACTAAGGCACTGGCCTTTTTTTTTTTTTGAAACTTTCCTTCTAAGAGGCATTGCCAGGTGTTTGCAACATAGGATAGGAGTACTATCCTTAGGGAGGCAAAGCTTTCATTTACCCATAGAGAGATGATTTCTAACCATCTGCTCTGTATCTCAAAGAATTGGTATGTTAAAAATGTGAATTTTCTCATCCACTGAGAGCCTGCCTGTGCAGCACACATAATACAGAAGGAAGCAGTGTGGCGAGAGGTGACACTGAAAAGAAATGTTTTCTTCATTTATAAGGCCATCTTAGATGACCATTTTTTTTAGGAAGTGTTTTTTTAAAACAAAAAAGCCCACTAATTAGCACGTGTTTATGATTAACTGGTCCAATTCATTTTGTAAAGATAGCAGCTGAAAATAAAGGTAATTCTATAGATATGCAAAAGAAAACAGTTTGAAAAAGCAGTTTCAGAGCCAATAAAACCCTGAGCTAATATTAAGCTGCTTTATTCGAAACAAGATCTTTCAGTGTTTTATAAGTTAGTGTTTTTTTCACTCTAGTTTTTTCTCGACATAGAGAATATAAAAAGCTTAGATCTCCATAATTTCTGTACTGTTGAATAAAATACAAGCAAGAGTTTAATTGTGTGGAAATAACAAAACCATTTCAATTTTAGAAAATGTAGAAAACAAACCTTTTTTCCAATCACATGTGCTCAAAGCTGAGCTATGTAGGAAGTAGCTCTTTGAAACTTGGTTGTGTCCTGTTAAGCTTTTTTTGTAGTCTTTGCCCAAAATAAGACAAAATGTGAGATTTATTTGAGTAGACATATATGACCACCTGCAGCTTTAGAAAAACCTGGTGCAGTAGGAGGTCAAGGGATAATCACCTACAACAGTGCTTACTGACTGCTGTATCAATGTTCCTCCTCCTCCAAAAAAAGCTTGATATCTTATTTCCCATCGGCAACCTACCAGTTTTTTGTGTCAGGCTCTCATTACCCTTGGATAGCATACTGCCCTGTTCCATATAGCTCCTTGTTTGAATGCCGTTTACTCTGGCAATTACGATGTTATTCGGAGGTTTCCATCGGATTCCTGTTCATTACGGCTGGCAGTAGCACTGTTCGGATGCGTTTGGACTGGCAGTTGACACTGAGTAGTGAGAAGGGATTTTATTACAGATAAAACCATAAAACATAAGGGAATGTTGCAGACGAGAAAGGTCTTTACATTAATGGTAGCGTGGCTTTACTGGAGGTCTTTGTCTCTGCCTTAAATTTTACATTTCCAGGGAAGCGATGTTAAGGACTGTGTAGAACAGGGATCTGTTCCTTCCTCCCTTGCTGCTGGGGTTTCTTTGGTGACGGCCACAGGACTTACGGACAGGGTTTAATACAGACGTTGCACCGAAAAGCACAAAAGAGCGGTTCTGCACATTTCATTGGCATCTCTGTAAGGTTTGTTTACAAAACTAGGCTGAAATTCAGCGGCTTCAAATGTGATTTTCTTAACATTGGGCTCTGCTTGCTGCAGTATATAATGAACTTGGAGTGTTACACTTTGGCATAAATGACAGCATTGTTTTCTCCTTTTACCCAATTATTGACAGGACTTAGGAAAGAAACAAGGTTTCTTTTTCTATAGGTATTTTGCAAGTAGGTAATTGAGTAGGTTCAGGTAGAACCAGCCATTTGTGTAAACTTGACTGTATAAGTGTTTTCACAACTTTACATTTCTATATTTATTCATTAACATTTTTTTCACTTAGCTGTCAGTTCAGAAATCTATAAAAAGTAACATTTAGAAAAAGCTACTTTGAAATAATTTGGTCTTATGAATCTTAATTCATGAAGTTAGCCATTTCAACTAATTTTCGCTCTGAGACATAATTGTTCTTGAGTGGTGTAAATAAGTGGACATGGTAGATAACTGGCTTTGTGCTAGTTTTAATATTCCCAGGTCTGTTACGAACAGACATGTTATACACAGAAAATGAGAGTTCACACTGTAGTACAAGGTTTCCATAAAGAAACAGAAATTTGTTGTGGATTTCAAGAATATTATAAAAACAAATATTAAACAGTTCTTCATACAGGTTTTGCTCATACTACTGTATATCTTTGAAATGCTGAAACTTGCCAAACCCCCTCCCTCTTTCTGACTTCCAAGATGGTTTTTCAAGAAGCGCTATCAAAGCAGGACCTTTACTCATCTCCCTAAAGATTTAAGAAAACCACTTCCATGTGCATGTAAACTTACACTTTTAATTATGCAGTCACTCATTTTTTACAAAGACAAACTACTTAAACAACTGAGTGCTGTTTGCTGTTGTAGTAAATGAAAGGAATTAAGATATAACAAAAATGCTTTGACTCCTACACAGTTATAGCAGCCGTGTTTTAGCTAGGTTAAGCAATATGAAACATATCTACATAATAGTTGCAACTTTGACTCACCAATAGTTTTAGAGACTGACCTTGAAAATGAGGCGTGCACATATGAAATGATAGGTTAATTTTAACAAAGTGTTCCCATTGTTATTTCCTAGAGTAATAATACATAAATGCCCCAAAAACTGTGCCATAAGAGTTTTCCTTTGAAGCTCAGAGTCAGCTTTACAAGTGTGTTTAGAAACACGTCTTACAGTGATTAGACAACACAATATCTATATAGTGTCTGCAAAATAGATATTTTGTTCAGAAGGCCAGTTGAGTTGTTCTGAGGAACAGTGGTTTTTGTTATCATTCTAATTACTAGTTGACATATCAGACTAAGAAATTAATATCGTAACGCTTCTTGAAAAGTCGAAACGCTTAATCACAAGTTGTGGCAACGAAGGTCTTTCAAGAGGGCAGCTCGGTTCAGCCGGCGCCGAAGGTAGCGGTGTACAGGGCCCCGACTAACGGCGCACTAATAGCGATAAGGAAAAAGTAATAATATCCGTTGGCTTTTGGTATGAACTGGATGGATAGATCTACAAGTGGAACTGGGGTTAATTCTCTCCGTATTTATACCTGGTTTTGTATCTTTGTAACAGTATTGACTCCAGTGAAGTTATTTCTCACTTCTATCAGTGTAAGAATAATCAGGAAACCTTTCCCCAGCGATCTGCAATGTAACCTTGTGGAAGGCACTACTGTAATTTATGTATTGATAAAATGAATATAATATATTGCACAGAGGCTTTGTGAGCTTTAATTAATGTTAGAATAGTTTTACATTAATTAATGATGGAATAGTCTTGAGTTAATTAACTCTAGATCTCAAGGACATCAGACTTTGGTGGTTGAATCCAGCAGATAGTTTGGGTGTGCCAGGCTTCCAAAATTGCCCTCTTTTTAAGGCCATCGTTTTCAAGGTGCCTCAATGTTGACCTTAAATAACTAAATCCTTTGTTTGCAACTTCATCACATGAAATATAAAATAATTTTTGTATAAAACTGAGATAAGATTTTGTCATTAAAATTGGTACCTAAAGAAATAGTAAAATATGTATATATGTTTATTTAAAAAGACCTTTGACTGTTTACAAAAATACATTCTTGAAAATTTGATTACTTGAAACAACAATGTGAAAATATTTTCTGGGGCAGGAGAGGAGCATGGGGTACCTCCCTGCTGATAATATGAAATTAAAGCTTATTGATTTCTATATAGTGAACAAATTCACTTCATGGTAAAACAGTTAGAGAAAAATAGAATTTCTTAAAATTCTATTTCATAGCAGTAGTTTATGCTAATTCTGTTCATGTCTGGTTGGAATGGTTATGGGATGCTCCCACTGAAACACTGCAGCTGGATGTTAGGGCTCTGCAGCCTAAGCAAGGGCATTAGATGTCTCATTAAATTATTACTTCACATTGTTTCTATTGTTTGCTTTGATTTCTGATTTCAGAATCACTTTATTTTCACTTTTCATTTTCATTGTGCCACTTTATTTTCCTTCATTTTTAATCATTGCATTCTAAAACATTCTCGTTTTCAGAAGAACATCAGTTATGTGACGTGGGAGAGTTTCTGTGTCGTGATCGCGTGACTTGTGTCTCCCAGCACTGGCTGTGTGATGGAGAGCCTGATTGTCCTGATGATTCAGATGAGTCTTTAGACACATGTAAGTAAAGAAGGAGCCACTCTTATTTTATCTTCCTTTTAACGGTAACGTTTATAGTTGCACTAACTATACAATTGAAAAGACGGATTCAATATTTTTTTTTATATAAATCCTGAATAAATCTTCATATCAAGGGGAACAGGTTACATTCACTATGTAGGTGAGAGACAAAAGAAATGGAAGAGATGGAAGGTGTTTTGTTCATGTGCCACTTTGTAATGAACACTGTCGCCGGAGCATATGTTCCCTATGCTCTCACTGAGCTGTAGATGAGGTGTAGAGGGCAGAAGCAAAGTCAGACACAGGAAGAATGTATTCCTCTAAACCAGGGGGAGGTGGGTGGGAATGAATAGTGCAAAATGTTTTCAATAAAAGTATGAAAAGCATGCAAACATCAAAGGGAGGAATGAAAGAAGATGTAAAAACTATGAGGGGGAAAGAAGCAAAGAAAGGAAAATGAGGGAAAGCTTTAATAAAAGATGTTTAATTATAGTAAAAGACCTTGTTTGTTTTTTTTTTTAATGTGGCTAAGAGCTTCTGAAGACCAGAGTAGCAACCTTACAGACTTTTTTCTTATCAGCCTTTTAGACTACTGATGAGGTGATATTAAATCTTAATGTTCCCTTGTTTCCTGCGTTCTGAGGAAAATGAGGGAATTTCCTGATTTTATCCCCGGGATAATCACTTAATGTAAGAGAAGAACCATGTATTTGGTATCAAAGCAATGCTGGCAATCGGGAAGGCTAGAAATGTGGTTTACTGCTAAAAGAAAAGAAAATATCAAACATCAGAGAGTATGTAGGAGGCTAGTCTTTAAAATGAAGGACAGAAATTCAGGATGTCTGGAAACCGTTTCTGTCTGGGCAAACATTGCACCGATGATTGCGACCTTCCTGCTGCAGCGTTTGTTCTCTGGGACAGATAGGAAAATTGCCTCCAGGGCTGTGGTGAGGGTGCTCTGATTAACCGCCTTTGAAACTCTCTGGGATTCTCAAAAACAAAATACTGTAGTTGGAAGCATCAGGTACAGTTAAGATTTTATTACTCCACTGATGATTGATTACTGTCTTCTCTAATACGATATTTTCAAGCATAGTGTTAGTATCTGCAGTTAAAAGTTTTTCTGCTAATTAATGAATATTGTGATAAGAGCATGAAAACGGTCACACACACAGTTTTTAATTTGCCACCTGATATTTAGCACATAGTTCCAAATCCAGCAGCTTGCTGGATGCCTAGATATTTTCCTCTCGAGAACTTTGCTTGTTTATTGTGCTGGACCATATGGTCTGTGTTCAGTAATGCCATTCAAAGTCACAGCATATTAAAAACATAAACCTTGAAGTTTATTGATGGCTTGAAGAAAGGGGGACGAGGTGGGAAAGCAAGCCCATCAGCCAGCCTGGTCCTCTTGGAAACACCTTCCCCTGTGCAAATGCTGACAGTTTCTGTAGGATGCATTACTTAGGCTGTCCTAAGTCAAAGGTAGGAGTTAGCATCATTGCTTTTCCTGGTTGTAGAGCAGGAAGATGTTTGAATCCTTGTGCATGTACAGCTTATGTAGCCCTTTGCTGACGAGCTGCTGGTTAATGAGGTGCCTGGGCAACACTTGACTGTACGGGCTGAGATGGTAATCGTGTCGGGTCTGGTGCCCTGTCTCATCCTTTCAGTTCAACTCAGCCCAGGCCTCTGCATGAAAACCGAGTGACAGTGCTGGGATGCTGGGTGCAACTTTCTTACATATTTGCTCACAATTTTGTTTTGGTCTTGGTGGATTTGTTTAGTCAGCGTAATTTAATGTCAAATGTAGTATTTCTTGAAATATGTGTATGTACTCTAGCTTCATCAAGTAAGTTGTTTCTCATTAGAGATGAATATAATGTTCCTGAATTTTCGTGCTGATGCTTTGCATCACGGTATCTGTAAGGAGTTATAAACTACGTTAAAAATCTTCTTATGAAATATTTGAGGACTCTGTGGTGTTAATGCCAGGGACACAGCACCTTCCAGTTTTAGTGCACCAAGTCGTGTGTCTGTGTTTATAGATGAATGCAGCCTCTATTTGTCAGCTCTTTGCTGACTTACATACGATGAATTATTTGGTGTAGTCTGGCAGATATTGCTAGTTGTTCTTATAGCCATAAACAAATGGAGTTTGATTGATTTTCCGTGGATTTGTGCCTAGTAATAGGGTTTTCTGGGTTCTAATAAGGTGCAAGCATTGATCAAAGCTTCCCCTGCAAGTGAAAGTTCTTAACTTCTCTCCCGTGGGGATTTCAAGGTGTCTAAAAGGAGAGAAATTCTCATGCTGCAGCTTTTCCCATGGTGAGAATATGAAAAGTCTTATTAGTCTCATCACTTGTCCTGGTTTCGGCTGGGATGGAGTTAATTTTCTTCCTAGTAGCTGGTACAGTGCTGTGTTTTGGATTTAGTATGAGAACGATGTTGATAGCACACTGATGTTTTAGTTGTTGCTAAGTAGTGCTTACGCTAGTCAAGGACTTTTCAGCTTCTCATGCCCTGCCAGTGAGAAGCTGGGAGGGGGCACAGCCAGGACAGCTGACCCAAACTGGCCAAAGGGGTATTCCATACCATATGACGTCATGCTCAGTATATAAACTGGGGGGAGTTGGCCGGGGAGGGAGTGATCACTGCTCGGGAACTGGCTAGGCATCAGTCAGCGGGTGGTGAGCAATTGCATTGTATATCACTTATTTTGTATATTCATTTATCATTATTGTTATTATTTTCCCTTCCTTTTCTGTTCTATTAAACTGTCTTTATCTCAACCCACGAATTTTACTTTTTTTTTTTTTTTGATTCTCTCCCCCATCCCTCTGGAGGCGGGGGAATGAGCGAGCAGCTGTGTGGTGGTTGGCTGCCTGCTGGGTTAAACCACAACACAACCATCTATTTGCAGAAAACTTCTAGGAATTAAATATCTTTGTGGCCTCTCTCCGGGTGGCATTTTAACCAGGTTTTGCAATAGAACCTGAAAGTTTTTAGGCTGTAAAAATACATATGATATGACTGTATCAACTAATTTCCTTAGGAATCCACCTGAGATCATACAATCTAGTCCCTCTATTAGCGTTAGTAAAGAGATCTGGGATTGGACAGAAAGGAGAAAAAGGTGGCATTCTTAGTTATCGTTGAATTCAGTCTCTGCATTGGCAAAGGTTGGGGAAGGGCTTTAGGCAGGCACAGCTTCCATGGGCTTTTGACAAGTGATGGAGGTGTCTGGTCACTGCCTGTGCTCTTCTGAGTCGACAGACAGCTTCCATCACCAGTTTGTTCCCCTTCCACTAAATGGTCTCACAAACAGCTTTGTAAAACTAGAAGTGAGTTCCTACGGCACCTATACTTGTGTTCTCCTCTGCTTCTTAGCAGCTGTAATTCGTTCTGCTCTCGGTGGAGCTGCTGCTTTTTATAGTACCAAAGAACCTGGTTCAGCAATTCATAATGAATAATTTAGTGAACAAATTTTGTTGCTTTCCTGTTAGTGAGTTGTTCATGAGAAAATTGATTTTAAAGAAATTGTATTAATAAACCTCTTGACCAAGTAATTTCTGCCCTTTCTTGGGTGGTAAGTCTCTAGGTTGTTCATAAGGTTTTTGCAAGTAGTCAGGATTAAAAAATCAATTTACTTAACCTAATCGGATGATGCTAGGTTCTTCAGTAGGCTAAATCAGCAAGCTCACTTGAAATCAATAGAACTCTGTCAGACGCCCCAGAATCTGGCCAGACTTTTGGCCTTTTAGAGATTTGACTTTTACAGATAGCTGTTGGTCTGGAGGTTGATGCAAATGTTTAGAGGACTTCCTTACTGTAAAAATTAAAAAAAAAAAAAAAAAAAGCTGTCTATAGACTCATCTGTCCCTCATTCTGGTGGGACAATTACAAAAGTCAAAATATACTGTTAAAACGCGTAGAGTTTAAAAAACAAAAATGGTGACAACCTTTTGTGTCGCCTAGTGCCTGTTCACTCTTGCCTGCTTTAGGCACTCAGTAGTTGGAAACAGCTGTTTAATACTGGTTTTCTCGTGTGTGTGTGTGGGGGGGGGTGTTTTGTTCTGATATTTTTGCTAATTTTACCATTCTTGCCACTAGTATTGGTCTTAAGCTGTAAGCATTTGCCTATCTCAGCAACTTTTACAGTGGCTTAAGTAGGGAAGGTGACTAATTGTATCTCAGCGATCCAATTTAAAACATTGTCATTTTGGGGTACCAGTGTGTGTTGCGTTCCACAGTTTACCTCTGAATAACACATTCATCTCTAAATAAGCCATGTGGTTGCCTAAGGAATATCAATGGCTTCTGAAATCTAGACATTTGATTTGATGTACTACTACCCAGTTTCCTCCTCAACCTCCTACTAACAGGGTTGAGATGTAAAAGGTATATTGGCAAGTGACTCCATCCATTTAGTACTTAAGGATTTTTTTTTTTGTGTTTGCAACTTCAGGACTTGTCTGGCTTGCATATTGTTTTCTAATCTCAGTTCACAAACTCCTCTCTGTCAGAATGCATTGTGCTAAGGCAAGGTGAAACAAAGGAGCAGGAAAAGAAATTGCTTATTTTCTCTAGCTGCTTTCTGGAACTGTACACATTGATTGTGTTTGGGTTCTGTAATGCTTGGTGCAGCAGCAGTTCCAGTAAGGGCTGGTTTATTGTCTCTTAGCCATGAAGTAGAGGAGGATGCTATAATGCTGCCTGATACTTGCCCTACGAAGAGAGACTTGAGGTCTGGCACAAGTATACTCTGAGTTCATCTCAATCTGTGGCATGTTGCAGGCTGCAGTGCTTTGCTATGGCACCATTAGAACCATTTATGACCCTAAGTATTGCTTGAATATCATGAATGTCTTATGAGAGGGGAAAAAAACACAGTACAATATGAGATCTCCTACTACCAAGGCATGAAAGTACTTGACACTCCGTTATTTTAGCAGCATCAAAATCCTGAAAACAATTCACTCTGCACCACCAGACTGCAATTCTGTCTTTCGTATTGTCCGCAACTGCACTTTCTTTGTTATCCTGGCACTGTTGTTCTTGTATTTGAGCTTTCTTAAATGGTATCCAAATGACTGTTTGAATACATGCCACCCACAAAATTTATTTGTAGTTGACTGGTCCTGAATTGAAAGAATCCCAGTTTCCATTAACAAATCATCAAATTTGAATGCTCCCTGTCTCTAGAAGTTTGAGTAATGTAGCCTTATCATAACATGTTGAAATTATCTCTGATAATAATCTTTCTCTGGGATTTTGAGGGAATATCATCTTGCATAATCATGATTAAACTGAAGTTGGAGGAGCAACCAGAAATACCTTGTTTAAAAGCTTGAGTGTCACTTTGTTTGCTAAAATAGCTTCTTCCATTCTCTGGATGCTAATTATGTGAGACTAGTTTCACAAGCTTAAAAATTGTTAATTGGGTACCTCAGTTGTAGTTCTTATACCAGCAAAGGATAAGATAATTGGATGCCATGTTGCTCCTGTGGTATGAAACAATAAAGATAAAATTTCCTAGAACTCCCAATTCTTTTATGAGTAGATTCATTGAAATTCAATAGAAGCCGTCTTAAGTAGCTTTGGAAAAGCCCAGATCAATAAATAACTTGCATACATTGAAGATGAGCTTCCATGAGGCTATTGAAGGTAAATGAAGAAAACGCTGAACATGAGGGAAAAATGTGGTCTTGTGTTTTCACTCTTCATAATTTTGCTGTATGTAGCTACTATTGAACAAGTAATCCGCTGCTTACACCTATTCTTCAGCAAGATGCTTGACCATCATACTGGTCATGTTAATTTAAACTGCTTTGAGATGATGAATGTCTACTCGCTTTTTCTCTCTGAATCAGGATCTTTCATGTCAGTAGCGAAAAACTTAACTTCTAAAGCTCTTGTAAGAAATGAACCACAACAAAATGACAAATGTCAACAAATTTTATGAAACTGCTGCTAGTTTACATATAATTAAGTTAAATGCTTAATGCAGCAATACACTATTACCATGCTTTTATGTTAGCTGGTGAAAAGAAGTGCTTCTGACAGAACAAGATGAATGTTTTGAAGCAGGATTAACTTTTCCGATACCATTTTTACAGACCTGAAAGAAAACGCACTTCCCGCTGAGGTTCTCCTTGCCGTTTACCCTGGCAAAGCTACTGTGGTTGGTAACGCTGGTAAAGAAAAGATGTATAAAGATGTACTTATTATGGCCGGTGTTTTTGCCATCCTATTTTCTGGCATTTCAGGTCTGCTGTGCTTGATCCCGCTCAGATAGTTTGCCGTTGTCTGCCCCCTTTACCCCATGGTGAACATCTGCGTGACTGCTACCTGGGCTTCAGCTTCTGACCTCTGCTTTCTCCTTAATCCGTCGTTTGGGAAAACTGCCGTGCTCGGCCCCTCCAGGAAAGGTCGTTTTGCTGGTGTGATGGGATTGCTGACGTTCTGGTAGTTAACGGAATATTAGAGCAAACAGTCTGGAAAGGATGAATGTCGATGGTGCACATACCCTCTAAGCCTTTTGGAAAGGTTATAGAGAAGCACCCCATTGAGACAAATCCTGCATTGCAGTCGGTCTGGAGGCGTTCAGGTTGTTCCACTGTGGTCTTTGGGGCCGGTGTTGATGAGGCCCGCTTGCCCTCCTGAGGGGTTCGTACTTCGGGGATGTTCCTGCGTTTCTCACCACCGGCTCTGCTCCTTTTCCCTCCGGGCCGCCCCGTCTTCGGGTGCAGGGGAGCGCTCGTTAGGGCCAGGGAATAACCTTTATGCTTTTGCACTTACTTTCTGTCACAGCCAGCACATAAGCAATGGTATTGAGGCCCTAGAGAACATTTAGAGGCAATTCCTTTTTATAGTTTCCCAACAGACGGTAATACTACTTCTGAGACATAAGCACATTGTCGCATTACTGGAATACGTGTGTTATCCTTCTCTGAATAAAACTAGTTCATTTTGTGTGTGAGTGACTTTGAGTCCTTGGTGTGATTAAACACGTGGCTCTGGCCCCTGCTGTAGGAAGTTCCTCCTAACACCATTTGGACTTGTACCGGGTGCGCGTGCCTGGGTGCTGGCCGCCAGGCTGCGTGAGGAGGGACGGGGCTGCCCCGAGCCGGACACGGCCGGTTCCAGCCGGTTCCGCAGGGCAGGCACTGCTGGGCCGGTCGGCCACGCTGGTGTCACCTCCGGGAAGGTGTGTTTAGGGAAGGGCAAAGCGCTGCCCGGCAGCGAGGAGTGAGGAAAGAAAGAGCCCTGTGAACACCCAGGTCAGAGAGGAGGAGGAGGGGGCAGAGGTTCCCCTGCGGCCTGGGGGGAGACCATGGAGGAGCAAGTGGATATTTCGTGAAGGAACTGTGGAGAGGGGCCCACGCTGGAGCAGGTTCTCCTGACAGGGACTGCAGTCCGGCTCTGAATTAAATTAACCTTCCCAAACTCGAGTGCGTTTTGCCTGTGACGGGAACTGGTGAGTGATCTCCTTGTCTTTATCTCGACCGACGAGCTTTGCCGTCTTATTTTCTCCCACGTGCTGTTGAGGGGGAGTCAGTGAGCAGCTGCGTGGGCGTCTGGCAACTGGCCACAGTCAGCCCACCACAGGACTGTCTCTGTCTGATCCCAGTGTTATATAGGCTGTGTCTATACAACCTATATACAGATCTAAACTTGCAGCGAATGAAAGCCAAGCAAATATGCTGGCATAACACTGAATGCTGGTATAGTGCTGAACACGAGCTGGTGGGTCCCACCAGAAGGAGGTTATATGGCTTTTGCTTGGAACCGCATTGCATTCTGCCATCTGAAGTATGGAAGGACTAAGCTTGTTCCTGCTTTTAATTTTTTTTATTTTTTTTTTTTTCCATAATAAAGAGTGGCTCTATGTTAACTATGGGAACTGGAGTAGGATAGGAAGATCAGATCCACAAGAGGGAACGTTTGACAGGATAGGTAACAAAGTGCTCGAGGAATGCCATGGTACACTGAACACCTATTGTATGTATCATATACCCTGTCAGCCAGGTAACGCTGCGGGAGCTAAAATTTACACCATACTGAACACAAGGATCTTGCAAGAGCAAGGTGTAACTCTGTCCAACTGGTATCGGAAGTATCGTGAGTCTTGTTCCTGGTGACTTGTCAGGCACAGCGGCCTTCTCTGTAAAGGGTTAGCAACAAGAGCTTGGCTTCCAGCAGTGTTCATTTTGTAGGGGGATGCAATTTCAGTTTTGTGAATAAAAAAATATTTTTTCTTAAGTCATCATTTTGAAAGTGACATGCTACAGCCAGGTAAACGTTGGAATTTGGCAGGGGAGAGAATTACTTGCTTCTGCTAATTGTTTGGGGTTTTTAAAAATAATTTTAAAGACTAAAAGCATTCAAAACTTTTTTTTATAGTTTATTTTCTATTCTGTGTATTCATTTCTACTCTGGTTTCCAGTCTGAATGTTCTTTAACATTGTCCTTTATATAATCCATACACCCAATCCTGTTTTGGCCAAACGTAATTGCCTTAAAACGTAGTTGAAGACTTTGCGATGGATTTTGATTATCATTCTGAAGTTAGTGTAAGTGTTATATATGCAGATATTTAAACAATTATTTACAGCTTACCAATATAAATAGTTACATTAACTTTTATTATAGGCCAATAGGTTTTTGTAAGGCTAGCTCGTTTTTACTAGTAATGATTCACACCTTGCAAATGTGTAGCGGGAGATATGTGTGCTGCACAAAAAGTTTAAGAAAGAAGAATTCCTTTGTTTTTTAAGTGCTTTGAGCTCATAATATGAAATTCTCTTTAGACAAGATTTTCCCTTGTACTCAGGAAAGTGCTAGAGTTCATGTGACCATCTGAGTACGTAAAATGCAGCATTAGATTTCTTTTTGCCTTTCCACATGGGCAAATTTTTCAAAATGTTTATTTATGAATTTGGGGGGTGGGGTGGTGGTGTCAAACTCACCGAATCTCCAGTGTATGTGAAATATGAGAACTACACAGGGAATCACGGTGTCGTTATTGCATCCCTGGCAAGAGGTCCAGGTTCAAATAGGTATAATTTCTGTAGCTCTCTGGCTGCATATTTTCTTTTGGAATAAAGTGTGCAACAAGAGGTTCAGGATTGAAGGACTTAAAGGTCATTGTATCTCTCAGTGACATGGTTATTAGAAATACTACCTTCTTTTTTTTTTTTGTCTACGGCTGATTATCTTGTGCATGGTTTTCCAAAAGTGGTTCACAGGGAATTCAATTAAATGATTGCCGACAAAATGAGCCTCTTTTAAGGTCTGTGGAAACATGTAGGTATAATACAAGGCCAGGATAGAACCTTTGAAGGATGATGCCCAATACCTAAAACTCTGAAACAGCTCATTTATGGATTAATTGCTTGCTAAGATTGCACTTCCTACACAGAAGCAGATCTAATGGGATATATACTCATAAGACAAGAAAATGAAAAGATCAATCTTTTGAAAAAACCTATAAAAGTAATTCATACTTTGACCAAGACTTTGTTTTCAAGTTTTTAACCCAAAGCAATTTTATTTTCATAGCTAAGCTATAAATTACACCCAAAAAAAAAGTGCACATGTGGAAAGAGAGAAGAGATGGAAAGACTTGGCACAGCTTCTCTTTCATGAGGTTGTTAGGCTGTTAGGCCTAACCTAATGACATTTTTTTTTTCCCCAGCATTGACCTTCTTGACAGTATTTGGCCACAAATAAGACACACGTTTCAGTGTTAATCCCACTTTGGGCGTGGTACAGATGCAGTCCTCTCTGGTTTCATAGGAGGGATGTGTCTTCTGCATTGTCGGTGCAAGAGACCCCAGTGAGGAGCTAAACAATAGCACTGTGGTTGAAAGAATCTGCACCAGTGAGTCTCTAAGATACACTGGGGCAAAAAACGCCTGTCCGCTTGGAAAAGTGGGGCAGTAACTGATTGTATAGGCAAGTGATGAAGGGGAGAGATGTGAGTGGCTTTTTGCTTGGTTGTTTTTTTTTTGTTTTTTTTTTTTTTTTTTTAAGAAGCTCTTTATTTAGTTTGATATGTACTTTATTTAGTTTTATGTGTACTGATTTGAACTTTTTTCCATGATGTTTTTGTCCATATTTCCATGCACATTTATTTGGAATCCATTTAATTTGCATTCTCTTTTACAACTTAACAATTTATTTTCTTTTCTCCTCTTCCCTTTCATATTTATGTCCTTGCAACTCTTTCAGGGCCTTCTGTACTTGAGTTATCCTTTCACTCCAGCTCTGCATTTTCCCACAATTTTTTTTGTTTAGCCCTAATCCTCACTGTTGCTGTATTCATTATTTTCCTACTTTTCTTTTCTCGCTTTTTTTTAGTTCTGCTGACAAAACTACTAAAATGAAACTATGAAACTACTATTATGAAAACTATTTTTCATCCTCCGTGTTCCTTTATTTTTCCTCTGTCATCATCCTAAACAGATTCCCTTTCCCCTCTCATAGGTCTCTTCCTTTTCTCTTTACTGATGTCCTAATTCTTATTCCTTCATTTTTTGTCTCAGTTTTTATCTTCCCATTAACAGCCCTGTGTCTCTTGCTGTCTTGTCATGCTACTGCTGTTCAATAGTCAGTATAGGAAAAGAGAGTATTTTGGGAAATGAGGAATGCACCTTAAGCAGGATAATTCAGCCAAATATCAAGATGATTGTGAGAGCATTGATTGTTAGGCTGTCATTGCACTCTCTACCAGGAATAGCTTTGGTAAAAGGGAGGTAGAGAAATTCTGTATTACAGCATTGTCTATTGATTAGGCTTGATAAAATTTAAAAACGTATTTAGAAAAAAATGCAAGTACATAGCATCATCAAAAGTCTTTTTGGCTTTGCTGGTATAAAAAGGCAGTTTTTGATAATGCAGGGATTTATAAATTACAGCAATCTTATGTATGAAATTTCTTGTTGAAAGATTTTTATCTGAGGTGATGCTACTTCACTGTGGGCCTCAATTGCACCGAGACTCATTACAATGTTTATAATTATAATGATACATCTGGCCTGTAGATCGTGTACTGGGAGAAATGTAGTGTATCTAAATAGTGGGCTGGATGGTATTCTTTATTTGTCACTTAAAAAGTGCTGAAGTGTAATAACCATTTTTCTTCTCAAAATTACTGATTAAAACAACTCTCATTAGCAAGCAGATGGCTTTCTGGAAGAAAAGTAAAATTGCTCTTTTTGAAAATAGGACTGTGATTTAAAATAAGAATTTAGATGTGTTACTAGCGATAAAACGCACAGTAGTTTTAGTCAGCAAAGAGGGCACTTTGCTATGGACGAAGGAATAATGCAAGACAAAAACCTCTGCTCACAAAGAATAATGCATAACTATGACAAAGGAGCGTAACTCACTGTAGCCAGCAGTCTGGATTCAACTGAGCTACATTTTAGCCTTTTAATAAAGCAGAAAAGAAAATGATGGAAAAGGTTTCATTTCAAAAAGTATCCTTCAGATTTAGTTCCTTATGTTAACTTACAGATGTACAGATCTAATCCAGAAAGTCCATGTTTTAGCAGCTCTTACTCATGCCCCAGTGCTTTTGGGTGAAACTTAACTGTGCCAAATGAAACATTTTAAAGTCTGCATAGCTTAACGCCTTCATCTTACATTATTCAAAGATGCATCAACATCCACGTGCATCTACTTTGTAGGACTGTGAGCTGTGCCCTCAGAAATAGGTCTTAAATTGTATGTAAAACTTGGATATGCCCAATATGAAAAAATTTCGAGTTAGTTCTACTCATGAGAACAGGCGTTTATGGGATTGGATCCAAGTTTGTGTATATATTGCCTCATGGAGAATGCTAAATTAATTTTTACCATCTGACATTTATAACCTCATTAAAGGCACAGCTTCTTAGAAGGTATAGCTGTTAGTGGTGTATTTGCAATAACATGAGTTACTCCAAAGTAAAGATGTGGCAAGCTTATTTTTCATTATTTAAGTGTTGAAACTAAATCTAGGTGGAAAAATATATTTTTTTTCCCCATCTTATAATAAAATTACCTCTAAAGTGTTTCTTCTCTTTGCTCCACTTCTTAAGCATTCATAAGTATGCCAAGGCTACAAAGAGCGTCTCTTGCTGCCTTTATGCTCAGGCTGTGGAGAATATTGAGATGGCATTTTCTAACTCGTTCTGACTTTTTCTGCTCTACTTCTATACCAGGCTATTTGATATTTTAGGGAACTTAAACTATTTAATCTAAAGTTGTCTAAGGTAGATCTCTAATGTGCTGCCATCTTTGGTTTTCTAGCTTCTTGTTGCAAGAGGTAATTTAGTTTACAAGCGTGCTCCATAACCTAAAGCCAATGGTAAGTTCAAGTGCAAAAAGCAGGTACAAATAATGGGTAGTATAAATAATAGATACCTGCTCTACTATTGAGAGAGATGTTACATAGTATAATACCTGTTCAGTACAAAAATAAAATAAAGATACATTATTCTTACTGAAATCTATCTTCTCTGACTATATTTTCAGTAAAATAAATAGGACCTGTTGTTGTCTGGCCTTTCAATGAATTTGTCTCCAAACTCCTCACCCCCTTCATTCCAGAGTGTTGCTGGTGGCCATAGCTCTGCTTTCAGTCCCCGGGAAGTCACGTGCAGGAGAACACGCAGTGAGCTGGGACCGCAGGGGCAGCGTGCGCTTTGTCCAGCGTATAAAATTAATAAGGGAACCTGTTCAGACGTTGGATTTTCCATAATAACAAATGCTTTGTTTCATTGATTTGTAATTCCCTGTTCAAAATGAGACAATTCAGTTTAATAGCAGGTTTATTTTCACAGTTGGGTTTTTATTCAGTAACACAGTAGTAAGTTCTCTATCCAAGATAGAGGGTAGTCTTCTCTCTCTCCACCTTGGCCAAAGCTGGGTTTTTAGTTTTTTATTTGTTTCTGTGACCTGCATGCAGATGTAAGTGTACTTGAAGGCTGACGGTTTTACTCATTAGGCTCCTATAATGCCAAATCTCATTTCACTTTGGCTGCGCTGCGGATGTCTCTGAGGTCAGCCAGGTCAAAGCTGCAGTTGCTGCGAGTAACTGTATAATTTCTTTCCTGCTAACAATCCTGGGGATTTGAATGCATCTGATGAATAAAGTCAGTTGAACTGAACTATTCTTATATTTACAAAATTATTTAATTTGCCTTGTTCTTATCTTCTTTTGCGGTGACTTTGGCCTGGCCTTTCACCATAGTCACTTGTTGATACGTAGTGGATTTCATGTGTATCCTGACTATGTGACTTCATGGCAGGAGGAGGAAATTACAAGAAGGTCATTAAAGTGTGAAATTAAATTCTTAAAGATGAAACATCTAAAATAGCTAAAACATTGCCCCAAAAACAAACAGTGCAATTGATCCTACTTAATTACATGATTAATAATTTTATACCAATGTAAAGCACATTGACGATATATTAATCCGTTTCATATTCACTGCCACCACAGATTTCCTCCTTCTTATTTGCTCTGAATCTCATCATTATCATGCACATAAAACTACTATTCTTAGAATTTTTATAGTATTATTTCCATATAAAATGAGGAAAAGTCTAATATATGAATACTAAACAGCTCATTAACATGGTTTGTAATATATCTATTCATGATAAAAGCAGCTGAGAAACGCTGATATAAAATAGTACTTCAGTCCCAGAGTATAAGATTAGAAGAATCATGCCTTGGATAATAAATACTTCAGGGAAAACAGGAAATCTTAAATACAAATAATATCAAATAAAGAGCTTTGTATGCTTAATTAAACACATTAACAGATGCATTTATTTCAGTTAAATAATTAATATATTACTAGTACTGGCAGCAAGAAATTTTTTGTGATTAAAAAAAATAACCCGAAAAGGTTTTAATTTCAGGAGGAAAAATGCTGCCTTTAAAAGACATTAAGGACGTTTATATCTGGAACTGGCACAAAGATTGTTAATGATCAAATTCCACAGCAAGCAAAATGTGTGGAAGAAGAGCCTAATCTACCATGTCAAGAACCCTGATCTTTAAATTCGCTCTCTATGGGCAAGAAACAGGATTGACTTCGAAACATTTTAGGTGATGAACGGTTCCTTCTCTACCCATGTGCATTAAGGTTTGGTCCTTGAAGTTATTGTCTCTGGCCTTTTAGCCGTGCTGTCTGTGTCCAGGCCACAGGATTGTGGATTACCTGTCCAAAACTGTCTGTAGGTTGTGTGACAGAGAAGAATTCTGCATTCACGGCGAGCGTTTAGTAGAGGTTGGAGCTGAAATTTAGGAAGATATACTGCAGGATTAAATGATGTATTTCGGGTTTAAGTTATCATCAATTTATATTTTGGTATAGATTTAGGTATGTGCTTCTTCCCTTTCTGCAAGCTTTTTGTATTGACCTAAACCAGAGTCTTTTGCTACTGTTTAATTGCAGTTGTGCCGTAACAATTCAGCTTAAGTTTCATATTCAACCCCAGGATTCTAACCTATGAAGAAACACTGCTGACAGCTTTGTAAAGGGGTCAGGTGTGGTCTGTAACCTTTGCTCAGTTACCAAATTATACAAGATATAATTAAGATCAAAATATAACAGTGTTTGGTCATCTGAAATGTCAATAAATAAATATCCCACAAATTAGTTATATTAGAAATGCATCTGGTATTGTTGACAGAAAATGTTATGCAATGTACACTCTACACTTCTGAATATTGAGCCCCAGATTGGGGGCTCCCACTGATATTTTTTTTTTTTTTAGATGAACAAGAATTTCTCTTGCAGTTTTCAGCTTGGTTTTTCAGGGACAAGTCACCAGAGCAGGGAAGTGGTAGATCAGTCAGAGGGAGAGTGAATTCACATATAAGCAAGGTAAAATACATACCTGTGCAGAAGATCAGTACAAGGACCGTTCATAATGTCCCTTTTTGCTTGTGAAAAGAAGCCATTTCATAGCACTATTCTTTAGTCTGCCACAGAAAAGGATGCTGGAAGAAGGGACTTGGCTAACTTACTGTTTCTGTGAACTATGGTGATATTTGGTTCAAGTATGTATATGGATTTATACTTTTTATTTAACATTCTTTTGTATTTCCCTAGAAGTACTGGAAAAATGTGAAGGAGACAAATGTTTCTTAATAAGCTTAAGCTTAATAAGTAAGGTTAACTTTGACTAAGCTAAACTTAAAGAAAAAGAGGTTTGGTGGTTGGCTTTTTTTTTTGAGCTGATGATAGATTGAAATGACACATATAATATTCCTTGACCTTTAAGACTTGGTCTCTTTGTTTTTTGGCTTGCCGCTGTCAGGAATAGTACCCAGGAAGATGAGAGCACAGAGTAGTCATACAGCCAGCATCTATAATGCAGCTACAGCTTAGAATGTAGGAAGCACAGCTAATGCCGGAGCAATGGTCTGCTGCAGCTGCCCATTTGAAAAGCCTCAGAAGGCTGTGTGGGATGAATGGCTGAGGAAGAGCCCTTGGCCTGGCGAGGGGAAACTGTAGATGGAGGAGCAAAGGGATCCAATCAGTTCCCAAGTCTTCCAGCAGCCTATACAGGTCAATGCAAACGGTGCAACCTTTACGCCTCAACCCAGATTACGAACGGCTGCTGCCAAACAGTGACACATGCAGTCTCGCACTCGTGATTCACCTGCCCCTACCCAATCTGCCAGACACTTAGTCACAGACTATTGTTCAGCACTTTTCAGCTCCTTTTCTTACTGTCAAACAGCTTTATCTTGTGGTTCTGTCTGCAGCGTACAATTTTTTTTTAAAACGAATTAGTTTTTGTAAGTAATTGGAATACTTTGCTCTAACTGGGAGCGATCCAAGCCTGGGAAGGAAGAGAAAATTGAGTGATCCAGACATCTCAGTTGCTTTTCTGTGGTAAATCATAAAACCATTAATCATGGTATGTTTATTCTGTTTTTCCGTGACTCAGCTGTATTTGTAGCCACATTTTAGTTGCCAGCAGGCTTACAATTTTGAATGTATAAAAAATACTGTGAGATTCTTTAAGAGAATTTTACTTTTTTCAATTTCATTTTTGTATGATAGTAAATAGCTGAAAAACTTCACGCACAGTCAAGGGCAATATTCCTTTTCCAGTGTGGAGAAGAATGCTAAGAGATGTATAAAATTGCAACTGAGGAGTTAATCGTGTAGAAAAAGCAGTGATGCAGCATCCATAATTACCTCAAACTTTCATTTTTTTTTAATCCAGATTTGGACTCCTTGCATGTATGACCCTCATTAGAAGGGGCTGGTAACTTACTAAAAGAACTCCTAGTGCTTGGAAAATCCATGTGAAAAGTTACTCAAAGCAGAAGGAGGTGTTGGGTTTGAGGTGCTTCTATATGGCTGTCTCTGCTGGGGAGCTCTGTTTTGTGAGTGAGCCCTGTTTATGTTTTTCTGGCTGTGCAGGGGAGCACTACATCAGACGTACTTTTATTTATATTTGAATTTAAAGGTTTCTTTCTATTTTCAGAGCAGTGCAAAAGAACCTTCTCGTAAGTGTGTGTGTATGTGTGTTTCTATAACAATCCTGCTTTTAATTGTATATAGCATGTAAGGAGCTTCATACTCGTAAATGCACAGGTAAATGCATGGATTCATTTTAAGCCTGGAAGCAGATCTTGCGCTACTCTGGTGCAATGCTGGGCTGAGACTGAATCCCATCTCTCAGCAAGTGCATCTTACTCTCTTGATTAAAACTACATATGTATACACGAACCATCTGTAGCACTGCAGGTCAGTAGAGTAGTACTAACCTGGTATTACTCTAGTATGGTACTGTATGTACTTTTAAAGGCTGAGATCAGACAGTTTGCCTGGGGCAATGCTGTTTCAGTGCACAGGGGTAGGCAGGACTCCTTCCAGGCACAGGCTTATTAGTAGTACAATTTAATGATACTGGGATGATCTTTGAAGGGATTTTGTCTTATACCAAATATATGCATCAAGTTGACAGTAAGATCTCTTTTAGCAACTGCAATTGCCAGAATAAAAAATATATGCAAAAACCTTAACCATTATCAGCATAGAAACATGCCAAGTACCAAAGCTAATTCCTACCACCATGTGATGGCCTTTGTAAATGTATTACACTGTGTGCCCACTTTACTGTCACTTATTTATAATGAGAAGACTCATTTTAGCAAGATGTTTCTAGCTTGTTAAAAGTGCATTAGTTAGTCTGCAGCTAGCGGTAATATTTGGACAGTGATCCATGCCCGCCCCAATAAACTGCTCACAAGGCAGTGATCTTTGGTGTAGGCCTCTGTGCGTGGTTGTGCTGAGCTCATTAAGATGTCTTAGCCTCGTAGAAGGTATCAGCTATATTAAGTATGGAGTCTGGCAATAAAAACAAATGCAGCATGGCATGGAAATACATTAACATCCCCTGGTTCACTGTAGCATTGTGTTTTCAGGGAAACAAACAAAGGCGATATAATAAACTGAGCTGGCATCAGCCCAGTTACTCTCGGCAAACTGTAATGGCTTTCACAGGGTTCAGGGTTGGGTCTTCTGCATCATTAGTATTCCTCTAAAGGCAAGCAGGACCTTTGTTGTTGAAATAAGGAGAGAACAAAATAAAAATTAGAAATCCTTGAAGGCTGTACAGGGCCTTATTAGGTGTATTACTGAGAGATGTTTAACAAAATAAAAAGCTCGGAAGCAGCGTAGATGTTTCTTCTTGTAGCTGTTAGGGCCTCCTCCAGCCACCCACAGCACAGGCTGTCACTGATGCCACTGCAGTGCTTACTGTGTTGCCACTACTTGTTATTACTGACTATGCAGACATTAGTTAAAACCAGTCTCTTTTGCATGTCTGCTTTGCTCAGTGCCTAAGCTCTGAGTGCTTGGTGTGGCTCCCTAATAAACTGTGTAACAGCAGTTGTACATGGCCAAAACATCTCAAAATAATAGTTCTCTGTCTCATATTTTGCCAGATAAATGTAATGGTCAAATGTATGGACAAATCAGGAGGAGCGTGGCTTGTGCAAACTAATGATTTCTTATTAATCTACATGGCATCCTCCGTTGCCACCTGGATAGCAGATTTCATCCTCTGCAGCAGCTTTGGCAGTCACTGGCTGCTCTTTAGCTGGTGGAAAAGATTTTACATATATGTAGAGTCTGCTTCCAGTTTGGGCTTCACAAATCCTTTGACTACAGAGCTCAAGTGCTCGGTTCGATGTGTTTGAAGTTCGGTTTGTAAATCCTCTACTGGTAACTGTTTGTTTCTTCCCCCCCCCCCCCCCCCCCGTCTCTCCTCCCCCAGAGGGGCTTTTCTAAGGCTGTTTTAGCAAGGATGGTATGAGGCTGATTCTGAAGTGCAGCTAATTCTGGCATCTTGTAAATGTCAAAACAACACATTTTGTTTTTACACTAATGCACTAAGGTCAAAATTGCCTTTCTATTTGAATAGATAAGCATTTCATCTTTGTTAATATCTACATCTTAAAAGCTGAAGGAGGAAAACAGAATTTTTAATATTGCTATGTTGATGTTTCAGCTTACCCCTCTGAGGAAATCTTCTAAATACAAATATAAAATGACAGTATAGCATTCTGGCATATGCCAGCTTGTTTTGAGTGCTATCTATGGAGATATGTATGCTGCTTTCTAGCCGTGGTACTGTAAAAGGACTGGCCAGTGATTTTCTTGGAAGTGTTCTTAGCTCTGTGCTTACTCTTGTTTCAGGATTGTTCTCCCCAAACTGTCTATTGAGATTGGAGTCTAATATCCGTTGGACATTTCTGAACAGTAGCTTTTTCATATTGCTGACTCAGTTGGCATTATTCCCCCAGTATCATTGTATCTTATTTACTTTATGCGTGCATCTGTTTAGATCTCATACTCCCTCAGGGTATACAAGATCACTAATCTAAGTCCTCAGTTTTAGCTCACTGCTTTCTGATTCTTGGAGTTTGATGTGCAGTATAAATATCATCGTTGCTTGAGCACTAATGTACAATTTAAAAACAAGAAATACCCCATTTGCTGAAGGCTAATAGTCTATTCATTTTGTGCTGTAATATCACCTGTTACTTCTGTGAGTAATTTGTCTTCTGAGGAGGTGATTCTGTGATCTTTGCTATGCCATGCAAACTCTTGCAAAGTGATGTAATTTCATTTTTTTCACCTCTTTTTTGGCAAATGGCAGATGCAGCCTCAACTGTCTGCCTTTTTGTGGATTTAGCCTGATTGCCAGAGTACCTCTGCATGCCAGGGCAACCACTTGCCCCAGGGCGATGCTTTGAGTGGTGGAAACATGGTAAAACCTGACTCTGGCTCTGGAGGAATTGGTGCTAGTGCTGCCTGGACCCCTGCTCAAATGGACGTTGTCTTGGGATGAAGGGTAACTGTATCCCTTGGTTATATCCTCAGGTATAAGGCTGGGGGCACACAAGCTTTGCGTTATACTCAGCATAGCTTGATTTAATGTTATGTTACCTCCAACATGTTCATCAGTGCTGTCCATCCATGTGAATTGTAATCCTGAAGTTTGGGCATTTTTTTGTTGATATTTATTTGTTTATTTATTATTTAAGGGGTAACTCACTCATGAGGAGTGTGGTTCCTCACTTCAGTCTTGCATTACCTTGAATCTCTTCTATTCTATGTTTCTCCTTTCTTTTTGTACCCTGTAACACAGGAAAAATATAGCTCACTATTTTTTCATATTTAAGTGGAATGCAGTGGTCCTTGAGTTTCATAGTTTGTTTTTCTAATGTGAGTCAACTGGAAACTTCTTGCTGTTTTAACAGAATTTTCACCCCATATTTTGAGAGACAATATAGTCTGTAATGGGCTCTATTTCAGCCATGTCATTAAAAAAAAAGCTATACAGTAACTGATGTTATTCTTTAATCACTCAGCCAGGAAGGGCTTGAAGAAGGGTTGGGTAGGTGTAGCCATAAAAACGTGACCAGTATATTGCACTATTAGCTTTGGCATAAAATAACAACCACTTTCACACTCTTCCCAGAGACTTTTAAATACGCAGATTCTCACATGCTAAGGCTGCTCTGAGAAGTTCCAGGAATTGTGAGAGAATAAAAAATGTTTTAGCACCATCTTTAATAAGGATTTTCAGCTTCAGTCTGTGATGCATGTTGTAACATGAGTAGAAAATAAGAAACGTAAATAGGTGCAATAAAATAACCTTTGCTTGATTTTAAAATGCAAAGTGGCACATAGAGAATGTAGGTCTATCTAGAAGGGAAATTTTTAAGAGAAAAATATATGATATTTTATTATTTCCAGGATTGTCCCTGTTCAATAGTGAGGAAAAAAAGGTTATTTTTTTTCCTTTTTGTCTTTTTTTTTTAAAACAATAACATGAAATAAAGAGTATAATCAGATTTGTGGTGAGTAGTGGTATAATCAGTTTGTCAGCCTATTAGCACTTGATAAATATCTATTGGGGAAGATCTACATACATGAAAAGAATCTCATGCTAAATAAAAAACATAGCTATATAACCTGTGGAGTTCTGTCTGTTAATAGATGTCACAGATATCACATGGTAGATGTAGCTAAAAGATAAAGCATTTTAACTTCTTTTAAAGGTGATAATTTAGATAAAGATCAACATATATATACACACACACACGTGTGCACAGAGTCAAACATAGATACATACAAAAAATATCTCTTGTAGTGATAGGTTATTCTGAAGAAGGTTTATAATGGTACCACAAGTGAAGTACATAGTGAGCGTTGTGGGTAGAGAAACAAAAGATGGTTTGAATGGTGTGTTAGCATAGTTCTAATAGAACACCAACAAGAAGGCACAGTGTGAAACCTGTGATGTGACTGTATGGGGGAGTTAGAGAAGCTGAGCTACCACTGAGGTTAAAACACTTTCTGAGCTTGCATCAGCAGGCTAATAGCTTCGAGAATGGCTGTATCTCTTGGTGACCAGTTATTTTGCAATTAAGTCACAATCACTTAATTGTTTGCACAAATTCAATATTTGGGGCTTTTAAAAAAGATAATATTTGGTTGCCCATACCCAAAGCTTGAGGCAGCAGCATGGCTATCAAGAGAGCACTGAAGTCTGTGAACCCAGACAGGGAAAAGCAGCAGTGAAAACGTGCGCTTGGCTAGCCAAATGGGGACTGTTTCCATTCCTTGCACAGGGTCCTTGTAGAAATGTACCTTGCTCCTATACTGTCGCTGTAAGCAGTACTACTCTTTCAGGCAGGTTTTTTTTTCCTGAAAATTTACTAAACAGAATCAATAAAACAGTTGGCCAATGTTTTTCTAGGAAGTATTTTTATTTCACACTTTAAATTAAAAGGTTACAGTGATACTTATCTTACAAAATGGCCTATAAAACAGTATTCAAAATGTTCTAAACACATATAGGACACGAACAAAGTATATTGAATGTCAGAAATAGTGGGCAGAAGTAGAGCCTATGGTGACTTCATATTTGGCAGGTATCTATCCCATCTATATTTGTTTATAGGTTTACATAAACATATTGGCCTTCTTTCTCTGCATTTCAAATCCGTGTTGTTTCTGGATCAGCAGTTTGTTAGATGATGACTTTGCAACAACTGCCAAACTTCTGTCATGTTGATGACAGAATGATATGATAATTAAACTATTGATCATACTAGGCATTCAGTCACAATTTAGTGAACTTTATTCACTAATATTCCAGTCAACATATTTCTTTCGCTCTTGTAGTTATTATGTACTTCAAGATTCATGTGACAGTTTTTGGGATACAGGGTTGTTAAAACTGTCAGCTAGGAACCACGACTTTAATGAGATGGTTGGAAAACAGTTGCAGTTTGTAACAGGTAAGAAGTAAATTAATCTGCCTACTAACTTGGACAACTCCTTACTCTCTGTATCAGGCAAAAGGTGCCTCACAACATGAGGTGACCTACGTGACATGTTGTGCAGAATGTATCGAAAGAGTTGAAAAAAATTTTTATTTCGTGATACACGGATGGGTTAACATGGCATAGAGGATGAGGATAAGGACCATTTAATGATAATGATTAATGATAATGATTTAATGATAATGATTATTACTAGTGCACATAAATTGCTAATGAACCAGGAGGCAAACTCTTAAGCTTTCCTAAGCTTTTGAGAAAGTCTTTTACTTACAGTGTAGCAAATATAGATGCAAGCATTTCTTTCACTGATGACGGCAGCATGAAATTATTAAAAGAAACTGTTGCAATATTTGTGGTGGCCTGCAGGCAAACTGTTTCAAAAAGATGTGAGACTCGTGCCATAGTGATTTGCCAAAAGAGAAAAATGTGAAGATGAGTTCCCATTTTGAAACCTACACAAGAAAAGTATGTGATGGATTTGAGCTTAGGAACGGAAAGGGAAGAGGAGACCGAAGCTTTGGTGGTGTCCTTTTAATCTGACTGTGGAAGTCTTTGTGTTTGTCTGAGCATTTTGAGTGTTAGAGCAGTGTTGTGCAGAGCATATTGAATTGGCTTATTGGTACAGTTTTATCTTTATCTTAAATTTCCTCTTACGTATGACAGCAAAGGTCGTCTTTTCTCAGCATACCAGACTGAGACAGTAGTGGACTTGCATCTGTGTTTCTTACGTTTTTATAGATTCTGTCTACCTATTTCAGAAAGAAAGCAAGAAGATTGTAGTTATTTATGGCATTGCTCAGTAATCATAACAACATTGAGCTTTCTTTAAAGGCTTTTCTAAAACTTTAGATATTTTCAATGTAAAATATAGTTTTGCTGTTTCATTACTTTTGTAACTGTATTGTTCACACTAAACCTCTTAAGTGCCCTTTTCAGCTTTCTTCAGTAAAGTATCACAAAAAAAGTTGAAGACTTAATCTACAAATCCGTTTGTCATGTCCTATAATAAAAAGATGAGCAGAAGGTAGTTAAAGCTATTTATCACAGCATACTTGGCAAGTCTGGGATGTGTTAAGTTAGATAAATTGGCAACTACCTGTTCTCCATTCTTTATCTTATAAGACAGAACTAAAACCAAATGAAGCATAGAGCCTTCTTGCTTTAGGAAGATAATGGAGGTTACTACTGTATTTTTTATTTATTAAGCTTAGAAACTGTTAAAGAGAACTTAGGACACTATGCCTTTGTTTCTATTAAAAATTATCTTCTGTATAGTATCTTTATTTAACAAGTATAATTTGCCTTTCAAAGTGATTTTTTTTCTTTTTTTTAAACTATGTCTGTCAGGAAATTATTACGTATACCTGGTCATTTCAACCACTTATAGTGCATGCTAAATACACTCAATAAGCATTTCCTTTAGCATTAATGGGATAATTATCATATGTGAAATACTGATTTATGATAAAAGACACATTTACTAGGAACTGACATTTGTTCAATTCATAACTCATGTTAGATAGCAATTAAACTTTACAAGGTTATTTTAAATTGATTGATACAGAATTTTTGTAACAATAGTTACTATAATACACGTGCAGTGATACATCATCTACAGCTACGGTGCCATGTTAACCAAACATAAATTTTAACTCATGTCTAGACATTCAGCTGCTAATTATAGCTACTCATTGTTTACAATATGTTGTAGCATAGAAGGCAGAGTGTTGTTAGTAGGTATAATGGATATTTTGTCCAAGAATGGTTTTGAACTAAATTCTATTGAAACCAGTGACATGGTGCTTTTGGATCTCTTAATTATGTAGCAAATTGCACACAAAAGCTATTTAGTAGAATGGAAAATACATCAGAAATTTTGTTTCTCTGAACAACTGCGCAGATGGACATAAATCCTGCTGGTTTTCGTGCAAGACGCTTTTAGCAACTCCAGCTTTAGTCTCCTGTTTCCTTAATCTCCTGTACTTTTTGGAAGAGCCTTGGGACGTTTACTGTTTAATTCTAGAATTCCTATTAAATAATGTATAAAGTCCGTGTCTGTCCCATGAGGAGTCAGAGAAAGTGAACACTAAGTTTCATCTTAAGAATAAGGGTGTGTTAGACAAGAAACTGACCTTTGTGTCGATCACTGCCTTTGAACAGTGAAAGTTCTCAGCATTCCCGTAGAGAGGAGCAATACTGCACTGGGAGAGGGATATTGAGCTCAGACAAGGGAGGCAGATGAGCAATTGTGTGGCTTGTATGGGACTCCCGAGCTGCCTCTGTAGCTTCTGCCAAGATCTCATGTCGGCGAGATCCCTGCGGCTGTTGAACATCTCGAAGGGAATGGGCAGCGTCGGGCTCCCTGTCACCACCGACTGCCCTGGCAAATTCTTGCTTTTCCAGCCAACGGCGACAAGAGTTGATCCTGAGTAGCTGGGGAGCCAAATACTAAAACTCTTTCACTTTTGGCTTGTTGCTTGCTATTTCTTTTCTTTCATGTGTTTCGTAGTTGTTGAAATTCCACTGCTGCATAGCTTTTTTTTTTTCCTTCCTTTTTTTTTTTCCTCCAAAAAATAAAAGGGAGGTATAAAAAGAACAGGATGCTGAAATGGGAGGATACTCCAGAGACTAGAAAAGAGAAAAAAGGAACCTAGCTTTGGGAGGGAGTTGAAAGAAAAAAATCTTCAGTCCAGCATTAAGTTAGTGCTGTGAATTCAGAAAACTGGTATTTCCAAGCCTTTTAAGTCTGTTTCCTACCACAGATGCCTTCCTTCTACCAAGATAATTGCTCTTTATTAGAGACAAAAAGCACAGGCAGGATTTGCAGTATTTGGTTGAGGAACCAAAAATATATATTTGTGGGAAATAGTGTGGATAACCTTTAGTTAGCTGGCAGCTCTGGTATCCAAAGGAAATCACTTTTACAGACAGATTTTTAAGTTGGTATTATACTGATTAATAGCAATTGTATGAGGCTACAAATTCTTGAAGACTTTTGGAGAATAGTTAGGAAAATAATACCAGGTACTAACCATAATTGGCAGGTTTTTTTGTAATATTGTGTTTTGATTTAAAAAGGGGAAAAAACCCAAACTTTTTTTGGGCAATAAATTGGAGGAAGATGCTCACACATCAGCCTGAAGTATATAGAGAAGAACAGCAAAGTGCAGCATGTTTGTAAGAAGTGGGTCTGGTAAAGCATCTTTACGTAAAGCGCCAAATTAATTCTGTATGTGAAAAGAGAGGACTGGGAAGGAGAGTGGTTGTCATCAGAAAACTTGGATTTTAAGGTCAATTCCTGTGATCACAAGCATTTTCAGTTGTCCTATTAGAATAAGTGAACTAAAAATATGGGGCTAGATTCTTACATATAGTACGAACTCTTTCCAATTACTGTGGCTGACCCTTCATACCGCTGTGGCTTTTTAGTAACATTTGCCATAATACTTGGTTGTAATTTTGTTGTAATCATGATGATATCTAATAGATTAAGATACAAAAACAAAAGACAAAAAGGCAAATGGGCTTTTAACTCCATGTACTATACTTGCAATGATACTTACGGTGCAAATATTTACAAATTCTAAGCATTTGAAGGGGTTTTTTTTTAAGTGATCATTTTCCTGATGCTATGAAAGACTGTGTATGCCCAGTTTAATGTGCTCTAGTATGCTAACTTTCTTATATTATTAGAAGTTATTTGTCTTCTAAAATCTCCCAGGAATAAAAAAAAAAAAAAAATCTTTTGTCAAAGTCAGATGGGTTTCTCACAACTTTATGTATTAGAAAACTCCATCTTTTCAAGCCCTTGGAAATTGGAAAAAAATCTTGTAGAGAACAACTCTAATCTCTTGCTCTGATTTATGTAACATATAAAATGTATCCATTCTTTTTAAACTTCCAATTAAATAGATCCTCACTTATTGTTACACTGTTCCAAGGAGGAAAAAATTGAAATCATATGAAAAAAGAAGAAAACCTTTTTTCAAAGAGAGACTTCTTACTGCTCTTAGAATTGGCAAGTTGGATTTTATGTAACAGCCAGTGACTGAAACATCAATTCGGAAATTAAAACTCCTCTGTAGTTTTGAAATGTGTTATCAACTTCCCCATCACTTCTGGTTTAATGTTCTTGTGATTCCAGAAAGAAATTAAAATAAAAATTTATCACAAGAGCACTGTAAATAATTTTATTTTTGTTGTTCTCTCTGATGTAAACAGACAACCTAAACCACTTGTGTTGATAAAAAAACCCCCATTGTCAGCTTTTTATTTTTTGTCCTTTTTTTAATGTTTAATGCAGAAAAATGCTTGCTTGAAAGTAAAAAGACAGAATGCTTTGGGTACAGGAAGATGAAACATCTCAGGTTTTTGAAGTTTTTTGGGGGCCTACCCCCACCTTGAACTTGCACATCAGATTCTACCTGGTGTTAACTCCAGGCTGTGATTTTTCTTTTTTCCAAATATTTTTTTTTGTCTGAAACTCCTTTCAGTTACCGTAATAGAACTCGTTCTGATTGTTAGTTTTATCCCGGCAATATACTTCTCAGAAGAGCAAGTATTTGCAGGGTTTGTGCTGCTTAAGATTGGAAATGGGTGTCTGCCCTATGCCACAAAAACTAAAATGAGTGTGTATATGGTCAGTATCCTGAGCCCATGTGCTATTACGGGAGTAGATATTCTTAATATAAAGCAAAAACTAATTATGAACAGGTTTGATAAACTAAAATGAAAAAACAGAACTGAGAAGCCAGAGTAAAGAATGACAGGTATGTGCTTTTGGCTTTTTCAAGGTGCTGAAACGTGTGTAACTCTACACATACAACATGTTTCAGGGGAATTAAAAGCAGCGTTTCCTCCCTTATTTTCATATTTTTAGCTTTCAGGTTTTAGCTCATATGTCTGCAGAACTTTCTAACATAATATATTAGGATGAATTTTTGTAGCTATAGCATATTTGATTGCAATAGGTACTTTTGGAATAATTACACTCTTCAAGCAATTAAAAAAAATGAAGCGTTAGTTAAATAATAAAAAAAAAGGCATAATTCTGATTTTCTATTAGTCAGTTAATTTGTTTAACTAAGTGGAGAGAAATAAAATGCCACAAAATGTGTCTTTTACAGAGGATTACTCCCAGTGCGTTATTTAATTTTGTCTGTTTGTATGTATCCTACTGAAATTGCCTGTATTCTTTCTTCTCTATTCCTGCTCGTACATGAAGAATCTTATTAGCACGTCAGTAATTTGCAGTCTAAATTCCCTTGAGGGATTGTATTTTTCCTGCACTTTTTATGCAGATTTCCCAGGTTTTGGTGTTCAAAGTACAATGAAGAAACCTCAGGTTCGCAAAAGAAATTCTCCTGTATCATCAAGGCACTCATTCTTTTTATATTGAAGAAATGCAAAGGCTAATGTAATTGAAAGGAAAGTTATTGCAAAAATTCTTTCTCTCACAAACTGGCGTTCTAGCTCCAGAAGTAACAGCTGATTGAAACGGCAAAAGTGAAGTTTTGCTTGCAGCACTAGGCCATAACGGGTCATAGGATCTAAGCATTTTTACAGGTTCATATTCTGTAACTTTACCTTCACATTTTTAGCATCTCTCTCTTTCTTACGCTGTGTTAGTAAGTTCCTTATCTCTCTGGTTATAAAAGGGGAGCAGTGGGGAGAGCATTACCTCCAGAGAAGAGCTGTTTGCTTTTTCTCCTACCAGAATTATAACTTGAGCTGTTCCTCTGCTTCTAGTAGAGACTATCCCACCTCCTGAGGCAAGGCACTTGCCCAAGTATCCAGGATTTGCTTTTTATGTTGTGTACAGGTTAACAATTCAAACTGGCAGTGAAATTCTCTGACTATTTCATGCTTGGCGTGGTGTGTTTCACAATGTCATCCATAGCACAGACTCCTCATGTTCAGCTTGGTGTTTGGTGGGAACACGCTGTGGTTGAGCAGGACATTTACACGGCCATTTTCTTGTCTGCTTGGGCTGCCAGACACCGGAACAATTAAAGGCTACATCCACAGAGTTAAGACAGATGCCTGTCACTTAAGAAGCATAAGTCCAGGCTTTAGATCTTCAACAAGCAGCTCAGCTGCCAGTCAAACTGGCAGCTTCCACCAGCCGCTTACGCTTTCCAAGGAATCATGCTCTGCTATGCAGAGTGTGCGTGACGGATTGGGTTATGTAGGAAATCCTGGTGGCAGCTGTAGATTAAGTATTTGGCATTCATTGGAGCGGGACTGTAAGTTAGGCAGTCGTCATTAGCTGAACGTCCTGGCCGGCTGGTTCTTGAATGTGATTTTTGACTGAAAATGGTCTTTTGACACTGACCCAATGAATATTATATATGGAAAATGGAGCAGTGCCAGCAAGCAGAATGAGATTGCCTGCTGCACCTTGCTCAAAGATGCTGTGTAGGGCAGCGTATGGAGTAGGAGAAACGGGAGGTGCGCATTTAGACCCTTCTGATGTAGTCTGGGACAGTTTTTGAAAGACAAGCTATCGTGGAGGTGTGGTGTTAGGGCACTGAATTGTGAATGAAAGCAGTAACGTGCTTTCATCTTAATCCCACAAAGTAAAGGACTATATTTCATATCTGCTTTTTTGTGTTTTAATTAAAGTTATGGAAAGATGAAAAATGCAAGATCTTATTAATCATAAATGGCCTTTAACCTGCTTCAGCACCTCAGTTCACTCTGCTATTCTTCTTTTAGGCTATGACAGACTTAGCATCTTTTAATTTAAACTAAGGTATCTCTTGATCCTGCCTTCCCCTTCACCCTGCCCTGCCAGTGTAAGGGGATGGGAATGGACCAAAGGGAGATTTGAAATTCAGTTTCCTGAGAATGGCTTGGGCAGCCAAGCTGCTGCTTGGGCCGGCGAGGCAGAGCCCCGTGGAGGCTGCTGTGCCGCTGCAGACCCAGACAGCATCTCTGCTGGGGGCTATTACCGATGGTCACCATTTCCCAGCAGCTGCCCTGCCTGCAGCCACTGAGACTGAAAGCCCAAGTCCTGCTCTTCTAATGGCTGTGGGTGGTGCAATTTTGGTGTGGGGGGTGGGGGGGAAAAAGAAGGATCCTTGGTAGTCTGGTAAAAACCAGCTTTTCTCGATGTAATATGAGAACAAAAAAAGTTAGGTTATAAATTGCAAGCTTAATTGTAGTATTTTCAACCTCTGGCTTTTCCCTTCATGTATCTTTTTAGTGTATTTGTTTCCTGTAATACAGTATCTGTGTCACAGAGATTAAATCTTTGAATAGGAATTGAACCTACTAAATGAAAAAATATTAAGAATCATATTATGCTTCTTAATACCATAGGGTCTCTGTAGTAAAATATCTTTGTTAAAATTAATAATTACATTATAATTTTTTGTACCTATATGAGGGTTAATGGAGCAGGAATGTGGTTTATGGAGGAATTCCTTTTACAGAATTGCTTTAAAAAAATTTTCAAGTAGAATAATACTCAACTACTTTATTTTTTTTTAACTTCAGGAAATCTGTTTCAGTGGGAATTGTACTAGATTCAGACAAAACTTACTATTCCAATGCAACTAACGTCTTTCATTTTTAAAGTTGTAGTTTGAATGCTTTGTCTGTGGGATAACTATACTCTTAGTGGCTTTGCTATACTCATATCAGCTATCATTTAGTAAATGGGAAAGGACATTGATTTAAAATAAGAAAATCCTGCCTGGGAGTAGTTTGTTCCAAAACAATGCAGTCCAGTGACTTTATTCAAGGTGGTAGCTTTTTCAAAACAAACTGGTCCTCTTTATGTATTACTGTTACTTGAAGGTTGTGGAGAAGAAAAGTAGCTTGAAAGTTACCCACCCACATAGAAAGGGCACACAATAATTTCCTTTGACCATTGGGACCTGAACATAGACACTGTTGCGCAAAAGAAATTATAAACCCCTGCAGAAACAAGTTTCAATAGTCCATCTGACGTATACAATCGAAAAAGCTTACTCTCAAGTGAAGAACAGGATGGAGATAAAGTATAGCAGGTTCCACTCCCTGTTCTTTCTTAGCTGCTGTCCACAGAGGCCTGGGAAAGCTGTAACGCTACTTGAAGACACTGACTGCTAAAAGGCAAGGTAAACCAGGGAAAGCTGTGGAATAGCAGTAGGAAGGCTGAGGCTGCTTTCAAATACAGAGATTTGGTACACTGCACATTAGGAACAGCCATCCTGATGTTGTAACGTATTCAGAATTTGCGATTCACTGGGGAGGAAGACCTCGGAGACAGTGGTGGAAATATGAAAAAAGGGGTGAAATCTTAAGTGATCTTGTTGTTTCCAGAAAAAGCTTACATTTGCCCCTTTGCACTGGGGGTGGGGACGGGAGAATGGAACGTGCTGCGTTAGTGAGGGCTAGCGACATGCCGATTTGCTCAAGAGCCTTCCCAACCTGGTGCCAGTTGGCAAACTGGGCTTGTGTTCAAGCATCAGTCAAGAGATTACGGGATGCAATTGTTTTGCAAACAGTGCCTCTCCATGTGATTTTTAATGATAAGTCTACAACATCTGGCTGTGGTTTTGGAATCAGAGCTCATACATTTGCATGCACTGGGCCCCCCAGAAATGATTATGCTCTTGGAGAGTGAACAGTGGACTCTGTATAAACACTACATCGTGTTCGTAATATTGCCTCTTTTGACTGTTTCTTAGCAGCCCAGAACAGATATTTTGAAATCGCTTAGGAACATGTTAATTATAAGAGTTTGCTGGAAATTTCTCTATTTAATTGTGCCTGAGGTTGGTTATTTTGTTCTTGTTGTTTTCCAACTCCTTCATAAGTTTCTCACTGTTGTTTCAACCAGTTCTGTTCCACTAGAACATGGGGCACTGCAGCCTTTTCCGTGCAAACCCGAGATGCGAAGGACCGTGCTTTATAGAGCTGACCTCAAACATGGACACAGAAGTTTGCAGCTGATATATACTGAGCTCCAAAACTACCAATTCTGATGGAATTGAGATGTTTCTGTCAAAAAGACTTAGAATGTACATTCTCGTTTTCCTGTTGAATTAGTAGTGAAATCGGAATACGGTTTTTTTTTTTTAATTGTTACATTTTGGAGGTGATTTCATTATCTCAGTGTCACCATTAAGGATAATAACTGGAAGCTGGGAGTAGTTTTAATTATCTAAGAATCAACAGAGAGAGAAAAAGGGAAGCAAATACAGAAATAAAATACCCTAATGTTTTAGAACCTAAGTAAAGAGCAGTGTTATTGAATGCACTGAATGAAATCACTGAAATTTATACGTAGCATGGGTGCATGTAGTATTTTATTTAGAGGATATTTAAAAAAAATTTGCAAAAATGTTTAACTTCTTAATTTGATGGAGTGGTTAAGTGAATAAGATATGCAGGATCTGCCTTAGGCAATTGGAGATACATTTATACTTACCAACAGAATGCTTTTATATGGACTGCCTTTAACTTTCAGTTACGGTTCTGAGATGTGGATTCCATGTTTCGACAGAAAAACTGACTGCTATTGCTAATACCTACTGAAATGCAGAGAAATGCTCTTCTTTGTGCTGGAGTTTTGTTATCAATAGCTCATTAGTTTGTGTGGGAACGTAGCATAGGATATCAGAGCCTGCGGCTGCTTACCTCCGCTGCTGTCCCGTCCTGTCCCTCCTCTTCTTGCCAGGACACTGGCCATGCACCCACCAATTATTTTGAACTCATCTCAATGCCCAACAAACTGCTCCATGACCAAATTTAGCTTGCTGAAATGGGAGTAATTTTTTTTTTCTTTTTTTTTAAATGGATATTTACCTATGGGGCTTGCAAGTTAACTGATTCAGTGGAAGATCTGGCAAGTGCCAGTGTCTTGGAGGAAAGGGAGGATGTAGAACTCTGAGGCCAGAGCAGCAGAGGGAGAAGGAGATGGGCAGCGGCAAGCTGCCCTCCTCCTGGCAGTACTGGACCATGTCCCATGAAAAAGCAGTCTCTGACCCTCTTAAACTCCATGTCCACACTGTGGGAACAGAAACCACAAACTGATTTTGTTTCCTTTATCCTGGGAGGGAAAGAGATAAGAGTGTGAATGGAGAAAGGTTTGTTATTTCTACAGGTGAGCCAGCTCCCATCAGTGTGCATGGACTGTCATGGTGGGCACAGCACCGTGAACACAACTATTCTGCTCCATGCATGAACTGAGTTGACAGGTTTCTGCACGGTGATCCACTTTGTGTGGCTTTACCAGCAGAGTCTCTGGTAGCTCAGGACTCCTTGCAGAGTTCTTTGGGAAGAAGCTGGAGGCTCTGTAAGGGTGGTTCAGCTTGGGATGGCTGTTGTGCAGTGCTGGGGTTTTATTGTTTGTTTGGGGTTGGTTTTTTGGGGTTTTTGTGTTGTTGGTTTTTTTTGTTGTTGTTTTGTTTTGTTTGGTTTTCTTTTGAAATTGCACTTTTCCCTGTTCTGAGTTTGGATCTGAAATAGCCTTTATCGCAACTTCTTTTTGCAGTGACAGAAAATCACACACAGATAAAACACGATGATACAGTAAAAATAATCCCCATCCCATTAGATGGAGCACTATAGACATAGAACACTACAGTGACCAAAGTGCTTCCGGTGTCACTGTATGCAATGTGAAATACATTTCTTGTCCAATGCAGTGTTAACTTAACTTTATTGCCAGTGGGCAGTTCCTAAAAGTCTGTACTCAGTTTGCTTCCCTTCGGAGTTTGAAAGCTGGAGGCGTTCTTCTTCAGAAGCGTAATGGCTGACAGTCCTGCGGTGATGGCTCAGTATACCTCCAGCTGCACCACAAATTGTCACCAGGAATGAAGTAAGAGAATAAAGTGGACTCACTGAGAGAGACAACAAAAGCAACACATTCATCTGTACAATGTGACTTCATTTCAGTGGCAACCATGTGTTCAGAAAATAACTGACACTGAGTCACAGTCAAATCAACACTTGTAAAGGGAGGAGCAAGAGGTGGATCGTATAGTAATTATACTGGGGAAAAAAGTGTAACAGTTCTGGTAATAGGGCTAGAAGTGACTAACGATTTCTCTATGAGCAATCCTAAACTACATCTTTCAAGAGCATGCCAATGTATGGGAGATCCAGAATAAAAATATATGATTTAAAAGGCACTTCTTGTAATGGCCCATCTTCCATCAAAGGTAACTTCTGAATTTTTGTGTGTATCAGACCAATGAATCATTCCTTATTTACTGTATCACCTCATTTTCTTTTTCTTTACGGTAGCACATACTTTTTTTTTTTTTAATATTCTGTAGATTCTTCATTTAAAACTCCAATATGAATGCCATATCCCATATTTGACTGGAAGTTTGCAACTCACAGTTCTGTGATTTTTACTAAGTCAAACTACCGAGCATAAAGGAATACATAGTGTGATACATGATGAGTGTGTTATTTATGGTTGGCTTTCTACCACTGCCATCACTCATTGCCTCAGCTGTAAGAAACAACCCTTGCACGCCTGTGTGGTTTGGTGCATGCCCTCAGAACAGAAGCCGCAATGGATGCGTTTTGCAGTTTGCTGTCACTGAAGTCAATGGTAAAGAGTTCATTGATTCCAGTGAACCGGGATCAATTAGAACATGACCTTCATACTCTTTCTCTAATCAGCATTTCCCTATTACATGAGTGCTGCTTGGCATTGTCCTAGGTCCAGTCTGAGTAATTTTTGTTTCTACGGATATACATTACTGCTTTTAGATTGAACTAAAGTAAATTGAAGTAAATTTCTTCCTTTGCTTTATGCCTGTACCAATGTGAATCTTCTACTTAATGCAACCCATTAGTTGTCTTTTTCTCTCATCTATTATCCATTATTTTATTTTTTTTAGAAGCTATATATTTGCTTCATTAGTCTTTCAGTTTTCCTACAGATCCTATAGTAATTCTTTAAAAAAAAAAAAGAAAAAAAAGAAAGAGATCATATAAAATGTACACAGACAAATATACCAGTTGTTAATCACATGAAATTTATTTATTACCTTTTAAGAAACAGAAGTGCACATTTCCATAAACTCTTTAAATATGCTAGTTAATTGGTATGTGATCTTTCCTAAATGTGCCAAATCACTTCAGGCTGAGTGCCATTCAGTGTTGTAAATTTTGTTTTCTGACTTTTAATCGTTAGTGGTTATTCTCCTGATGATCGTATTAGCCTTGAGTACAAACACTTAATATATCCCACTGAATAACTACAAGTCTGTGGAACTCCTTAAATACGTATGGATATCCAAAGATATTTTTAGTCTCTTTTTTTTCTTCACAGGAAGTAAAATGAAGCGACGACGTCACTATATAACATCATCTTCACTAATTCTACTGTTATAAGGCTGAAGACTGTCATATTTTGTAGGGATAGGCAATGTCTCTCATTTGATTGATATAAACGGAAAATACAAGCAAACATTGTACATACAAGCTATCTGAAAAAGCTCTGTATCTTATTTGTTTGTTGGGGTTTTTTCCCCCCAAAATTGTTTTAACTAGTCCAGTAAAAGATACTGCATTTCCATACAAATTTTGTCTCTTTCAAGTCTTTAGATGGTGACAAGTGCTGTACTTTTTCAGTGCTGCTTTAGCAAGGTCTGAGTGTGGTCCAAGGACACTTTTTCTTTATTGATCTATGATGAGAGATAATAATACATAACTATGTATTATACAAAAATGATAAATTAGAATGTACAAGTGTTATTTTGATGATGATGCTTCTATATGGAGACTGTCATTTGAAAACAGAGGTGATTAGCTGAAGTTTTGATAGCACTTTACCATATTTTTTTCTGTTTACTCTCAAATGTTCATCACTTCTGTCTTTTTCTGTAGTCTGTATGCCAAAATGGTTTCATCCTCTTTAGTGATGTTTCTCTGCAGGTTTTTAATCCTGGTATCCTAGACTCTGCATTTACAGGGACTCTGTGAATTGCTAGTGTCACGACAGTAATTACAAATGTTACCTCTCCTTAGAGTTTGAGAGGAAAGTTGAAATTTCTTTGGCATTTATGTTTTTTTCCTTTTCTGGAGTTAGGATTGTATTACAAGGTGCTTATAAACAAGCTGCTGACTCTGCCTGCTTGCATCAACCTATACAGATTGAATACTTTTCTGGCTTTGGTTTTGTGTTGTTGATGGCGGTAGGTTTTTTTGTCTTTTTTTTTTTTTTTGTCTTTTTTTGTGTGGAGTGGTTTTTGGGTTTTTTTGTGGGCTTTTTGTTGGGTTTTTTTTTTTTTTTTTAGGTTCCCCCCCAGCCCCAGTTAGAGAACCCTGGTGTTGTAGTTCACAAGTGATAATAAGGTTGGCTTCAACATAACTAAATACGGTGGCAAGTATTCCGGTCACAGTCAAGATTATTCTGAGTTTTCATTATCACGGTAAACATTGTTTTGTTTTTTATTGCTCTATAATGGAGCAGAAAAATCTCTAAATCTGTGACCAATTTGAACCAGACTGCTTCTAATGGGACATGGGACAGAACGGAGGAGCTGGGACCTGAGACAAGAAAATAGCAGTAGGGATTTTATTAAAAGATTTAAGTGTAAGGTCACATCAGGGAAGGTGCAGTTTCTTGAGCTGTTTGTTTTAACTGGCAACCAGTTGTTTTTTCTCTAGGTTTCTGAGGATTTCTAGACATTGAAGTCTCGCAGCATACTTCGAAGTTTCACAAACACTTATTATCCTTGCTTTTTTCAGATGAAACACTGAGGCACAAAGTGATTATGTGGTTTCTCCAGTGAAAATGAGAATAATGGAACATTGGAATGCTGGTCTTTAGCACTAAATACATGTATAGTGTGTTTGTGTGTGTGTGTCTGTATAGTGCTTTTATACATATATATTTTATATATATTATTTTTTCCCAGCTGTCTTGTTTTTTTGGGGATAGGTTTAAGTTGATTTTTTTTTTCTTTTTTTAACCTGCTTAAAACTTAGCCTTTCCTCAAATATTGCCAAATATATGAAACATTTGTAGCTGTCCTAATTCTGGCTCATAAGCCATGCTAAAAATTGCTCCTTCAATTGACAGCTTTCTTTGCCAGATTGTAATATTCCCAGCTGATTAGTTATCTTAACCGCAGGGTTTTTTCTGAAAAGTACAATTAGCAGAATTTGTTTCAAGCTACTACTAGCAGTTTGCTGTAGAATGTAATTTCTTTAATGTTTTCTGAGCATTGAATGTTATTTATGTATTTTTGAAAGATCTGTTGCTAAAAGTATATTTTTGTCCCTTTCTTTTCTTTCCTCCTCCCCCAATGCCAAGAAATAAAAATTAAAGTCGTGAGTAAATCTGGAACTAAGAACAGCCCTGGCATTTAACTGTGTGGGATTCTGGATATGCAGCAGTGGTTATTGTTAAAATATAACTATTTATGAAAATAACACCATGTAGCTGGGAGGAGGGAGGAAAGCAGGAGGATTAGGAATTTTCAGAAGTGCAGAGTTGGGGATTTCTGTACCTCTGAGCAGGGTGTGCACCGCTGGGCTGATTTAGAAGAGGTTTCACCTCATAGTTGAAACTGGGGAGAGTCAGAAATTAAGGTCATGCCCTTTGCCAACATGGCCATTTCATTTTCATTCATTAGGAAATTCAGAGATTGTAAGCTATAAAGCAGAAAACAGTTGTTTTCTACGTCTTTATTTATCAGCACTGATTAAAAAGGCAGACAGCAATCTTCATGTAGCTTTTACAGAACTTTACAAAGATAAAAACCCTGTAACATATCCTTCACTTCTTATATGGCAGCTGACGTTTGCTGAATGTCTGCTAAAGTGTGATTAAATTCTTGGGGAAAAAAAAAGTTACTTCAAGGAACTGTTAAAAAGCATTAGAAATAAATGCTGAAGACTGGATTTCCGTCGTGGGCATAACAGTGTGGTGGGAGGTGATGCAGCAGATCTAAGTGGAAGAGGGAGGATGCAAGAAGAGAATAGAGCTAGTCCCAAATTTCACACTGTTACGGTGTGGCTGTTTTGCAAGGGTTTTTGGAAGTTGAACAAAAATTTGAAGAAGTGATATAAAAAAACCCCCTGTTTCATTAAGTACATCCCATGTGTTTATAACTTGGAGCCATGGACTACTGTGGTAAGAAAGATGTGGATAGGCTCTCTGTTGCTCAGAATTAGGAAGGTATAAACTCTGTCTACTTCTGTTTATACTTAATTGTTCTGACTTCATACTTCATTCAAACAGTGAGGAGGCTGAAATGCTGCACAGGTACTTTGGAAAATGACATAGATTGCTCTCTTAGCTGCACAGAAAATCTAGAATTTTTTTTTTTTTAAATAACTTAATAAAATTAAAGGATCTGAATCTACTATTACTGTAAACTTCCTATTTTACAAATCTTTTCCACAGATTTGTTGAATGTAAAGATATTGCAATAGACATTAAACGAGAAGCTGGACTGAGTATTTACAAAACATAGGTAGAATTTTCATAGAATAGGGAAATGTGAGTTGTGCACATTAGACCATTAATGATCATTTTCACATTTACCAGTTAGTGCAAGGCAATATAGCTGTTTAAACTGAGGATAATATTTATTTTAAGTTGAATGGTTATTTTCAAACTGAAGTCATAGGAGATTGCAGCCTGCTTCTTTCTATGTTTCTTTCTTACTTCCTTTTTGTTTGCTTTTAAAAAGAAATAAAAGACTAAAGAGATTTACATTGACCAGAGTTTAATTTGTATTGACATTTCTATCTTACCTCTGAGGTTTAGAAAAAAATGGAATCAAATTAGGTCAGACACATACAAATGAGAAGATATTGCTTAGAGATGCGTGAGCGCTGAAACACCTAAATCCAACTTAAATGAAAGTGATCTGGAAACTCAACCCAGCATGTGAGACATGGTCTGAGGGGCTGTTTATGTTTTACTGAGTGTTTCTTGAAGGCATGAAACTCTCAGTTGAAGGGAAAGAATTCAGAATATAAAATTTATTTTAATAATAATCTCATTAACAATATTTGTATAGGAGAAAAATATCAGTTTATCTGCCATCCTGTAGATGATAAAGAACTTACAGACTGACCTAGTTTGCAATAGTAATGCTGCAGGTCTTGGTCATCCCACACAATTTAGCGCAGCATGTGATCACAGGCATTTTATATTACAAAATAAACTTGGCTTTAGGGGATTATAACTTGTATATAGGACGAACATACCATACAAGGAAGTCATAAGACCATACACTGAATTGTTTTCCTGTTCTAAATTATGATTGATTTTTCTTCTCTAAGCAATTACTTACATTTTATGAAAAACAGTACTAATTGGTTGTCATTGCAGTACCTTTTGTAATGCTGCCTTACCTGTTGTTTTGAACAGACCTTCATGAAACAAATTTTAAGGGAAAAGCAAGATGAATTCTCACTTTTTCTTTTTTTTTTTTTTGTAAAGTAGATGCATAAATATCCCAAGATTTCCTTCACTATCATCCTTCACTATCTACAAATTTGTGGTATATGTTCAGTGTTCTCAAAAGCTGTTTTATAAACTTGCCTTGTGATTGTGTATTGAAAACAGAAACATTTTTTTCCACAATGTATGCTTAAAGTGGGCCAAAGGGAATACTAGTTGAATTTTCATTTACAGGGAGAAATTTCAGAACTCAGCTTTCTGTTAACTATAAATTTCTACTCAGAGTCTTTTATTCCCCAAGAACTTTGTGTTCATGTCAAGTGGGATAAATGCTTTGCTATTTACATGTTAATACTTACATGGTATTGGTGATAAATAAAAAAAGCTGCATCTTACATGTTCTATCACAATGATCATAGAATCATTAAGGTTGGAAAAGACCTCTAAGATTATCAAGTCCAACCATCAACCCAACACAACCATACCCACTAAACCACGTCCCTAAGCGCCTCATCTACACGTCTTTTAAAGACTTCCAGGGGTGGTGACTCAACCACTTCCCTGGGCAGCCTGTTCCAAGGCTTGACCACTCTTTCAGGAAAGAAATTTTTCCTAACGTCCAATCTAAACCTCCCTTGGCGCAACTTGAGGCCATTTCCTCTCGTCCTATCGCTTGTTACTTGGGAGAAGAGACCAACCCCCACCTCGCTACAACCTCCTTTCAGGTAGTTGTAGAGCACGATGAGGTCTCCCCTGAGCCTCCTCTTCTCCAGGCCAAACAGTCCCAGTTCCCTCAGCCACTCCTCAAAAGACTTGTGCTCCAGGCCCTTCACCAGCTTCGTTGCCCTTCTCTGGACACGCTCCAGCACCTCCATGTCCTTCTTGTAGTGAGGGGCCCAAAACTGAACACAGGATTCGAGGTGTGGCCTCACCAGTGCAGAGTACAGGGACATGATGTTGCTGATCACGTAATTATTAATGTTATTTTTGATCAGCCAGCTATTGCAGTGATGCTGGATGGAGCAGGGAAGTCGTCTCTAGCCAAAGAAGTGTAAGACCTTAGTCAAAGGAGGTATCATTGAAATCACCCTGTACATCCTGTCAATGAAATGGATGCTCTGAACATTATGTGCTGACCCTGATGGCTGATGATATTTTAAAATCACTAATAAAAAGCTGTTTGTGATGATAGGAGTTCTTGGCCAATGGGGAATTACCTGACCCTTTTAAGGCAAGATGCGCTTCCTCTGTATATCAGCTATCTGTAAAATGCACTGTTGGAAAATTACGAAGTTAGGTATATTGTTGTGGAGATTCTTGTGAGATGAAAGGGATGCTTAAAGAAATCTATTTAAATAACCTGGATTTCTTTAATAGGATGTAGCTTGAATCAAATTCCTTACATTTCAGTATTAATGACCTTAAAAGTAAAATTACTTTTTTTTTATGAGCATTTATATCAATATAATTGAGAGCTTATTCAAAACCGCACAGCTCTGCAGTTTCTTGCACAACCAAGGAAACAACCTCGATGTAAAGCATCATAATGTGCAAGCATTCGTCCTCTCCCTTCTCTCACTGATGTTTGAGCATAATAAAATGTGGCAGTATGACAGATACCTTTTGGGAGCACTTAGCGCTTAAAATGGACTCTCTGTATTGCAATACTAAATTGTAGAGTTACTAGCATAAAACACCCCAAATAGATTTATATTTAAATTGTAACAGAACGAGGGAGATAATTTCACAACGAGGCAACAAAACAGGAAAGCAAATCCCAATATACATCAGCTCCTTATTTCAGTCTCGACTTAGTCAGGAGGTTAGGAACTTAATTTTGAGTTACATCTTGCCAAGAAATAAATACTTTAAATTGCTCCTCTGAAGCTCTTCAGCCTCATGGATAAACCTTCTCCAGTGACAGCATGGACCAGGGCGAGGTGATCCTGGTGGCTTACTGCAGCGACAGTCCCTGTCTCCCAAAGCTCTTCCTTCTCTTGTCTCTTTCTCTCCACATTGTTTAGAATCTTTGCTTTTTGTAGTTTTCCATTATTCGTTTTAAGACTTTTTTTTTTAATCTGTGGTGGTATATTTTTTTTTCCCCCTCTCTCCCTTTTACTTATACTTTCTCACCTGTGGCCTTCACACAGTCTCTCTTTTTTGTTCTCTCTCCCAGAATGTTGTTTCTTCAGGTTTTTGGAATAATCTAAGTGCAACCTGGCTTCCTTGATACTGTGGGTGTAATAGTGTAAAAGTGGTGTGTAAACAACTGGTTCTTGAGAATATGGGGTAGAATATGTCTAATTTTTCCTCTGGTCCATAGAACCACAGTGGATTAAGTCAACTCCTAATAGTGAATGGAGTGATAGTGATTTTTCTGCAGCCCGTCATCGTGACATGGAATAAATCGTCAGAAATATCAGTGGTGCTTTTTTTTGAGTTAACTTTACTGAGACAGTTAACTCCATGAGTGGGGTGGGGGTGTGATCTCAGAAGTGTGCTTTGTGAGGATGGGTCTTCTCTTGATTCTTAAACAACTTGTGTGTTAGTCAAACTTGTGCAGATAAATTCTGCTTTAGCAAAAAAGCATGGCTTTCCTGCACTTGAAAAATCGACTTTTCCATTGCCTGAATATGTGGGTTTTCCCGAAGTCTGGTTAATTCACTTGGAAAACTTTCTAGGTAGCGATTTATGAATGGACTGAATTGTGCTTTTAATATAAGGGCTTTTTTAATACTAAGAAAATAAAACACACATTTAGAAAGGGACTAGCCTGTAATAGTATTTTCTGTGACTTACATAAAATGTATTTGTCTTAATAATAGCATTGATTTTTATAGCACTTACAACTACAAAAATAATTAAGAGCATGTCACTGAACTAAAGAGGGATGTTTCCTATTCACTTGAGAGTCAATTTAAATTACAAATGAAATAAGGAAAAAGTGCCCTAAAAACTGATGTGTACATATTCGTACCACAGTGAATAGATAGCAATTAGTGATAAGTGATTTGCCTCAAAGTTGCTTTGAATAACACATGACGCAAAGCTCAATACATAGCAAATAAGCTTAGGCTCGCTGGAGAGAAGACAGAGAAGTTAATCTTCCCTCCAGGGCAATAACGTTCCAGGTGATATATTTACAATGGATTTTGTCACATTGTGTTTTAACACTCCCAAACAATGAGTTTCCACTTCTTTTTTCCTTAGGAGATTCTTTCACAAATGATCTATTTAGCAAGGCTTAGACTTCCCTTGGAAGCTTGTATCTTTTCTTTCCAAATGAATCAATAGCATCAATTAGGATTGATTAGTAAGGTCACATTTGATATTGCACCGGAAAGACACGTAACCAGAGAAGGTCATGGCAGGAGCATACAGTATTGACTCATTATGCTGTCTTAGTGGAGCATGAGAATTAAAAGCAATTGCTGCATCTGGAGACAACTAAAATAGACATTACAAAGAAAATGTGTGCAAAAGCCAGTAACTGACCCAGAATTCAGTCCATCTGAATTGGAGGCTTATAAAAAAGAGTGTCTCTTGATAACTGTTTATTGATGAAATGAATAATTTTCTAATTGATAGTTGAAGAACATTGCAATGGCTGTAATGAAATCTCAAGCTATTTTGCTTCTACCAATATGTACAAATGACTAAAGTTATTTGCTGATTATAGATGGTTTTTATATTGTTCTGTCAAATTTACCACCTTTACCAACTTTGAAATCTTTTAGGGATTCATATAGATGTCTACACTTATACTGTATTTTACTGAGCAACCTGTCTCTATTGTATTTTGTGGCAGAGAATTATTTCATGTATACATTTTTTTTATTGATTGGTTTTGAATCGATTGTGTTTTATACTCTTCACTATTTCTGATTCTTGGTTTTGGTTTTGATTATTTGGTTTGCTTTCTGAGAATTATATAGCACAATTTGACATTACCCAGCAGAAATATGTTTGAAAGGAGATTTTTTTTTTCCCCCCTGCATTCTAGTTTGGCAGAAGTAGGAATACTGCATGTCTGTATTTCCCTGAATATGTTTATTTTCCTGATTAATATCTTTTCTGGCTGAACTGGAAAACTTCAGACCAGACATCCTGTAGTGTTGTCATAGCCAGTGCTTTGGTTAGACTGGAAAAATTCAGGTCTGCTCTCGAACCACAGCAGGTCAACAGATCAGCTCTTGTGCTCCACAACAAGCCCAAACAAATATGATACACTGCATAGGAGGTATGCAGGTGTGTATGTATTTCTGTCTAAGTAATCCAGGACAGAAATATGTCAGTCTTAATGACATAGTAAAAATAAAAATAGCTGGAGCCTTAAAGGATTATTTTCTGCCAAGTCTCTCCTCAGAAGCAACTTTTATTCACCACATTATTTATATGACTGATTTCTTTCATGTATTTCTTTCAGGGATGGTGGAGACTCTTGGCGAGTCAATTAAAATGTTGGGGGAAATACGGGTGACTCTGGTGTGTACCCTTAAATTGCTGGCTGCCTCCCTGGGGGGCAAAGGCTTCCCTGTCCTCCGCCGGCACGGCACTGGCTCGGCAGTCAGCCCTGTGTTTTCCAATCAGCGGCCCGCTTTATCGATCCACCTGAAATCAATGGGGAAGTGCTGTGCAAAAAATCAATGGCAAGGTTAAGTCTTCACACTGAATGGCATATGTGAAAGAAACTTAAAAAAGGCGGAAAAGCAGAGTTTGGCTTTATTCCAGTATACATCTTATTTCAGAAGGTCTTACAGGAAGCTGAAGTAGTCACTTACGCAGCAGGCACCAGCTCATTTGCAAATCAGCATGGCAAGTTTGAGCAACTTATAAGCCCCTCCACCCCCTTCAGAGTCTACCAAGGGTATTTGCTGAATGCCAGATATGGACTGCCTCATTAGAACAGAAATTACTTGCGTTGATTTTGATGATGTTGGGCTTCATTTCAAAAGCTTGAGATGTTGCTCTAGTGTGGAAGTTGAATAAAAGGAATTCAAAATTAAAAAATAAAATCCCTGTAAAACTCCAGGAGTAAGCTGGCAATCAGAAGAGTACTGGCACCTTTCCATGATCTGTAGTCTTATTGGAATAAATGCAAATCATCTTTGGGCTGAAAGTTGCACATGTGAAAGCTTTTAATTTTGTTAAAGTGAATTACCTATAATTATCTTGTTGTTAATACGTAGAAGTAGACTACTAAAAGACATTGAATATTCACAGTAATTTACCATTAATCAAGGAAAAAAAACCGCAAAAGACAGGTTAAAATCACATTACTGCAAAAACAGCTTACATCTTACATTAGTAATTTGCTGTGTAAAATTCAAAACAGAAATAACAGCAGTGTGTGGAACTTTTTATTGATGATGTTTGTATGCAGGTGTTTCTTACAGCAATAGGAGGTCAGATAGGTACTTTGCAAGCGAACATAAAGGCAAAAGAAATATTTGTCCCAAAATGTCCATAATCCAACAGGCATATGTGAAAAATTGTTTTGCTAAGAGTTGAACCCCCTCTCGGGGCTGCTCATTGTTCCCAAGGGGTGCGCAGTCTGTCTTTCCAGCAAGTTGATATCAAGTACTTAGAGGTGCTGTGCTGTGCTGTGGCGAAAAGGGGCCACGCATCCATCTTCCCTCATTTTGGTGCCGTTCTTCCAAAGGAAAGAGAGCAAACACAAGTCACTGTTGCGCACATTAGAGCGAGCACAGATTGTACCTCTCTGCATGGTCACGCAAAAGCAAGAGAGTGGTATGTCTTTAGCATGCGTTGCAGTATCATGGCCACGCCGATCTTTCTCTATAGGTTTAGTTCACATGTCATTTTTACTTACATTTCCTCATTCCTTTAACAGTGGATAGTCTAGATTGGTCCATACTCTGCCTGGAGCTGCCTACTGGGAGCAATGTGGTGCTGATGCTTAAAATGTTATGTTTGTTGTACTGTGTATAATCAGGTTAACCTTGTTTTTTGAGCTGTAATTATTACACAGAAGGGTGAAATTTTGCAGGGAAGGGTGACTTTATTCTAATGAGCGCACTTCTGTAAATATTCTCATTCTGTTTATTCTCATTCTTGTGATTTATTAACAAACAAGACAGAGCAACCTTAGTAACTCCTACAGCTGAAATTACAGCAGACATATATTAAGTTTCCTCGAAAAGCCAAAACTTCAAATTTTCTGTTTTCAAACTGTGGAAACCTTTTCAATGGATGTCTTGAGGATACTGTATCTTTACCTGCCCCTTTACATCTCTGTTACTATAAATGATGATTGATATTATCATAACAGTAATCCCTTGGAACTTACTTAGTGAACACAGATGTGCTTTAAGTTTGTCGTGCTGAAATAGGTTTTTTGACTCAGGTTGTGAGTAAGAGGTGCAAATTCTTTAAAGTCTGACAAGCAAATTTAAACAACATGATCATTATAGCACTGCTGCAAGAACGTGAGTGCATAGCATTAAGGCAAAGGTCTTCCAAAAGCACCTCAGCACTGAAGACTTAACTGCTTGCATCATTAAAGAGCGAAGGTGTAGGCTCCTAAATCATTCTGGTGCTCCTATAGGCATTGCTGTATAAGCTGCTGTGACTTTAGATAGCCCCCTATCATTTTCCTCTCTGTGTTGCTGTGAAGCTTTGATCTTTGTATGAAGCTCACAAGTGATGAGAAGGTTTCTGGAGTCATGGTCTATCACTGTATGGTTTATCTTGTCAAGTTAGCAGCAAAAGAACAAATACTCAGATGGATTTTGCAAGTAGGATTTGGTTACTGTAGCAAATGCTGTTCTGTGATTTAGCCCTTGCAGTTTCTCAAGTCCTTCAGTGTTTCTCATTGTAATGTTTTAAAAACAAAAGCAGAAACATGTTTTTTAATCTGATAATGTGCAGGAATGTTTCATAAATTATATATGAATGTCAGTGATATATGAACATGCATGCTAAACTGATGGAAGATCTTGAAATATGCCACATGTTAGCGTATAACATTATTCAGTTCTCATTTTTAGAGTTTCAGATTAGGTAATCACTTAAAATAGTTCTTCAAAACTGATTTAAAAATACTGTCATTAGGATAACTTATGTTCTTAATCACTATTAGTATATGGGAGCTGCCATGTACCATACCCTAATATATATGGGATTTCAGAGGCTGGCCTACTGCTCTTTTCATCTGAAGTCATTAATAAATTTTCTTGCTGAGCTCAGCTAGGTCAATGCTGAGAGTTTATAAAAAATCCTTAGATTTTGCTGTGTAACTAAAGGTAGACCATTGAAAAATTAATTGATGGCAACTCTCTGGAAAGTGTTTTATCACTATTACATGCCACTGAATTAGGGAGAGGCAGTATATACTAATTCACATACAGGCAAACATAGTGGTTACATCCTGAGCACATTTATCAAAAAAGAGCGGTAATGGAAAGCTTCGTGTTAGCTCGATAACATGCTCAAATTCGTTCTCTCACACAGCTTTATGTGTTATCTTTTCTGTCTATCAAAATGAAATATTTTGAGGCTTGAGGATCTTACTAATCAAGTAAGCTCATCCAAATTAGTTTAATCTACTTGAAAAGCTCTCTCAAGACATATGAATCCATATGATCTCACTGGTTTTAACCAGGAAAGAAGAATCTAGATGAAAATAAAAACTGCAACTCCTAAGTCTTGCTAATCCTTCTCTTAAAGATCAGAACAGAAACCTAAATGTTTCTGTCTGTGGTCACTGAAAGATGTGAAGCCAAACAGGTAACATGCTTCACAAAGGAGCAGAAGTGTTTTGGTTATTTATGCTCATTTTCCTTTTGCTTTCACCTTTCCAGATGTAATTTTTTCCCCCCAGTTTAGCGTATTTCTCCTTATAAAAATACACTTATTTAGAACATACAGGTTACTTGTACCACAGCATGGCCTAGGAAAATTCAAAGGGACATAATTAATTGGAATGTTTGGAAACAGCATGTTCCCCAACCACAGTAAAATTCAAGATAATAATTTTATCCTAGTTTGTTTCAACTGTTTTGAAACATAAAATTGATTGTGAAAGCAGCTGGACCTTGAACTTTTGTCCTTAAGACATTTTTTGAGGATTTATTGAGGAAAACAAAGGAATGAAAATATAAATCAGTTATGTAGTTTAGTCTCTAGGAAATATATACATCAAGACTGAAAGCATTCACGGGTATTGAACTTTATATTCTGACTGCTTTATTGGCAAGCATTGACTTGTGTTGCTTATGCAGCTGACCATTCTACACACACAGATCAAAATTACTTCAAACAACTTTATAATTATTTTATTATTTATTGTGCCACATGTCTGTTTCATTTAAAATTTATGTTTCAATTAGGCTTTATACTTAGATGGAGAAGAGGCCACACTCGCACAGTGAAATTTTGTTTTGAAATGGATTAGTGTGGCGGTGTCCATTTTATAATATCATTAAATGTTTAGGAGTATCAGTGCTGTGTACCAATTTGACTGGTTCTGAAGCATTTTCATTTTCTGTTCCCAAATGCAATAAATGTTAAACTACTTATTACCTTCTGTTGGACTCTGAGTAAGATGTTTATGTGAATCAGTGATTCAGTTCTCCCTTTTTTCGTACTGTTAGTAGACAGTGGGGGGGGGGGGGGGGAATCATTCCATGTTTTTAAGAGCAGTCTTCCAGGAAAGAAGTTCAATCAAACTCCCCATTTTTAGAATGCCTGGAATAATTCCTCAAATATCAGCCCAAATTAGGTATATCATAGTAGGGTAGACTTCCCCTTCCCTCAAATACTGTTTCTTCTCTCTTTTACTGCTCCATCTTTCGTGCCACGATTATCTGATTTAAAGTATGACCATATGGGTTTTTTTCTTTCTTTTCACCATTCTTTTTGTTTTTGTTCTTTATTGTTGATGCTGATAAAATTCTATCATTTTGTCCAAGTTGGAATAGTTACTCTCTTCAAAGTACTGCACCTGCAGGTTCAGTATTGAACGGCAGGTTCAATATTATTGAAAGGCATTTTTAGATGTAGACTGTAAAACTTAACAATTCTTTTGTTAGGTTTTTATATGGAATACCCTTAAAAAGAGAAGAAAAACAACAGAGAGTAAGAAAAGGAGCACAGGAAGAGTTTTTTTCATAGGCTCTATCCTGCTCTAAAAGACTGACCTGTACTAAAAGTAGAAAGACATTACATTTTAGATCTTGTAGTCTGCTTATCGCAACTGTTTTGTTCACAACATTTGATAGCTTGCAGCAAATGGAAAGGAAATCTTTTGGAATGTTTAAAAGGAGAGTATTTGAAGTACCAGGAGTGCATTCCCTGATCACATAGGGATGTTTTCAGTATGGGAATGTTTTTGTGAGGTATAAATCCAATTCCTACACCATTCTCACCAAACCTAATGGGAATACAGTTGAATTTCATGTGGGATTATTGTGATTTACACAAATTCTTTACTACAGTGGGCCTTCAGTAACATCTACACTGAAAGGGCTGCAGGTAAGCTTATACCACTCCTTTTTGGTCTGTTTTAACTTTTTTTTTTTTTTTTGCAGTTGTAAGCAATGTCAGAAATTTTAAGTGATGTAATGTCCATGAGCCATGAACTGTTTCTACCATGCTAATGGTGACTCAGTGAGTTCTTAAAGTTGAGCTCTTAAAACTGACCTTTAAATCAGGAACAGCTAGTATAAGAAAACGTGGCCCTAGGGTGACCTGCTACCAAGACTATGGAACTTCAGCTGTCATAAATATATTTATAGTTATTGGTAACTTAATATAGGAAATGATTCACCTATTGAATCTATTGAGTCACTTCTTTGTGAACTGCTGGCTAGCAAGGTTGTTGGCAGTAAAAAGTGTCCGTTTCCTTTCCTTAGTAATGTCAGTAAGGAAAGTAAGGAGTTTGCCAAAAACCAATTTATTTCTTTATCCTTTGTCAGCATCTTTCTCGGGACCCTTTTTGCCTTCCCAGAGTAGATCTTTCCATAGAACCCTGAGCTCTTCAAGGGGGAAGTCTGTCCCCCTTTCAGATCCTTAGATGGTTAGGTAGTTTAGGACTTAGGTGTGGTGCAGCAAAATGCACCAAAGAATCTTCAGGATTTTTGAAGTTTTGTAGACCCTTTTTTCATATGACTGGTTTCTTGACTTTGGCCATGACTCCTCCAAATGGCTTCAGAAATGGTGTTTATTGTGTCAGCAAGTTTCCTACCTCAGTTCACCACAAATGCTGCCTTTATTGCCTGGGAGAGAGCCATGCTATTAATGAGTACCTACCTTTCAGAGCCAAACAGGAGACAGCCTTTACTCTGCAGCTCCATAAGCTCCACATAAATTCACCAGACAGAAGCATTTATTCAGAGCTGGACTCCGCTCTTATTTCTGGGGACCAAAAGCCCCTTCTCAAAGCAAAGCTTGGCCTATCCAGGACTATTTCTACCTTATCTGTTGTTTCCAGTGCTGAGTTTGTTCCCACCTTTTCAGTAAAGCTCTGGGACGAAATGACTCAAAGTAGCTGCAGAGGAGGCTGACTGCATCTTTTCATGGAACAATAGCTCTCATCTCTGTTCATTAAAGAAAAGGGTTTGCTGAAAAGAAGGGTCATAAAATAAAATGCCTATGCCTGGTACTCTTTGCCAGTTTTCTTCCTGAGGGAGCTAAGCATCAGCAAAGGAGAGCTTGCAGGAAAAAAAAAAATGCTGGGCAATTCAGTTGTTTTTACCTGCACTTTGTCTTCTGGCCATAGGCAGAAGGATGCTGGTTTGTTGGGTGTTTCGTGGCCTCCTGTGATGGACTCTCTTCTCCTACTGTTATCCCCATGAGGGGCTACCCTTGTCCATGCGATCCACCCCACTGCTGTGCGATTCTGGCTTGATGTGTCAGGTAGAGTTATCCTGCTGTCTTCAATTAAATAGTTGCTGAGGACCAGCCTCCAGTTGCTCATTTGTGGGTGCTGCTTGCAGTCAGCTACAGTGAGGTGGAAGAAGAACAGGTTACTGTTTTTCTTACTCTCCCTGCCTCCTCCAGAGTAAAATCTAATTAAAGGACCAAGGGGACATTGTCCCTTCATCACCTGATCTGTGACGTGTTCAGGAAGGATTTGGGATATGCCACCAAATAAAAATACTGCCATAGTACCTGCATAACACTTCTTAAAGCAGCACAATTATGAGTAAATAGCAAGGCTTTCTGTATAGATAAGTTATTTTTGGTAAGGTATATATTGTGACCTGTTAAGTAACAACTATTGCTGGTAACTGAGAATTTCAGTTATGGACATGGTTATTGACTAAGGCACAATAATGGGCTCTGGCAGAAACAGGTGAACCTCAAATTTCATTTTACCAAATCGAAATTAGGAGAGAGATTATAATTACCAACCCAAATCCAGGGTTAGAAAAATGTCTACTTTTCTGTTCATGCCTGTGAAGCAGGTTTTTGTAAACATGAACTCTAGGTATTATTGATGATTAACGCGAAGTCTTAGGGTATGCAAGTGTCTTTCTGACAATGGCTGACAAGCAGTAGAGGGCTGCAGGGTGAAGGAGGGATCTGTACATTTAACTTTATGGCAGGATGCTTAATCATTGGGTTAAGGGCTTAAGGCCAGGCCCCTTCCAAGGCTGACTGATCTCACTTGGCAGCGGCTTTTCCTGCTGTTTTCTCCCTTCTGCAGCGCACAGAACATGCAGAAGGTCTTCTAATTTGCTACTTTATCCATGGAGACCTGCTGGCAGAGGGGGTCAGGAGAGCTCAGAGATGTCAGAGAGCTACTGCTTGCTTGTAACTCCTCTCTGCATTTTACTTTTAATGAGTGGGTGTAAAAGACTCCATAAAATAGTTTGTATATGCAAATGAACAAACAAGTGAATTATCAAGAACTATCAGTTGGGGAGGTAAAAAAGTCAAGTGTCTTATCCTTCCTGGAGACATATGCTACGACCAGATAAGCAGTTCATCTTCCCAGGTATGTTCCATTAAGTATATTATCCAATCAACTAGGATATATAGGACATATTGCAACTCTAATCTCCTCAGGCAAGTAGTATTCAATTATACTTACCATTTTAAAAAGAGAAATATCCTGAGCATTTAGAGTGCTTGCATTTTTGGCACTCAGTGTTGTTATGTGAAGGCTAATAAAGTACATTCCAACTAAGAAGGCATAGGACAGGCAGATGAAATATTGAAAAAATAATATTATATAAGTCCTGAAGAGGAAATGTTTACCATCCCTCAAAATGGTTTCCTGACATCTTATCTAATGTTTTGAAATGAGGTCGAGGATGGAGAATGAGAGAGAATTGCTATCCATTTCTATGCCTACGGTGTATGTTTTGTGTATATAGTTATAATTAAAATAGACATGCTGCTGTATACTTTGTTTGCAAATGCTCTTTCTGTTTTAAAAGTGCATTCAATGATGTACTTTGTTTTGTTATGTAAATTGCTTTTTGGATTGAATACTGTTCAGACAGACCAATTTTCCTGTTACTCTTCTAAGCAAATATTAGAGATGTCAGAAGTCTATCTGTCCCAGCTCCTGCTAGCTCTCTTGAAGAGTTGTCTGCTCTACCACATAAGATGTAGCAAATCAACAGGTAAGTTCAGTCACAGACAGGTTCATAATTTGGTAGGAGACTACTACTTTTATTGGTTTGGGAAAAATTCTGCTTCATATCTGTTCCTGGAAGAACTTGCAGCAGGGGTTACAGTTGAGGTTGTTTACCACTTTCCCATATCAAACCCTATTTTCAGTTGTTTATCTTCTGCTAAGCTTTAAATATATTGGCAGAAAATTCAATGTCAGTTATATGATTTAAGCTAAATACTGGGATATTTCAGTCTGCGAAATATGTCCAGTATTTAAGAGAAAGAGAGATTAAGGGAAAATACATTGTTTGGCTGAGTATTACATATAAATGGTTCAGCATTTCACCGAGATGCTCTAAAGACTCAATGAAGCAAGGAAGCATTTCCAAAATTTCTTTATCCCTCCATTCAGCTCCGAAGTGACCCACGACCTTCTTCATTCAACCTGCAATTACAAAATGCTGTTGAGCGTATACATGTTCTATTTTCGCTCCTGCCCGTGAAATACACCAGTATCTTTAGTCTTCATATCCATATTTGGCCAAGGTATAAACATTTAAAACTTCACACATATTTTCTTATTTTTTAGCATCTACTTTCTTTAAAGGTCCTTTGCTTTTTGCACAGAGCATGTTCCGTACATCCATGCAACTGATTACGTATGCAATGTTATTTTCCTCCCTCTTTCCCTTTTGTTCCCCATCGTTCCACCAGCACCGAACAGATGTCATCTCCGAACAGAAAAGAATGAGCCAACCTTGCACTCCTTGTTTTCCCTCTTGCATGTAGGTGCAGCACAAAAGGTGAGGCTGCTTGTGGCCAAACAAATTCTCCCATATGTCCCCTCCTCTAAAGCCTTCCTTTTGCTCCTTTCTGGTGATCCCAGCCAAGGAAAGTAATTGTTTCCTGGTTTAGTAGCAGAGATATGAGAGCCAATGCAGGCAAGGAAATGGTGAGAAATACAGCATAGCCTTATGTGTCATCCCAGGGAAGGTCACCTGGTAGAACGGTATTCTTCATCAAAATTGATATGCATTAATCTGCTTATTAGATAGGCAGATTCTACCTATAGATTCCTAGTCTTCACGTATGCCTTTCAGTGTGACTAGTCAGAGCTGAAACCTTGCAAAAGTAACAAATCTTTAATTAGCCCTATGTGATCTGGAAGTGAGCAATGCACAATATATAAAAAGTTGGTTGTGCAAGAATTTCAATGTTTGCAAGCACAGAGAGAAACTGGGAGCTGTGGATAAGCTCCAGAGGATGTCTTTGGCCAAATTTAGCGTTACATGCTCGTGAAATACCTGGTATAACATCAATTTACAGAAGAACTAAATTTGTTAAGGTAAGTAGACAATTTAGTAAAGATACATACTTATTAATGGGAAGAAATATATGTAGTTGAGCTGAAATTGGAAGCTGACATCAGAGAAGTGATATGCCCCTCCCTGCACCCCTCTGTACCCCATTGTTGTTTTCTATTCCATTTATATTGTTCTCAGGGCAGTTCTAACCTAATCAGGTACAATACATCTTCCCCCACACGGCTAGAGCACAAGGCTATTTGTAAATTAAGGTTTTTGGAGACTGGCTTTTTCCCTTGCTTACAGTTATTCAATACAAAACCAGAATGAAATAAAAACCCTAATGTGGTAAATAGGGCTTATTACTTAGCGACGTTGCCTTCTATTTCCAATTTCAGGTTCCCAGTGAGTCCATACACTTACCTCGCTAGCTAACTTTGCAATGAACTGTTCATCTCTCAAAGAGAAGTGGGATTTCAGAAGATAAGCAGTTAAGACAGCATTAATAAAAGCCTCTGTTGCAACACTTACCTTTTGGTGGCCACTTGGGAAATGCTGCCTTCTTTTACATTACTTCTTTCCTGTATTATGCAGGAAAGAAAAGTATTTGTCTGGTTGTCCCCATAGCTCTTGCAGTCTAAATCAGGCCAGTCACAAATACTTAGGTCATGCTACATGTTTCCTCCTGAATTCCAATTTTTAGAAAAGTTCAGGACTCCCAGTGGATCAAATTAATTGGGGAGTGAACTCTGAATCGGTTTCTTGACCTTCCTTCTCCCTTAGTCTTTGTTTCTTGTGTTCTCACTGAATAAATAGTTTGCAGCTATCCAAATGTCAGGAATTTCAAATAGCCAGTTTACAAATAAGCACCCTACACTACCAAAAAATGCTACACAAAGATTATTTCACTTTTTGTAGTAGTGTGTTAGACCAAGAAAAGTGGCATTCGTGTTAAAATCTCTAATCTCTCTCTGAATGAGTTCTAGTGGAAGAGTCTGTTACATTACTTACGACGTGGCTGCTGTTATTCAAACAGGAGAACTACTGAAGGAGCAGCAAGATTATTTGAAGTAAACAGATCTGAACTGGTTCTGTCACAAAGCCAAAAACTTTCAAAACTAGATTTCATTTTTTGTTCACAGAATAATAGCTGTAATGATGGATCTGTAAGGTGGAAACATTATGGAAGAATAAAGGAACTTTTCTCTAATTTTTTCTCCCTAGTTTTCTATTATATCTTCATCATAAATATAGTAGAATAAATACTGTGTTGTATTGTTTTCCCTATGGCTTTACTGACCAGAAAACATTTTCAAATGAACTATATATAATGTCTTCTGCATAAGCGGCAATTCTTACATTTGGTAAGCAATTCCCGGTACTGAACTAGAAGTCCAACTATTAATAAGATATTTGAATTTGATAGAGTTCACACTTTCTACTAAAATCCATGTATTCAACAGTTCGGTGCATTATAGCGTGTAAGGAATACTCCTCTCAGGAAGAGTAAGCCAGAAATAGCTAATAACAGGAGTCCAATACAAGCTTGCAGCTGAAGGAAACCATACCCTCTGCTGTGAGACTTGGTTACTCCATCAAGAGTATGTGCCTACCACTATCTCGGCTAATTATCATGGTTGCAACGGAAGAAGCGGCTATTTTGCAAATAATAATATCCCTTGATCACCTGCAGTACAGGTCTGGGGTTATCTTTTACTGCCTGTGTAAAACCTCAGTATAATTGGTTGTGACTAAATCTTCCATGACAAGATTTTGAAATGATTTTTCATCTTGGCATTTCAGATGCATACCGTGCATGCCAAATTTTTAAGCATTAGTTCAAAAATTGTCTGAAGATAGCTTATAGGGTCACTAATGCACCTGAATGGCATTATTAGAAATTTCATGAATGATAAAAAATATCTGGGCTAATGAATGTTTAACCAGAAGTACATTAGAGCTTTTTATCATTCATCAAAGTTTATTGTTCATCATCAAAGTAGTTTCTAAGATGAAATTTTACATAGAATGTAGTATGCTGAAGTACAGAGGCTTTTTTTTTTGGTCAATCATAGAATTTAGGAAATATTCACAGGTACCTCTGCAGGAGATTTACTGAGCTTTGTAATTATTTACTGTCACTTTCGACTTAAATTTCTAGGCTTTGAGTTCAAGGAAAAAGAGGTATACTTTTCTTCATTTCCATATTGCCTTAGCTAAGTATCATCAATGTACGCCCTCAGCCTACCACTCGGTATTTTAAGGTCGTGGAGGAAAATAAAGCATGGTATGGTTTTGATTTCACCAGAAGCTGCTTCCTCCAGGAACAAGGTGCTGCTGTTGATAGGTGATACTGTTGCTTCTGTGCCAAGCAAACCAGCCTGTAGCACCCTCTTCGGTGTGAAAATGGTGATCAGTTCAAAGTAGCAGTTCCCTATAAGTTTCTGCCACTATTCAGAATGCAGGTATTTGCCTAATTAAAGGTAATGATAATGAGGATGTGTTACTGCTCAATATTTTAAAAATAAAGTGATAGTAGAGATAGTTTTATGATTATCACCGCTACCAGCATTTCAGTTGTCTTAATGAAATCACCTTTTAAAGGAATCGCTCACTTTCATTTTTACATCTTACAGACTCCTGAGACGAAGGGAATTATATTGTAGTTTCTTGCTGTACATAACTTCATACCAACAGCTTTCTCTTTCAGTTTTTGTTGCACAGAAATCAGGTGAATCTAATCCAAAATAAATACCTTTAATAGAAAAGGAAGAAAAAGGCAGAGAAGTCAAAAGTGTAACATATGCAAAGGCAAACACTGTGTGGATTTTGTATAGATGCTTAGCACGTGGAGGTTCTTTAACTTTCTGATTAGGTTTCTCAGGTTCATTATATATATACTGTTTTAAGAAGTAATGAAGAATATTGAGGAACAAAATTTGTTCTTTTCTCCTTTCCTCTTTCAACAGCAGTTTTAATGATATATAAAATCAGCAAGCCTTTAGAAAATCTCTTTTTCTTTTTAGAGAAATAGGAGATCTTAACCTAAAGAATTCCGTGGAAATATTGCCTTGAGATATCAAATTTATTCTGCATTTTAATGAAATCACAAATGAGTCAATTTAAAACTAGTATACCGTAAACTATTCTTCCTTCCTACATCTGTTCATAAACATAGAAGGATGTATACCTAGGGGAAACTTGGTTCCTCTTACATGCAAGGAGGAAAAATTCTAACTAGGAGTATGTATTTTTCTGCATTCCCTGTGGGTAAACATCACAGAAGAAAACCTAGTTAAGTTTCATTTCTAAGACACAGAGCTGCTTGTCAATCATTGTTGTTAATAAGGTTTGGTGGAGGCAGAATTGTGTCGCTGTGTATATCCGTGTAGCGTTGCAATTTGCATTGAGTCAGTCGAGCGCAACTTTTGCCTAACAAACCATACAAACCATAATATCAAAACATAAGACTAAGAAAAGTCTTATTTACTAACAGCTTGTTTTGCAGAAAGTTTCCTGGATTCTATACCGAACAGCAACTCTGTCTTTATAGAAACCTTAAAAAGACCAAAACAAAACAAACTTTGAAGACATGTTTAGTAATTACATATAATTGAAATAGATATATGTAATTTCTAGGTCTTCTAAATGGACATTTTTAGAAGTTAGAACTGACAAGTGCAGGGAGATTATAAATGAACCCTTGTGTAATCGTCTGCTTTTGTCAAAACTGGATCCCCAAACTCTGCTGAATTGCATTGTGTGTATAAGTATCTCTAAAATAGTATTTGTGCTAATTGACATAATCAGGCATCAGTGGTTACAAGTGATATCTTGGCTGTCATCCATTAAGTCACACAATGATATACTGCTGCTTAGGTTGACTGTTCATTTTGTTTAAAATAAGTGGAACATGAATAGGATAATCCTCGTTTGCCAAAACATGGGTCTGAAATCCATGTCTCTCTTGATAGCAATGACTGGTCATGGTCATATTTGGTGAATCGAAGGTATGTTTTGACCACTGTTAACTTTTTTTTGGTGACTCTGAGTAGTAGTATTCTTATATTTCTCTTCATTGTTGTATTAGGGGATTTCCTGGCTTTTTGTGCAGTGCAGGTCAGCATAGCATGTCGTGTATGGACTTCATATGCTCAAATTACATAAAGACGGTGCTTCATGAACCCAGCCACAAATAAAATACACAATGGAGTTTACATTACAGTAGCAATCTTGAGTAATTCTTCAATTGGGTAATCAATCTTGAGCAATCCTGAATAATTCTTGAATTCATTTTTGTTCCTGAAATACTCAAAGGTATATAAATGTCTGAAGTATAGAAGGAAGAGTCAGACTTAAGAGTACGAAGGTGGACTTTAGTGCTTACTTCATTAATTGTGGAAGTTTCTTGTCCCTGAAAATATATATGGACGTATTTGGCCCATGAAGATACTGCTACATTTCTCATTGCCATAAGTAACAGTAGAGAAATTAAGAGATCCGCCATCTTAAGTGCTGATCCACCATCATCACAATATGATCTCCTGAAGGTGTTTTACAAACATTACCATGTAGTGGGAATGCTACAGTGATACCTACTCTCCGTAATTCCTGTAAATTAATATTTTCTTAGCATCTCTTAATTTCTGTACTGAATCAGTTAGAAATGGTCACGATATTTTAAGAGCTTTTCTTCTTCTAATATGACACTTCTGTTTGAGGTGGAAGTTGTGCTCTCCTCCATCTCTAATTAGTTGTGCCAGCAGCCATAACATTTTATTATGTGATTCATACAGCTTTTATTTGGCATGAAATAGAAGTGAGCTAGCTTTGGGGTATGAGCTGTTCCAAGAGCAGAGTCTTTTATTTAATTCTCTTTAACATCACCTTAGAAGATACATAACGATTCCTTTTAGTCTTTCTCAGGTATTTTTAGGGACCTTGGTGGTTGTTCTCTTCAGAAGCTGTTAGCTGGCAGTTCAAAGATCAGCAATCGTGGTGTTGTCCCTTTTCTTCTGCCTATGCTGTGCATCTCCAGCCCTGCAGTATGGTTTTGCCAGTTGGTATCTGATCTCTGCTCACTGCAGCGTGATGACAAGGCCTGCCAAAACAGTTAGGATAAAAGTAAGCTTAATCCATAAACCAGCCAGTTGTCATTCACCATTTCTCTTTTCTCAGCTGTAGGTATTGTATGTGTTGCAGTGACATCGGTTGTGGTCAAAAAGAGAATAGCAGAACAGGGTCCGTAGATCAGCTCCTTTCTCTCTAGCTTTCGTACAGAGTATTGACTCAAACCACAGTGTCATAGTGGCTATACCTCTGCCAGGGCATCGAGGGAAAGGATACGTTCCAAATAGAGAGAGATAAAGAACTCAAGGTTACAGTCTGCTTTCTCTGTAGTGGTAGCAGAGTCCTCATTAGTCATACATTATTGTACGACAGCTTAAATACTGGTTTTAATTACAATTCAGATCATTGTGTTTTGTAATAATCTCATATCTAAGCTATCTTTATCCAAGTTTAGAATAAATTTAATAGAATGTTTTCCATGGTAGCAGCCTTTAACTCATCAAGACAGCTATATTAGATAAACAGGGTGAAGACTTTTTGGTTCTAGTGGTTGATTAGCAGAGGCTGGATCTCTTTGGTTTAAACGTAATATGAAGCAAGATGAAGGGGAGAAAAAAGAATATTTTATGATGGAATCATTTGACATAGCTTCCTTAAATCTCTGCCTTCTACCTAACGTCATGTTAGTTCAATATTAAAAATTTAAAAAGGTTCAAAAAGTAGATGGTGTTAGGTCACTGTAGTTGCTGAAAGAAGTGGTCAAAAGTGGACTAGCAATCCAGCATTTTAACATCTAGTAAAGCTGACATCTTATTTCTGCTTCGTGGCAGGACAATACAAAAAAATCAGGCAAACCCTGGGAGTCTGGGTTGGCAGTTTTAAGAACTTGTCTATCCTATCCATGCGCTTCCGTAGCAACCAAAGGGAAAGATTAATCTTCGGCTCCTGTGACATTGACACCTATATACAAAAAATAATTTCATTGGAGAATATTTACTATTCACCCCTGTGGCCATTACATGAATATTTAGCATAAGATCAAAATGCTATAACCATGTTCTTGCTTCTGATTCAAAACACACTATCAGGAGTGATTTGCTGTTAATATCAGAGAGCCTCTAGGTGACAACTGCCTCTCGGAAACCAGCCTTCATAAAATGGCATTCAAATGCTGTCTGATTTGCAAATGCGTGATTCTCCAGGGCTTTCTATACAATAACCTCAGATACTAAGTACAGTTTTGTCTTCCCAGAATTGGCTTTGGGAGGTTCTGTGCTTGAAGTTAGTTTTATTTGTGTTTTGTAACTTACTGATACAATTCTTCAAAGCAAATTTCTTAGACCTTTTTAATTTTTAAGATCTATTGATTTACTAAGAAGCAACTTTGGGGGGGGGAAACTGTCTAAAGTATTAAAAACTGGTGGGGATGGAAGAGCAAGTCCGATAAATGTACTTTGAATTACAGAAACACTTAAGAAAAACTTAAGAGCTTTGAGCCAAACATTCTAACGTATGTGTATACAATCAGTTTCTGATTCTTTTCTTTCCAGAAAATTGTGTAAAAAAACCTAAACCAAAATACAGAATTCTCAGAAATCTCCATCCTTCAGCAGATTCCGAAAGGTCAAAACTGTCATTCTGATATTTATGGGATACTATTCAAAACTGTAAGCTGGATCTTGTGCCTGTTCTCCTCTCTTCTGTGTATTTTCTCTTAAAGGTTGGTACTTATTGGGAGAATTAAGACTAATAGGATAACATCACATCAATGTCAGTGTCTTTGGTGGAGGGCAGCAAATCTTCTTTTCTAGTCCAAACTAATTATCTCTCTAACACACACACAAACACATGAAGTAGAATGTCTCTTACAAGTTGCCTATCTATTTCGCTTCAGGTTTTGCAGTGCAACAGGGTGAGTGGCAAATGCATTTAACCATTTAACTGCTAAATGTTTAACCATATTCCGGTGAGGATGCGTTGTGGAATGGACTGTAGAAACAGAGCAGAATTGCAACATTCACTCTCAGGACAGCATATCTCGTACTTTCTTCTGTGCACTTCCCTATCTGTATAGCTTTGAATATAGCAAAACTATGAACTCCTGAGAGAAGAGTTTATAACATTGAACAGGAAGAAGAATATTTTACAAGCATGGCAGTGGTTTAAGTATTCGTAGGCAATTTCCTTGCTTTTAAGCAAAACTGATAGTAATACACCTTGCAGTTTCTCAAATGTGTGTGTGCTTTCAGGTTTATGCAGAAATTCATACGTGCTTTGCTGAATGGGGGTCAGTGGCCTGTGCTGAGTAGAGATGGACCTGGGCACATCCTTAAATGTAAGCACACAGTTATGTGCTTTGCTGATTTGCCCTAAATACACTACATCACTAAATATTACTTATTACTAAGGAAAGAATGCTAGGATAATGAACCATAAATGTGTGCCTTTCCCAAGGGTATAATGCCCTTGATAAGATCTTTTAATGTATCTGTGTAAAGATATATAGCTCTTTGCTTATTACAGTACACTTACCTTTGCCTCTGACTGGAATGGAACATGTGCCATGCAGTATATTTACACAGGGAGGGAGAAAGTCTTGTCAAGAAGTACTGTAGATTGTTAAACAAACAAAAAATGACTGCTAAAGTTTGTGGTCTGTATAGAGGAATGTGTAAACTCAAAAAAAATTAAGTTATTCCTTGTCACAAAGTATGATTTCTTATTCCAAATGAAATATTAATTGGTAGAAAAATCCCACACTAACCATCAGTTTACAAGAAGATCAAAGATACATGAAATAGTTATAATGAAATGGTGAAGAATATTTACAAACCCTGCAGTTTGGGTTGGCAATCAGATTTGGTCAAAGCCTTACACTGAATTCTCTTTTCATACTATTGTTTTATCATTTCTGAAAAGAAGGTTTCTAACCATAGAAGTGAGGTTCTTGAACTGCCTTTGATAGAAATAAAAGTTAAAAAAAATCAGCTAATTCTAAGCTAGAGCAATCTTCATCAGCTTATTAAACTGATTATAAAACTTTGCCTCGAGAGCAGAGACTGGCCACATGACAGAGATTTCCCTTGAAGTCTTCAGTACCTATAGGAGAGCTATTTTGAGATAAATCACCATTTCAAGTGTTCTAGAACTTTTCCATGTCCAGTTGTGACGTGCAGTCAGCATTATCAGGCTGATGTTTTACCAATAGTATGAGCAAAAGTTTTCCCCTGTCCTCCGTGCCTCCTGGCACCGTGAGCAGCAGAGATGCTCTCTGTTCTCTTCCTGCAGCTGCTTTATGATGATTCTGAAATTCAGAAATATCTTGGCCTTATAGGTTTCTGGATTCTGCCCACTTCTCTCTCCTGCCTGTGCCTTCAGAGTGAAGCCACTTGGTTAGTCTTTTTCTATTCCATTGTAGAAAGTCTCCTAACTCTTGGTTTTCTTAGGAACAAAATTCCAAAGGATTTAAATCAACTGAGACCAAACCATCTATTAAACTGCTCTGCCAAATCAGCTCCTGAGCTTTACCATCCTCACTTGCTACTTCTTGACCCTTTTGAGAACACGAGCGGAGGAGAGGTTGCTCTCTGGTGCATCCTCCCCTAACACCTTCCAGCGAGGAAGAACCGTAGAGAGTGGGAGCACCGGTATTGCACCTGGATACCAGGAGAGCCGAGCTGTGTATCCTGACCCTAAGATCACACCTCACTTCATAGTCTTATGTTTTAGTAACGGAAGTTCACGACTGAACTTAGTACTTCTCTCCAGAGTGCAATCTCCCATTGTTCTCTCGAAGTAGCTATTAAAATGGGGAAAAACTGGGTTGGTTTTGCAGTTACCTTGGAATGCTATTATTTTTGTTATGAAATGATTTTACAGCTAAATGTATTAATAATTTAGCTAAACCTTGACCTCCTTTTGTAAAGAAAGGAAAAACAGAAGAGTGGAGTTAAATAATCCTTTTACTTCTTAAAAACCTCCATGATCTCTATCCTTGCTTAGCTCTCTTGCTATCACAATATATGCATACATACATATAAATATAGATAAAAATATATTAATAAATTGTACTAACCTGTGCATGCAGAAGAAAAATGAACCCAAATTTCTGTACTGTTTGCTGTATTGAACCTGCCATTTTGTTTTGGAATAGAACAAAAGTTCCAGCCACGGGTGCGCAAAGGCAGGATCTAGTGTCTCATACCTGATGAGAAACAGGTATGGTAGGCTGTTACCAGTGTTAGCTTGCTTAATTTGTTTAACAACATTTTTGTTTACTAATACTTGTACATGTTTAAGGTCAGCCTGTTCTCATCAAAGCAAACATTCTTAAATATTTTTATTGTAAAACTGAAACCAAGATTTGGGCCTCCATATTTGTCTCCTTTCTTTTCCTCAGCATGAAATATCTCTGTATTTGCTTTTGCTGAGTATCAAAGCCTTTTGTGATTATATACATGGGCAGATGACCTGCAGTCTTTTGTCATAAAATAATGTGACTTATTGGTTTATTGAGAATAATTTTCTTTTTATTGTACGTAATAATTAAATTATATATTCTTAATGTTTTAGTAAGAACAGATTATATTTCTCACTGACTGTTGGAAATAAGATTATTTTCTAATTGTACTTAGTAAAATCATTTTGCTATAATATCCTTTAGTTTTCAAAACAGAACTTGATTACTTCCTCTGGAGAAAATAAAAAGAGGAAGAAGCATGATCTCTCTTGATCTATTTTGCTTAAAAAAGCCAACCCATTTTCATTTATATTCATGTACATCTAGGTCCACCTTAAGCAAAATAGCTTAAAATAGTCCTCCATGCATATATTAGGATATTTTTCAATGCTATATTTGTTTTCAAATGTGCTTCAGATTTAGTGTGTTACATGTTGGGCTACATACATGAAAATCTCAAAGTAGTATATAATTAAAGCAATTTGCAAAGGATGACGAAAAGATTCCTATGCTCATGTGAAGTATGATCAGCTCTAATAATATTCTCGGCAGTACTTGGATTGTAAGTGAAGCCAGCAGAGTGGTAGCACTAGTAAGGTGGGACATTTACTAGTGAAAAAATACAGAACTAGAATTTCAGTGAAATGTGAACTTAAGAGACAGATAATAAATGTACATGCCAATATAGACAGGCTTTATTTATATACTGGATCTGGAAATTATTTCTAACAGAAAATTAACCTTTTTTCTAGCTAGATTTTGAAAGGACACATGAGAAGATGCTGGCTTGCAATAGAGCACATTTAGAGGTTGGACCCTTGTCACCTCTGTGTTATGCCTACAATTGCACTTACCTATTGCAATTTCTTTTATTTTTCAGCAATTCCTGACTAAACAGGAATTATCTTAGTGCAGGACAGCAAGGGGTGCACAGGGAAAGAAAGAGCATTTTATACTTCTTGTGTATTCTATGGATTTGCGCTTTTATTTCACTTGACAGGAAGAAGCACAGAAGATAAAACAGGCAGCATTAGGTTTTGATTTTTGGTTTTTTTTTTCTTTTTAAATGTCCTGAGACACTAACACTGTTCAGGCTGTGAGATTCAGATTTCAAAAACTTTTATTTCAAGTGTCGTTGCTTATCATTATGATAAAAGGACATTGCAACTGAGAGAAAGAAGATAGTCGTCTGTGTATATGTTCAGACCCTCTTTCCAGTAGGTATTTTCAAACATAAGATCCTGTTGAATTTGAAGTGCACAGAGGTTGATTGATGCTGTAATTGATTTAAAGCTGATTTCTCTTAGAACTGTCATGGGAAGACGGGAAGTGATAGCACAGCTTTCATGATGAGCACTGCATATGGTTTACTGATAAGGAAGCTGGAGAGGAAATACTATATTTAAAAACCTTCAGGATGGAAGGAAGAGAAGAGGGAAGGAAGGAAAAAGCTCTGACAGTGTTAACGTTTCTGCTGGATCCAAACTAGCATGGAGTCCTGCATCAGGGCCAAAAGCATGCAAATTGAAGAACTGGAACGCAGATCAAAGCAAAGCAAAAGGCGTTTTCAAAACAGCACTTCTTAAACTTATTTAAGAAAAAATGCATATTAAAAAATAAAACCCAACATAGCAGTAAATTGTTATAAGACTTGGATATTCCTCAAAATACTGTGACAAATTTCTCTAATGTCTAATTTACCTTCTGCAGTCAGTTTAGCCCAGCTGACTTGAAACTTTGGCATACAGATTTATATATACTTGTATGTGATTTTGCATCTTAAAAGGCATATTATTTTAGACTTTGCTTTCTAGTTTTGATAGCTCTTCAGGTGCCTGAAACTGGCACTTTTCTCTAAATTTTTTGTTCTCATGGTTTTAGAAGTTGCTCAAGTTCATTCACACCTTGAAAACAGCTTGAAAAATTCTTACCAGTCTGTTCCTGAAATGGGAAAATGCAGTAAAACCGGCAAATACTTTTAGAAATCTTAAGCTGATACATCATACTATGATTTAAGTGCAAAAATCATAATAGTAAACAATTCATACACTGTAATTTGTTAATTTAATTTTATGATCTTTATGTGGAAGATGAATAACCTTCCCAAGATTTGTGCCTTGATTCACATATCTGTCTTAAAACCTGGGATTTTAGTTGTGGCATTTCTCTGCGAAGTGCAGTTGGACATACGTAGTACCAGCAGGGGCTATTCTGCCTCCAAGGTTTTGATTCTTTATAGGTCTGCCAACACTTTGGAACCCATATATAGAAATACATGAGGTAAGCAAATGTTATTTATAGCATTTAATATGTGTGAGGTTTTTTATTACTTTTTTTGTAGTGATGATATCTCTTGAATCTTCTTTGGCTATAAAATGAAGAAACAGTGACGATTAAGTTTGTTTTATGCAAATGTAGGTAATGATCCATTAATCCATGGTATCAAAGCTATTTTCACATTCATCATGTAGTGACCTTCTAATATGGGGAAAATAAATAGAATTCCAGCCTATTCTGTTTAACTATTTCATTTTCTAACAGTATAATAAGCTTGTAGTGAAATAATCAAATTTTGAATTATAGTTGAGGAATGAGGAGCTTAGTGTTGGACACATAACACACACACCTCCCCCTCAATTAAAAAAAAAAAAAAATCAACTTTAAAAATTAAGTGTTTTACTTTTGGTTTTGGCACTTGGATGTCAGAGTGTAAAGAGCAACAGTGAATAACAATTAACTGTAACAGTGATAAGAGAAAAGCTGTTGTAAGCATAGTACATGGTATTAACAGACAATGAAATTGGGGTCTCTTTTTTTAACATTTTTCCACCCATATGCATATCTTTAGAATACTTGTGACTGGAAAAGGTACCTGCATCTTCTGTTTTATCCATATGGTCCCATAGTAACAGATGCCTGAAATGGCTTAGGAAAGGTGTGACTCATACTATCTGCTGGATTTTTCCTGGCATTTTTTCCCTTGATTTGTCAAAATATTGCACAAAAGAATGTTCATTTATAGGATTACAGACTAAAACCTACATTTAGAAATGCTGTCATAAATGCCTGCATGCAGTCTGGCTGTCTTTCCTGCCAAGGACTGTTAATGCTTAAATTAGCCATCTGATGGACTGGTGCCTTGTTGTTCACAAATGTCAACTGCTCATGAAAGAAATAACAGGTTTTTTCCATCAATTCACAGAATAACATTCTAAGTGAGCTCATAAACCCCACTAATTGCTGGCTAAAATTTGCATGTGCTTTCTTTTGCATTGTTTAGTGCTCCATTGTAGGTTAAACGGCAGCACATAGAGCTGCCACCAAGACTGCAAGTAGGACTCTTCAAACTTGGTCTCTGAAAGAAAAAGTGGCTGAGACAAGAAAGCAGAAAACTTGATCTCAGTCTTATTTCTTGTTTCTGGTTATAATTGTATATAATTATTAGGTAAAGAATTCAAATTCCAGGTTTATCCTCTATACAGGGTTTATTCAGATAAAAGGCATATTAATTTTCTATGTTTTTCTTCCATTAAAGTGTACTTTAGTGTTTAAGATGATACATTTGTTGTTTTTGTCTTCTCCATCTCCTCTTTGCCCTCATCCCTCCAGCTCTGAATTCCCCCAAATCCAGAACCTGTATCAAAGTTCAAATGAACTTAAAAAAACAAACAAACAAACAAACAAAAAATTATCTGTTTCTAATTTGGGAAGCAGTATTTAAGAATTTTCATCTTCTAAAAACTTTTTTCTTGAGTTGTCAAAAAATCACAAAATCAAACTGTGACATGTTTCCTATAATGTTACTTAATTTCTAAAATCATGTTACCAAAATAGCTATTTAATTTGTACTTTTCAGCAATTTTAAACTAGTCCTCTACTGTAGTCTTAGGAACTGTTCCTTAGAACACATTTTACTTCAGACATATAACTACCCCTTGAAGCTCAGACGTCCTCAGTCTGATTGAAAATGTGATTTTTACAGCTCTTTACCAAACAATTCTGAGAACCAGTTAATCAATTTGGGTAGCTACAAATACCTGGAATTCCCCATAGCTCACTAGCAGTTTATTTGACAGTAAGCAAATGGAAATATTTTCAAAGAAATAGAGGCTTTAGTGGACAGACTGAGAAAACAGAATGGAATATTGTCACCGTCGATGTGTTTGTATCAAGCATGAAGATAAGATTTGCCTATGTAAATCTCCAACAGCAGAGCCTCCAGAGATGTTCTTTAAATCTCTGCCTCCTCTCGACCTGTTCCAGAAAGGCTAGTCAGCATATTCAAAAAAGAATGTTCTTAATATTAGTTTAACAGTTTCATATATTCAAACTTTCAAATAATCAGAACATGGTGAGAATATACACCTAAAAAAGAGGCAGCTGATTGAGATGGAAGTGCTGAGGGGACAGAGTCACCTTGGAGGTAGCAAATGACAGCAATCCTTTGAGACTTGCCTTGTTTGCAGTGGGATTATGTTTCCAAAGCATCCTCTCACAAGGGAGGTAAGAGGGAAATTTTTCTTAAATATCTACCCTCTTGAACATTTTTATGTTTCCAAAATTCACAAATAAGACAACTCCTCTTTCTGATTCTTGCTCTCATAGCACCATGCCTAGGTTTGGTTTTGTCCTGTTCTATTTACAACAAGGACAGGTCACCAGAAAGGGGAAATGACCAAGTGTGGCTATTGCCAAGGTGCATAACGTACCTGGGACAGGCTGTGAGGATTATTGCAATACAGTATGTTATTTGAGAAAGAAGGTATTTTTTTTCCTAACTGACAGTGAAGGAACATTTGAAGCAGTTACTGTAGTTACCCGAACTGTATTTGACCAAGACAGGCCACACTTTCTTTAAAAAGAGTAGGGGACTGGTTAGCCAAAGTCGGCAATTAACTATTCCGTTTTATTTCCTGCATGTTACCTGCATGTGGGATGGTAAAGTACCTTGCTTTCAGAATGTGCGTGTACGTGAGCCAGCATTTGAAAATGAAGATGAGGGCACAGAGAGATCTGGTATTCACAGCAGGAATTTCAAACCTCACGTCCGGCACGCGCTGCTTACTTTTAATAGCTTGTGCTCTGAAAATCTGTTAAAAACTCCTTATGCTAGTTAAAACCAGGCAATAATGAGTCCATAAGTAACTGTTTGCTTTGGACCATAATGGAATATGGCAGTTTCCTGACTAGGCTCAACCTGATGAAAATGTTCAAATACAGACATCGTGAACACAGTAGGGTAACAGCTAAGGGTTGGCAATATAAACTATTCATCTGATATAACAGTGTACAAAATGGCTGTATCAAAACATAACCGATTTGAGAGTTTTGCAGCATATTTAATCTGTGTTCCAGCTTTTTTTTCTTAAGCCATATCGATTCCCTAAGCTTGTTAAAGTTGTAACTGATCATAATTAGCAGTAAGCTTCTAGGCTACTGTTGTAATAATACTTTCTTTTTAAAAGGCTACAGGACTTCATATATAAATTATATATAGGATTAGGATAAGTGGGCTTGATTAACTTAAGCTACACCAATGTTTCTAAGAAATGTCTTATGTTTTTATATGGGTTCGATAAGAGGTTCCCAAGGGTTTCTGGAATAAGTAATTTTCTTCTTTTTTTTCTCCCTCTTTCCTTGCCTGTATTTCTTTGTGGCTAAGAATCAATTGACTAGATGACTCCTTTTGTTTCTTTTTTTTGTTGTTGTTGTTGGGTTTTTGTGTGTGGGTTGTTTTTTTTTTTACCCAGCCCTACTTTCTAATCCTCTTAAATTACATAATTTTTTTTTTAATTATATGAGAGAGTAGTGTGGTTTAGACATGGCTTCAACTGGTATTTTGGTTTGGAGGAAGGGTTGAGGTTTCTTTAGATTTAGTAAGTATTTGTCTGGCGTTTGGTATGACACAAAAAGTAGCGAGTCATCTCCATGTTGGCTTGTGAAAATCGTCCTGCATCTGCTACAGGACATCACTTTCACTTTATTTAGATCAGCTGCTATGCTCCAGCAAAGTACTTAATGCACATTTCATTGTGCATTAAGAATTAATAGAAAAAACTAGTTAACATGGGGTTTCCGTGGAGAATCTTGATATTGTGATCTTTTGTTATGCATTATTTATGTATATTTGTTATAGTGGTGAGTGAAATGGGTAAGCATTTGGCATTTTAACATTGCGTAGAGCACACTAATGTAGAAAAGAATTCATGTGTGTTGAAATTGCTTCTGTGCCACATATTCACTTAAAAGCAAACAGGTCATTGTCATTGTTATATAGGGTGAATGGAAGTGTGGAGATGTGCAAGATTTTCCTTTTTTACAGACCACAGAACATTTCTTAGAAAATAAACAGAGTTCTATTACTTTGAGAGACATATCAGAGAGACTTCCAACTCACCTTATGTTTCTTTGAGATTTTCTGAGACAGAGTTGGAAAACAAGTACAAGTTTCAAAGATGATTGTATCAGTGCAGAGCATTATTTGATGTGGTTGAGGGTTATTATACACTTTTGCTGCTGTTTTCAGTGAACTGTCAATAAAGTATATAATAAAAAATTTAGGCACAGATTAGCAGTAACTAAGAATATGGTTACTTTTAGTAATGAAGTTAGAAAGGCAGTGAATAGAAACTGCTCCTATGGGTATTGTGTTCTCTGGTTTACTAGTATTGCTGCTTCGAAAGCTTTGTGAAGAGAAAAAGGAAATCTGCTGAGCACTATATAGTTGAATGTCGTAAGCAAGTGATATTCCATAGCTTGAAAAAATAGCTGATAAAAGAAAGATTGTAATTATGTTGCTGATATTAATGTTTTAGGGGAAAAAAAGTTAAATAATTTGCACTGATTTGAAATACTGTATTGTTTGTGGAAGATGATTTACCTCTCAGAAATAAGTATTTTTGTAAAATTTATATTAAAAGAGATATATGAATAGTAAAGCAGTTAAACCAATTTTCTGTGCAATGTTTTTGACCAGAGTATGAACTTTTCTCAAGGTCTAAACCTTTTATTAGCTCTCATCTGTATCACTGCTGTCTTCAGTTACAGCAGGTTTACATAAGCTCCTCATTTTGTTTTGATAGTGTCAAAACTTTTCATCTTGAGATCTGCAACATTTAATTTTTGCTTCATAATTTTGATTCATTTATCTAGATGTATAAACTATGCTAAATCTATATTGTAGCAACATCTGTTTTTCTTAATAAGAGGCCTGGGTGCTTAATCTACATAACACAGTGCAGTATAATATCCAGAAGTAGAAAGAAAATGAAATGACATTTCATTTGTTTCAGAACTTCCAATGCAATTCATGTTCTATAGGGACGTCAATTTTTATTTCACTGCAGTCTTTATTTTTAAATATAGAAATATATGTGTCTGTTTGTGTATGAATATATGAATACATGAATATATATATATGAATATAAATACGCAAACATAGTTTAAGAAATTTTAGGAACAATTTATTTCTGGATGTTTTTAATCAATAGCTTTCTGTTACTCTCTGCTCTGCAACAATTTTTGGCAATATCCGACGCTGTGTTCTTCAGTCAATTAGCTAAATTGCTCTTCAAAAGCCTCTTCTCAACCACTAGCTTACTGGCTAGAGCACATCACCAAAATACTGAATGGTGGTAGAAGCAGGACCTGGAGAGGTAGCTCTTCCCTCCACCCACACTGTAGAGTCAGGTTTACTTTTTCCCTTTTTTTTAGCTCAGTGGTTATGTACGTAATCCATATAAAATGTGATAGCAGAAACAGATGGAGTTGCATAATACCCGACAGCATAACAGTTGGGAACCCTCCAAGGAGGTGTGAAATAGGGATTAAAGTCTCCTCAGCTGGAGGAGGATATGGACCGGGATCTCCCCTGGGAAATGTCTTGTCAGCAGGATAGGCAGAGTAGTAGGCAGGGGGGCACCTTTTTTTTTCTTGAAATAATCAGAGCTCATCTACATGATGAGCCTTACAAGTGAAAGAGCTGAATGTAGTCTTGCCCTGATGGGTCTTGAACATTTTCAGACCTCATTTTTGTGCCTGCTCTGTAAGAGGAGCTCTGGGTACCCATAAGCGCTAGAAAGTTGGATGTAAGCTCTTAATGTTTATGGATTTAGATGCCTAAGGCTTCTTGAAAATGTGTTCTAGAGTTTTATACCAAAAATGTCAAATTAAAGTTACTTCGGCAATGGCATTTTTGTTGTTTGTATAGAACTGTTCTTTGTAATAACTGAAGTAACTCATCTGGGGAAGGTACAGATGCCAGACAGGAGGATAATACTGTGCCAATATTTAAAAAGAGTAAATGCAACAGTCCTGGTGATTGCTGGCCTGTTAGCCTGATATTGATCTGGAGCAAAATAATTCAGTGGTTAATACAAGGCTTGCTTTATAAAAATTTAAGGAAAGTAATGTAATTAATGCCTAACAGCATTGGCTGAGGGAAAATAGATCCTACAAAGCTACCTTGATATTGGTTTTGATGAGATTACAAGCTTGATTGATAAAACAAAGACATTGACATTAGTCATATGCCTTGGAAAAAATATCTGTAGCACGTGATACCTTAAGAAGAACAGCAAAACAACACGATACAGTAGATTAAAAATAAGCAACTGGTATATTTTAAAACAATTTTGTTTAAAATAATTTTGGCATCACTGAGTAGGTATGTTTTGAGGTTCTTTTTTCTGTACTATTTAACACTTTTTATCACACATAATAAATATGAGTATTCATAAAATTTTCAGATTACACAGGGGTTAGGGATGCGGTTAATGATGATAGTAACAGATCAGATTCAGAGTGGCTGGAATTCCTTGTGTGCAAGCAAGCAGCATGCAAAAAAGCCCATGGTTTTAATAAAGTCACACTTTCAGAAAGGAAGATCCTACCTAGGAAGTTATTACTCTTGCAGGCTGTTATTTTGATGGAAATGAATTAAATATGAGTTCTTAGTGCTATATATGTGTACACGAGGTGTATCAGGTAAGAAAGGAAAAACGGTGCTTCTGAATTTTGTTCGTTTATAAACACTGTCAGAAAGTCACCTATCTCTGTCCACAGTTCAAGGCATGTGTTGACAATTTAAACAATAAGATCCTTCCAAGAAAGATGAAAAGTCTATATGCTTTCCCTCTAATGGAAAACTGTAAGAAACTAAAAGATCTTAATTTGTCCGAATTGTAGAAGTGAAAGTTAAGGCCTGACTTTGTTTTTGGATGGGGAACAGTAATTTGATAGATAATTGGAGGGGAAGGGGTACTTTCCTGTCAAACACATAGTAATTGCTAAAGGCTGAAACCATAGGTATATGGTTTTACTGGATTTCTAAATAGTGGAAAATTCAAACCATTTTTTAGCCTTAGTTACAGAGCTGACTGAGCTGTATCACTGCCGTGATCCTTTCCATTTTACACTGAAGGATTATCATCATTATGGTGGTGTGTTTGTGAGGCCAGCTGAGCCACTGTCCAACAAAACATTCCAAGTTTTGCTCGGTGAGGGCATCAAAAGTTGTTCCAGCAGAAAATTCCAAACACTGTTCTATGGGTAAATATGCAAATCTGTCTTATAACATTTCGGTCTTCAATTGCTGATAGCTAAAGACATATTAAAAAATTCCATGCACAAATTCAAGAGCAGGTAATTGTTGGCTGTGCGAGTGCTGTCTGTAAGAGCAGGGAAAACCTCTATCAAGCTAAAGAATCAGCCATTGTCAAGAAAGAGCAATATATACCTTACTGGTATATATTACTTTGAGAAGCTTCAAGACAGAAATGACAGTAAGTGGATTTTTGGAGGGTGAGAAAGAATAGAAGATAGACAGAATAATCCCCATACCCGAGTTATGCAAGACAAATTCCCAATTTTATTTTTAGCAAGATAGAACAGTCGTAGAGAATAGAGCAATAGGCTATAAATGAAGAGTGCTGACAAAGCATATGTTGTTAAAAACTGAGAAAGGATAATTAAATAGGACAGAGAAGGCTGAAATTTTGTCAGCATTCCATAATGCAAATGAAAAAAAGCCATTACAGTTGATCTTCCTTGAGGAAGTGGTCTATGTATATTCATTTCTTAAATCAAAAAAGAGATTAAACGCTTCAATAAAAAGTTCTGAATTTTCTACCTCAGTTTATTGTAAATATATTGATAGAACTAGATTTAGAGTTCTATAACTAGAGAGATGAAATGGAGAATGATTCTCAAATTTTTTTTTATTATTATTATTATGTTGTGTTAAGTTTTGGTGTAGAATTAAAAGAGGCCCTTTTTGGGAAAGGGAAGAAGTAGCAGTTGATCGTGTAAGGAGAAGAGGAGAAACTGGCATTAGGAAAGTAAGTGCTAGTTTTGAATATAGAGTTGACTTAGAATTTCTATGCCAAATTCATTTTTGTTTTAAGGGCTTAATTTACTAAAATATGCCTCTGAAAGCATCCTAGACAGTGTTCTAAGTCTAGTTTTTCAGCACACTTAAAATTGCTTTTCTTCTCTGCTGGTTTTGTGAGCACATAAAAATGAATACAGGTCACTCATTGTTCATATGCTTAAATAATAAGTGTTATAAATCTGTGTTCAGGTATGTGCCCCTATGTGTAGTGTGCATCCTCAAAATAGTCATGCTTTCAATACATATTTTTTTGGTTCTCTTATTGTTTAGTGTGCATTACTCTATCGAGCTAGATAAATTCTGATTGTCTTCAGAGTAGACGGGATAATAAAACAAGAACATTAGTAAACCCCAGACTACAATTTCAGGTAAGCCTGAAGCAAGTATGGTTAAATGTTCCTAAATACCCATATGCTTAACATAGCGATAATACGTTTTGTTTTTACAGACCTATGTACTTTTGGTGCATGAGCTGGTTTTGGGGTGAGGGGGAAACTGTTGAAAAAGGCAAGTTTTTCCTTGTGCTATGCTTAGAAGTATGAGGAGTGCTATAAATCTTTCACTGGAGGCAGCCTTCTGAGTTTCTAAATCTTCTGTCTTAATAGGAGATTCTGTCGAACATCTGAAACACTGAGGACCTCCTCATAACTGAGCCTCAGGCTCAATTAACTCCATCCCTTACTGATACTGAAAAAATATTTTGTTGAAAGCAAAAGTATTTTTCAATTTGCCACCATTCTTACTAAAAGAGACTAAAAAAATTACTGAAAGTTCCTGGTGATATCATATGGTCCCTATATTAATCTGTTTTTTCCATCCCTGTGGTGTAATTCATCATCAATATGGCTTAAAAATGAACACATATTCATCCTGCCTGGGCCTGGGATCCCTGTAATCCCCTGACCCAGGCTGGCTAGCTGAACAAAAGGAAGCCTTAATTAAATTATTGCATAAATTCCCTTTGGAGAAGCTGAATAAAATTCACTAGATTTAGAATATCCAGCTCTGAGCAGATGTGAAAAGAAATCTGGAAGCCTAGTGAACTGGCAAAGAAATCCCAAATCTAAGCTATTGCAATGTGATGCTTCGAGAGATGATTATTTTTGAAAGAATTGCATCGCCTTTTGAAGCATTCTTGTTTTTTCTCAACCTAGCTAGTGTCTGGGAGGTTTGTTTGGATTTGATTAAATACATTGTACTTATGACTGACAGTTTAGTTGGTGCAAAAGAGGGGAGCATCTAGGTTTGCTGCCTCTTTGCTGTGCAGTGTACAAACTTGTCAGAAGAGAAGCAGAGAAACATATCTGTTTTTCTGATATGACAGGCTGCTGGAGAACAGCAAATATTATATGTAGAGCTTGTTGGCTTTGTGAAGCCAGCAGGGATCTGTCAGTTTGATATTTTGGTTGAAAAGGGGAAGGGGAAGAAGGACTTCCCGAAATACTACGTTAGTAAGAACTGTGCTGAAAACATCTAAAATGACTGTGTTTGAGCGCCGTGAATCAGGTGCTGGGAGAGATGGAGAGCAGAATCTTGAGCATGGTCTGTGATGGGCTGTACGCTCCTCCCAAATACCATCTTACACACGGGTACAATTCCTGAAACCAAGGAGTGCAAGTGTCAGTTTGAAACAAGACATTTCAACCTGCCAGTACTGGGTAACCACTCAGGACACTTTTCATTTTTCTCAATTTAGAACAACTGTAGATTTTGAAATACTAAAACTGCTGCGATAGAGTATTGCCACAGCCTTGCAAGGCTTTAATTGCGTGCCTGTGTTTGTGGCTTTCTGTCTAACAATAACTGTTAAGTGAACAGATTTAGGATGTTATTGTTAACTGTGGTACTCCATGGCTTGTCATGAGTTTTGATGGAAGAGTCATCTCTTCCATTTCAGGATGGAGCTCTATAGCTCAAACTCAAATTGCTGTCTGAGTCTAAACTTCAGCCCAAAAAAAACGTACCAAAGATGACATGCATGAGGAGCAACAGTGTTACATCGGATTTAGCTCTGGTATTATATTTAGCTGCCTGACAGCTGGGATGTTCCTTAACAAGATGTGGTCCGGTGATAATACTAACAGTACAAAACCTGACATGATACCTTAACAATAGCATGTTCTTTCAGTTCTCCTATGCTCCCTTAATGCCGCTACACAAGTAGCAGAGGCAATTGCTCATTGACCAATTCAGTTGTTTTTATGTAGTTGGACATGTTGCTAATGCTAATCAGTTAGGATCCCTTGTACTACTGGGAGGTCTTTATTTATGGGACTGAAAGCATTTTAAATCTCTTTAGAAAAATATCTTTCTAGAGAGAAGTGAATAATGATCTGAAAAAATGAGGAAACCTCCCACTTTTCCTCTTTAGTAAGGACTTTTTTTCAGGGAAATAAGATGTTATGGAAGTATAGGCTCTTGTTTTACACCGAACAATAATAATAGTGATGATAAAAAATAGAGTGAATCAGGCTGTTTGCATATGGTTCCTCTAGCAGCATTGTTTCTGTTGTTTCCTTCTACGCTGTCACTGTTCATCTGTCCAGTGAGCCATGTTGGGAGCCGATCTGTCTGCAGACTATTCAGTTTTTTGATCAGTAGGGTTAGCATTTGCACGTTAAAGCTTTCTAAGCCGGCTTGGATTGTGCAAGTGCTGGTGTTGGCCCACAGCAGGAGGACAGCCAAGCCTGGGTTATAGAGGAAGATCAGGAGCAGGTATTTTAAACTGCCATGGGACTGTAATCCTGGTGTATTGTCTGACTGATGTATGTCTTGAATGGGAGGAATTTAGCAATTTGCTGGGTAGGTTGTTGTTTTAGAGAAAAATACTGGATAATACCATCCGATGGCTCAGGCAGAATGTCTTTCTGTTGATTTCAGTCCTTGACTTTTGCCATTAAGTTGTGTTTCACTTTTTGCAGTACAGCGGATTTTTAGCAGATTTTCAGCTCTCAGTTAGCTAATAGATCTGCATGAGTAGGTTCACGCTGGCTTAAATGTTGCCTCACTGCTGACTTCATGCAGGGTGTTCTCAACCCCTCCTTTGCACAGATACAAATTTTTGAGAGTGGGGCAAGGAAAATATTCTGTCTGTCACATCATGTAAAATGGAGTTTAAATAACTTTTTTGGAAAACTATGAGAATGCAAAATCAAAAAATAAATTAAAAAAAAAAGGAAGGAGAGAAAATGTTTCCTATTGGGAAATAGCTTTATAATGAACTCTTACCTCCTAACTATTTCAACTAGATATGATAACTCTTATCCAATAATAAATAAAATAAAACAGTAGCTAAATCAAAGTTCAGTTAGATCAGGTATACACTAATAACAAATAAGCTTAAGGATTCAGAAGCGTAGTCCAGAAGCATAAAAACAGCTAAACTGGTGATACCAAGAGTCCAACCAGTCCAATAAAGTCTTTTGGAAAGTGGCCACTAGGGAAACATAAAAGATAAAGGAAAAATGGAGACTTACCCAACCTTGGGATACCTCGCAGGTTTTAACTGATGACTTAAGGAGAAAAGAAAGGCAATTCTGAGCTGGAATTTTTATCTGTGCCATCATAACTGATAGGCAATGACAGACTCTACCCTGACCTGTTTTTGAACCCATTGACTTCCATCAAATCCTGTAACAGTGTGTTGCAAAACTGTGATTTTAAATGGTGGCTTTACAACATTCATTCTTTTTAAATTTGTCCTCCTTTTTTTGTATGAAACACATGAAATAATAATGGATTTTCTTCAACTTCATTATATGATTCATTATTTTATAGAGTCTGGTCTTGTTCCTGTTTCTTTATCAGACTGATTTTGCTCTAATTGTGGTTTTTTTTTTTTCCCCTTTTTATTATCTTTTTTTTTTTCTATTTAGAAACTTCCCTACAGTGTATCTTAATTTTTTTGTACTTTTCCATAGCTCTGCTTTAAGTCCTTCTTAATGTAAGATGTCTAGGATTACATGGAAAATTCCAAACATGGTACATCATGAATTTATACAATGGCATAATGATGTTTTTGAGATATTCTTAATGGTTTTCTATTTGCCCTTTTGAACACTACTGAGCATTAAGCTGACACTTCTAGAGAACTGTGTGACATGACACCAGATGTCTTGTGTGCGTGGCAATGTATTGTCTAAGGCCTATTATTGTGCTAGGTAGCGTTATTTTTACTTGTGTGCAGCTCATTGCCATTGAGCTGTATCTACCATTTTATCACCAGACATTCTGTATTGTCTGTGCCTTTTCAAACAAACGTATGTACAACGTTCAAACTTGCCATATGATTTACTTAAATGTTGAATGTCACGGATCTGAGCACTGATCCTTGAAATAACCTACATCTCCTATTATGGGAAAAAAAAAAGTAATTCTACCATATCCTTTTTATCTTTTAGGGAATCTTTAATTCACAATTCTCTCTCTTATCTCATGATGATATAGCTATTTTAAGATATTTAGGTAAGGGACATGTCGTGGTTTAACCTGGGAAGCAGCCAAAAACCGCGCAGCGGCCCGCTCACTCCCCCCCCCCCAGTGGGATGGGGAGAGAATCGGAAGGGTAAGAGTGAGAAAAACTCATGGGTTGAGATAAAGACAGTTTAATAGAACAGAAAAGGGAAAATAATAATAATGATGATAGAATATACAAAATGAGTGATGCACAATGCAATTGCTCACCACCCGCGCTGACCGATAACCAAGTAGCGATCGCTAGTTCCTGGAACGCGCCTACCGTTCATATACTGAGCATGACGTCACATGGTATGGAATACCCCGTTGGCCAGCTGGGCTGGCTGTCCTGACTATGTTCCCTCCCATCTTGTGCACCTAGCTCAGTCGGGAGGGCATGGGAGCTGTCCTTGGACTAGGAGGGCACTTAGCAACAACTGAAAACATCAGTGTGTTATCAACATTCTCCTCATACTGAATCCAAAACGCAGCACTAGGAAGAAATTTAACCCTATCCCAGCTGAAACCAGGACAGGACACTAGCAAAAAAGGTTATCATATAGACATAGCTTATATTAATTATTCTTTTCCAGAAGCTTCTTGCCTTTTCAGTGGGCTTGTATAGACTTGAGAGGCACTTAAACACCATTTTAACTTTTTCTCTATGTATCCTATTAATTCTCTTATCTTATATGTCTGTTTGATACGATTTCCACCTGTTTTCTAAGATTACGTGTCTCATTTTCTATCTACACCAACTTACTTCTGTTTTATGTAGATACTAATAACATACTAATTGCTGTAATACTGCACCTCCTAGTAATACTTCAAGGGATGCGAGTATGATCTGTCACATGTAGGTTGTTCCTTAGTCCTAAAAAGTAAAAGAAATGGAGTGAAATACCGTATTGTCTTGTAGTGCGTCGATTTTGCTTTGGGGGATGGAATTTCTTAAGAGGGGTGGAGGAATCTTTACTTGTTTACATAGGCACAGAGCTATGCATTTCTGCTGGAGAGAGCAAAGGTCAACCAAACTAATATATCTCAGTTTTTAACAACGCTTCATTCTGCTGAAAGGGACACGGAGATTCCTCTTACCTTGAAGACCCTCCCCAGAATTTCTGATCTGGGTTAGACTCAGTCCTGTTGTTAAAGATACAAAATGCTGAAAATGGAGGCCACCAGAGATTTTGGAATACGGGCACAGAGGCATATTAAAGGACAGTTAAGGACAGATTAATAGTAGTATTGAATGGGAATATCTGAACAGTTTTATTTGCTCTTTTTTTTTTTTTTTTTAAAGCCATAATGACCAAGGTGATCATTCTTTTTAAGCAGAAAACAGACTACTGTCTATGCCTGAGCTAGTATTGTAAGAATCTATGTGCAAACCTGGAATTCTTGATGATTGTGGTTATTTATTTACATGAAGGGGGGGAGGGAAGTTTCCCTTAGCATTTTTTTTAATCTGGATTTTTACTGAGCTCACATTATGAAAATGACTTGCCTCTGAAGACTTGTTCTATATAAATTTAGCCTTCATGATTAAATTTAGCAATATAGTGAAACAGAATTTTAACTCATTTAGAAATCTCAATCCATCTCTTAATGAAGTTTCCATAATCAATTTATATGGGGGGGAAGAAAATAAAGGAAATTCAATATTTAGCCGTTAAAATGTGACACTGTGCAGACCCCAAGACACTAGGAAGAAGAAAGTACTGCTAAGCTTTCCTTTAAAGAACATTTTCCATTGTTCTCTAGAGGCTAATTTTCAAAGTTAATTTTCACCAGTGGAGAAGTACTGTGTTTTGAATAGCAAAATTTGATGTTTTCTTTTATTACTGCTAGAAAACTTACTCAGTTTAAGCTAAAAAAGATGTTTTGATACATTGTCTTTCTCAAATAAGTTCCCAGCAGTGAGAAGTTACAGATTAGTGTCAAATGGTGATTCTCTGTCACTGAAATATGTTCTAAAACAGCAGTTTTCACAACACAAAGCTGTCTGGAATGGTACTATGTAGTGCCTCAAAGACAGTACATGTTCTTGAGTTGCTCCCGGGCAGATGTGAAGCGGGGGAATTAACAACCTGCACTGCTCTTGAAAAGACGTAATTTTTCTCTTCCCCCCCCTCCCCATTTTTCCCCATGTAAGTTCTGCAATAAAGCCAAAAAATGAGATTTGGTATTAATAATGTTTCTTACCTTCTGAATGATTAACATTTAGATGATGACTTAGTACGAATAAGATTATTCAGTTCTTCTGATTATAAGACTTAATAGTGATAATGAACTCAAGGTTAAATAATGCTTATATAGCACCTTTCAGTGGGGGAGTTCAAATATTATATACACATAATTAATTATGCTTTAGAAGATTACTATTATAAGCATGTAAGTAATATTAAGAAAAGCAAAAGTTAGCAAAACCAGTATTTTGTCCCGAATTCACATTGTGAGTCAGGAAGACAGAGATGGGAGCAGAACCAAGCAGTCCTGAGTTTCAGGCCCTCTTTTAATCACTGGACACAAATACTGTATTAAAAACAAACCAAATCACATTAGAAACAGAGAAATGGCTAACTCTGCACTAAAATTGCTATTCTGTTAACTTCAATTAGCTTAATTTGGGGGAGGAGTGAGTATATGTGAGTAAAACTTTGGGAGAGGCAGATTTTTTTGTCAGAATGTCACTTCAGTGGCACTGAAGTGTTGAGGTATGTGTGATGGACACAAAGAGCCTAAGCAGCAGAGCACATTTAAGTGCCAACAAAAGGTGAGGTTACCACTTAAATAGAAAAGGGTGGCTGTCGAGGGGACTGAGAATTTGCTGCAACTTTGCTGTTCCAGTGCGTGAACAGGTCTCTTTGTTTGGCTCAGGTTTCCCTGCTGCCTTTGCAGTCAGCCAGCCTTTAAATGTGAACAAAGAGATAAGGTTTGGGGTCTTCTGGTTTTTGTTTTGTTTTGTTTTATTTTATTTTATTTTATTTTTTATTTTATTTTTATTTTTATTTGATTTCTTCAGAGCTTTATTAGTGAATAGGATTCTAATTAGTCAAAACAGGAAAAATATAGATGTACAGTTCACAGCATGGATGCTCCTTCCCAAAAGCAAAAATAAATCTGAATTATAAAATATTTTGAATTACTTCTCTTCTTTTAGTAGATGTAGAACCTTTTGATTTGAATGTACACATTTTTTTGTTACAAGAAGTGGAGGGAAGAAAGGGCAGGCATGGAAGACATTTGTCACTTGGAAGAAGAGATACGGCCCAAAATAATGGAGAACCAAACACGTAAAGGTGTTTTTATGAGAGTCAATGCCACAAAATGTTGCTTTTTACCATTTTCCCCCCAAACAAGCTGTGAGGTGAGAAGTCAGCCAGTGCCCACTCAGGGGATCTGGGAATCCATCAGGCTGAGGGTTTTACACCTCTGAGCTATGGGAACCCCTTGCTCACATCTTCATGAATACTTGATCTCAAGCGTATCCCTGCCAGTGGAAAACTGAGGAATGCGGCATGCACATGCACACAGTCACATCAGGCTGTATTTACTGCTGGAGTCCGGGAGCGCGTCCGTTCTGGCCCTCACCTCCCATGTGTCTCCAGGGTGAGGGAGGGTTTTCTGCCCTCCTTAGTTAGCTGAGAAGCAGAACACATTCAGCTCTGGCAATTCAAAATGAGTGCAAATTAAGGTAAATTAGAAAATCATGAACTATTTAATACTCCTATTTCTACATTATTTATTCAGAAGAAATTTCTATTAATAGTGCATTGGACTCACAAAGCAATTAACTCCATCCCTTTCACAGATCCCTCTACAGATACACTGACACGCTCTGCAGAACAAAGGATTTGATCTTTTGGGACTAAGATGCTGGTTTTTTTTTTTTTCACTTGCTTATCACTGTGTTAACATGTGAAGGAAAATGATTAGTTACATTGCTGCATTCTGTGAAGACGTAGAAGGTCAGGAAGATGTATCTAGATCTACATCCACTTCAGAAATATCTTCCATTGGTAATATTCAGAGCCTCTAAAATGATTGTCTCTTCTTCCTTCAAGTCTGCTTTGCCCTTGTCTCCCTGAGAAATAACGACTCAGTACGCAGCTTCTGATTTCTACATTTAGTTTGGTGCCTGACGGAGATACAAAACACAGATAATGGTTCCTTTCAAACAGGACGAGTGTTGTTAGATAAACTATCAAGTATTTCTTTGGCAGAAAGATGCATTCTTTTGCAGTTCCATGGGGTTCAGGAGTCAATTTTAGCATGGTGGAGGCCTTTGTGCAAGATGGTTTGTTTTCTACAAAGCTCTAATAAATACTGTAATGCTGAAGTAAATGCACACTTTAATTAATCTAAAACATAATTTATACATTAGTTTCCATAGTAACTTGTCATTGCTGTGGCATGGTTGGAGCTAGTGACATTTGTGAGCGTTGAAAGTCAATTTATGCAATGATTTACAATGTAGCATTTGATTTCTCAAGTAAATATTGTTTTTGTTGGTTATGGCCAGCTGCATTTGTATTGAAATTGTTATATATTCCATAGGTATAAATGAGATGGGAAAATAAGTCAATGAGGTCACTGTATTTTAAGCATTAAGAACGTAATTGAAATCTGTTTCTGCAGAAGGCTGTATTTTCAAAAATATACTACTTCGACACATGGGAATATTGTTTCTTCAGGGCTTGCTCCACTGTTAAATAAAGATTTAAGTGTTTAGCTCTGAAGGAATCATCACTTTCAACCAGGGACAATTCACTGTGCCAATAAAAAGGTTGTGTACAATTTAGAAAGAACAAGAAAACAATGTTCTTGGCTCTAATTAGTTTTCTTGATATATAAGGTAATATATTTCTCAGAAGAATATAAATGATACTAACACTTTTATTTTGACATAATAAGCCTTCTAAAGAATTACTGAGTTTAAATGAAAAATACATACAGTACTTGCAACCCTGTTTTCCACTGTTACACTTGGAACTATTGTTGCATGTATCTGTACATGGAGGAAACTCTCATGGATTAAACGAGGAGCTATTGCTGCTGCAAACTTATTTTTTTAATAGGCACCTTTAATAGATTATAGAAATCTGCAGCAGTAGAACATATTGGAGAAGAGCTAATTCATCCCAGAATGGGTTTGCTGGTGTGCAAGAGAAGTGACGCACAAATCTTGTCTTGAATACAGAATCTGATAGCTGCAAAACCACAATTTACCCAAGAATGGTTTGACGAAGACACCGCAGCCGATGCAGATAAAGTTAGAATGCCAAATACCCATGATTTGATGCAGATTTATCTGTGATTAGTTCACATCATTGTGAATATAACTTGAGCATCTCTATACTGAACTCAAAGTCAGGGTACCATATGGTAACAGGTTTAATTCTTCAAAGCTTTAAAGGTGTCTTTTGGTAATAGGTTCACTAGACTATCTGCTAGTACGTGGGCTAAAACTGGATATATTGGAACAGTAGTTTCATATATGATTTTTTTTAGAATGTCAGTTTTTAGAATGTCAGTGACTAGTTACTCAGTTTGAGGAGGAAGTACAGAACGAAGAATAAAAGCAAATGTGACTTACAAATATTGAAGCTAAGATAATACAAACTAAGGAGGAGGGAGGTATTTCTACTGAGCAGGTACCCTGGTGAAAAGACCTCTATGGAGTTAACAGTATTCTGACAGTAGTACAGACAGCAATACCAACATGCACGGTGAAAGGATTTTGTGCGGTCCCATAGGTGCCTTCACCATTGTGTAGCTACAGGCCTTGCCTTTGCAATTCTCCAGCCTGCCTTTTGCTTTTAGCTGCGTAACCTCTTGTGTAGCTGCTGCAGCTGTGTTTTCCAGGCCCTGCGGCAGTGATGCACCTTTCTGTTGTTATGCTGGGCTTTCGTGCCATCACCCCCGTGCAAACCTGTGGTGGGTTCTCGTGGGAAGCAACTGCTGCTGGGGTGAGAATCGCCCCACTCCTCCCCTGCTTTCGCAACTGTTTCCTACCTCTTACTTTCTGCTTTCTATTTTTCATTAGTGGAAAACAAAACTTTGCACGTAGTGAAGCAGATAGCAGTCATTTAAATATCTGGTAAGTGTTACCCAGTAATACATGTGCACAAAAGTGTAGTCGCTAATCACAACGCCACGGTTACACCTGATCGAGCACTCTCCAGTCAGCACTTACAGCACCAGAAGTAGTAACTACTGTTTGGGAGCTCGAGCCAGTCCAGTGAAAAGTCTATCAAACTGGGGGAAAGCATAGCAAAAAGTCACTGCTGGCATCGCCACCTGCTGCACTGCAGAAGCCTGTCTCAGCATCCTTCTGCGACAACTTAATGCTTAAACCAGCTCATCAGTAAATTACTACCTGAATTACAGAGCATAAACACTGCAATTGTAACTGTGCCCAGTTCACAAACAGGTGTTGCATTGTAAAGGGACAGGGTGGCAAGTGGGGATGGAGCAGAGCAGGTTATCAGAAAACATCCCTTCTCCTCTCCTGCCTGCCTGAGAAACATTCATTGTCCATTGCGTCTCTTGTTTTCATTCTCCTTTTCATTCTCATTTGATGATGGAGGAATAAGAAATAGATTTGTGCCTAGGAGGTCAGTCAGAATGCTGATGGAGAAATAGATTGAGACTGTGTTTTGGAGGAAATTTTCTAAGGCATTTGAATGTGGCTTTCCTTTCTCATTCTTCCCTCCCCTCCACCCTGGAAATAACTGGCCAATGGAAGTTATAGAGAGATTGCTGGACTTCCACCAGTTACAAATTCATTTGTGTTTTTATATTTACCCCTTCTGTGTGTTTCCAGCTCCCGATGGAAATAGTAAAAGGTTGAGAATAGCGTTACAAAAATCTGCCCTGAAAAAGGATTGGGGTTGGGAGGGGTAAAATGTATGAATAAAATTGGAAAACAATAAAAGTCACATCGGTGAAGCCTCTCTAGTACCTGGCATGCTTTATTTTAGTAAAGTTTCTTAATAATTTTATTTCCTACAAAAGATCTACGCATACATACATTGCAACTATTGCAATACTAAAAAGGTTGTAAAAATTAACTTGAAAAAGGCAAAGTATGGAAGACTACTGAAGACTGGTTATATCTTGAAGACAGTGTGGAAACAGCAAGAGCAGATTAGAAATGAAGAATTAGAAGTTTATCTGTCACCATTTTGCTATTTTACTATAATGTCTGTAAATTTTATCTGTAAAATGAGAATAATGGGATGTCCGTTGGGTGGACTGGTCAGAATACGGTCATGTAGACAAATTGCAATAGTTCAGGAAGTTACTGCTTGTCAAATGAGCAGCAAAAAACGTATGAATATTCCATCTTGTTTCAAAGTAAAATGTGATCGCTTAACCCATGTGCATTATACTTGGGAAATGGAGTGTATTTTACATACACGCACGTATTCACACACACACAGAGTTAATGACTGTGACTTGACAGATAAACTATAATTTAACTGTCATCACGTGAACGTGACCAATGATTCGTGTGCAGAACTGTAACGCTCCTCACCAGCTTTGTAATTCGTGTTTTCTAAATATACAGACATACACCATATGCGGATGTTCTTATGCCAGGGGAGAATGTTTAGGCTAGAGTACACAGACGCCGTTGCTAATTAGTAGGTTCTATGCACATGGTTTTTTGCAATGTTAGTAATGCTGTTGTTGGAATCGGCCATTTATCTAAGTGACTAAAATGTTTTCACTGTGGCCGGTTGCTTGAGATGTTTTGCTCCTTCACTCTGCTTTTGTTAATGGTGAACCTAAAGGAATCCAAATATTTTGCTCGTATTCTGTCAATACTGCAAAAATATTTCGGTAAACTGGTGCAATGTACTTTTCCATACAGTAAATTCATATCTGTGGGCCAAAATTTTGGGTGGCGTGTATTTGAAGCACTAGGAGAAAAATTGCCTTTTTCCGAACTAAATAAAAGTTCATCATTCCATCAGCAGCTTACCTCAGTGTGTGATCCCTTCTGCTCTCATTCAGCGGCTAACTGAAGGTGGAGGCTCTTGAAACTTTCTGGACAGTTCTCTTTTTAATTGGAAGGTGTACCAGGCTTTGCTTTTCTGTGCATCCAAAACCCAACTTAGCTAGAGAAATTAAGGATAAACTCTCATCTAAGCCTGGCAGATCTAGTCCATAAGTAAGACATGGTGATAATTAAAACTTCAGGGACACTTTTATTAACTTAGTGCTTGAGGTACAAGAACTCGTGGTGTTCCTGCCGTCCCACTCAGCTATAATGGCTTAGCGGTCAGAGCATTCTTCCTGTTCCCTTTTCTTTCTGAAGGATTTATATCCATCCCTACCCCACAGGGTAGGGGATTCAGTTTTGTTTCAGTCTTAGTTTCCAATTAAATTAGTTTCCAATTAAAAGACGTCTAATATTGTTGTGAATGAGTGGTTTGAGGCCACTTAAAGAATCGCTATCAAAGGTATTAGCAAAAGGTGATTTTAATAGAAATTTATAAAAGCGCGACTTAACAGAGTTCGATGGCAAGGTTCACACTCTTACTTATTACATGGATGAAATATACGCAGGGAAAATCATGTTAGAATTGAGTTAGAATGATTTATACAGAGACCGAGGAAGAAAAGGGTAAGGGAGACCCTCCCATTGAGTCACGGGGTTCAGAGAAGATGTGGCTGGATCCAATCTTAGTCTCAGACTTGGACAACGGTTTATGTTTAATACAAAAAGGGTAAGGAAACCCTCCCAGTGTGTCACGAGATTCAGAGCAGACCCCCTTGCTTTCTAAACTCCTTCTCAGAGAGGAGTCTACGTGCAGCTGGATCTACCCCTAGTCTCAGACTTGGTCAACGGTTTATGTCTAAGGAATTACATGTGTTCAGCAGCAGTCTAAAGTTCATTCACAGTTTTAAGGTGGTGTAGCAACTTTTAATCATTGACTAGTTTAACATTTACAAAATGAGTTAATAGAGTCTACTACAATCACTACAGTGACTTAATTATAGATTATGGTTACTATTGGTTATCTAAATCAATTCACACACGCACATACACACAAGGGCCCAAAGCTAGATAAAAGTACCTATTAAAAATTCCCCTCGAGTTCGTGAAATACTCACGTTAAATGTCTTGGCATTTCTCAACGGGCAAAGTGTTGAGCCCCCGAGCAGTGTCTCGGACGAGGAGTATTTCAGCCCAGGTCTCGACGGTCCTCCCAATATCGCAAACTTGAGAGTTTCCGAGCTCTGAGAGGCATCCCACTCAGAGGGAGATTCTGGGTGCAGCCCACTGCGGTCCAGGAGAACTCAAAGGGTCTCGCTTAGGAACACTGTTTATAGGTTCCCAAGATGATTGGCTTTAGTCATCCTTGAAAATTCCCAAGATTTCAGCAACAATGGTGCTGTTCCACTTGGGTTACAATTCAGATAAGGGTGTCAGGAGATGACGAATTATCCCCAATTTCGTCCTCCACCTGGGCCAGGCAGCAGGAGTTCCTGGTACGGTCAGTACCGTTCCCCCACCTTAGCCATGCAGGAGTTCTGGGTACAGTCAAGGGACGCTTCACCGCCCAGCTCATTACACAAAGGCCAAAGTTCATTGGGAATTTCTGAGATCATAGGGTGGCCTCCAGTGAGGAATGCACCACCACAAATATGTAGCCAATGTTTCCCTGTGCCTCTTTGCTCCATGTGCATGTGTTCAGAAGATCCTTTGGGAATGTCACATTTTCTATGATGGAGAGACTGAAGTGCTTAATTCTTGGTTGTGGATTCTACACTGCTGTTAGATCTAAGATTTGTTAGAAGGAAAAGGAAACTAAGGAAAAAAACTGAAGCAGTAGTTAAGCATGAGAACTGAGTGCTTTAATGAGAGTAACAGCCAGCATGAGCTGACTCTCAGGGGATTGTCTCCTCTTCATCTCATGATCAGCAAGGAGAAGGACAATGAGAATTTCCTCTTTAGTTTCTCATCATTTCATATCCACAACTGCAATATTTCTACTCAGTTCAGGGTTGGATTCTGAATTGTTTAGAGTTGGACTGCTTAAACTCTGGATTAGATTTTCATTTCAGAGAACTGCATTGACATCAATTTCCATTACTATACAATTCTGCTATATACTTTGTCCCCATTTCTGTATAAGCAATGTGTTCTTCAAATAATATCTCAAGGGATTATCAAAAGCATCCATTTGGTGACCGAAAGACTTCTATATTTTAGGCTTATTTCTAGAAATTAATGGAATACAGCATGTGAAGTGCTGCACTGTATAACACTCAGGGATCACTGCACACCATACAGAAGTTTGTAAAATATCACTATTTCCGTTAATTTTAGTGTTGTGAGTCAACATAGTTATCTGAAAAAAGATTTAAAACAATGAAAGGATTTTAGTTTAGCAAAGTATTTATTGCACTGTGATCAATAAGATGATGAGAATTTTAATGCATGTTTAGATTTCCATTGAAAAATTGGTGCAGATCTGAAATGCATGCACAACAGAAATTAGTAGGTCTTCTTTCTTTTACATGCTATGTATACACATTAAAAACATATGTAGTCATGAAAATCTATCAATTTTCACCACGTATATCTTTATACTGCCATGCTTTGGTGGTTGCTGCATCATTTTTTCACTACGAAAAGTGGCATACGTAATTATAGGGGAAGGCACAATTACAAATTGCACGCAATTACATCCAAACAAGTAAACAAAATAAAACTACATTCAGCAAGCTAAGGAATAGCTGAAAGCCTTTTAATGGAGATGCCAAAGATGAGATTTTGCAGCTCTACAATTTACCAGTCAAATTGTTGTCATTTAGGATAACTTCCCCACAGAAGCTCAGAGTAGAGCAAATGATTGGCAAATTGTCTTTCTAAATTATTATATACTCTTCTGATTGGTTTTCCCCTATTATTCTTTGACAAGATCTTAATATTTTCAAAGTTGAGAACTTGCATATTTTTCTTCAAAAACTGAACTTTCCTGTTCTGCATGTCTCATGAAGTGAGACATATTCACTGTGTAGGGCACATCTCAGGAAATAAGTAATATTTTGAAGGTGTGATTGTAATAAAAAGCTTTATGAGTTTTTAAAAAGATCACACAAAAGAAAATAAATACTGTGTCTATATTTTTCAGAAGTTTATCACTGAAATAAGTTCTATCTTCTGGATCTAAATCAATGGGAGAAGTAAACAAAGCGGCAGAGATAAGGTCATGTTCTCAGGTATAGACAGATCCTATTCTAAAGAAATTAAATTTTGGTTGTAAACGACTGCTGAGAATTTCTTTGTTGTCTGGTAAACAGTTACTAGAGCTGCAGTTTAATTAATGCCGGTTAGCACTGCAGGACACACAGATCAAACGGATGTTTTCTCTTACCTTTTCTACTGTGATATGCAACTGCCTTTCACATAGAGCTACAACTGTGCCCTAATGGAATATCTGATGCTTTCTTGTGAAAAGGGACAGACTCCCATGCAGGACACTTTTTGGTTTATCGTTTTTTGAAAGATTAAAAGTTATTGAGGGGTTTGGATAAAAGGGAGAATTGGCATTGGGATTCTTCCATATGCCTTTAACAAATAATAATAATAATAAAAAAATGTTCTTCAGCCTATCCAGACACAGTCAGATTATCTTATGATATCATGGAATGCGTTCTGCAGCTGCATCCTCTTGACAAATAATCCTTCCTCTCCCCCAACAGCGTACTTCAAGATAATTGGCTGAAATTTTCTTAGCAAATAATTATTTGACCAATTAAAGCTGTTAGTCTGCAGAGTAATGAACTGTGAATAGATTTTTAATTCCTGTGAAATCCTGCATTTTTACAAATAGAGGGAAGATAAAGAACTTCTTAAAGTTGTTGAAGAAATATTTTCTTTTGGAAACACTGAAAAGATGCAAAAGTTTTTCTTTCTGCAAACATGGAAACCAGGCGCTATTCAGATTGATGCTTAAGGGAAAAAAGCAGTAAAATGAGAGGTGTATACTGACATATCAAATTTATAGAGTTTCTTTTAGACAGGGTTTTTGAATCCTTTTTAGTTTATTCACCCAGAATCATATAGCAAAAGATTATCTGTAGAAGTGGAGACCTACACTTAAGGGCCTACCCTGTTCTGTGAAGAATTTTCCATTTAACTCTTACTATGTTCAAGCTACTTTAAAATATTATTCAATTAAATGATACACCAAATAGAAACTACATATAGCATATTTCTCCTGCACCTGTGTAACCAATAATCAAGCAATTTATATCAATATTAAATTAACAGTCTGTGTTCAAGCTATGGAGCATGTCACCAACTCACTGCTTTGCCAACTCAGAAGAAACCAGCAATGGAGTTTCTTTGAGATCGAATATCTTTAAAAAGATCTTGTAATTGGGCAGTAATAGTCTTATACCTGAAATATTTTCCTTTATGACATTTAAGCTGAGTGGGCGAGCTATGCAATGACTTGGGTTGGATAGCTTCCAATGCTGTTGGAAGCTAAGAGAAAAAATTAAGACGCAACCAGGAACTATGGGGAGAAAACCTGCTTGCTTATATATTGAAGAAGAAAGCAGATAACTAATAAATGCAGGTGGAAAAAAATACCAAATCTAAGAGTAGATGACCAAACCAGGAAAATCTGAAAAATAAGTAAGATAGTGGGCAAAGGAGTATTAGCAAAAGCAGCAGGAGCTGAAGACTAAAGCCAAAGTATTTGAAGTGCAAGAGTGGGAAAAGTAGCTGAAAACACAGCATTTATCAGACTGAAACAATGGCACATTTGCACCATCAGGTTCTGAAGTAATTTGCCTGTAGGACAGAAAAATACCTTGTTTTGAAATCAGATGGAAATTAAAATGCAGCACTGTCTCCCAGGTTTTTGTTTTAGGTAAGTTTTTTGACAGCTACCAATGTCAGAAAAAGCTTCCTATCTTACTGTCTGTAATTTGGGTTACAAAAATAAGCAAGAAGTAAGACTTTGATGAATCTTGTGTCAGTGTGTACAGGAATATAGATGTGAGTTATCTATTACTTTCTGGATATTCTGCAGAGAAGTTGCTTAGATTTCAGTAGTATGATTTAAACTAACAGTAGTTAAAAATTTAAATGTATGAGAGAGTACAGATTTAAAATCAACATGCACTTTAAAATACCACCAAAAAATTTCACCTCGCTACTTTTACTCAGTGTCACATTAAACAATTGAACATAAAAATTTAAGAAATGAAAACAATTGTTTTATATTTGATTCCTGCATAATTCGCTGATGCTTCAAATTGGAAGTGTTCACCAAGTTGTCCCCAAAGACCATCCAGCTGAATCCCAGCATTGGTTCTCCTGGGCTGCGAATTTGCACACTTCTAAAATACTCTGCAGCATGTGCTCTGACTGCAAACTGTCCTGCCACTGAAATCGTGAAGAACAGTGTCACATGTCACGTGCACAAGTTCAGTTAAGATTTTAGCTTATCCAATGTGGTACTGATGTGATTCCTCCCTAAATGCCCCACCATCTCCATCCTTATGCTGGCATTAGCTCTCACTTGACCTCTCTGGGAGCTGACACGTCTTGCTGTGGTTAGGACAAGAATTCATCTTTACAAATTTTGTTTTCCCTGTATTAGTATTCCTGGGGCCTTTTATCTTCTCCTTGCAACAGTAATAAAAACATACTTTTAGTCACAAAATTGTGCAAATGAAATGATACATATACATCTGTGAAATTATGTTCATAGCTGGCTTGGTTGAAGAGAGATCAAAGCAGGGAAGGAATGTCACTGGAATTCAGAAACCAATTGTGTAGCATCACGAGATACATAAATAGTCAAATGGCTAGTAAGAAACTTATGCTGGCAAGTGTATTGCGTAAATGATTCATCTGATTTTGAATAATGACTAAATATGATCATTCCTATCATGTAAAGGGTTCTATATCTCTTGGATACTTTGTTCATGGGAAATAGGCAATCAATTCTTCCTACTTGAAAAGCAGCCATAATGAACCTTTATTCTAATGGGGTAGGTCATCTTTACCTGCATCTATTTTGTAGCCCTATAATTGCCTTGATTTCTGTGAACTTACTTTTGATTTATGTTGCTATAAATAAATAAAGAAAAAATATTAACTAATACAGCCACACTACCTCCATGTAATTATATAGATGTTAGCTATATTAGCCTCTTAGCATCATGCTTGAAAGTCTGGAATAAAGAACATCAACTGCCTTACAGAAATTACAGAATATTTATAGCTCCAAATAGAAGAAAAAAAATCAATTATGGGTCTAATAAACAAATTGCTCAAAAATGTATTGTGCATGCACTTAGTATGTAGTCAATTATGCATGATCTTGCACGCATTTTTTGCTTTTCCTGTATATTCGATTACTTGAATTTAATAATTTACATACTGTCTCTTCATCAACATACCCTTGAGACGCTGATCTGATGTTTTTCAAATTAAAGCCTCATTGGTTATGTTAAATGGAGCTAAATATATGTTTAGAAAAATGAGAAGGACATATCAATATTGACATGTCTTCCTGGAATTCAGGGACTGGAATGAAAATAATCTTGAAATCTTGATCTGAACCTTGTTTGAAGATTTTATTTAAATCAAACTTTCACATTTTTCCATTAATATTTCGTGATGGTTTGTATAAGTATATGTGTTTCTGGGGAATTACAAGGTCCCATAGTACAGTAAACTTTTTTTATTTGAAACAAATGGTGACTGTGAAGATCATAATTTTATTAAACCACATGAATAGTTCTTATTTCATGTGTGAGGTTAGTATAGAGGGGTTATGTTACATTGAGATTGTGACGGAGTACCTGTTAGTTGCACTTACATACTATATAATTAGTAGCAATATTTAATTTAAAGGCAACTGATCTGTGTTTCTGCTAGTGTTCAGTTCTTGTCTGTTTGTTCCACATGTGTATGTGAATGATTTGTCTGGTAATTATGTATGTTGCCTCAAACTGGGAATTTGTCATTTTAAAATGTTTTTAAGTCATTCTGAATAAATAGAATAATTAATGAGACCATCGCACAGGTGGCGTGTGCAGGATTCCCAGCCTGGACTTTACTTTCTGATGGCCATCCAGTCTGTCTCCCTATATTACGCCTGAGCTCATATTTTAAAGTGTTTATTTGGTGTAAATAATCAGTGTCATACTTAATACATCTCATGTGCTCTTCTTAATGTAGTGGTATTACTGAGAACTGCATGTGAAGCTTCATGTTTTTGCATTTTAGTGAAATAATTACCTGTCTCAGAAACAGTGTTTTTGACAAGTACATCATCATCTTGTCTGTGAAGCCCTAGTACTTGCATCAGACCTGCATCAGATTCTTGTGCAGTTTTTTTTCTATATTTTGTTGCTGTGTCTTCTACTTACTACTACTATGGCTTTTTGGGGTGTTTCATCTGATTTTTATTTTTATCATTGTTTTTCCCAGCTAGTGACTTTTGTCATTTGATTACATTTTCTGCTTGCTCACTACCATATACCCAGATCAGGTGTGTCTTTACAAAAGGATGAAAAAAATCAGTTACAAATACATGAGGAGTGGCTTCTGCTGAGTGACTTAGTAACAGTTTGCAGAAAAGATTTCTCTGACGAAAGGTTGGTAGTACTTCATTAAAGAGTCAGCAACATAAAAGCAGCTGTTGCTCTTGAAGACGTATCCACTGAAAGACGTATCAAATCCCAGCTCTCAAAGCTTGTTTCTGTTATAAATGTAATTACTGTTCTTCATCCTTCCTGTTCTTGCTGTTTGTCATCCTCTTAAAATGATTTCACCTATATTATTTTGCATCTTTTTACTGACATTTGCCTTTTTCTTTTTGAAGTCTCTCTCTGTCACTGTAAAATGGTGTTTTTGCATGCTTTCTGTATGCCTCACCTAATGCAGAGAGAGAAAAATCAATGATGGGTGTATTTCTCTATTCACTCTGTGCTTTCCGTTCCTTTCATAATGTTGGTTCTTCTGACATAAATTCAGATAATGTAACAAATAAGCAAAATATCCCATCTGTCTACCTACCTGTCTACCAATCTGCCCACTTACTTATCTGCCTGCATACCAGAATGGACAAGATTCATTCCGTGTCCTGAAGACCAATGCGACATCCTGGCTTTTGCTTATACCTTCTGGTTTGCAAGGATTAACATTTGGCTTACTCATTTCATAGGGGATGGAGAGAGATTTTGGTAAAATTAGGGTAATGAACTCAGTCAGAATCAAATCTCGTAGTTCTGGGAAAATTTGGGAGAATTTTGACTTACTAAAAAGTTTGATAAAAACCGTATCTATAATTTGTGGGGTTTTAGTTTTATTTATCTTTGTTGTTTGTTTGTTTGTTTGTTGGTGGGAGTGTAGGTTTTAGATTGGAGAGGGATGAGTATTTTTTAAGGTTGTTTTTGTATTAAGCACCAAAACAGGGTCAAACCCTGATTGTTACGCTAGCCTGAAGAATAAATGTCAGTGAGCTCATGTGCACTGAGGGACTTGTTCTCCTGAGATTGTATCTCTGTTCAGCAGCTCACTGAAGCTCTACAAAAGACCGATTACAGTCAGAGCTGACAATCATTTGAATCTCTGTGCATGTCAACAACTGTCCTCAGATCAAGGGTGACGGAGAGATCTGTAGCTGTATGGAAGCACATGTCAAGTCACTCAAGCAGTCTTCCCAGTTGTTGAACATAGATAAGTTGTAAATCACTTTAGGTCAAGGGAGAAAACACTTGTGAGAAGGCACAGGGAAAGCTAGGTGAAAAAGTGAGGTAACAGCTGGAAAAGCAGCTTGTAGAATCTTCAATTCCTTCAAAGCATCGATAACTATAAAAGCATTTGGATTTTCTATTTTAATTAATGCAGCTGCTTGTGACAATGCGGCCTTCAAACAAGCAGTCTGGCTTTAGAAGTTTTCATCTAAGGGATTGAACTACTGGTTACAGCATTGCCACCCGAAAAAAGATACGGGTTTGAAGGATGGCATGCTTGGCTGAATAGGAGACACTTACAGGAATCAAAAGCGATAATCCGTTTCTATAACGTGCAGTGCACTGTTGCGTTCCAGGATGACCATGATCAAACTTTGCTATGCTCAAGGGATGGCAAAGCCTGAGGTTGCGCTGACTTCCCAGCATCATCACACTACTGGATTTTTGTCCTATCAAGTTCCTGTAAAATAAAACAGAACAGTAGTCATAGTGCCTGCAGAATTGCATACAGGAGGGAGAAGGGGTGTAATTACCTACAGTTTTCTACTGGGAAGCTCTGAGAAGACATAATGAGAATTAAGGTATTTGGTTGCCAGCTCTGTGAGTGCATACATGTGACTGTGCCTCTAACTTTCAAACAGTCTTTGACAGGGAGGACTATCCTTCCAGAAAACCTGGAGGGAGATGGCAGAAAAAAATTTTTGTTTCAAGTCATTTTCAAAACTTGGAAGAAAAAAAAGATAAAATACCCCTTTCTTTATGAGGCAGTTTTCCAAGTTCAGGGCAGGCATAAAATAATTTTCTCCCCATTGAAAACTGCTTTTCATTTTACTGAATTGTAACATGTGCATGACGGGCCGGGGCGTGGAGTTGTCTGTCAAGGCTCAAATAACTCTTGCTGCATCACTTGCTCTTGGTGTAAAAGTTGCCTACCTGATGAGACTACCCACAGTTCATATGAGAAGCGATGGGAGGTAGCAGAAGGTTCCAAGCCCTTATGAAAATTGATTATTTGTTTTCTTCAGTTCACATGCATGCTGTATTTAAAATAAATTGTAGACTGCTAAAAGAGGATGGTTTCCTGCAAATGAAGTCAAATATGGTTATAAGCCAGGAAAGACTTGCAGTGTAAAAAAACAGAGCCAAAGGGTGAAGGTGGCAATAACAATGAACTCTTTCTCTAAGTATTCGTTTGTCTATGGCATGTGGCCAGCACAAACCAGATGGTATCTGAAATGCTACCTTCAATGCAGTTGAAGCTACAGGCTGAAGAAGTCTCACCTTGCCCATTCAAAACAAAGCAAAACAAAATTATTTTACTTACTGATCTTACTGATGTTGCCTAAGAGCTACAGGAACGGACAATGCAGACACTTAGGGTATAGTCTCAAAAATATGAACTGGTGCAAGACAGAGAGTTTCATTGTTATGTGAAGAGTTATGTGGTTGTGTTGGAATATATGGACTTCATTGGTGAACAGGAGATGCTGAAGTAGACACACTGCATGGACAGTATCAGTTTTAATTAAATGTTATTGAGAAAGTTATGGTATCAGAGAGCACAGAATAATCCAGTGGCTAGAGTATTCATCAAAGATGTGGAAAATTCAAGTTCACGTGTTTCTTCACCTCCGGTTGAGAAATCTCAACTAGATTACAACATTCTGGAGACCATTTTCAGAAAACAAAACCAATTTTCTTCTTCCTATTCCATTTCTATTTGGAAATGAAAAAGTAAGCTGTAGCAAAACAGCTAATGAAGATTAGCAATAGAAAACCTAGGAAAATTCTCAATAAAAAAAGACAAATGAAAAAAAGCATAAACCTGTATAAATGATGAAAGGGGTCATTCAAAAGTCTGCCTGCGTTATGTTACAAAAATCTGCTTTGCTTTTACTGAGATCTGTTGGAAAATCTAGTTCTCTAGAAGATGAGAGAAAGCTGGTAAAATGTACAATCTCCCTGGAATTGCTAAGGCCCAGGGACTAACTGAAGCTGATGAAAACAAAGATGCAAAAGTGTTCAGAAAAATGAAATCTTGGTGGTAAATACAGTTTTAGAAGTGAGATGAAATAAGAAGTCTGAAGGAAAAAGAAAGACTATTAATAGCGTGTGGTTGTGGACTAAGACGACTGAGATGCCACTGTGAATACGCATCAAGAGGAAAAAAATGTATTTAGTTAACATTTAGATTTCTTTCTTCAGATATAAAAGGACGCTAATTGTATAATTTGCAGTTTGTGTTCAGAAAGGGAAGAGATTTGCTGTGAACTAAAAGTCATGCTATGAAATAGCCGTGCAGTAGCGAAATTGGCAGTTCTGCACAATAGGCCAAGCGTGAATTCCATTACCCCTATGGCACGGTCACTCTGAAAGCAAAGCTCGCTGTATGCTACCCAAAAACTGTGTAAAAGTCAAACTGTGTAATAGGAAAGAGGATGTTCAGTACAGCAATTAGTCATCAAATAATGTAACGCCTCTGAAAAAGAAGCTGAATGATGAACAAAATGCGGCGCCTGTCTCTATTAAACCAGTTAAAATCCTGGCAGTGGAAGTACAGAATTTTAATAGTCTGATAAACTGATTTTGTGGATGTAAAATTTAAACTTTGAATAATTCATTGAGAACAAAAGATTTTTGGAAACTCAGAATGTCTCAGACTTTAAGTATCTAAAAAATAGGTTTCTGCTTTTAGGCACCTAAGTCTATGGACTTCTTTGCTCAGAAACCATGGCAGTTTCTCTAAGAGCTTAAATGGGAACTAAGGAAGTTAACTTAGACCTCTGATTGAAAATCTTTCCAGTAATAGTTGTTTGTGTCTGCACACCATAAATATACCAGGGAAACAATGCGAGTACTGACGAGGTTTTGGAACTTTTATGGAGCTCTACAAATCGTTGTCTTGTTTATCTTTCTACATATAAATGTGCCTCCATGGCAGTGAATAAAGTATCTATCTATCTATTTGTAGACAGACAAATATATTTATTGAATATATAGAGAGATACGTAAGACCTTATTTTTTCAACTCATTTAAATTAAGGAAGAAGCTATTTTCTTACTCATCAATCAAAGCCTTTCAGCAAACATTGTAGGTCCTTAAGAAAAGAAGTGCATAAAAATGTTATAGCAAATGTACATCTTTATTTTTTTTTTTCTTCCCCTATTTGCTGCATGCTGTTACCTAATTTATTGTCTCTGATCCTGGGTTATACTTCCAATGTTACTTTGACTATGCAGATATGTTTGTACTAACACCATTTCTTCTTTTTATTTTATCTTTAATATCTATACTTACTGATGGATTCTGTAGCTACTCTGTAGGCAGTGTGAGGGGGAGAAACTTTTTAAACTAATATGCACATGAGCCACTGCCTGGAGCAAGGAGCCTCACAACTGTTGTTTTATGAAAGTAAATGGGAAAAGCATTTCTGTTTAACTGGAAAATAAAGTCCTTGAAATTTATTTGGATACTGGTTCATAGGCCGGGAGGTTTACTTCTTACTGTTCTTCTGATAAAAGAGAATTACCTTGAAGCAAGCCTGATACAAGAAAAGTTGAGGAATAAGATTCCAAAGAACAGATCTGAAAATTAGGTGATATATTTGCAAGGAAAAATGGGGCCAATATTTTTACATTGTGATCTCAGCTTCAATAACTTTCTTTTAATGTGTAAAGTAAATGCACCAGGGTAAAACCAGTGACTGTCAGAGAAAGGAGTGATAACAACAGAAAATGAGTCAGGACTAAAGAAGCATTTAAAAGTGGTATTTTTTTTTAAATAAAAACTCAAAACCCGAAGACCACCAGGAGGCAGAAATAACAAAAGATGGGAGAAAGGTCCCCGTAACAGCATATTGGATTTTTTTTCTCCATAAAAGCATCCACAGGGCAATAGCAGAGAGAAAGGGAAACATCACTCTTCGAGTATTTGTTGTAGTTAAGAGGTCCAGAGGCTGAGACCATTCTTCATGGTGTGGGCTTCTCTTTTTTTTAATCATCTCTAGCATGGGAAAAAGCAAAAAGCTTCTGTGAGAAAGAGCAAGAATAAAAGTTACATTTAAAATACTTCCCTTCAACTCCATTGTTTACTTATACTCTTTATAATTGAGACATGTAGGTCAAAGATCAGGAAAAAAGAAATTTCCTACATTCTTTTAAAACTGAAACAAATTTCAATAGCACAAGAATGAAACATCGCTTTTGAAACAGCAAAATGGGCATAAAAAGTCATCCCAGCTACTGATCTTCTTAACTGATCTTCTTGGATTTAGAAGGGCATCAGAAAATTCTCACGCAAAATGAGCAAATCAACTGTCACAAATTGACAATAAAACAAACATTGTTGGTTTTGGTCTCTGTTTTTAGTCAGAGAACAAATGCAGGTGTCACTAGGGAGAGGTTCTGATGTTTTTTCTTTTTTACGCAAGAATAACAAGACAAAAATGGGTAGTTTGGCACAACATTGGATCCCTACAGGCTTTGTACTAAAATATTATGCACGTTCAAACAGCGTACCGCTGTGGACTATTTGTGTAGCAAATGGACAGCTCTCAAAAAGATGACTGTGGTAATGTACCTATCTCCATCTTCTTCCAGTAAAACACAAAAAAGACAATACAAATTCTTCAGTCTATTAGCAATTCTTCTTAGCCTGCAATTCAGTTCTTTGGCTGGGAAATAAGAAACAATATTCAGTTTCCTCTTTGCCTTAGGGCTATAAGAACCAGCATTCGTGTAGTTGCAGCACTGAAATCCCAGGTTGATCCCAGCTGGAGTTAATGATCAAGATAAATTAATTCAAATTAATTTTAAGTTTGTTTGCGGCAGCTGAGCTAGTATCTCTACCACGATGCTCTGTTTTGAGCTATCTCAGATTTTTCTACATAGTGCTGCTTGGAAGTGAAAATCGATGTCACTTACCGAGCCTAGCGGACTTTTCCAATCTCAGTATTGAATTTAGTTGTCCAAATTTCACCTAATTTCACTCCATATGACTTACATGCTCTGGATCTAGACCCAGAACTTTTGAAGGTGTGGGAGGTAATGAACAGACACAAAATTAAATGTTTGCAAAATTTTATTAAAGCAAAATATCTGTGGACATCATTGATTGCTTTACTTCGGAAGGAAATAAGAGACACTGAGGTGTAAGAAACGGAATATTAAAAAAATATGAACAATAACTAAAATTACATCCTCCTCTTCTGGAAGTTGCTTAAGTTTAGTAGGAGTTGAGCATGCATGAAAGCTAAACAATGCTAAGAAAAGGAACACAATTATGTCACTTTTTAGGTCCTAACCCAAAAATAAACAGCACAAAGGCAAACTATTGAGATTAATAGGATAAATTGTCAATGCAGCAGTCTGTAAACGGAATCCTTCAAATATATATGTCCTAAAAGTCCTTAGGAATATATTCAGGTAAAATATGGATATTACAATCTTTTCTTTCTGAGCTGTTTTGATCAGAATAAAGACACTTTTGTGCTTCACCAAATGGCAGAGCAAAGCAGATAGGTTCAGTAACCACAAAAGGAATTTCTTGAAATTATATTCAAGTAAATGAATTACCTATAATCTGACTGTAAAGAGTGTAAATAATTCTGACAGCATTCAAACTCACCCATGCGTCTTCTGTAGTTATCAGATATTTACTTTCTGTCATTATTCAGTCAACCACTGTAGACTTTTTTTTTAAAAAACATCAGTACCCTAACAGTATCTGTTATGTACTGTCACTTTCCTGGAAAATTTCCACTTTTTATTTAAAGTGAGCAACAAATGTCCCTACTCAAAAGATACTTAAATTGCAGCACTTTTTCAGAGCTGCAGTAAGCCTATCCATTTTATAGATACTGCTCATTCTCAGCAAGAATTACTGAACACTGATTCACTAGTAGTATTTAGGAACCGTCTGAAAGTTTTTGTTGGGTTTTTTTAATATAATAGAAAAATAATCAGTTTGATGTCATTAGTGTCACCACTGTTCTTGAAGGGCAGGATTCTGTGCCCATACATGTAAAGCTCAGTGTAGAATTGGAGTTGAAAATACCAAGTTCGTACCAGAAAACTCATGCATACCAAAATGGCCTAGGTCTATATTGCTACAGGTAAGTCAATGGGAAGGATAATATTTCTCAACTCAACACTTGGTAAAGGATTTTCTATTTTTTTAAATCATCATGAAATTACATGGACAATTGTATGCTTTTTCTGTCTAATTCTGATGAAAAGATTTGTTTATAGATCTGTACAAGAACTTTAGATTGTTTGCTAAATATAGATCCAGTGTTAAATAATGTTTTTTCTATATTGAATTTTCATGTCAGTCACAATGTATTAGGACAAGACAGTAAAAAACTTCTAGACAGAAACTCCACCTTTATTTTGACAGAGTAGCACGTTCTAAAGTTTAGAATATTATATATAAAACCAGCATAATATACATCTTGTTTATAAACCATTTTGACACTTTCTTGGGCTTGATGTTTGAAAACATTACAACTATTCACCTGAATACATTTTAAAGTCTTGATTCTTGACAGTTGAAGCCCAATATTGGGGCAAATGGTCTTAACAGCTATGGTAAGTCAGCTCAGCACACTCTGTTGTGGTTAACTGGAAATCTCTCCACTACTAGTCAAATTGTGAAAGAAATTAAATACTTTCAATAAACTGTCTTTATAACTGTTAAAAATACAAGTATATCTTCATTTCTCTCTTCAACACACTAATTTTACCTAATTATTTATCACCATAAACTTCTAGTACAGATACATAAAACCTTTCTAAAAATAGTATGCACAGATGTTAAGACAAATTGTGTTCTGTAGCCATTTTTCTTTGTAATTTTTTACCATTTCACATAGATTTATGTGGAACAGGTTTAATTTTATTTCATAATTTCATAACAAGAAGTTAGATTGAGGTTTTTTTTCATTCTGGATAGATTGTAAACCAGGTTTTTAATAATGGCTTGGATCCATTGAAATATATTGTTCTATAAAACAAAAAGGTTTTTTCTCTCTCTTTGCAATCTTGCCTGTGTGCCAGCAGAAGCCTCCAAGAGTTGCTGAGCAGGTGGATAAGGATCATGTCTCTAGGTGTTTGTATTCAATCGCAGCTGAGGTGGCCCGGCCGTGAGTTCAGCAAAATCTTGTTTCAAAGGGAATGGAGCCGAATGAGCTGGAACTTTCCCATGAATTTCATTAGTACGTGTCCAATAATGGGGGAAGATCTGGCTTGAAAGGGCTAGAGTGTGTTGGCTTGTTCATTAAGATTTACTGCATTTGTGTCTAATATGGGTTCTTTGTCTACTTTCACCGTGCTGTTATCTGAAGGCACTTTGGGGTTTGTATTGTGAAAAAGATACAGCCAAAGCTGAATCCTGTTAAATAATGCCTCTTTAGAATTATTCTAGGAGTACAAAAATGGGGAGGGAAGGTTATTTTATTTTGTAGCTGATAAACATATGAAACTAATTTTCTCTCTGAATTGTAGTACCTATCACACCACAAAGCCTTTTAGAAGTCTCTGAGAACTCCTAATTTAACATTTCCTATAAATAATACAGGATTTTTTACCGGCTGTTCTAATTTTTTGTCCATGTGAGTTTTGATTCACCTATATTTGTTTCTCAGGAAGTAAGGACATGGATATGTTGTGAGAGATGGAAACTTTACTTTGAAATACACTACAACATATGTTACTTTTTGTGTGAAATTCAAGGCATTCCAGGTCAGTTTATAGTTATAGGCGAATACTGAATCAAATAGCACCCTCAGTGTCTATACAATATGAAGCCCTGTAATTCTTACCTTTTTGACATAGTGTATACTCCAACAAACTTGATTAAATAGTGTTAAATATTGTACTTAGAACAATTAAAATTGGTTCTCATCATTTCAGTGCGTGACTGCATAACAAGAAACAAGTCACACAATTTATTTTAATTAGATGTAATTTACATTTATGTGTCTGTGTACAAAATAAAAATGAATAACTTTATGATTGCAAACTACCTAGCTCAGTTTAAAAATGCATGAGATGTATTTCGAAGTTACTGCAGTAAAGCTGAATTAAACATATAAGGTAATCTTTAAAATTAATAAGTAATGCAGATTTATTAACTTTTTTTTAAAAAACAGCTCAAATACTTAGAAAATGTTGGACCTCTAAGCTAAATTTTCATGTGGTTATAGAACACAGTTATGCATTTTAATGGTAAATTTCTACCCCCAAATCATAAATAAAGCATGCATGTTGATACTAACATCATCTACTAAAAAGTCTTAACGTATTGCAAACGAGGTGGACACTTCATTTTTTGCTGTTTAAAATAAGAAGTTAAGGTATCAGTGTATGTTCTGGTCCCTTCTTGGTTTTTATGTTCTTGTGTCTTATGTTATAAATCTTATCAAACCCTGTAAAATTTCACGTTATTTGAGACTTGAGAACTATTTCTGGGTTTGAATTCCAGTTCTACTGATGCAAACATGAACTTAGTAAATTCTGTCTCAATCTGCAGACATTTCTGAGATTGTGTGTGGGCGCATAAATGTCTGTAAGATGTGGGCCATGGAAGGATTTCCATCAAAATTTCCAGAGCTTGTTACAGATATGATCCAGTAAATAACTCCTACTATTCCCTTATTTTAATAGAATTTCTGCAGTCTAATGAAGAGCCGAGCTGGAACACAATAGAAGAGAATATAGAGAGATGGATGATGTGTGTAAATATAGTCAAACACATTTTTATGATGTCTAATAGAGCTAGTATGCTGCAGAGATTCAGATTCATATTCTGGTTTGCATCCAGCCATTCTATTACACCACTATATTGTTCTATAAAGAACATCTACACGCATTTTTCTGCTGACATTTATACACTTTGGATATGTAAATATCTATAACATAAGTGTTGATGTGTTACAATGTTGCTGGTATTAGGTACTCTAATTGTGTAAGTAATTAACACTTCTTTTGTTCACCTCATTATCATTTTTCTCAAACTGAGACTCTATTAGCAGCCCATTCTGTATCGTGCGTAGACATCAAGTCATTACAACAGTTGACACATGACAGCCTTGAGATGTGTGACACTAATTAAGTAAAAATCTCCAAATTAAAAATGGGTTCCATATAACTAATGAGGAATGACCATCTACATGGGACAATATTAATTTTTTACTTCATTGATCATAAAGTATTGCTTTAGCGTGTTGTAGTAAATCACAAAAAAAATCCATTAACAAAGCTTTTCTGTCTCTGCAAATACAAAGAATATTAATTATTTTTGCTTCCTGAAAACGGAGAGCATTTTTTTTTTCCTCTTCCTACAGTCTTCATTGACAAATGTTTGCAAATCCGTTCTCCAAAAATAACCAGGGAATATAAATTTGCAATGGTTTTGCTTATGTATAGGTACATACAAGGATCTTCCTTTGTATTCTGATATATTGTACGTGCAAGACCTTAGTAAAACTCTGTTTTAGCTTTTTAATTTTTAGGGACTGTAGCAAAGAACATAAATTCTGTTTCTCTTGTTGCCTGTATGGTAAGTTTTACTGCACAAGTTGAAGCTGCGGTCATTGTGCAAGTAAATAAAAATACTAAAACTCCTTGATGCGTAACTATATTATTCAGGGCAGTTGTGATGGATGATTATGATGGTGAGAATTGTTTTAGTGTTGTTTTTAATCAAACACCACTGGCACACTGAATTTTGCAAGACAAAAGAGACACTTGATTTTTAAGAAAAGTTCATGATACATATGTGCTCTTGTGGGTTCTTCATTCTTCTTGCTTCCAAACACCAACCTGTTTTCTCTACAGCTGGATATTTTTATTAGTATTTTCTGATTGCAGAGAGGGGGTTTTTTTGATAGATCGTGTGAGATAATGCATTTTCTTCCGTACTATGTAATTTTGCAAGGTTACTTTTTTCCATTTATGACAAATTCAAATGAAAAGTTTCAGGGTGAAATTTAGTAATATTTCAGAAAAATCAGAGGTTTAAAAACTATGTGAGACCCATTTCCAGTATTTATATTTACAACTCCTGGGTATTATAGAATGGGGAATGGGAAAGTATGATTTGCTGTATTAACACACTAGTAGGTCATATATGCTCTTTTTAAGGCACTATATATATATGTACATATGCATGTATTTATAGAGTCCATAAAAAAAGGATAGTTGTTAAGTCTGGGACAATGAAAGTTAGATAATATGTACAGAAAAGATGATGCCAGCATCTAATGAAGCAGTGAGAGAATAGAAGGTTTTGATTTAAGCAATAGGGGAAAAATTAAGATATTTACCTTAACTTTAGTAAAGACCAGAAGTTTTTAATCTGTTCTATAGGAATGGAAAAGTCTTAGAAATGTGTGATATGCAAAGTACACTCTGTTGCCTTATTGCATAAAGATGCAGCCTTGCTGGTGATATCAATAGAGACATTTTCACTGACATCTGAAAAAATGCAAGCGCAAAGCAAAAAATCACATTAAAACTTATTTCTCTTTTGAACTTTAGGTCCTTGTCAGTTCCTCTATAAAGTACAGTATATATCTGCATTACCCTCTCCCCTAAACTAATTTTCGTTCTGATACAGTGTGGCAGTCTTTAAGCACTATATATATATTAATTGATGTATTACGTTATTAATACATAATAATATTGTTATGTGTATGAACTCTTTGGAAGTGTATGAACTCTTTGGAAGGAGTATGTATGAACTCTTTGGAATGAACAGTGCATGAACTCTTTGGAAGGAGTATTGGAACACTCCAGGTGACTCCAGTCTCGTTTCCTCTCCCCTTCTCTTTGCCATCGTTTGTTCTTTGCTTTTTTTCTGTAACTAGAGAGGCTGCAGAAAAGTTGGTGGCAGGTAAGGTTTGGTGTTCCCTTTGTGGCCATTGATTTCTCGGACCACCCTTAACCTTGTTTTAAAAAAATAAAAATAAAAATAAAATAATCACATTGTCATGCTATTCAGTCCAGAAATGGTTAAATTTAGAGCTGTTCAGTGAAAAATTACTCTAGTCTTGTAGAACTGTTATATTAGATGGGTTTTGGCTGAGGAGGTGGTCTTCTCTCCCTTTGGCCGGTAGACTTTTCTGTTCGAGGTAATTTTTGGATGCAAAATGTCCAACTGCATTTAGGAATGTAGGTGGATTTTGCTGTTATGAGCTGATTATCAGTCTGATTACTTCCACGGCTTTTACAGCTTTAGTAGGTAGATTTATGTTAGGCAAAACCCACTTTTAGTTCAGGTCCCAATTCTGGTGGCCGCTCTCCGCCTGGTCACCCAAGAGCTGTATTCTGACTCCAGCCCCGTCCCAGCCCATGTGTGCCCAGAGGGACTTTTGGATAATGATCCAAAGCTGAGCTGTTTTAGAAAGGTTTCCTCTACCTCTCTCTTCCTGTTTGTCAGCCTTTGTGCAACCTTCAACGTAGTTTTTCTACTTCTCTCCAGTGGCTATCAGCTACATTACAGCAGAAGAGGTGAGTCCTGTGGCTCTGTTAATTATTTACATCTGTGTAGCGAAGATGAGCGAGTGTCTGACTCGCAGAAAGCAGTGATCAGGAAAAAGATAGCCAAAGGGAAAGTGTTTGCTGGAGAGCCATCTCAAATAGAGCTCCTGACAGAGTCATTGTAATGGCTGTATGCAAACAATGTTCATGTTTTTAAACAAAAAGAAGTATGTAAACAATTAAAATTATTGTATAATATTAGATTTAGACTGTCTGCTGTTTACTTTTCTCTAGTACTTACAAAACTACACAGACAAAGAAGAAAAGGCAAGCAACTGTAGAGCATCATAAACCAATATCCATATGCTCTGGTTTGCACCTGTGAGTTCATTTGTATGTAATATTAGTGCCAATGCTAAAAGCCTATCACAGGAGTAAAGAAATTGGAGTTTTGTGTGCCACTATCAGGCTTGTTAAGCTTTGCAGATAGATAACCTTTTGAACGTCTACAGTAACACACAAAATTGGAAACCATCCTTTGGAAGTGAATTTCAATGGTGTGGTGTTTTTTTTATTGTGAGTTCTTGACTGACTAAATTATATATCAGCACTCTAAGCTCAGGCTAAGATCAATGCAAATCCTTGATTGGATTTGGAAAACTTTGGCTTGGATAGCTGTTTTTCTTCTCCCTGTACAAAGCACAATGAGCCAAAGCCTGTTCTTGAAAAGGGAGGTAGATACAGAGGGCTGATTGCATCCACACACCTCCCTTTATAAAGAGAGACAAGAGATGAGACACTTGGTGCTGGACGCGTAAGGGCTGTGAATCAGCACAGATAACTGATTATCAAACTGTGATGACTCAAAGCCATCTTTTGATTTCCAAAGTTCTGCGTTTTCTCTTTTGTTTCTGTTTGTTTCAGTATTGCTTTCTACAGCTCATCTCTTACGTTTGGTCATAAGTTATGAGGGTGTACTGTAACTATATTCATTCATTTGCACACTCACAAACCTACTGGCTGCCACTGGTTTTATTCTTTCTTGTGAAATATTATTTTGGAGACAATATGCTGTGACTGTGAGGTCAGAGATTACAGCTATTGTTCTGCTGCAAACAGCAAAATACTTCACCTGCTTTCCTCTTCTTTTCAGTTGTCCATATCCTACCATAAGTGTTTATTATTCTGCTTCTTTCATGGACAGGTGAATACCTGATTTAATTGAAGGTGACCTCAAATTTATATTCATTGTCAGTCTACATGGTTGAATAAAGCATATGCATAAAAGTAGCAATGAATAAGGGGTTACTTATGATACATAAATCCGTATTAAATATGAAATCCTTTCCTTGCGTATATGTAAGATTCCAAAGAGTAAAGATTTTAAGACTCCATAAATTTATTCCAGTGTTTCAAAGTCCTGATATTAAAAGTGCATCTAGTCTGTGTGAAAAATTACTTTTTAAAGCAATTATGATACCATGGGATACCATGTATGTTTAGTTTACACTTTACACATTAACCTGTAACTACAGAAATTAATACGTAGTATTCAACCTCTTGGAAGTTTTCAAACATTTAACATAAAAAAAAAGAATCATGGAAGTATAGTCTCTTTTTCCCATTAATCTCTAATTTTCCCACAAAAGCAACCTCTTCTAGTGGCCATAATTTAGCCCTAAACCTTAAATACCTTTAAGGTGTAGTATGTCTTGTCTTGGCAGGGTCAGAAACATTACTTTAAGATGTTGTGATTTCAAGTTTTAAAAAAGATAAGCCCTTTTAAAATCCCTGGTTATCAATGATGAACTGGACAAAAAATAAATTTAAAAAACCATCTGTGAGGATGACTTCTCACACTTTTAAAACTATATCAGGTATTTTATGTTACTTTGGTGCATGTAGCAGGCTGTTTCTTGTTGCCAAGAGCTACGCTAAAGAAGAAATATTAAGTTTTTTAATCAGTTCTGCAATCTTAAATATCCTGTACTGCACTCTGAGTCCACAGTAGAAATGGGGTACCGGCAATGCTGTGGAGGCGAGTTAACAGGGAGAAACAGGTTTCACAATCTTATATGTGTGTTTGACAAGCCACATACTGTATTGTACCACAGTGGAGTATTTTCATTTAAGCCCATATTTATCCAGAGAGATCCTAAAATTCGTGTGGATTATTCTTTCTTAAATTTCGGGCTATTTTGGCTTAATCACAGACATTAATCAACTGCATTCGATAGTACCACAGAGGAGACCTAGGTAGTTGCTATACCAAAACTCCAGAGTGTGCTGCAGTGAGAACAGTAAAAGGCATTTTTTGACAACTCTGTTACTTGCATCAAAATTATCAATTTTGTCTTTGGGTCAGATTCCATCCATTGTGTGTTGGTGCTTTTGTACCTGGAAAGGTACAAAACACCTTTTCCAGGGTTCCCACCTACGCGTGCAGAGTTGAATTCAAAGGCCATTGAACCAGTGGAATAAGGTTTTGTTCAGGGTAAGTGCTCACTGCGGAGAAGGTTCACTCCATAAAGACACTTAGGAGAGCAGGATGGATCTGTAAGTCACTGATGTACAACACAAATGGGAATTTTGAAGGCATCCCACAGTTTGGTATAATTGTTTCTTGAGGCTGAGGACAGCTCAGGATTAGAGCTGCTAGAAAATTGCTGGTCTTCAAGTAAATTGGATGCAGTGATGTAAAAGGGATGTACCACATTTGGCTGCCTAGTCTCTTCCTTAAAAGTGCAAGCTACTGCTAACTGCTTACCTGAAATGTTGAAAGAAAAAACACTTTGTAAAAACTTAGCTGAGAAAGACAAAGATGAAAAAATAAACTCAGAAGTAGCAGTTTGATGCTTTTTTTGTAACAGTTGTCAAATATGAGCATCTCTAAATGAATTTGCAAGAAGTGTGTGTGTGTGTTTTACTGTAATTTAATAACTTTTTGGGACCTTGAATTTGTGCTGGGCACCGTAGCATCTCTCCTTTTGTCTGGCTGTCTCCACAATCTTTGCAAATATCTTTTATTCATACTTTGTAACTCCTTAGTAAACATAGCACACAAAGTTGTACCTTAATTTATATTAAATTAAGGGGAGTGTTTCTAGAAGAAGGAAAAATATGTAATGAAATAATGTTCATCCATAATTTTTGCTAATAAACACTTGTATGTTGCTTATGATAACAAAAACTAGTGGAGATAATCAGCTTGCAGATTCTCAGTTGCATTCTGTAGTTAGAAATTTAATATAGCATGAGCCCGAAGGTTTTGGTTAAGCATAAATCCAAGACAGATACCGTGTCAAAAGTGCATGGTAAAATGTCTCTGCTAATTCTGACAGCAGCCTTTAATACTTTCTCATGATGCTTCTTTAGCGGCAAACCAGAGGTTGTGTTTGATTGATCCCATCGTCCCCTGCTGGAGGACAGCACAAGGACTCTCTTACCCCTTCCCAACCCCCACTGAAGTAAGGGCACTTTCGTTGAAGGGACTTCAGCTAGATTCACTGTACACTGCACAGGTATTGCCAAAACACGGTGCAGTTTTCTTCCATGCTTTCTCACGTGCTGGGAAAGTGCAGTGAGCCTCGGCACAGCGTGACCAAATCAGAAGTGGCCGCCTCAGTCAATTCAACAGCCAAAGAAATCTGGATCGGAAATGAATCGCTGTCCTTCTGTTTTCAGCCTGTCTGCTCCTGGGCACAGCCTGCCTTCTGGAGGATTTGGGGAAAGAAGCAGTGATCTGTCCACCTGGCCCTCCCCTCCCAGGGCTGCGTCTAACCATGGTATCCTCACCAGCCCTGATCCTGACCCCCACCCATGGGCGGACATGGTGGCTCACCCCTACAGAGGTGCCCAGTGACCCAGGCTGGGGCTGCCCCAGCTGTCTGCCAGTCGGGGTGGGACGGCCCTGGCTGCCAGCCCCGGCGGGATCCCCCGTGGCCCTGGCTCCACTTTCTGCAGCTCAGCTTTTTTACCATTTCTTATTTAGCCATCTGTTAAGACAATTACACCAAGGAGATTAGATAATCTTGCTTCCTGAGCCAGTCTCTTGAGGTACACAGCGCTGCATGAGCAACGCTGCTTCCATCCTTTTTGCCCTCTAAGCAGTGTCCTGGTACGAGTGTTTGAAACATTGAGATGGTGTATTGCCATGATCGCAGCCGGTAGTTTTGACTATTTTTCCACCAACTGACAAGGCTAGGAATTATTGTGTCTTTTGAAGGGAAGAAAAGACACCGTCCGTCTTTTATATTCTTAGCGTTATTGCACTGATGTAAAATACACTGAGATTATTTTGACGAAGAACACTTTTAAATTCCTTTTCCCAAAGTTCACTTGATAACTCTGCCAGAAATGGCTGTCTGTTAAAGGAAGAGGGAAGAGGAGTAAACAAGATAAAAAGCTCCTCATCTCTATTTGCGTTGGACATTTCAGAAAGTGCAGCAGCTGGGTAGGATTCAGTTTGAAAAGCATGTGGTGCTTCAAAGGCATCGCAACACGCAGCTTTGTTTAGCTTAATTTTTTTATTCAATGAAGGTGGTAGGAACTGTGGGCAGGGAGGCCTTGGGATATGCTGTTTTGTTCCACTGACCTTGTTGGATGATTGAGAACTATTACCTTTTAGAGTCATTTTGCAGACAAAATAGGTCACAAGTTCTCTATAAAACGGCTTTTTTGGACTGAAGTTCATTGTCATTTGTAAGTCAAGTTGACTTCCAAAGCGTCATGCTAGTAAGGAAACAGAAAGTACATATGAATTTATCTTACACGTGAATAAGTTAATTGTTTCCAATCTTAACCTTTCTGTTTTCACACATGGTGCACAAAATTTCTCTTGAAAACAAAACAATGTGAGTAATACTTCTAGGAGCATATTTCAGTTTCCCCTCATATGCAGTTCCCAATCAAATAAATCTAATTTAGGAAGCTCCCCTACTAGTATTTTAAATTAGATAATATATTTAAAATTGCAGAAAGTTTGTGTCCTGAAGGAATCTTGTATTTTAAAAGCAAAAAGCATCAAATCAAAATTAAATCCCCAAATCTTTAGACAGGAGCATATCAGACTATTCCTATTGAGATTTTAAATGTTAATTAAGACATTCATTCTTTTCACTCATTACATTTAGAAGGTAAATATATATGCTTATATATTTTTGGTCACAGATCTCAGTTTTCTGTTTGATAAGGTATGAATGCTGAAAGTCCTCTAACAATCTTGGGTTCATATGTAAGTAATGCAAGTACTATGGTTTACATGCTTCACAGATCTGAGGTTTTTTAATGAATGTTCTCTATTTTAGAAGAAAAGATCTTTTTTTACTCCTCACACTTTATTCACAGTTGCTCTAATGAAATGAATAAGCAAGCTATAAATGACAAATCAGAAAATTAGTTTGGTTTTGTAAAATGTTAGGTGCCTTCAAGTCCTGATGCAAGTGAAATGGGAATCAAATTAAACCTTTCAGTTTTATATGACCTCCTGACATTGAGCGCTTGCCTATCCTAAGCTGCTTTATTTACGTTCTTTTTTGAAAGCTCTGCAGAGTTAAACCAGTCCTGGAGGAATGCTGGGCACTGCCAGATGTTGTAGGTACTCTAGTGAGCTTTACGTGCATGTGTGCATGGGATGCTTTATGGGATAAAGTGTCCTACCTCCAGTTAAGAAGGAAAAAAAAAAAAAAGAGTAAAATGCCCGAAGCCCAAGCGAAAGAACCAGTGGCCACGCTGCCTGGGCAGGGCATGGAGCCGCACAGCCCCCACCTCTCGTTTGCTTGCATGGTGCAGGGCGCTCTGCCAGCACCAGGAGGTCACACCTCTGATTCTTATTACCGTGGTCTTCAAGTCCTAACGTTTAGGATAAGTTTTAGTCATCTCTCGACTTTCTGTTGTTACTTTCCTCTTATATTTTGCTGGAAAATATAGGAAAAATTTATTTCTTTGTGAAGTGTTTTAATACCTCTACATTTGCTAATCTAGAGCATAGTGAGAATAGTTGTTTCTTTTCTTTGAGTTTGAAAGGTATTTAGACCCCTTATCCTTAGCTTAGCAATGCAGTTTTCTTGAAAAACTGTATGTAGCATATGGCCGTAATAAAAAATACGGGGTTTTTTTCATCCTGGAAGCACACAAATTGTTTGAGACAGAGTACATTCATCCCCATATACATTGCCTTTTTATCCCTAGTACCAGTGTGCTGTGTTTCTGTTAATCAGTGCTACATTAAGGATGTAATTGGTGTCACTCCATCGGTGCAAGGTGTGAAGCTGGAAAGGCCAGAGGAGGGAGGCAGGACGCTGTACGTCGTGCCTTCCTGCGCAGCGGATGCGCGCGTTTTAGGGGCGCGTGCTCTGCTTGGGGAAGGGGAGCACCCGCCCTGTGCTGATGGGAGTTGTGTAAAAGAATATAGGCAAAAGCATTGTAAACCAGTGAAAATTGGTATTTGTTGTGCCCACTCTAAATGGTGGACAGCTTCCTGACATGTAGCGTGGCAGTGGGAATTTTTAATTTAAGTTTTCTAATTGGGACAAGTTTTTTAAGTTAGGATTTTTATTTAATGGGCTGTGCTAAGAGCTATCTGTATTTGTTATAGAAATCGTAAATTCCCCCCCTGACTTCAAGAGACCAGATCTGCCAAAGCTGAGATTTTCCCACTTATAAGGGAGCTTTCAGCTACTGCCTGTGATTTCTGTCCTTTGTCTTGGAGTTAGTGCCTCGAAGAAGGTGAAAGCATATTGCACTTGAGCACAGTGCATCCTAGGGTATATTTCCCTTGAGGACTGTTACAAGCTGTCAGAGTTTAGCACAGACTCAAGGCTCCAGCACATACAATCAAGGAGCTTTAAGTTGTTTCCTGAAAAATTTCCACACCTTCAGTTTCTTTGTAGCTAATCATATACTGTGTATAAATTTTGATTCATCCTCTAAATGAGGGAAACCCTTCAGATCTCTACATGTTCTTTGCAGTGTGTTAAAAATCTCAAAGTCTTTATCATGTGAAATTATATTTGTTGGGGTTTTTACCATCAGAACGCTCTCTAAGAGATAAACAAAAGCGATCCTCAAAAATAGCTGAACTTCCTCAAAAATGCCTGTACTTAACACAGAGATAAGGGGACAGAGTGACTGCAGCCAGGATGGTGTCCCAAAGGGAGCAATCACAGCACCCTTATCCTCTCCCTGCCATCCTGTACTGTGCAGTTTCAGAGGCAGACTCCTGGGCTGCAGGAACAGTTTCTCTGATCTAATGCAGCCATAAATATGTAACATTTATATGGAATTTCAAAAACATCTAAAATTATCTATACAGCACAACAATGAATGTAAATACTGGTGCCTATTACTCTTGATGTGACTCGATATGATGATACTCACAATTGAAAATTTTATGATACATTTTAATGTTTGCAAAGCTTAATTTTAGCACCTGTAAAGCACCTTTATTTTGGGAAGTAATCCTCTCTGACCGACCCATTGATTTCCTTTTAATTGCACTAATCATTTCTTGATGATTTTAATTCTCCTAAATACAGCAATGATAATGCACTAAAAATCTGCAAAATGGACTAATACATGGAGTGTTGCCCTTAGCTTTAAAATGCAATATAGAACTTTCTTTGCCTTGTTGTAGGTATAAAAATATGTATAAGAAATTTTCTGTGTATTTTTTAGGTCCCGAGGAAGCAGATTTCAAATGCACCCCGAATTATGTTAGCTGCATCGGTACAAACAAATGCATTCACTTGTCCCAGCTCTGCAATGGTGTTTATGACTGTTCTGATGGGTATGACGAAGGTGTACATTGCCGGGGTAAGTAAATTTGCTGAGGAAAAAATGGAATTAATCAATGTAATACTGCTGACTTTGCAAAACTACAAATAGTTATTTTTATATAACCAGGTGAGGATACAGGCTGACATAAAATATATGACAATTTTTATTCACAGTGATAGGAATAATTTCTTTTCTTGAAGGCTCTACAAGTAGTCCTTGTTCAATAGACCTGAAGTCTTCTGCTGTATTTTTTTTTATTTTGAGTTCAAAGAAAACCAGAATTTTCTTATTCTTGGGAATACATATAAAACAAAACTGGATTGATAGAAGCATATTTTAATGTATGTTTCAAGTTCATTTTAAAAATATTTTGTGTGAAGCAAATGCAGGTTTTCAGACTTTTTCTTTAACAATTACTAGCCTTGTGGAAATGTTTATACCAAAAGAAGGATGAGGAAGCCCTTTCTTAGGGAGCAAAGGTTGGGCAGCACACTGTTTGCCAGAATATTTTTTTAACTTAAAACTTTTGTTTAAACAAAAAAGCCAAAGGAAAACACTGAAAAATACATCAGATTTGCTATGAGCATTATTTTGCGTTGAGGATTTGCTTTTTGGGGGATTTTATTCTAATAATCTACTGTTTCAGACTGTAGTTACCAAATTCTGGCAATGAGAAATCTTAAGTAGAAATTGGTGGAGGTCAACTTTTTTAATATCTCAGCTCTACTACTCAGAAGACTTGTTAAGGTTTGCCTTGGGGATAGTTATAAGGCTGCCATATTAAGCCCAAATCTTCGATACCATGAGTCATTAACATGTCAGTTATTCCCAATCAGTAGACTTTACTGCTAAGCGAATGATTGTTGTGATCCTCAACAGATTTCATGTTCAAAACCAGAAACTCAGGAATAGGTCCTGGGACTTGTGCCACAATCCAATGTGACAGTATACAGTAAAAGATACAATTAATGGTATAGTTCAGGAAGTTAAATTAGAATTTAAAAGTTCGTGTGGACAGATTTCCAGAACTATCACAGTAAAATCTAAGCCCGCACCAAAATTAAGCCATATGAGAAAAAAAAAAAAAAAAAAAAATGCCAGCTGGAATTAATCAATGTAATACTGCTGACTTCACAAAACTACAAGTTAGTTTTATATAACCAGGTGAGGATACAGGCTGTCATAAAATATATGACAATTCTTATCACAGTGATAGGAATCGTTTCTTTTCTTGAAGGCTCTACTTTTGTATAGTCCATGTTCAATGAGCATTACACAAAATAAAAATTTGTGTCAGCATATTGATTTCAGTCTAAGCATCCAAAAAATCCCCAAAGGTTAAACTGGCCAAAGCAGTATTTGCCCAATACTGAAGCTTTCTGAAGTTGCAGATGAGTATTTTTCAGAGAACAGTATTGATCCATTAAGCACTGTTTAAATGTATATTCCTCAATAATTCATATATTTGTATAAATTACTTTGCATTAAATGGCAGAGGATTCAAACCTTCCGGTGCTGAATAATTATTGTATTATAACTCTCATGTATTTTTATTGTATTTTAACTCTTTAAATTAGGAGATTAATGGAATCAGAAAGAATAAATAGACTAAAAATAAAATCCTATGTTAGTGTAAATTAAATATGTTTGGTGTTCATATGTAGCATTTCGTACATGTAGCCTGTACTTTGAAATGTGATAGTGCATAAAGTACCTAATCTTTATTCATGCCCTTTTAATTTATGTTCAAATACACCTTGTAAGGTTCGTGTTGATTCCCATTTCTTTCTTTATTATCATACATGAATATGAGAACTTCCCAATGGTAGAATTAATGTCTGCTCTAATAAATTACCATGGAATTTAGTAAAATATACTACACAAACATTTGGTCTAAATCACACAGAACACATAGATAATGAGTTCTTTTATATTACATTTTATATAAGAATTTAAAGTTGTCTCCCAGTACGTCATCTAGTAAATGGTTAACAACTCGTTAATATTGATATTTGTAGCAATTACATATTTTGACTTGCTTATTAGAGGCAGTTCTTGAAATTATTAGTGGACACATTTCTATCAACAAGGGCAAAGAATATAGAAAACAATAACTTTACATTATGATCGTGTAGTTTGATAGTAACAACTGCCACTAATGTGTCATTATGATACAATCCTATGTATTAGATATTTGGTATGAATGCAGTATAGTTGTAATTATTCTCTCTATATATCTATATATCAGAGCAATGCATGGGTAACCACTGAGTCATTCTGTTCTACTTTCTAAGTCCTGAATATACAAGTCATATGTTTAGATCATCTGTGTGGCCAAAAGCTGCAAATTTGCTTCAGAAACCTATCCAAATAGTTAGCTTTTTCTTGATATTAGTAACAAAAATGGCATTCTAAGTATGCATTGTTCATATGAAATTTTTGATTGATCAAGAAGATAAGAGCAGTTTTAAATATTTAATTGCAAACAACTGGGTCACAGAGCTGACTGTTAAAATAATCTATTGCTAGCACCACTGATAGTGCTGTGTAAATAAGTCACGGTCTATGCACCAGGAAAATAAGTTATGATATGAAGTATGGGGTGTGCGACTAGGGCAAAGACCATTTCAGCGTACAGGTCACAACTCCACTGGGGTGAAAGCTTCTAATAATGTTTAAGAACGAATGGACTATAAGCATTCAGTAACTGGAACTATTCTAATTTCTTTCTCTAAATTTAACATTCTTATGTTAATTCATTATTTTATGATCTTTGAGAGATATATTCAGGCCTGTACCTTTCCCTGGCAAGTAAAAATATGATCATATCTGCAGCGTGAAATGGTAATGTATGTGAAATTTCAAGGAAATAGTAGTAAATACAATGACATTCCTGTCTCATCATCTTTTATTTCAGGCACATATGCATTTTTGCTGGTGACTGTAATGCATAAATTCAGGAGGGGTTGTGGCAATATGAAATAAAAAGTGTTTTATTACGTATGGTTTTTTCACATTGTGTGTTTCAACGTCCTTCAGAGGATAAGGGGTGCGTAGTTCACTGAAACTGAAACTCACAGCATATAGTAGTGATAAGACATCTGTATTTGGTCATTTTGCATTCTTTGCTATTTTTGACTGAAAAATGCTTTAGAGAGGCTGAATAAGCAAGGGATCAAAGTACATACTAACCCCTCCCATAAAGCATGGGCTGGGGCTGTTCAGCTTTCTGAGATTCATCAGATAATTTCACCGTGATCCAATCCTGCTGAATGGGGGAGTTGGTGCCTATCAGCTGTTTGGAGGCTTGATAAGGCTCAGATAACATTTACCAATGCCAAAACTAGACCCAACCTTGAGTAGTTCTGGTAGAAGACTGATCCGGAGCTGCTCTGGACAGTTAAGCTTCTTTCTTTAACACAGTTCTTCAGGTTTCTTTTGAGAACCAGGTCTTTATTTCAGTTGCATTTTCAGCCACTTTTAAAGCTCAGCCATGTGATGAGCTGAGAAGTCTTCTGACACAGGGCAGTCGCCGAATTATTGCAAGCTGACCTGTTTAGCTCTAAGTCTTTCCTTCCCACGGTTCATCCCAGTCCCATATCGGCAAGCCCTCGATGAGCTCGCTGGGGGCATCGCCAGTAACGGGACTGGGACTGGCTGTGGTCAGTTAAAGCAGGTGTCATGTGGCTACAGCTTGCTCCAGCCTCTGATTTTGTGGTCTTTTGAAGGTTAAAATACCTTTTTTTTTTTTTTTGAAGGTTTTAGGAACAGCTTAGACAAATATCCATCACGGATTAGATGGAGTAACCTGGCCTTGAGTAGGTAAAGGATTAGATATAACCTTAAGATAATTTCTAGAGAATTATGATCACCTTCCCATGAATCTTAGAAAAGGTTTTTTACAGGGCTGCAGAGGTGATCTGCACAGCTTTATAAATCAGTACTTTTTATATATATATATATATATATGGCAAAAAAGTGAAGGTGATATGCCAAAATTAGTTTTTGGTCTGTCTCTGAGTTAGAGCTATAGAAAACTACAACTTTTACAGAATATGGAAATGTCCTTTTTCACTTAGCTAACCTAAGGGATAAGTTATTATTAATAGCTGCAGGAATATTTATGCTAAATTTCTGGGTATTCCAGCCAGAAAATACTAAAAGAATTCTGAAAAAAATGCTAGCACAAGTACTCTGCGTATCTTTGGCTTACTCCAGTTTATCATAAAATGGAATATTTTTGGAACAATTACCAAGAAGCAAAACTGACACAGAATGAAAAGAGGTCCAGCTAACAGCCCAGTGAAGGCACTAATTACACGCTGATGCGCTGACTTTAAAGTTGAAGTATATTTTGCATTATACTGCAGTATCCATTGCATTTCTATGAATTGTGTTGTATTACGTAGTAGGAATACTGCAGCAAGTTTATCCATCCTAGCTGACAAGACAAAATAATGACAACATTAATAGTCTGCATGTACTCTTCTCCAATGGACACATTAACGATAGACTACCTTGGGGTCTCATTAAATAGTCTTATGTCACAGCCTTGACATGGATTATGCTCTGTACTTCTTTGGTCTGAGGATAGACAACCCAATGCTTTGGGAAGGGGAAAGCAGGAATGCTGTAGGGATTCCCTGGAAGTCTGTACTCGCGTTAAACCCCTGAAGTGGAAAGGAGTGAGCAGGTTTTTGAGGACACTTTCTCTCATTCCAGTCACGGCTACTATCAGTAGTATCTGGCCAGTATCCTGTCTCTGTGATGTGCAGGAGATGCTGGACCAGGGCTCAGAGGAGCTCAGGACATTGCTCTTCCTGGCTCTGAATCACAGCAGCTCCCCACTGAGGTCAGAGTTGAATGAAAAATGTGACTGTATCTTTTCCCATCTGAAATACTGATTATTCAGATTGCTTATACCATCTCATATTGAAATTAATCATAATAGCAAGACTGCAACATCCATTAAAGCCCCTTGCTATTTGACGAGTCATCATGCATAGGGTAATTGCCCGCATGTCTTACCTGTCTGCCTACCTAGCACCGTTGACAAGACGAGCCTCGGTATACAGGATAATCTGCATTACCTTTGGAAGACTAAATATCTTATGAAAGTAACCTCAAATTTTTGTTTGATATATTAACTAGATGTAACCCAATGTATTTTTAGGTTAATTAAGACTAAGAAAATCTAGGAGAGATCAGAAAGGTTACTTGAGATACTTTTTTTTTTAATTAAAACTGAAAGTTTTACTGAACTTAACAGATCTCATAGAAACCTGCCAAGTCTTCGGATTATTTGGATCTTTGTGAACCATGAACTGAGCCATAATCCCTAGTCAATAAAATATATAAAGGCAAACTCTGGATCATTCAGTATTAAAAAACTGCAAAACACACATACAGAAGATTTGGCCGAATAGTTGTTATGTTTGTAGCAGCCTATAATCAGAGTATTATTTTTCTGTTTAGGCTTTTTGAATGAATTGTTATCATAAGACGAAGATAAATGCTGCTATTACTGGATCATGTTTTTGTTCTGGCACTTCTACAGATGGAACACTGGGAAATTTTAAGTAGTGTTTACCAGAGGGGAAAATACAAATTTCAGAATTATATGGAAACTTCAGGCCTTTCAAGAATGAGGCAAAATTATAAAACTGAGCGTTAAAGAGCTACATTTACATCCTACTCTTAACTTTTTTTTTTTTTTTCTTTCTCATGAAGTCACGTAACAAGATAACAAAGGAAATCTAAAACAGTGTAGAATTATAAATGTTCCCACCTATTTCACATGAGACTGTTCCTGGAAGTAGTACACACTTGCAAAAGCTCATTTAGTTTATTCTGACAAGCTTTAAATCAGTCATCCTTTAAGACTGTGATGTTCAAAGTGTCACATCAGGTTACTGAAACCTTGAACCCCCAGGAAATCTCACAGTGCTCCTGAAGTACCAGTGGGGCTGCTGAAACCATCAGGTAACATTGAAAATTATTCCCTCTGCAACCGTTCCGTGTTCTGCATCAAGTTTTTTACTTGTGGTTATAAGACAGAAAAGAGAAAAAAGTGTAGGCACTAAAATAAGATGATCATAGGTATTTTTGCTTTGGAACAGAACTGCTAGTAAATAACTACATTTGTCTGGGTGAAGGCTTATTTTGCTTTTTTTTGTTTTTGTTGTATCTCTGTCTCATTTCACCATCCAAATATCCAATTTCTTGTATATTACTCTCATTCCCATCTTTTTGCCTTAATAGAGCATGATGTGGCTCATTGAAATTAGCCAAGGTCATTTAGTCTATTCTGCTGTCAAGACAAAGAAATCATGGGCTTGGTGATTTAATAACTTTCTATCACAAAATCCTATTGCAGCGAAGCAAATTAAAGGTGGCTGGCAGGGGCATAGAGCAGTGGAAGACGTTTGAGTGATGTGATTTCATCCCACCTTTTATGGGCTGTTGCTAAAGAGATTTTTTAGGCCGGAATGCCCAAATGAACACCATTGTTAAGTTATCAGCGTTGTCTAAGTGTAGAATTTCAATGTCTGACCATAGTGATAATAATATATGATAACAGAACATTATGTAGTACATAGTTTGTATAGAGTGTTGTGATCCTGTCCATTGAAGGGGCGATGTATGTCTTGTCTGCTCCCAATCGGTATTTCCATTTCAAGTTGCAGTATTCATTTTCCTGAGAGAATACGTTGGATAATATTCCTTACTGTCAAAATCAAGTGTTGGTAAGTTATGGCCTCCCTGAATACAGATACTGATTAGTTTTCCTATTCAGTGCAAGTATTTTAAATACATATACTTTCTTCAAGGTCATGGAAACCATGTTTACTGTGGGAAATGCAGTGTCGAATGGTTGCACCATGGAGTTCTTTTTAATCTTCCTTATGAGATAGAGGATTGAAGATTTTTACTCCAATATTTCAGTTTTTCTATGATCCTGTTGCCTAATAAAATGCACAAAGTGTAGTAGACATACTAATATGTCATATTGTAAACAAGATCATGGTAGTTAAGAGGGCCAGTTAGTCGTGATGATAGTTAACTGGCTCGTGTTTAGGGCTACACAAACCTGATGAAAACAGCTACAGTCAGCGTCATAGGGGGATGCAATGGAATGATCTGAGAAAGCTTTGTTCTACTTTCCAGGGATTTAGGTTAAATGGTATTTATTGTTGCCTGCTGTTACTGTTTTGAGGTTGCCCTCTATTGAGAAAGGAAAACAAACATTTAAGCTCTTACTATGAGCAACCCCTTTTCAGTTTTATGCAACAATTTTTATTATCTTTCTGTTGATTAGTGTGTGTAGTTACCTGATAATTTTTCCCTGTTATGGCTAGTAAAACACTTTAAGGAATTATCTTATGTAAGAAAAGTAAGATGATTTTTGTACAAATAAATTTCAAAGTACTTTTATGAAGATAAATGTTCTAGGCATAATCTCTGTAGTGGGAGTTCCAGATATATTCACATGGCAAAAAACCTGACACTCATCAACTCACCCCGTATGCAGGAATTAGTTCACATCACAGAGTATATCTTAACTGCATTTTCAATATATCGGCGTCAGAGACAGCTTTTCAGTGAGGAGAAACTAGGGCCTGGCACCAAATGCTTACGAAACACTAGCGACCTTGAGGCGTAGGGAGAACGATAGCACAAGGTTTATCTTCAGCTATTGTCACCAATATTCAGGGTGCGGGGGACAGTTTAGATTAACTGAAATTTTATTTAGAAGGAGTAATGCTTTTTTCAGTTTCCTTTTGAGCATTTTTTCTTTTTCCGAGTATACAGGAAATTTTAAATTTAGACCTATAGGGTAAGAATTAAATTAATATTTCTTACATTAACTAGTAGTAAAATTATATCTGATGAGGAAAAATACATCTGAGGCACTTGTCCATCAGTAAAATGCATGATTATTAAATTTCCGTGGCCTCTTATTTCAGTGACATTATTTGCGTATTCATTGCTCATATCAACAGAGTTTTAAAATAATTGGGCAACCTGGTGTTTGAGGTGAAGAAGAAAATTAAGTGAAAGGCACATGTGCTGAAAAACATGGTTTTGGTCCTCCTAAAGCTATTCATAAAGTCAACCTAAATTTACAGAATGGTATCAAATTGAAGATGGAAAAGAAGAAAGAAAAGAGCAAATTCCAGGGCTAGCATCACATAATTTGTCAGAAGTGCAGTTGTCAGTTTTCTGTCCCAGGAGTCCTCAGCCAAGCTAAATTACGAGACTCGGTTTCAAGTTCTTTCACTCCATGCCTGAGGGGATTTGTCTTCCCAGCTCCTTATCTTCCCAAGGTGAATAAACAAACGAGCAAACTACAACATGTTCTGCGTGGGGGCTGCTTTTACTCCTCATGGCCCTCTCCTCTGTGGAATAAACAGTTAAACATTTATTAGAGCAAATACTTGTAGCTCCAGGAGTCTTCATTGTAGTTCTCATGGCAAAGAGTCAATTCTGGTCTCCACTTGTTCCCATCTCAACAATTATTTGTGTATTGTTAACTAAAGTGGTAAATTCTGGGAGTTGGGGTAGGTGTAGTCCCACCTGGAATACATATGCCTCTACACAACATCCACCTGCCTGGCCATGTATATACTGTATTCTGCCTTTTCACACAATACAATTTATAGCTGAAAAAAAGAGAACTCATAATTTTTTTCTTCTAGACAAGGACTTTAATTTCTTACCATATCCCACTTCTTGCATTTTACAATTTTAAGCTAATGAAACTGTATAATCAAAAAGTCTAAGTCACTTTCAAATCATGTAATATAGTTCAAAAATTAAAAGTTACCATCATTTCTTAGACTATGATAAACAAGTCAAGAATGTCACCAGCAATCTTAAGTGAGATTGATAATACTCAGTGGTGTGAAGAAGTTTGCTTTGACACTTTGAGAAATAACTCTTGGTCTTCCACTCAGAAGCAAGAACATGCACAGAGCATACAAAAACGGATTTCCAGAATTCATTATATCCTCTCTGGAAGATTTCAATCATCTTTTCTCCACAAAAATCTGTGTCAAGAAAGCGTAACTTAGTCTTTAACTCACAGGAGTAACTATAATTCAAGTTATCTGTGAAACGTACAGATTAAAATACTGTGATGTGAAATGGAAAGAGTTAAAAATTGTGGGAGAAAGAAAAGAAAAAGAAGTGGTACCATGGGAAAGTACAGACAGTAAATGGCAAGTAAGAAGAATTACTGGAAGCAATCAAGTAAGAACAAAAACTGGGAAAATACAGAGACCAGTCAATAAAAAGGTTCAGTATAATCCTTTATAGGAGGGCTAGTAAAGCCGACCTATTTTAAGTCAGTGCTCTCTGTTTGGAAATATGTGCGTCAAAGAGGAGGAACGTGTTCCCGCTGCACTGACTCATATAAGAAAACAAGAGTTTGCCAGGAGACTCTGTAATCTAAGAATATTTTCTCTTTTGTGAAAACGTGTGTATTGAAAGCATCATTGCTATGCATGCAATAGTATCAGTCTATATGGCTGATCATCATTTCTTTGTGGTAGTTACACCCTCGGCCCTTTGTGTCTCTGATTGTTGGTACTGGTCTTTTAGAACATCAGAGATTTTACAACAGTTGCTCCATATACCACTTGTCTTACCAGTATGCAAGATAGTATACAACATATGTTTTAAATGGTCAAAAGTTATGTTTTTTCTTCATGTTCTTACAGATTTTGAATTGAAGAAACTGCATACTTCCATACTACATACTACAAACTTCCATTCCCTGAAATTTGAAGAGAGAGAGACAAAAATCACCTGAAACTGTGAAGTTCAGAAAATTTGCAGATTATATAAAATGGTACTGATACATGCTTCAGTACTGTTCACTAAATAAATGTAATAGAATTGTAATGCATATGAATCACGTATAATCTATATTGTTGACGTATAGCAGAATAGACAGATTAATAATTGCTGCTAATATTGTTTTTTAAACCCAACACATTATGCCAAGGAAATATAGACCTAATTTACTGTTCTCTGTGCAGATAATGTCCTCTCAAGTTAAGTTCATTAACAACTTCTTCAAGCGTGAAGGCACTTGTTAAAAAAAAAATTAAAATAAGCAGTGTGCAAGAATAAAAAAAAAAATATTAGTTAGGATGAGACCTGAATCCTTCTGGAATTAATGGCAACATTCCCATTATTTTAGGCTTCCCATTATTTTAGGACCTATCGAAACCAAAAAATGTGCTTTATTTTTTTGAATCCCTTGTATTCAGGTGCCGTTTAAGCATTTACATCTGCAAAAGGATTTGGTTTGGGTTTTTTTTTTTTTTTAACAAACTCTAGGAAAATGCTACATGTAGAGAAGGATGAGCCATATTTAAAGTTCAGGATGTGACCATGATCCATTCTGTGCAAAACAGTAATGTTCTCTGGCACGCAGCTGTTGAATAAGGCTGCTATAGTTGTATTGGCTGCTCTCTGAGCGTCTCTTTTTAATGGTCAGACATCATGTGGTAGAACATATTCTATCAAATCAAACTTTCTGAGACTATATTTAGCATCTTTCTAAAGTAATTTTTGGCTATCCAGTCATTCTTAAAATCCATTTACATGTAACAAAGTATTAAAAATGCTGTTTGGCAGATAAGATATCTTATACGTGGGATGGATTAATGGAACAGTGGACCATTGTCAGCTTTCCCATTTTCTCAAAGGAAGTGATGACCACTAAGATTAAAAAAGAGGAGGAATTAGCAGCAGACCAGATTATGATTCCAAAAATAGATTTATCCGATGCATAGTGACACATTTCTGACCCCTTCATGATGCAGCTTGGTTTCCACACTCGTGTGAGGTTCCATAAGAGCTGATGTCACGTTCCCAGAGCCAGATCAGCCAGAGAGAAAATGTCTGTATTTTAAAAGAAAAGACTCATTTATAGTAATTTAAGCCCCAAACACATCTCTCTATAGAAGGTCAGAATCCTCGCTCATTAAGAACTACATATGGTCTTTTAAACAAATGAACTTTTTAGTTATCAGCAGGCAATTCAGCACAATTTGTTGCTGTCTAAGGTACTTTTTATTTTCTAATGGTCTTGCATATTTGATAGCCTCTTTCAAAATTATGCATCAGATGTAGGACCGGCCACTTGTTTAATTGACCTTTTCGCTCTTTTAATGATGTGCATCTCCTAGAATTTTAGCAGAAGTGAATCCAGCTACATATGGGAAAGGCAGGTCTTTGTATCAGTTATGTGCACTTGTAACACAACTGTAAAGGTGATGGGGTCCCAGCCAAAGCCTGCTGACCTCCAGGGGATCTTTTTGGAGTAGGGACACTGGAGCTGTGACCTATGTACTTTTCTCAAAGGGGATATTTAAGAGAGAAGATGCCCTCTGCTGAAGGACAGGAGTTGTTAGTTGCTCTGTCCCCTTTTTCTGGGAATCTAGAACACACTCTGCTTGTTCAGAAACTATTCCTTGCAGGTTTTGGTTCCCCCCCACACTTTTAAGGTAAAAAAGTACCCTTTTTTAGGGTACTTGAAGGAACAATCTCAATCTGTATGTTAATTTTAAACGTGATAATAAGGTACCACCATGGCATGCTGCCTCAGTGTTATTCTAAGACGATTTCAGCAACTGTCCCAAAAGAATAGCTTGTGCCCTGGACTGGTTGTGTCATCATTTTCATCATCGTTTGTTTAGTTGCATTCATTGTTATTGACTCTTATAATTTATTTATTAGAAACAAACATCTTCATTTAATGAGCACTCAGATATTGATTTACTTGCTAAACAAAATTCTTGAACAAAAATAAAAACAGTGTATATAAAATATTTATGGTAGAACAGTTCCATCTGGGATCAAGGCAGAAAGTGACATAGACTTACAGACCTGTGCTGGTTTTGGCTGGCAGAGAGTTAATTTTCTTCATAGTAGCTGCTTTAAAAAAGAGAATAGTTCACAATTCTGAGGGAGCAAAACATTCAGTTGTCTTTTAGCAACTTTGAGCTTTTTTCCTTCATTGAAAGACAATGAAGTGATAGAAGAATAGCATGAAACGTTTATGTGCAGGTAATTTTTAGATATAAGAGTTGATTTCTACAGGAAAGCTGTGAATATAGTTTTAAATTCTCAAACTAACGGCACACAGTGGCATCAGGAGGATAAAACAGGATGGGAATAAGTTCTGTTCTGCAAATTGTTACATAAAATGCGCACAGTTATATAAAAACAAACCTGTTCTGACATCCTGAGTACTTCCATTTAAGGTACATTGTAATTAAAAATACTTTTGCGAAGCGCAACTGTTCTGCTTTCTGCCATGAACTGACACCAGTATTTTATGTTAAAAAATGATCAGAGAATTACTCACAAATTTAAGTGGAGCCAGTGTGTGGGCCCATACTTCTGCTTTCTGGTAAACTCTTATTCCTATGATGCATAAATATGTAAAGTGCTATACTAGCCCTTCAGGAAAAACTGGGCTTGCTTCCTGCCCTTAACAGGGGAGCTGGATGTTTAGAGGAGGGAAGAAAACACAAAACCAAACCAAATCTCATGTTGGTCATAATGTCTGGTATTAGAGGAAAGGATAAAACACAGTGATCTTCAAACTTAATGGAAAAATGCTTTAAATAGCAACATAGCTTTTAGTGACGTGTTGTGGATAACTGTTCAGATGAAATAAAAAGGGGATCATGGATGCTTCCTCTCTTACCAAAAAGGTTACTGGTTTCTACATATGTGTCCTATTTGGGTTTACAAAGGACAACTAGATGACAAAAAAATGCCCTTACATGATCCCCACGGAAAATCAAACTTTCTACTATTTAAAAACTTTTTATTTTGAAGTCCACCAATATGTGCCAGCTTTCTTTGATATTGTCTTGAAACTGTTGTAAAGACATGAATCATTCCAGTGCTAAAACAATTAAATTTGCAGGATGTAAGAACTAACAAACATTTCCTGTTAAATGCAGAAATTTGTAATCATTTGTAATGTAAACATACCTTTAAAAGTTCATACATTACATTTAACAAAAAATTGTTCTGCCAGTCCATGAAATTTTTCCCTCCTGATGCCAAAGCGGTCTATGGCTGGGAGGAGCCATTTGCAAAATACCTCAGATTTTTAAGACTCATCACAAAGTCAGAAAGAACCCTTGCTGCATACCTAAGGATATTCATAATACATATGATACATACCTAAGGATGTACAGAAATCATACGCAAGTTCCCAGCATGCAGCAGGAGAGAGGCGCTAAGTCTAATGTACATTCGCATAGAGCTGCCCCGCAACTGGGCTGTTTTGAACCCCAGCTCTATCGACGTCCATGTCCACCCCAACACGCTTATAAAAGGAACCGTAGTGCTTTCAAAGTATCTAGCCCTCCAGGACTTGCATAAGGAAAGTCAGTCTGTTGGTCTTAATAAAGCCACAATCAGTGTTCACCAAAGGATCCAGGAAGCTCTCTTCTATATACGGACTGTAAATGAAAGTAGAAATTGCTGTTGGCTCGCGTTAGCACGAGTTACAATGATCTTCCAAGTAAAATGTAATGTGAATGAAATACCATTCTTGTTAACGGATACATCTGCAGGCCCTTGCTTCTGACTTCAGCTGTGAAAGTGCTTCTCACATCTTTCTTCTTCCCTTAATGAAGGCACAGCTGTGCATTTAGGGACTTGACAAAGAGTGTGATTAGGAGTTCTAGACTTCCAAAATAATTTATCTGCCTTCAAAAAGAGTTGTTATTAGCAGCTAATTCTTGGTGAGATTTATTATTGTCTCATGTTGTGGGCATTTTTGGTGGTAGAAGCATGGAAAAGCTGTAGCAGTTTAGTAAATCTTTGCATCTTCAAGAATGTATATGGTGTTTCAATTTGATTTTGGGGTCTGGATGAACAAGTCACAGACTCTGTAAAATCTGAAAACATTTAGTTCAAATAGAAATTACTGGGGGTTTCTTTGGTTTGGTTTTGTTGGGATTTTTTTTGTTATTTCTTGTTCATTGCCACAAGTTTTGCTGCTTTTGGATTGCCATTACTGCCTCCTGTGGACACATTGTTGAGGCTAGCTGGATGATTGCTGCAAGTGAGAAACCTAAACAAGAGAAGAAGAGCAGCTTTTAACTATGTTCGTTCTCTCCCAGCTTGCACACATACCCACTCTAAGTTTTCTCATAGTCATGCCCTGTTCCTGAACACGGGAAAAGGTGAGTAGGCAGCCACAGACCTACTAACTTTCCCTTACCAGCTCTCATCCTTGGTAGTGGTGTTTACCTAATGGAGAGGTGGGCTCTGCTCATCCATCCCATGCTGATTATGTGCAGAGAAGTTACTGTGCTGCGATCTTTAGCTGTAATACATGTTCTGTCCTGAATTTCTGTTCAAGAGCTTGCCTCCCTGTGTGAAAGGGTTATTAATGTAGATGAGAAGTCTATTTGGGCTATGTAAAATATGTCAGAGATTTCCAAGGAGCTGACAATGCTGACGTTCAGCACTGTGAGTTCATGAACTTGGGAAAACAAAACAGTTGATCAAGTACATTCTGGCTGAGGAGGGAGTGGAGGTGGTACTGAGATGCAGGAGATCTGTGGGTCCAGGCTGGAAAACGCCCGAGGGAGAAGAAGAGCATTGTGCTACCTGAAATCACAGAGTTCAAATAGGGAATCTTCTCCCCAGTGCATCGTTATTCTTCCTGGGGTGTCCTCCCCTCGTTTGCTCTGAGCAGACCGTTCAGTGGGCAGGAAACAACCACTGATGCTGATACATGAGTATGACTGGTAGGAACCTTTGAAAGCACATCTAATGTTACCTGGAATAAATAGCCATGCCATTGTAAAGAACCTTATTAATTCTTTTTACCTCAGTCCATATATGCTATTTTTAAAGAGATGTGTGTCACCGGCTGTGGTGTAATGTACTTTTAGAATACAGTGCTACAATTTCTTTAGGTTCCTCAGAGAGTCATCTGAAGATGGATGTTTTCAGGGAAAAAAGAGAGACATAATCCAAAACACTGCAGGATAAAGCGTTTATTACTGTTTTGAAGTTAATTGGAATTCATAATATTCATTCATATTTCTTGTCAAAATGGTTTTAAAAAATAAAATCTGTGTTAAAAATTGTGGGCACTTGATATCTTTAAGAAAATCAAGAGATGTTTTGATATTCTGGAAAGACACAAAAGGGTCTAGTTAGGCTGTATGAAATGGAGTCCTTGGCACATTAGGCAATTGCCTCTCATACTGACCAGCATATTTGCTGTCATTCATATTTCCCTCCCTATTTCCCTGCATAGCTGGTTTGTCAAGGATTGGAAGTTTTCTGGCACAGAAAAAACAATGACTTGATGGAGGGAATCTGGTCTGTGGCTTGAACTCCTGCTTACTAAGGTAATAATTATTACCTTATAATAATTACAGCTAGTCACTCCAGAGACAGTTATCACATGCATAAGAATGTGATATAAGGGAAAACCAGTTGGTTATTACATGGAGATCAATGAGCCTGTAGGGTGCTAAAGTATAAAATACAAACAATGCGACTGCTATATTCAGAGTACTCAACAGGCCCTCCTAATTGAAATATATACCAACAAGAGTAGAGAAAATGTTGCCTGCTGTGCCTCAATGGAAAACCAAAAGAGTTTCTATAAAATTTGATTGATTCGCAAACTAAAAGAAAGTTCGAGGGGGAAAATATAGCACAGACTCACAAAACTGGTAACAGTGCTTAGCATTTAAGTAAGAAGAATCACAAGTTAAGGAAGAGATTTTAAAGGAATGGTTTAAATGTTTGCTTTTTCTCCTTCCTTTAACAGTTCTTGTAATAAGAATCAATGGCTATTTGCCTTTTAAGTTCCCGTAATCTCTTCATGGAATGAAAATTTCTGAATATGTTTCCCTGGTACAGTCAAATGCTTTGTGGATTTATGTTGATGAAGATCTGTAGCCTATTTGCAGCAGTGATATGTGCTCCTTTTAATCCATCCATCTTTCAACAGTGACAGAATGTGGCTGTTCTCTTTTTAGTCATAAAGTTAACTTCAAAAGGAGATGTCAGTAAGTAAAAGAAAGTGATTTTCATCTTCTAATATCACCACAAACCCATTTTTTATTGATATGTGCCAAAAAAGGCTGCAATCATTTTGCATGGCTTTAAAGCAGCGATAGTTTTACTTTGAGCACATTAAATCTTCACTGGTGACTTAAAGAAGGCAGCAATTACCGCATGGCTGTTTTACTCACAGACAGAAAATGAAGAAGTTCGTAAATACAAGAGTTAGGTATTTTAATCATTGATAGGAATACTTGAATCTATTAATCATTTTGTTATTGTTTGACTAATGTTCTACTGTTGGGCTTGATCTGCCAATGCATTCATTTGTTGCTTGTTATTTTGTCACTGAATTATAATTTCATTATTCTCTGACCTTGTTTGCCCTTTGCTCACGCAATTGCAATGTAAGGGCGGTTGAAACCATTTGGATAAAACAAAAAACAATCCAAAGTTTTGTTTTTCAATGACACTTAGTTGGGTTCAGCTGATTTTCCGCAGTGGTTGCAGCCGTGACCGCTGGCAAAGGACCAAACACAATGAGACAGTCCAGCCTGGAGTGCTACCCAAGTAGGCCAGGACATGGTGAACTAAACGTCTCCAAAATGTCTGACGGTCCATCATAAATTCTCAGAAACTGCAGTTTGGGGACTGTTGAAATTGTATTTTAAATTGCTTTAAAACTAATTAGCCAGATATGTTGTATATGTGTATATTTTTGTATTTCTATTATTGCTTCAGAAGTTATTTATAGCCAAATGAATTGGCTTTTGTTTAACAGCAAAATATCTGCAACACCTTTCCTCTTTGAATTTGGTGCTATAGATACACAGTACAAGACTACTTTCATTGTAGAGTGTTCTATGCACTAAAAAACTGTTATAGTAGAGTAGTTATTCATGGAGGGCGGTGAACATTTTTATACCCTAGTTTCCAGTACGTAGAGAAAAGCTGATGTAACATTTTGAAAACAAGAATTTGGTGTACTCCAAAATGTTTGAATTCTAATCTTCCCCAGAGGTCAAGGTTACTCTGGTGCATTGATATAATTTTCACCCACTATTCATATTTTACACTATCGTGGAGCCAGAAGTACTGGAAAGCCTGCCTCAGAGGACTACGTCTTAGGTTGCAAATTAAATTTCCTAAGCATTTGTGTATTAGCATGTGTGTCTAAAACCAGACCAAACTAATCAATCTTTCTACCTGTAACTAATATTATGATAATGATAATTAATAAGATAATGGATCTAACATTTGTGTGATAAGCTTTTCTTTGGGATAATGGGACTGTGTAGAAAAAAGAAATAACAAAACCTTTCAATTCTGAGGGATCTTGTATCATTTAAATTGGAATCACATGAGAGATGAGGAAATAAGAGAGACTCCTTCCCTGCTCTGATAGCCTCCAAGATAACACATTTTCATGATTACAGAATTCACCTGTTCACCAAGGTTAATAGCTGTTTGAAACAGTGGCTTCTCTTTGGTTTGTATCCTGTACTGCAGCAGGCATGTTAATAAATGTTTCTGTCTAATGGCTCTATCTGGGCTTAAAGGCTTAAACAGAAGAGTCTATCCCCAACCGAAACAGCGAGTTTGTGCCTTTCTCACATTGCGTGCTAGTGTTCTCACTAGCGACCAGGGCACTGACTCCATGCCTTAAACATCTCCCACAGCTCCTCACCTTAGATTTGGATTCAGCTCTAAGCCTGTCATGGAGGATGATTATTACTGTTGCTAGTTAACTGCCTTCTCCATCTGTGCATCAATTGAGGGGATATCCTCCCAAATGAAAACAAATCTGGCGACTGCCTGGAAATTTCAAGCAGCTGTGTCCTATATAGGTATGGTTTTATGTGTGCTACTGCTGAGAGATCTGCAGAACACACCACCACTGAGACTATTGCCTTGCTCAGGGTGGATTGGGAATGTGGTCTGTTAAAGAGAAAATTAACAGCACAATGGAAGAAGAATGTTTGCTTTTATCTTCTTTTCAGAGCTTGTTTGTGCTTTATCTCCTTCATGTTATGGCGGAAGTTATGAACGTTGATGAGCCAAAGTAGATCCTGAAGTACTTAGTCTAGGAACCGTTCACCTATTCAGACAGTGGAAGCTTGAGTCAGATGCAGTCCATTTTACACATTTTATTTCCTAAAAGCTGCCTACAGAGTATTTTATGTAGCACAGGGGGCAATTTGGATTGAACAGGATCATGTGTGTTCCAGTGTTAGCCTATGCGTAACTTGCATCAATGTCCTTGGCTGTAGAAAGGGCAACAAAATTCGTGTATTCCTAAATGGCAATGGGCTGAAGGTGAACATGCAGTACATTGGGTGGGTGAGTAAAAGTGGAGAAGAATGGCCATGCCAAAGGCCTCAGGAATAACCAAGTGATGGGCCTGGCACTTCTCCTGCCTCACAAGTACTCTGCATGTGTTGAAAACAGAACTAGACCTCCATGTCTCAGGTTAGGAAGGCACTTGGGTCTTGTGGTATTTTATTCCAAAGTCCAGGTTTGCTGCGTTCAGTATCTTGACTATATTTGTTCTTTGAGGTCTATATAGACTTAACTTTCATTAGATGCTGTATTTTATTTTGTCCTGAGTTATCACTATTAGAAGAACTAGGTCTGCTGTAACAAATTCCATGCCTTCCATCCCAGACATGGATGCATTTCAGTTTCAGTATGACTCTTAGATAGCTTGCAATTATTTATGATCCTTTTGCATGGAAGATTATTACTGTTCAGCACTGACCTGAATATTTTTCTTACGTGTTAATACAAGTGCTGGCTCTTTGAAGCAAAATAGAGGAATAAAAGCATAACCTCCCACACCAAAGAGCTGTGGTATGAAGTGGTTGTAAGAAACATTTATGAAATCCTAATGTCCTGCCCATACTTTTGATTTTTGGGAGGCTGATACATTGCTCCTGTGCCCAGCATGGAAGCTGCTGTTCTCCTCCTGGCAGCCCTTGGCATCCGTGGGAGGGGGGAAGGCTCAGCATGCAGGTCCCTGAGGTTGCTGCACCTTTCCCTCAATGGCTTCTCAACGTCAGTGTCTGCTCGGTCCTCATGCCTTTTCCCAAAACACATTTAAATCTTCTGCATGGAAATCAAACAGAAAAGAAACTACTTTTCATTATGTTGGTTTTATTTGTTTTCTGACTTAGTCTAATGCACAGGATTATTCTCACCAAAATAATTTACACATTAGAAGCAGTACAACAAAGGTATGTACTATTTCAATGGAAATAGGTTGATATTGGCAAAAATGCGTAAATATGAGAGAAGTCCAACTGTGCATGTTAAGAAGACGATAAATGAAAGTAGGCTGTTTTTACACAATTTTTAAACAAAATTGTTATTCTGCACTGTCTGTGCTTTCATCCCTTCTTCTGTGTTCTCCACCTCCTCCTTGATATTGTCTTCTGGAAGAATACTAATATTCTACGGAAGAGGGGTTTGTAATTTGTGATTACAATTCTCATGCTTCCCTAAGAACACTGCACCCTGCTAGAATTATGCCGCCCTGGCCTAGAGGTGGAAGCAGCCTTTCTTGATCTTGCACCCCACTGAGCTGAGTAATGAAGGTACTGGAGAGCAGCCAAGGCATCAAAAGCAGCCACCATCCACTCTGCTGTCAGATTTCCTGATTTTTTTATTCCTTTTTTAACGCAATACTCAGAAATAATAAAATGTATTGTTGTAAATATCAGCATGTTATTGCCATGGATAAGTTGTACTGAAAGATCTGTATTTCATGGAGTCTAAATTGTGCTGAATATCCAGAGGTATTCACTAGCTACTTCTACTGTTCCTGCTGTTTTTTTATGTACTTCAGGGAAGTCATTTATGATGCTTGAGTCACCAAAATTTAAGGTGACATGACAATCCGTAAAAGCATTTCAGTTTCCCAGAGACACTTAGGTGCCATAAAAGCAGTTAAACAACTGAGAATCTTGATGTTGATTTTGTCAATCTTCCTTACTGTCTACTTTCAAAAAAGGGTTTCGCAATTCAATATTTCACACTGACTAACCCCTCTTTGCCCCCGAATGACCAACATAATTGTGCAGTTCGCTGTGGCGCAGTGACACCAGCAGGCAGCCGCTGTCTGTCCTGCGCAGGAGTGTTAACCTTGTGAGTGACCCCTGTAGCACGAAGGCAAGAACAAATGGGGAATGTGCTGCTCTAATATTCCATACTGCACAAAATTAGAATCTATTTTAATGATGTTCCATTTTTCTTGTGTCCACCCCAACACTTACTCATATCAGATGTACTTTCTTTAAGGACAAGCTGCAGGGTCTTTTCTGTTGCAAATTCTAACAGGTTTTCTACAAAGCTGGAACTCTAGAAGCAAAATGAAAACTGTGTTGTTACTGATTTTCCTCCCACGTGGGAAGAATTGCAGTCTGCTACTCGTGCTAAGGGAAACTCACGGGAGCGAGGGCACGGGATAAACTACGCTATCAGGAGCACTCATTGGAATATGTCTGTCTTCTTGAAAAGAGAACTATCTCATTACCTACCAGGGCATATATGCTGGGTTCGTTTTCCAAAAAGAAGAGGTTTTTCCAGTCCGTGATCTCTAGTCTCAAACTGGACGTGATGCCAGGCGTTACTTTCACACTTCCAGGCAGTGCCTACTGGGTGCTAACTGTCCAGCAATTTTGATTGGAAGTTTATTGGCCATGCTGCCAAAACATGGTGAATAACACATTTCTTCATGGTGAAAAATACATTGTAATACATTGTGGTTTAAGTTTTCCAGTTGGTTACAAAGCAGCTTTGTGTACTTAAATCACAAGCAAATGCCAGTCTCTCTCCTAGCCATGCGTTTGATCTGTGCATTCTTGTCATGTTCAGAAGTGACTTGCTTTAACCAGGTAGGGTATGCATGTGTGTGGAGATACATACAACGACCTATAAATGGAGCTAGTTGTAACTGGAGGTTGTAGTCATTTCCACAGCACTACCCAGTACCGCTTAGGCGTGTACACTGCCCCAAAATAGATGACTACTTTCCTTCTACCTTTAACACATAATTTTTATTGTCAGTTAAATCCAAGTCTGCATAACAGACTCCTGATATTCCCCTCAATCTCTGCAACCATTGAACTCCAAAGTGGATTTGAATAAACAGAGCCCATTTATATATACTCTCATTTAGTCCTGACTGCATCATTGATAGACAGTCTGCCCCATGCTCTTTATCTCTAACATCATCTTCATTGCACTTCTAGACACTTGAAGCACACTTCAGTGCTATCGTCACTGCGCTGTAGTCACTGTGACTGTGTATGGTCGCAGTCACTTCTTTTGCTATTAGTCACTATCCTATTACTATTATTCTCCTTTACCTCCTATGAGAGTTCCAGTTTCTAAGTTTTCTTTTCATTTTCTAACCCCTTACCGCAGTGTCCTAACACCTTGGCTGTTTCTTTTGACCTCTTCCAAATACATACATAGGATGGGTCGGTTCCTTTATCCAGTGTATCACTGGATACACTTTAATCAGTCTTTAATCAGATTAAGTTTATATACCTTGATTGCAGAACCAAGGCTGAGACCAAGGCTACAAAACTCTCCATTTAAATTCTGTTTCCATTCCCATTAGTGTGTAATAAATACCACTCATGACGGTAAGGAAACTGACTGAACAAGAACAACAAAAAAAAATATCCTGCATAGAAATTTTCTATTTTAGCATCTCAGTTTTGGGGTTTTGTGGGGGGTTGTTTTATTTTGGGTTTTTTGTGTCTTTTTTTTTTTTTTTAACCTAAATGCCATTTACAGGTATATAAACTAAACTTAGTTCATTTCCACAGCTTTAACAGATGTTACACTTTTGACAAGTATTCCCCAGCCAAAAGTCTGTGCATTTTAGTTTTTTTAATGTCACTTAACTGATTAAAGATGCAAGGGAAAATAATACAGACATCTCCTTTGAATCAGTAGATTAAAAAAGCATTCTATCTTCCCAAGCTCCTGCTTCTTTCCTTTCCTTAGGTTTTATAGTTAAGCCATGCATTGATTGAAAGAAATTATACACAGGAAGACTCCAAGGGATAAAAATTAAATCTGTAACGGTCTCAATGATTCTTAAATTTTGTCAGAATTTAAATTCAAATTCCTAGCATCTTTGAATCAGTGTAATTCAATTGATTTCAGTGAGATTATTTGAAATATAATTGTCAGAACTGGCTTCTGAACCTAACCGAACAAGCCTTTCTTAGATGAGTTCTCCAGTAAAATGCAATCAAATATACAAACTTGTGTCCTTGTTCATGCAAAGAGAGATAGATGGACAGTCTTTACCAGGTGTTCTACAGTATGAAAGATAGTAGCTCTAAGTACTTCGAAAATAAATATATAAATGTTTCAGACTGACAGGAGAGCCTCTGAGCACCTGGAATTTTAGTTGGAAGAAGTTGACTTATGTGTTGTTCTTTCTGAACTGATTTCTGGAGTTTTATTACATGGTCAAATGTACTGTAGTGTTCAGTTGATTGAATTTGCCATTTTTCTTTAAATTCTTGATAGAATTCCAGACGTAGGCAGACTAAATGTTGTAGCAAATGTAAGTTCACGATGAAGGAAATATACTTCTTTTCCTAAAACACATCTGCATTTAATATAAAAGGAGACAGCAAGTTCCAGAATACGGAAGGTATTAAGATAATGTTATTTATTTGCTAATTGTATAGTCTAGAGACATCGACAATGCAAAAGGTCATGTTAATATTCTGATGGTACTTTTTGAGATTTCAGAAAGGTTTCTGCTTTATGTTAGAATGGATTCAACACTCTCAGGTGTTTCCCCACAAAACGCAGGAAAATAGTGATACCCTAAAATACCCAAATGCCTGAATTAATCATTCTCACCGGTATTGTCACTGGCTAGAATGAGATTATAGTCAGACCATAGTTTCAAAAGACAGCTAAAAATGTGTCAGACAATATTATTATTTCCATTTTATAGATAAGGAGGAAAACCAAAAGAGTTTAAGTGACTTACCAGGAAGTCTGTTGCCCCACCAGGAAATAAAATGAAATTTCAAAGCACCTAAACCATGTCGTTATAGGTCCTCTCTGTATTATTATGGCGCTGTAAAAGTAGTATATTTGCTGACTTTCTTTTCAATTGGTGCCAATGAAATTAATCACTGGGTTAATTCTAAATACAGTTTTGCTGACTCGCCCAAAATATGCTGTCATATATTATTACAACAATTTATACACGCTGATGGTTTTATACTCTTGAGGATGAAGTTTCAAAAATACAGTATTATTTATACTAATATGTTAAGTGACAAGAAAATTCACTAAATATAAAAGCATGGTCTAAAATTCCTCAGAGCTTTCCCTGCCTGAGTGACCAGCTAGTGAGATTTTATGTATCGTTTCAGGTGCAGTTAGAGAACTTGTCTTCATAAATTTCTTCAGCATCTAGCCAGGTGATAAAATTCATGTCAAACATGACTATGCTGTTTATCATTTTATGTGCAAGTTTGTACACATTCCCGCTCCTTCCACTACTATTAGATCTAAGTAGACAAATATGATATATATATCCTGTGAAAAAGTGCTGATCAATATATCTTCCAGTGCTTGAAAATAAAGATTTCAGGTTAACAAATTGATGGAACTCTACCGATCTTTGGGAAGAAGAAATCTTCATTGTTGGGTAGATTGTGAATTTCCCGTGAGAACAGCGTAATACTGAGAGATTATCAGTATGTTTTTTCCTAGACCATAAAGTATCAAATAGTGTAAAGCATTGCCAAGAAGTCTCTGTCAAAATATGTTCTTCTGTTATTACAAAAGATTCCCTGAACATTCCAGAATACTTATTAAGGAATGGGGGGGACTCTCCCCACCTCCCCTTTCCAAGGTAAATAATAATTTTCCGCTTCTTGACAAGTGGTACAGAATATCAAAATTTTGTGGCTTGCTTCCAAATGAAAAAAATGAGCATTACACAACCAGAGCCTTATGCTCTTTGTGTAATGAGTATATTTTACACTACATGTGTTGGTCTTCGAAACAAAGAAGCCAAAAGCAGCCCACATGGGCAATTGCCTCTCATGGGAGAACTTAAACCAGACATCTCAGGAGATCGCTCCTTCTCTGTTACTGATTCTAGTTAGAGAAATCAAGATGGACAGAAAACTTCCTAATTAATTGTCAGAGCTTCCTCGAAGATTCTCTATCCAAAAAGCAACACAATAGCATTTCCTTTTAAGACTAAAACCTTGCTCATCTAAAAAAATAAATCTTTATCAGTTAAATCTTTAAATGTTTAACAGTGCCATCTGGTGACCTTTGCCATAACAACAGCAGTGTATTTCAGAGCATCTTTCTTTTGAGGATCTGAAAGGACCACACAAACAACTGTGTTTTACCAATTGAAAACCCTACTTAGGGAAAACCTAGACATTTGTTATTTCTATTCATCTTCCTTCACTCTACAGCTTCCAAAACTGAGATAAGCTGATTCATAAACTCATATTTTCTTCCTAATGATAACACAATTGAAATAATATCTATGTAATATTTCATAGCTATAAAGCTACCTGTAGAAAGACACGTGATTATTGCTGAGTAACCAGACATCAACACAATTAGTAGTCCCTTATTCAAAGATTCGTATGAACTATGGTAGGATTGCAGGTAGTGTCTAAAGACAAATCACTTAAATCACTGATGAGGACCCCATATCCAGCGATGAACCTTAACTGTGATAGTTTCCCTTCTTTTCTCATTCAAACTGATATTTTTAATATTATGGTTTGTTGTAAAACTCTTAAACTTTCAATGCTATTTTTCCCCCAGTGACAAGATAGAGGTAATGTATATTCTTAATCCTTGCCTGTTTTGTGCATTGAAATTTGAAACATTGCAGGACAGGGACTTTCTAAATGTGAGTTGTGGGAATCTCACTATTGATCTCTGGAGACTACTAGCAGTAAAACAAGCTGTTAGAAATATATTCTTTTTAATTTAAAAAATAAATTTGCATTTGAATTTAAATTTTGAAAATGGTTTAGGAAGAGCAGTAATTAAAAATGCCATTGAATGTTGTTCTTCCTTCGTGGTTATAAATTAGTGCAAGAATACTCCTCCCTTCAGAAGAGGAAAAAAGAAAATTAAGTAGTTTAAGTGGTTTAGAGAGTTGTCCTCAATCATCTGCTAAATATGACACAAGGAAGCTGTTCATTGACCGCGGAGATAGTGGGAATACCTTTCTCAGACAAACATGGGACACCTGCTAAGCTCTGAGACTTTCAATATTCATTTGCATGCAGCATGCTTTGACATGTAGAATAGATACAGGTAAATGAACAGAAATGGAAAACCTACAAACAGCTTAAAAGTGATATACATGTCTTCTACCTCATAAAGATGTACTTGTCAGTTTGCTGTTAAGCTAATTAGAGGAAAAGTGAAAAATTGAAAACCAGACCCATGCAATGGGAGACATCACACTGCATGTTTGCCTCGATGCAAACCCATTTTTTTACATCTCTTTAAGTGATAATATTTCTTTATTTTCTTATTTCAATTGACTCGTCGCTAAGTAATTATTGCCTATCCTGCTCTGTCCATCCATCGTTCTTTGTCAGACATTATTAAAAAACTCAACTTTGACATTTTATTCCCTTTCTGAATTTCAGATTTAATGTGTTGTTCAGGTATAGAGATTGTGGGAGTGTGTGTGTTTGCATACTACACTTGGCTGCTGCCTTGCAAAATACATTGTGTGAAAACATTATATTCCTGCACGTGAAGAGAAATACTGCATGTTACTGAGTTATGTAAAGGTTTAAAACGTTGTAGGGAATAAAGCTGCTGGGTTGACTTGAATTTTAAAAAACAGTACTTTTTTTCTGGAAAACAAAGGTTGGTAGCAGACTAGGACTCGGTGAATGTTTTTGGTGACTTTTTAATTGAAATTTCGGGTTTTACTGAACAATATGAAAGTGATAGTGAATTTTAATCACATTTTCAGAACATATTATCCTGAGATGCACAGAATTTTGGGGGAAAGGCCCTTGCTCTAACTAAAATGTCTGTGCTTAAATCATTTCATCAGGAAGCAAGAGACACTGTTTCAGACTCTGTCTGCTTGGGTCAACGTGAACTTCTCCCTGCCTTGCTTAACACAGTTGACAAGATCATCATGCTGCAAGGTATTTTGAGTGGGCAGCTCTCAACCTCTGTTGACACTGATTTCTCCTTAAATTATTGAGATACCCTTTAGTGAAAAAATGGAGCCTAGGTGTATCCTTCTGGAGGATGAACACTGAGTTCTAGAGTAATTATCTTTTTATCTTTTTGTGGAAATATATATTTAATTTCTTAAAGTGGAACATCCTAACCAAGACTTTTCCTGGGAAGACATAATTTCAAGTCAGGCAAGTGGGATCTCTGTTTCAGTCTCCCACAAACTGGGTATCAATGAGACAAGTTAGGGAATGAATGAGTGTTTTTATAATAAATGTCTAAATTTGTCCTTAAGTTTTATTGGTTAACTTTATTAAAAATGCCCACAATAGAAATAAAATACATTGTAGAACTGGGGAGAAATTAGTGAAGAGCAACAGGTTTTACTGAAGGATGGTGAGTAACATTTTTATTAGGAGTAATGGAGCAAGCTAAGACTCTTCATCCAGATGGTTGTCCATGTTGGAATATTTTAGGGGTCTATAAAAGCATGAGTGATATGGATAGGGGTGGTTGTTCAGTATCTCTTCTAGAACAAAAATTACGGGGCATCAGACAAAACCAATGGGTGGCAGGTTTCAGAACAATCAGTAGAAGATACTTCTTCCAACACGTTGGATAAGAAGCCTACGAAATTCTTCACGAAAGAATGTTGTAAATGTGTGAGTTTACATGGGTGCAAGAGCAAACTGGGTTAGTTTATGGAAGAAAAATCCACTGAGGATTACTGAATACATAGCAAATATAGCTTCCTTAGAAAATCACTGACCTGAATATATTTAGAGCCTGAGAGACTGCTAAGGGGGAAGTGTAACATACATTCCCTGTTCTTACTCTTCTGTGGGCATCAAATATGGTCATTGTTAGTAACTGAGCTGGATCCACTACTGGCCAAATGACTTATTAATTCTGAATTAGAAAATATCTGGGGGAAAGGTGGTTGTGCCAAAAATAAATAAATCAATACTTGTGAATATACATTTTTGGCTGATCCAGACTTTTTTTAATTCCTGTTTTTCAGTTTGCTCAAGGGATTTGGTGAAGGAAATAATAGAATTAAAATGATATAGTCACAGTTGCCTCATTTAACCTTGTACACATGCAGATGTGTATTCATGAATAAATAAGACATATTGATCACAAGAAAGATACATAATTGGATATGTATTTCCTTTTCAGAGTGGTCAGATCTAGGCCTTTTTCCAACTACTATATTTCTGTTTGGTTTTGGTTTTTTTCTTTCTGGTATCATCCTTATTTTATCCTTGGATTAGCAATAAATCTCATTTCTAGAAAGAAAATAGAGTATACTCTACCATATATCATTCCTAAACCTCAAAGTGAAAAGGTCTCTCATCTTTGAAACTCATAAACCCATGCAGCGGAGACAGAGTTTGATACATACCAGTAGGAGCAATTATCTGTGTCCCAGAGGATCCTTCAGCTTGTGCTAACACTGATACCTTATTTTGTACACAGGTCGTGAATGCTCTAATGACCACAATTCATGTTGCCATTTAGAGACCAGCAGAGCATGCTGTGCCCCCCCCTTGCTTTTACAAGACTAACTGACACAAACAATCAGGGCAAAATCACAGGATATATGGAGTTGCTTTTATCATATCAGCACAACTAACAATGCAACAATTAAATGTGTGTAAGCATGTCCATTATGAATACAATACTTGGCATTTAAGATCTCAGCTGTTAAAAATCCCAGTAGATAAAACACATTTTTTTCTAGCTTGTTTAAAAAAAATAAAATAAAAATCAACATCTATTAAAATAAAATACTTCATGTTGGTCAAACTTTCTTTTAAATGGGATAATGAAAGATTTTAAATGTGCTAGGCCACCTGATCAATGATTTTAAATGGTGACACTGCTTTATATTGTGTGGTAAGTTACATTCAAATGTAAAAGCAAACCTAGGGAATCAGTTAGTTCAGCTTAAGCCAGGAAGGAGTAGCAATGTAGACTGCACGTTGTTTTGCCTGCAGAGTTGCTCTGCAAGTGTGCAAAGGAAAGGAGGGCGCAAGGGCAGGATCCTGCCGGTGTGCCTGTCGAGGGCCACTCCGCTGCCATGTTGAGGACAGGCTCATTTTGCACGCAAGCACGTAACCTCCTTAACGGGAGTGCTCGGGAAATGTGGTTTAGAACCAGCTGAGGTGGGCTCATGTCTGCGTGGGTATGGCCAGTCCCACCTGGGCAGCGGCACGGCTCTCACTGGTTGTCTCGTTATTCTGGTTCCCTCAGGGAAGTTCTAAGACATGTATCAAACGTGATACATGGTAATAGTTTTGTGCGTCGATTTATGCCTTACTCTCTTCTCTTTTCTGTATTTCCTGCAATTACAGTGTTATTTACAAAATTAGTGCTGAACTTGGTAGTTGTTTTAAATCTTCTCATTATAATCCTCTGTATTTTATCCCAAACTAGAGCACTGGGACCATAATTTTAGCAATTATAGATTCTTCCTTCTTATTCAGTCAAGCAGGAGCCCAGCTTTGCTGAGTGTGTAGCTACATTAATTGCCGAGTGGATTCCATGGAACTCCTGTTAACAAGTTAGAAAACAGCACATATGAAAGAGGTATATGAGCTGGTCATCATAAAGTGTGTTTTCCAGGCAGTAACATTTATGTAAATGTACTTGCCCAATCTCAGCTTTGGAAGGCTTTGATAAAGTATAATGCAGAACACTAATTGGTGAATGTGTCAAGAGTAGAACCGAGAGGGACTTCAGTGGATAAAGATATTGATGACAGATGGGTCTTCTGAGGAGAGATAGTAACTGATGGGTGTCTTCAGACAATGCAGTTTTCTTTTATGCATTTTATTTCTAAAGAGAACAATGCAGTGAGATGCTGATGTTTGCTAACAACATTAAACAGGTGGGAGAAGTCAGTTCAAAGAAAATGATAATGTTCCAAATTACACAGCGAGATTAAGGGAATAGACAGAGATGTAATCAAGATACAGAAGAAAATTAATTCTGAAAATTAAACAACAGTCAAGCTAAGTCATCCTGTAAATATCTACATTCTGTAACATCAAATTTGTGAGCTTGAGTGATTAGTTGGCTTCTTTCTTCTTCCCCATACTCCTTTAGAAACCTAACAATCTTAGATACTTAAAATGCTGACACAGAGAGGCCAAAGACTGAGACCTTGCAGCTGCTTCTGCAGCTCTGAGAGGTTTGCTCTCAAAATCTTCCTTTGAGCCAAGAGTTGGCTCCTTCGCACTTTTGAGCTACTGCTGAAGTGTATCAGCCTCAGCTTGAGTATCAACCCCAGCTTAGGTATCAGCCGCACTGATGGAAATGACAGTGTAGGAACTGAGTCATCCACGCTAAGGAAACTAAATAAAAATAAAAGCTCTGTGTCAAAGCACAAGGTAGGAAGGAAGTGAGATGACAGCCAATTTTTTTCTTTTTTAGCTATTTATTTATCCCTATGGATGACTGCGGGAATTCTAGAATAGGATTTTTAAAGCATTAGGAAAAATGGTAAGGAATTCACAGTTTCTAGGACACAGACAGTTGATGAGACATCTACTAAGTTAGTTTTGTCCCCTTTTATTTACTTTGCTTTTGATCATGAAAGATCTTTACAAGATCTTACATAATTATTAAATTAAGTCAGATATATTTATTTTTTATTTTATAGAAATTCAGATATCGGATTAAAACAAATTCCACTAAAATACTGTGCCTGTTGCTTTGTCTAAACTGGAATGAAAAAATAATTACTATTTTTGCAGTGTAGATTTGCATATATGAGGTTGCCTCTTTATTAAAGTATGCAAGAGTGGAGTTTTAGACCACTTTATTAAATGCAAAACTCTATATCATTTTATGTGTACACACTGTATACATTCTGTAGGCTGCCAGAGAATCCATACACCGTTGAGAGAGGTTCAAGGACTAAACATAAGTGTCTGATAGTTTTTACATGCTGTAGGATACCCAGTCTCGAGCTGTTACTCCATATAGACATAAGTCTCCCACAGGTCCTTTGTCAGGTGTGCCTGCCCTATGCAAGGGCTGTAATTTGTTTTGGAGATATGTTGTTATTACAGGAATCATTTACTGTAAGGACCTGAAGTGCTTTATCTCTGTTGATCTGTAGCTAGTCTCTGTGAGATACTGATGTCCCTTCATCCACAGATTAGTGTAGCTCATTTGTTTGACAAAATACTTTTATATTGTGATATTACACGATTTACGTAAGATTAAATATCCCCATTTATATATATACAGGCTATTTCTTTTCCTAGGAAGAAATGAACCTAAAAAAATTTAATACCACGTGCTGGTACAAGCTGTTTGAATGACTTGAACATATATGCATTGGCTGGCTTCCTATTTTGGCAGATAAAGAATGAAGATTTCTTGTATTGGTAGTCCTTCTTGCTCCACCTTGAAAAATGCAAAGTTGTAAAATGAAGGAAGCCACACCTAGATATGTCACAACATCAAGAAAGTTAAGTGGGAGCAAGTTTTCCTGTATATCTTTTTTCCACATGTTCATTTTTTTGTAAATATTAAAATATGTGAAATATTTTGCTCTGTGGTATTCCTTGAAACATTTAACAAAAATACTGCTCTGTTGTGACTGCACCTATTACATTTTATTGTTCCATCAATTTTTTTTCACATGACACACATGCATCATAGATCACACAATTGATATATGCTCCCATTCATCTGATGTGCCACATAAATCACTTCAGATAGTGATATAATATTTTAAAGAATTGACAGAACTGGTTCAGCCAGAATTGTTTTTCTTTTCTCTTGCTGAGATGATTCGGTGGAAATAAAAAGCAGAAAGGTTCTTGGTAGGTCAAAATTTTATGGTTCTTAAGAGAAGAAAAAGGTGCAAGTAATCAGTGACCCTGCACATAATTGACCTTGGCATTAAAATCATTGTACGTAGATAATCTATCAATAGAAACAATACAGAAAGACATGTTCATAGTGCTGGAACAGAGAAACTATGCTTAATCTAAAAATTCTCATGGCAAACAAAATAAGAATCAAATATATTGCATTCTAGAGGGCATGGTATGACTAAGTTGAACAGTACATATTACCAGTCTGAAGATATCTGAGATACCCTATGAAATACCCTGCCAAACCTTTGAACAGATATTGAATAAGAAAGCGTCAGACAGCTCTTCCCTCTAACTCTGAATGCAGAAATTTTCCAGGCTAATGATTTGACCTTTATGTTGTGTAAGAGAAGCACATAATTTTTCAGGAGTGCACAATATAAATGAAATGTGATCTCCTTTACAAAGTAGTATTTAGTCACCAGAATTCTCTTGAGAGCATTGCTATATAAAATACATATTATAGGCCAGATACAGCTAAACTTTGGGAGTTTATATGTGGTTAAGCATTTTGTTTCCTTTATGCCAATGGATCATACAACATCTGAGCTTAATGTTTTCAACAGTTAGGACTTTACGTGCTGAATTAAATATGCATTGCAAGTGCTCACTGGCTTCCAATTCTAACAGGGTCCACTGTGTCCTCCAAGGGAAAAATGTATTGTGTTTGCTAGTAAGAAATTTCCATCAGCTTTATTTTTTATTAATTTTTCATTTCTCCTTTTATTTGCCTTTCAAATATAGTACACCTTTGCCTATTTTATTTTAAGATCCTAGCCTTTTTTAATTGACCTTTTCATCATGTTTGGATTTGGCAGGTGAGGTTCTGCTCATCGTCCTAGTAGTTCTGGGAATTTCAGTGCGTTCAGCTGTTGTATATTTTTAAAAATTATCAAATATGGCCTTTTTGGAAGAAAAAGTTGGGAATTTATAACCTTGCTGAATAACTCATGAAAATAGTTGTAATAAACACTGTGTATTACTAAGCATATATAAAACACGTGAAGATGAGCTTTCCTAGCATTAGGAATCTATACAGCTCTTGCAGCTTCTCTGCCTACATTCTCAGCTGGCCCCATACAAAATATTTTGATGTGGCCCAGGATCTCAGCAGAGTTTCCTAACCAGCGCAGGAGCCCTGCCGCCCTGCCTGCACGCCACACAGGAGGGAAGCGGCTCAGGACCAGGTCAGAGAGCAGCATTGATTCCCAATGCAAGTGTATCATAGATGTTCGAACGGGTGAGGTTTATGAGATGATAATCAGATCTTAGCTAAAAGATGTAGTTCAGTTGACTTCATCTTTCACTTACGGAGGTCTACGGAAGCCATCTTAACGGTGCAGTTTTCAAAATTTTCACTACTGCTGTGCTTTACTCTGTTGGGAATTATGACTCTGACAATAGCTTTATATATGTTTATGGCAGACTTTGTTATAGAGCCAAAACTTTGCAAATTTTAAAATATAATTATTTTCAAGACACATAATAGATATTTTATCTTAACCAAGAAAGCAGTAAATTGACAATATTTTCTTTTTTTTTGAGAGAGAGAGAAAGTCCTTAATATTCTTTACCTGGGTGTCTGGCCATAGACGGTTCTACAGTGTCTGCATTTTCATTTATTGAGAGGAAATTCTCAGTCGTGGCTTATGTTCGCAGTGTAGGTTAGCTTTCTGAAAAATTATTCACACATCTTTCATACATTTTGAAGGTTTTAGCATGCAACAGAAAATAATCTATTGCCTAATAAAACAAACAAACTAACTGATGAGGCAGGTCATGCACTGTCACCACCATTAGCCTTTTAAATATGGCCAGGTTCAAAGGCCATGACTTTAAATTACAACAGGCCTTGGCTTGCCCTGCAAACAATCTCTCCCTCTCCTTCGGATCCACTTCCAGTCGCCAATACCTGCCTTTTATGTGGTGTGGAAAAAACGATTGAACTTTCTATTGCATCTAGGATGTTAATGAATAAGAATTCTTCAAAATGATGTTGACCCTATTGAGATTTTTAACTTTACAGAAATTCAAGCAGAGCAGTTTAGGTGCTTGAGAGACATCGTTGATTAGAATTTTTCGTGCCTGACTTAAGTGGATCAAACGGTGGGAATGCTGATATAAACAAGTTACTGTATAACCCAGAAAGGTTATTTAAATTGTTAGGTTATTTTTAAATTGTTAAAGGTTATTTAAGTTAGTAGGAAATAAAACAAATGTAAGAAATTATGCAGCTAAGTTAGTAATACAAGAAGCATTGATACTGATTAACATATATATAAATGAATCACTCATAAACCTAATAAAAATTAGACACCATAATACATCAGTAAGTATAGGTAAGAAGTATTTGGATACATACAATTATTAAGATCAACATGTAATGCCTGCTCCCTTGGAGTGTATCCTGAGAGAAGTTTGCGTGTTTTTTTGGAACTGCGTGGAAACTTACCAAACGGCCCAAGGCTCAGTCATACCTTTGATAAATGGCCTGGAAAGTTTCTTCCTTCCTTACTAAATGCTCAAGTAGAGCTTCATAGAAAAATTTCCATCAGTTTTTTCCAATTTCAGTTTTTGGCTGGACTTTATTGTCTTTATTGAACAGTGCGAGTGCTGTCCCAAACTGGAAAGTGTCTTGAAAATGGGCTTGACCATTTGAAGGGAAGAACCACCTTCTTGTGATTTCTTCTGTCTCACTACTTACTAAGGCTTCTACTTCAGGTTTGCACCAGTATTTCCTTCTTTACCATTTTCTGCCAGTTAAAACATTCAGCAGGCAATGATAGGTATGGCATTTCTCCTCCAGATCCACAAGAACTTTAGCAGCTAATATTCCCCCAGGCCGTCTCAGCATGTCTGATCTGATAACTATTAAGTTTCAGCAAATACCTACTATTCCTGTACGTAATTGCATTGCTAATGTTATTATTACTTTGCAGTAAGCAAAGAAAAACAGAGGTCCAGAGGTAAACAACACTTACGGACTGGTGCCTCCAAGTTGTGTTGCCTCTTTTTCTTGCAACAGGAAAGTGACTTTCAACTAATGTTTGGTTTATGTTTGTTACTTGGTCTGCAGTATAACTGGACTTCTTAGTAGTTGTGGTGCATTGGGTTTTGTGGCCATTCTCTTCACAACTTTCTTACTCAGGACATAGTTAAATTATCCCTACCATTCAAAAAAAAGTAGGTGCAGAAAAGGGATTAGTCACATTCCTGGTAGTACTATTAATCAGTAGCTAGTGTACCTGATACAACCATCAGTTTGAGACATTCACTGGCCACTGGCTGTCAGTACCCGGGAAGATAAACCAGAGGAAAGATGACTCTGCACATGTCTTGTTGTAGTATATTTTCCTAAGCATTTGCTTCTGGCAGTTTTCAGAAACAGGACACTGAGCTGATGGATTTTGTGACTGAGCCAATATGGTATTACATGGATCTCTCTGAGCTACTTTCCTCATTTTTTTCACTACTTTTTGTTTTTCTTATTTTACAAGCTGATCATATTTGTTCAGGAATGTCATGGAGCAGATGAGAACCCTCTGTCCCATGGACATCTTAGACATCAGGATGTATTGGGGACTGTTGCAAACAGCTTGCTTTCCCTGCCCTGGTAGATGCTTCCTCTCCTGGTTATCACTGCAAGTTCCATGACAAATTTCATAGGAGCTATAAAATGGGTCATTTCTGGTTTATCCTAGAAGCAATTAATCTGTTATGCCAAGAAGGCAAGTCTCCCAAGGTCCTCTATCAGCTTGGATAGAGTTTCTTCTTTGTATCTCCTTTTAGCCTTCAACTGTGCTTTACCCATCTCTGACAAATGGCTGGAACGAAACTTTGTAAAAAGACCAGACGCTAAAATGGGATAACTGAGTCACATTAGTGATACAAGTTCTAAGCTCTTCAGCACCATTGGTTGGTTGCTGGAAATAGGGTTGGGCATTTTTTCTGTCAATATTTCAAATACTACCGAATAAGCACTCTGCAGTCTTTCCAGTCCTCTCTCCGGTGCTTAAGTCCTTGCTGCCGTTCCTTTCTATTAAGAAATTGCAAGTTTCCTTTAACTTCTCTACCCTTTTACCGTGAAAAATATTTTTGTCAGTAGTAATTGCATTACTCATCACTTCATCCTGATTTGTCTTACCATTGCAAGACAAATGGACTTCATAATCTGTCTAGACGGTCTGGTTGTTACTTTAACAGATGTTTGATCTCCAAAAGCAAGACATCCCTCAGCTGTTTTCTAGAAACCTTTCAGACACTGCTTTAATTCATTTTTATGTGTCCAGCCCTTGTTTTAAATAATATTTTTCATTTTCTGAGACATCAATGAGCTATGAAAGTACCTACACTGTTTGTTCCATCATGGATCATTGGGAGGACCAATTCCTAGCTACTTCCCTTGGAAACTGAATTCCATATATAATATTTACATTGCACTTTTTTCTTTAAGCAGTTAACCAAATTTAGGCTCTTGGAGCTTCTTTCAGGTGGGAAGAAAAAAAGGATGCTCTAAGTAATTTTTTTTTTTTTTTTTTTTAAACACAATCCTGTTTAGTCACAAAGAATATCCAAAGCTCTTTTCCCGCAGCCAGGGATTGCGACACAGGTGATGTCTCCAGCTCTCCAACATTTAGCCCAGGAGCTTTCCTTCTTAGTTTTGTTTTTTTTGGTGGTTTTTTGTTTTTTTTTTTTTTTTTAAGTACAGAGTTTCCAGAACCTCTTTGGCTGTGCCCCAGGCTTATTTGCAGCTTTTTTTCTCTGCTTCACTGGTCTTTCTACTTCTCTCTCATTAATAGAAAAATGGTCACAAAATAATACTTAGTGAAACTCCTGTTCCCAAATGTCCTCTGCATACCTATCAAGCTGAATAGTGACGAAGGAAGTCTCAAATTGTTTCAACTACCTGGTTCCACAAAGGAGCTTACCGGCTTCTTACCAGTATCTTTAATGAATTCACACAGACAGCTAATTCTAAGGCCTATCATCCACTCAAGAAGCAGAACGTAGCAAGCTTATAATCAAAGCAGCTCACTTTTGTATTATTGAGTATTTAACTCCACTATAAATAGGTTGTAGACAAAGAATTGTTCAAAGAAATTAGAGAATTATTTAAAACAAGAGATAGTTATTTTAGAATGTCGAGAAGCCAGAAGAATCGTTGAGATTCATTCTGAATATATATTTACCACAGGTATTTTTTTTTTCCCCCTCTAATTTTAGCTATAGAAATGGGGGGAAAAAGCTTGTCTTAAAAAAAGGACTTTTTTTCTGAGGCTTCCTCTCATAATACTGTTTATTTTCCAGAAGCATTTCACTATTTTTTCTTTGATGTGTTAGTATATCTTTTTATTTCTGGGTATTTTTCCCCTATGAAAAAAATGCATGCCTCCACATTTCTTTAACAGGAGCTGTGTACATCAGTATTTTTCTAATTCTTTTGATAAGTGAATAGTGCATAATTTCAGTTATCTAGCAATATTCATAACATGTTCTGTTAGTAGATAAATATTTTTTTTAGTAGTATTGTGATGAGTTCAATATTGTGGAATTTGTAATTATACAGTTTGGAAAGAAGTATAGTCTCCAGGCACCTATTTTGTATACTGCTATCGTTGTGGTGTTTTAATAATTAAATATAGAGGTAATTAAGTATGGGTTCAATCCATCCACTCATAGTTCTTGCTTTCCAAATCGAAAGCTCTCTGAATTTATATATGTGCATATTTTCTAACTTATACATACCTGCATATTCATACCTTTATTTTCCTCTTATTTTCCTTGGTTTCTGGACAGACTAAAGGCTTGTGAAAAATATTAAAAACAGGAAGAATAATGTCTGAAACAGAGAGGCGCATGTTTTATTCATGTAGAGAGCTGTTTAGGTGCTGGAACAAAACCATTAAATATTCTATACGTTGTTAGCAGAGGATGCTTGCTTTCATTCCTTGTCAGTTCTATATCTTTTTCTGTTTTTAACATAGCTCCTCGCTCCTCCTTACCGATCCCAGCTCTGGTTACTTGCGTGTTGAGATTTTTCCCTTTTCACTTTCATGCAGATTCCAGATCGGAGACTGGTGTTTGACTCTCTTGCCCCTGAGGCTGGAAGAGTACCAGAACAGAAGCAACCCTCAGCAAATGCAATGATATATCTATTTCATAACTTAGTCTCCAATGACATTGCAGAAAGATTGCAAACCATTGTTACACACATAATTTTATTAGTTCAAATGAACGTGGTTTTTGGTATATTCAAACCGTCTAGTGGTTTTAGTGACAAGAATGCTTGTAGAAACTTAGATTTTAAAATAATACTGCAGAAAATTTTGCTTTAGATGCAAAAATTTAATATTCACATCAGAAAATAATTATAGCTATTGCGGCCATCCAAATACATGACTGAAACATAATATGTGATCTATGGTTTCAGACAATTATTTCAGCCTGTAAGTGCTGAATAACAAATGCCCCAGGGGATCCCTTACAAAACCAGAAACTACAGACCAAGAATTATTTACAGAAATAGTTCACAGGGTATTTCCAAAGGCAATAATAAAAGTATTTTTAAAAAAATGGCAATCTTCTTATGAGTAAAAATTGGATCTTAAATCATCTAGTAAACTGTTAATTATTTATCCATCTCTGCTTGGGAGTTCAAGTAAGTGTAATTGGTTGGTCCCTAATGAGATGCGGTGAAGATTCATATTTTCCCTGTTGAGTTGATAAAAATCAAATTAGAAGAACCTCTGCATATGTCTGTCAATGTTGTGTATGCAGATAGGCTAATTTCAGCTGTGCTCAGGAAAGGTCTACAAGGGCAGTGGGAGAGGAAAAGAAGGTTGGGAGCATGAGGAGGTGCTAAATTGGTGGCAGTGTTCTTGTCTTTTTCTATTTTGATAGAAATGCAAATTGGATACTTACTTTCTGAATTAATGGCTGGTCTCCAAACAAAGTGCCATTCATGTGTGCTTTCCAGTTTTCCAAAGTATCAGTAAGGAAAAAAACCCCAAAACTAGAGTTAATCATTTGTGGAATTGGGAATACAAAAGTGCATTTCTACAGAAAACTAAAATGCGACATGAGATGGGAGCTGTAGTCTAAAGTCGTGCATAAGAATTCAGTGTTATATGAGGGCAGACTTTTCCTTAGGTTGCTGTGCTTTGAGCCAGTGCAAATTATCTACATGCTGTGCTATAGAAAAAAAACCAACAACTAGGATTTTAGGTACCTCAGATAAATTTGCTTTTTTATTGCATTTATATGATTTTCATTGTAACAAAATAGTGTTGTTTTAATGCATTTTAAAAACCTAAACTTTAAGGGCCTCATGTCGTTAATATTTTGCACTGTATGCCTCACAAGTGATATTCAATAGGGGAATGTTACCTGTATGTTTTCTTTACCTTCTTTCATTGCTTTCCTTGTCTTTAGCTCCTGTAGCTTGTGTTTCAATGGCCATTACAGTCCCAGTGACTACATAGTCTTTAACAATACTTTCCTATTTCAAGTTTGTACAACAAACACATCTTTATTTCAAACGGGGATTAAAATAAGATATTCAGGTAACCCAACAAAAGTAAGACACACATTTCTAAAAAGGCATTGCTGAAATGAATGGTATTCAGGTTGTGCTACGTCAGTTTAATCCCACAGAGTGAAGTGAGGAGGAAGGGCTGGCCATGCCTTTAAAACGTCTTAAAAAAAGACATTCACAAAACCCAACAGGTGTGATTAATGACTTGTGGTGAACCAAGAGGTGAAGTCTTTCTGCTATTTGATCCACTTGCTGATTACACAGAGCTGCCCTCCATGCCCTGGCCGTCTACCGATGGCCTGGGGTTACCTTCCCACCGACCTGCCCATCTGCTGCCCGTTCACTGCTGCCTGCCTGCAACCAGCTATCCTCTGTACGTGCTGGAAATTCACCTCGAAGACGGAGCAGATTCAACCACCTTTTTAAAAGTCCTAGTTTTGGAACAGGGAGTAGTGGCTTCCTGCACCTTGAGCTGCATTGAAAGTAGAGTCAACGGGAGCAGCACGTCTCCTTTCCCCCGGCTATAGCTGTCTTCAGCAAATTTTCAAAATACTGATAGCAATAATAATAAAAACCATCTCTGCATTTGTAGAGATTTGTAGATTAGTGCAAACAGCATGTCCTAGTGCAGATTCTCTGGTCTAAACACCCAGACACAGTGTTTCAAGGGTGCGTGCAAATCTCACTCCAGAGGTTTAGATTTCATTTGCGATGGGAGCTGCCAGATGGAAGAAATTAAAAGACCTCTTATGACACAGTCAAGAATCAGACTGTTCCCTATGAAAGGCTTCTGCCCCAAATGCTGCCTGCTTGTGTATCTCAACACACCTGGTGAACATCTGATGAGGAGAGCTCTGACAGAGGATTGAACAATGCCAGATTGTTATGAGCACATTCAGCTAAAAATCTGAGTGTTGCATACAATTGCATAAGCTATTTTTGTTACAGATATATAAGCTGTACTTAGCAATTCCTTTTTTCAAAAGACATTTTGAAGCATTGAGCAACAAACAAAGAGGACCTTGATTTCCTTATTGTTTCACGGAAATGTTTTGGAGATGTATGTGGAAATGCTTAGTTTTGTATTAATATAAATGACACGTAGAAGACTGACATGTACAATAGAGTCTAAATTAACTTCATTCAAGAGGCAGAGTATCAAAACATAAAGCATAAAACTAAATTCTTTTTTTTAACTGTAGTATAAATCCAAAGAATTAATCTTGTTTTATATCAATGCAAATTAATAGAATTTGACCCAAAGTCACTGTCTTATTACAGTATTTGTTATTTTGTCCTTGATAAATGTATTAGAAGATATTTATCACTATGAAAGCTCTACTATAATTAGTGTCAAATCCAAGTAAATAAAAGATTATAGTTAACTGACAATAACAAGATTTATTTAGTTTGCTGTGACCTTAAGTTAAAGCTGTATTAGCTACACGGCCTTGTAGAAACACAGCAATCAGATCTGCTGCATCTGAGAAAGATCACAGTCTACCTGACACATTTCTTTTCCCAAATACGTAAAAAACAGTCCTAAGAGAAGAAAATAATTGGATATGTATGTATGGAGCACTTGTCACTAAATTTCATTCTTTAACACAAATAGTTGTCTACTGAAGGCAAGACGAGGGAGAACAAATGATTGTATTCCTACTATAGCTTCTCCTAAAACAATCTTTTTCTTACATGTATGTTGAATGTAAAAATTACTATTAATTCCAACTGTTTTGTGCAATTAGGTTAACTGTGCTTTCGGCTAGAAAAATAGGTTATACTTAGGAGTTTGTTAACATGTTCAATTCAAATCTGGATACTTACTCAGTGGATCAAAATCCCAATGCAAGTAAGGCTGTTGGGTTGGTTTTCCTTTGCACTTCATGTTTCATAGCATCTTTTAGTAAAGTTGTCTGCTATTGCGTCATTTACTGTAGCATCAAAACTGGTGGAAATTGAGGCTTCAAAAGCTTTTAGGGAGAAACGTATGGTCTTTTCCCCAAGTATTGCAAGTCAGAGTGGGTCAAATCCTGCACAACAGTAGCTGTAACTTCCACTGAAAGCAACTGGAAGGGCAAAGGGGAACTTTGGTGAATTTTAAGGGTGTGCTGCCAAAGTTTTTCAAAGGAGCTCTGGTAAAGTAAAGCCATCTGGATGAGGTGATCTTAAATAAGAAAGGGAAATTGTTAGAACATAGCTCTTTCTTTTCTAGTAAACTCAGGAAAGGTCCACTTTTTTTTCCCTACATTCAAAAGAAATCCCTTAATTCTACCAACCAGTGAACAGAAAAATACCCCTCCAGTCTTTCCATCTTTAGCTGCTAACTGTCTAATAAAAGTCGGATGGAGGATCCCTCTTATTCAGAATTTCCTTTCATTTTTGTAAAACTTTTACCTAACTATGATAAAGTGTTTTTTGCAAGATCACTGTGCGGTTTTAATAGTCAGTATGTAAGACACCAGTTTTTAAATTAGTAGTGAAAGTATTCAGCTATGTCCAATTTTACCCTGTGACTGTAAGATCCACTGACTGTAACCTTTTTCTTCTTTGTTAGAACCAATCATATATTGGTATCTTTATTTCCTACTTTACGTTGGCAATAAGGCATTTTCATCAGCTACTTTAGAGGGTACTAATAGTAGGGTCAAACTCATTTTCATCAACTTATGGGATTTTGCAGATACTGCTCAATAGTTCATCCAATAATAGTTCATCCATACGAAAAATGAATCTTGACCCTGCTCTGTATCAGAGATACCAGATACTTAATGCTTGCATGGTGTAACACAGAGCCACAGATGGGAACATTATTTCCTCACTCCTATAACCTCCAATTAGATGTTCAGATACAACCCTTTCAGCTTCAAGAGATACCCGACTACTGTCCACCTGTCAAGGCAGAAATTTATTTAACGAAAAATGTGTAAGATCTGAGCAATAATTACCCAAATGACTTCCCTATCAATTAGCCATTCCTTTGATCAGCTGGCCGCTGCAGACTTGGGTGATCATCGCTTCTCTCCCTGCAGCAGCCTTTCTACTGCAGTGCAGACAAACCCAAAGACCTTGCCTTGATCTTCTTCATGTATAAACCTTCGTGCCTTGTTGGATGCATGGGGTGATCTCTTTCAGCTACTTGATTGCTAACTTTGTTTGCTAATTTTGCTAAATATATGCTCATACATAAGCTGTAGCAGTCTGATTGCTAAATTCAAACAAAACAAAAAGCTTATTATCCCATTCCTTGATTAACATACTAATGGACGTAAGCAGCACCTTGACTGCTTCCCTATTTCTCTTTTTTCTATAAGCTTTCTCAGCTGGAGTTAAGGCTAAGATGTAAGCCTGTATGTCAATTAGGCAAAGATTCGGGCCTACATTCAGCATCTACGTAACACCTCTCTTGGGAATAAAATTCACTCTTGATTCAGTTCAGCAAGTTTCTGCTGATCTGCATTCTGATAATCTGGTATGCAATGAGGCTGAAATCTGTAATTGTCCTGTGTGCAGCAGAGGGAGATTTATGTTGGGTTTTAGTTGTTTATGAAATATCAGTGATGCATGTAATTGGAGAAGGGAAATTTGGTTGGGCGGTGCCATTAGTATGTATGTAATATTTTAATATAGAGAGTTTGTTACTCTGCTGTTACATCTTCTTACTATGTGGTGTTTAAACCATCATGAAAATACAATTCAAACAGACAAGTTGGCCAAAATGCTGTATTTTAGTATATAGTTTTAGTATGGTTTTAGTATAGTTTTTAGTATGTAGTTTTAGCTGCCATAAGAGGAATTCCCTACATTTAAGGCTGAGTTAATTAAAAATTAATTACTAAATGGGAAACCACTGCAGAGTCACAACACTAAAACTATGTGTTCTGCATTGCTTAAGCCCCTGAAATGCCACCATTTAACCAAGAATTGGACTAACAATAAACACACTGTTCTAAGTGGTGGGGTGGGGGGATGATTCTGTTTAGTGATGAATGTATGAGATGTCTTTCCTTTCATGTGGTTTTGGATGCTCAGGATTGATCAGAAATTGTCAGCTCTGAGGGAAGGTGCTGCGTTATGAAAAGCTCCTCGGAGATGAAAGATACTGTTTCTTATGGATGGCAACGCTGAAGCTAGGTGGCCACCAAGACAGGTTTTATATATTATCACAGCTAAGTTTAGGAGGTGATGATACTTTGTCTTAATACATCAGCATTCTAACAAGACCTCACCATACGAAACAGCAATGTTCGTAGCACACTATAAATCATTCTTAGTAGTACAATAAGTTTTCGTGGGGCGTCCTGATGGGTGTCAGATCTCAGCAGAATACTTCATACATCTGAGAGAGAAAGACTTGACTACCAGATTTCTTCTTGTCTGTTTCTGTGAAGTGATAAACTAAATGTAATATCATTTTTGACCAGCTTATGTCACACAGAATTCATGTACTGAGTTTCAGTTTAAAGGCCTAGGATTTGCATTTTAATTGTAAACAATATTTGTACTTTGTAGTAATTTCTGAGTCTTTTTTTTCCTTGAAAAATATTGATAATTATCTGTCAACACAATTACCTTTTTTTCTTTTAATTGGGTTTGGATTTGTGCAATACAACATAAGAGGGAGATAAGAATTAACAGTTTTAAATAGGGAAAACCAGAACCATTTACTAAGAAGATTTTGTTAAAAGGGAGCTGGTAAATGGATACAAGGCTATCACAAACAAGAAGTGATTGTAATTCTTTTATAAAAGAGAATCTATGGGAGAAATTATGAATAGCTGAAAACCAGGATTTTGGCATAATTCCCACTGATTTTCATGACAGCAAGGTTAATTCTTAGCATTCCATTTTCAAACATTTTACAAATATTAATCGAGCTTCACAACATCCTGCTGGAGTATCTGCAAGTTAATAGCTTGCGTGAGCAGATATTGCAGGACTGCTGTTAAATCTCTGACATTCCTGATCTCATCTTGGACTCGGAAAACAGACTTTCCCCTTCACAGCTTGTATCTTCCTCAGAAGCACAGAGCCGTTACCCTTCTACAAACTTTTCCTCACCTGTGTAGTTCATTGAGTTTGATTTGCAGTTAATCTTTCCGCTCTGCTTCTCATGCTCATCGTAGGCATGGCATGCTACTAGAGGCAATCGTGTAAGGTCCGTACAATTCTGAAACTTGACAGTTGTAATGTAAACACAACAAACTGTCACTCTTTAATAGCACCAGGTCTATTACTACTATTGCAGCAGAGCCTGTTCATAAAAGAAGCTGATTTTTTTTATATACTCATAGTTAATACTGAGATATATGTGCTGTCAGTTGAAATACGGCTAATATTTTTAATGCTTCTTAGGTTTTTATCATGCCACAACAGTCTACAAGCAGAGACATATAGATCCCTGAACAAAGACAGCCGTCAGAGACATCAAATCCACATTTGCCTTTTGGTATAGAAGAGAAATAACTGATTCCAAGCCATTCAGGCTGAAGGAGATTGTATTCACTTTAACACCTCAAGATGTTTGTAAAAGCGGTTAAAAAACAGCTGCAGGCTATTCAAGAAGTTTCATGACCGGCAAAGTCATAGAGATGGCTATAAACTGCTGTTAGACCGGGGGGCCAAGTTGGTCCTGTCTTTCCTTTCATGCTACAGAAATAAAAATAAGATGGAAGGAAAGAGGCAGGAAAACTGGATGCCTGCACTTTGCAGTAGATCGGAAAACACCTGGTATAGGTATTGTAGGAGGATGTGGGGCTAGGACTCTGAAAACCAGAGAGGAATGTAAGATGTGAATGAAAGTACTGTAGGAGGATTGGAGGGATCAAACGCAGGAGTCAAGGAGAAGAGCTGCTGCTGTTGAATTCTCAAAGTAAGACAAGAATGCAGCATGCTACTGGAAAGGGGGAAACACAGGTTCAACTATTGGAAACAGTGCAAAGACCAAGAAAGTAGTGAGTCAGAAGGTGAAAAGATCCTTATTCACCAAGGACCAAGAGAAAAAGAGTTGTTTCAGAAGCATAAATTATATTAAAAAATGGAATAGTATCTTGCATTTTCATCCATCCCCCCTCAAAATGCCAGGTTGCTGTAACCTTCCCCCAAACCCACAAGTGTACCTTTCCCCTCCCTGTGCTAACCCAAGCTTTCCTTCCAGACCTACCTCTGCTGCCGTCCTTCCCCCCACAGCCTGCATTTCCCCATATCTGCTCTCCGGCTCCCTGCAGTGCTTCTCCCCTCGCTGTTGACCCCCACGGGCAGCCCTGCGTGCTGGACCTCCTCCGTGCTGGACCTCCTGTGTTCATTGGCGAGGCAGAGCATGCGAGGTGATTGCCAAGCTCGCTGGGACAAAGCAGGAAGGGAGTTTTTTCACAGTTTCCCTGTTAGCGGAGGCAGGGAAATAAGTTTCTCACCTGCCAAGCTATTGATTTTCACAAATCTTGTCAGGATTTAATACCTTTAAAACTCCCAACCTTCAGTTTGATTGAAATAGGCCAACAGCTTCAAAAATTGTGAACTGACTGTTCAAGTGGAAAAACACTTGAAAAATTTAGCTATGTTTTGAAGAGGAATGCTCTTCTTTTTTTAACATTATTCTTAAATTCTTTATTATTGTGAGTGCATAACTGCACATACAATGTGTTTCTTTCAGGTTGAATTCCCACTCTGAATTATACATGAACAAAAATGAATGTCCGATGGCTTTGCCGTGAAAAGATGTCATGTCAAGTCCCAGCATTTCTCTTGCATATTTTTGTATATGGCTTCTGATTTTGAAGATCATGAGACACACAACATTTGCTCTGATAGCTGTATTATTAGAAAGGACAAGAGCATCTCTGCGGGACTCAGGGACAGGAGGTTGACCTGGACACATGGATGCAGACAAAGCTGACTTTACATCCAATGGAGATCAGTGCAAGATATATAGCATATTTTTATATATACCTATGTGTATATATATGTGTATATGAATATACATTAGATCAGCACCACATAAAAGCCTGCCCAGCTGAACAGCGCAACTGGAGCAGATAAGCAAATTGAAGTCTGCATAGACTTTCTGTCTATTGACAGATTATTTTTAAACCACCCCCTGTATTCCCACAGTGCAGTTTAGTTTCATGGATACTTGCTGCACCTGCTAACAGACGCAGAGGAGCTGGATGCCAGTTGTTTCACTGCTCCTCCTCTTAAGCACCACACATAATTATCTGTGTGGCTCCCGCATCCTTTATCAGTGCTGCTGCTGCTTTCTCCTACGTGTCAGTGCCACCTGGTCCCATGGCGAGGTGATAGACAGTAACAGCCTGCCTGAGAGGAAAGGCAGAAGAGAGAAGGTGAATGTGAAAAAATGTGAAAAAAAAAGCGTAGAGAAAGATAGTCACGCATATATTTACAGTCTTTGGAGCATATTTGCATTACAGCCCAAAAGGATAGTATAACCACTTCCTCTCCTCTGTCGCTACTTACTTCTCATGCAGTTCCTCCCACGTCTTTCAAACCTGCTAAAAAGGACAGGGAACAAGGTCACTTTTTCCTTGGCCAAGAGAAAAGCTGATGCACAGAACTTCTGGCTGGCTCTCGCCTGCAGACAGAATACGCTAAATCTGCAGTGCATGCACTTTCCCTAGGGATGGGAAACTTAACAACTGTTTTGCATTTGCAAACTGTAATACAAGGCTCTAGCGAGATACACTGAATGTGACAATTCCAGAGCCCTAAATTATACAAAGGAGTCTCAAGTCTACATTCGGATCTACGTGTAAATGGAATTATATACTGAATTATTGCTGCCTACCTGTTTCCTAACAGAATCACAATGGAAAAAAAAAAAAAAAACAAAAAAAACCTGCACTGGAGTACTGCTGCTTTATCTCAGAAGACATTTTAAAACCTATTACTTTAAGTAGGCATTCCCATTCAGCTATTACAGAAAATGGATGGGCCTGGGGTCCCCTACTGAAGGTGTTATTCCCTTGGGTGTAGATGTTGATACTGTACTCTTTATTTTGTTTGTACTAGAAGAAAATAACCTCCAGCACCCAGATCAATTCTAAATTGTAAATATGCAGAAGAAAAATATTAACTTCTGAGTAGTTGTTGTATGCAAAAATGTAAACCTTGTGCTAATAATATCCTTGGGACCCTTCTGATCAGCAAGGCTCAGAGTGGTAGTGGCTTCAGCCAAGGTTTGCGTTGTTTCTTTACTTTTGAAGAACGTGATCGTTAGTACTCACACAGGACCAAAGCTGAGCAGGAAACTGGAGACTTATGGTGACACTACTACTCTGTGAAGTTTTAGGATGTTTGTTTCAAGTATCCTTGATGCTCTACTATTACATTACCAAAAAAAAAGAAATACTACTGAAAAGCATATTGGTTTTAAATGTATGGAAATCGATTTTTACTTTCACTGAAGACAGCATAGGTAATATTTGCTGCACATGAGCATCCTTGAATAAGCAATAGAAGAGGCTTTTTTCTTAACTCTGTGGTCCTGCAGTTCATATTACTTTCTTCTATTGCTACACAACATGTTTTTGTTTATTAAAGAACAAATGACATAGCTGTTATGTTCCTACTAATTGCAACCCACAGTTATTTATGTGTTTATGTTTATGTCCGTTTTGGCTTTTATTCAGGCTTTCTAAGATCAAGCTTAATTATTCCTATAAGGAGATAAACATAAAAAGCAGTTTGCAAATACAAAACACACACCTACGGTAGTCATTGCCATTCTGTTTTAATCCTTAGCACTGTGAATTTCCACCAGCACAGTCTGTATTTATTAGCAAAAATAGTGTTAGATTAGGCCCATTGAGCTCTACATAATATGAATCTGTGGTAGAATTTAAGAAACTAAGGTTAGGATAATTTTGGCTGGATGATAAGATACTTTAATAGTGGCAACACATTTGGGATAGCAAATTTGTTAGAATACAAATTGCAGCTTGCTGATGACTTCTTCAAATCATCAATAAAATATTGTACTTTCTCTCTGGTTCTCTGTCATACAAATATAAGTTATCTTGGTCTTTATAAGCCACCTGGGAGAATTGCTTTTAGATGAAAGAATTAAAATATACTCATTTGTTAAGGTTTATAAGCTCGGTGCTCTTGTTAGAAAACATACTACCATGCAGTGGTAGTTGTATAGCCCTGTGCAGAAAGAACTATGTTTTCAAATCAGGCTGTAAACTTGCGCAGAGAGCAGGAGTGGTAACCATTTGTCATTCATCTGTCATTCTGCTGTCTTCCCCATCGTTTGAATTCAGCCTAAGTTCTTCTTCTAGATACATTGCAAGGGCACATTAGGGAATTGCATGCACTAACTTGGCCTACTAGTTCAAGTTATTCGGCACAGAACAACAATTTTCAAATATAAATTGTGACATCTGAAGCTCATTTAATCAATGTAAGAATTATAATAAAAGAATAAGAGAAAGGCGTATTTATTGATAAAACTAGAGAAGCCTTCAATGTTTGTGATTCTCTGAAAAATCCTGCACAAACGATTCAGTGATTTTAGGAATTTTTTCCTCCCAAATAATTTGATTTACTCATGAATAAATGCATTTCTTAAGTTGAAAATTTCAGAAGCATTTTAATACCATGTTCACATATTGCAAGTATCCATTTTTGCTGAATGAAGTATTACTCTCCTCTTCTTTTTAAGCTGGTATGGTTGGCTTCTTTTCATCTAGCTACATCGGTTACTTTTTATAAATAAGCCTTTCCTCCCCTAAGAATCAAGCAGAACTTCTTCCAAGCCTTTTATTCTCAAGTGTAACTTCAGAAGTGCAGAAATAATAGCTTTAATACTTGGCCTTTATTGGCTAATTCAATAGCTTTATGTACTGTAACTGAGAAAGGTAAATGTAAGGGGGATTATAAGGCAAAGGGAGAAACTTTTTCTTGTCATCCTGACCCCAAAAGAACTTCTCTGCAAAGGTCCATCTGGCCAAGGATCTGGCTTCTGCCGGGAGCCAGGAGTCAGTGCTTGGGAAATATATAAGAAATAAGGGTGGTGGCGAGACTAGGTGGGCGCACCTAGTTTTGGGAAGATTAGCATCTTCCAGAGTCACGTTGCATCTGGATCACCCTTTTCTGCCTAGTTTTATTAGTTTCTTTCATCAGTTTTGAAAAGTTTTATACTTTTTCCTCCATAAGAGTATGACCATGATCTTGTCTATTAGCTATTAGCTCCTAGTAACACAGTCAGTGATTACAACAAGAATAGGCATAGAGGAGACCTGTATTAAATGTCTTAAACTTCTTCACAGCTGAAGAATCTCCCTCCATCAGACTTTGTGTGTTGAGACCGCTCAACCTGATAGATGGATTTTGAGGAGCGAGATCAAGCCTCGTGCTCTGCACTGGTGCCATCCCTGAGGTCGGGGACGATTTGTGGAAGGCCCCAGAGGAGCTGGCAGCAGCTCGCTCTGAGCCAGAGTGAAAATCCTCCTCCTCCATTTGCCTTATCGTTTCTTGGTGTCACTTGTGAAGGAGTGGATTTTAGCAACCCATAGAAAGATTGCTATCATAAGTTATTACCGCTGTCTAATTCAGGGACTGACACAGGGTAGATCTGACTTTTTCCAATAAAGTAAGCAATAGCTGACAGCTGTTTTGACAAACGGTCATATATTTTGCTATGTTCTTTGAGATTCTTAGCAATAATGAAAGGCTTCCTACGAATAGCTATAGCTTATCATATGGAAAAGTACATAGTTTATTAATTTTAATTTTCCACTTACTAATTACTCCTGAAGGCTGTAAATTTCAGCTTATTTAGTGGCACACATCTGGAGTGTATAATATATAGCAATATAAGTTCACTGGGGTTACATAACAAAAAAATCCTTCGGGAATGAATGGTGGTTATTATCAGTGACCTGAATTCTATTACGATTTCAAAAACAAAAGTGTAATCTAACAAAACAATGATGTACTAATAAATGCCAATGTATCCACTTTAGTTCCTTTCTTCAACAAGCACATTTACTCTTACTGAGTGCTGTTTATGACATCTCCATAATGTAAAAGGTTTACGGTGAGGTCAGCAAAATTCGTCCATCAAATTCATGTCTTATTAACACAACATTCTGTAACATCCAACTTTTATTGTTGGTTGTCAAAACCATTTTTCTTTGAGTTCAGATAAAGTAGTTTATTGAATTAAATAGTCTAAGTCAGTTTTGAAAACATCTCTCTGCTTTATAATAGTGCTGTAATACTTATAATTTTTTTTATTTCAAATTGCACAGAAAATATATTTCTTTTGAAATATAAAGATAATTCAAAGAACAAAATATTCTAAGGAAAAGTCAATCTCCCTCTCTCTGTACAACTCATTTTTTTCCTCAACTGCTGTCAAATGTGTCAGCCACTCATGTGAGTAATTTAATCCTGGATCTGGAATATGCTGGTGGTTGGACATATGTACAGCACCAGTGGGAGTCCTGCTATTGCTCTGAACCCAAGAGTTCGTTGTCTCTTTCTGGTCTTTGTTACTTTACTTTCCTTTAAGATGGTGTGAGATGATGCTGATATAAGCATGAGCTTTTGAAAGAGTAAATGTTTTCTTTTTATCCAATAGAAACTTATGCAATCAGAGCTGTGAAAGTGGCTACAAAATGAGAATGATTGTGACGATCATAGCAATACAAATATGGCCCTCTTCAGTGAATTCTTGTGTGCATATCAATAATGAAAAAGATAATTCTAACACCTATGTATACATTCTAAGGACAAATCCACAGATTGGGAGGATTTTCCAAATCGCATGATATACAAAGAGTAAAAATCACATAGGAGCAGACTTTGGAGGGCAAATTCACAAAATGTTTTGATTTTAGTTAGATCAATCCAAAGACCATCCATCATTAACTGCTAGTAAAAACTGTGCATTATATTTTCTTCTGAATTATGTAGGGGAAAGAAACTGTAAGTTGATATTGTACGTTAAAACAGATCTGTAAGGCTTTTAATTTATGATGATATGTATATAGATCTAAGAAATTTCAAGTAGCTATCTTTCCTAAGTAAACCACAACTTTGATCTTTATAGGTTCAGAAAAGTCTGGCTTTTTTGAGGTTGTCTTTCATATTCCAAGTGAGTTCAAACGGTGTCTTTTTTATTACAAGTAGTAGGTCCTGTGCTTTGAAACTCCAGATGTATACTGAGCACCAGGGATGGCTATATATTAATGTTTGCATTCTTTATTAGTTGAAGCTTGATGGAATTTCAGAGTGCCAAAATAAAAATGGAGAATTAATGTGCATAGAAGTTGTAAATTCAATTAGCTGGTATTATCAATTAGGTACACTCAGTAGAACTCCAGTATGAATTTTGATTTAGTATTTCTGCTGAAGAGTTGGACAAAATGCAAAATGAATATTCAATTAAAAAATGAAATTGATCAAATATTCATTTTTTTCAGCCAGTAATCTACTAGAACCAGTACAGAAGTAAATATTTATTCACTGGAACACTTAAAATGGTAATGACCAGTTTTGAACATGTAGGGTGTGATCCTGTAGTTCTCCCTACTAATTGCTATTAAGCATAATCCAGTTTCTAGGTTTTGATCTAAGGGTGGAGAATTTTTGACTATTGATTATGGGCACAGTGCTACTGAGCAGTCTATTTTTCATTTATAAAGCACTCTTAATAATTACTATGCTCAACTCACAGAGTTATTTATCAATGAATCTAAGAAATTAGAGATGAAATATTTATGTTATATCTTCTGGTCATCCCTCTTTTAGTTCAGAATTGCTCCCTGTAGTATAATTTTGATGAGCCTTCCACCATTTCCCTTTAAAAATGAAGTAACAATTAATGGTATATGAAAAAAAAAAAACCACTTTTCCTTTAGATTGTAAAATACGGGCAGGAAGTTTAGCAGTTGGGAAAGTGAACTGCTGGAATGCTTTCACTCTAAAGCCTGATTTCTTCAACCCACTGCTTATTATAGGCCAAAGGGAAAAATGAGGTGATATATACATTTCTATAATCTTTAGCAAGGTGTATTTGGGTTTTTTAAAACAAAAGAGAAGACCTTCCTAAAGAGTGTCATTAGACAGTCCTCTTCCAGTACAACGAAATGAAATTGAAATGCAGTACATTTGCTGGTTTGTCCCAACTTTAGATAGTCCCATTACTCAGAAGTAATGAGTACCCTTTTCTTTGTTGTTGTTATTTCTTTTTATTTCACAATAGTTTTTTGTGTGGTTGTGTTTCTTCCTGTTTTACTCATTCGTCTTTAGTCCTAACCATTTGGGGCTTTGGCCAAAGTTCTCAGTTTCCAGGGTCCAAACACCAAACTAGAAAGAAACTTTTAATGTAAATACTATTTCAAAAAATGTAAGTAAGAAGAGGATAAGAAATCATGTTTTCTCACTGGATGTAAGCTACTAATTAAGCTAGTATCAGATGAGTAGGCAAGTGGAAGGGCAATTTTAAAGTGTAGCTCTATTCTATATAGCACTGTCAAGCATGATCCAAAAGCGATCTGAAAGTCATTTTCTTTATCACTAAGCCACTAGAATATTTATATTTCATTAACATTGCCTTTGTTAATTAACACTTTAATACTTCAATTTTTGGTAGATCCAATATGCATCATCAGATAGTACCAACTTAAAAAGAGGGCTTGTTCTGAAATCCAAGTCTGTAAAAGTGGAATCTGATTACATGTTAAATCTGCCCCCTACCTGCATTCAATACAATCAGGAAAGAATTCCTGCTGCTTTTTTAATAGAGGCACATCTCCACTATATTTTCCAGAGTGAGCCAGTAAGAGAAATTGAGCTATTCATGCATCACCAAGAAAATGGGTAAATTACAGTTATAGGGCATTCTGCCCTCAGCTACTGGCAAAAAATAAAATCTGTATAATAAGGCTATATTTATATTGAGTAGCCACAGGGTAGCAGACATTACACATTTTAAAATATTTACTCCACAGAATTAATTTTTGAAAGTGTTCATTGGTGTCCAAGTACAAACTAAAATTTAGAGAAATGTAGATAACGAGTTATAATATTCTTTTGTAGGAAAATATAATTTGTGCTGGTGAGGTTCCTACACTAACCACCACAGTATCTGAGACCTTAATGCGAGGACCTTAAACTATGTGACCAGCATATCTCACATTTTATTAATTATCGACTCTCAAACCAAAATACCAACTCATAACAAAAGACAGGTGTCTTTTTAGAAGATAATTATTCTAGTGACACTAGCAGGGAAAATATTTTACCACATGGAAAAATATAGGCAACATCTTTTATAGTAAAAAACGTGATGTAGTAGTGTTTTAAAGAATATTTCTGTGGGTTTTTTTAAGCTCAAATACTAATTAAACACAGATCTGTACAATAAAGCTATATCAAATAAAAAATAAAATTATCATTAATAGTATTTAGTGATTTATCCTTCTTGGTTTGGAATCCACTGACAAAGAGCACCCTGTATAGATAGCAGCTTTTCCTATAGATAGCAGGTAAAAGCCAGGTCTCAGCACCCTTCTCAGCTTGCCTGCACTTGAGGTGGTTGTACCTCATTGTAGCAATTTTGCAGTGAGCAAGCAAGTATTCCCTGACCTCACTTACCTTTAAGGATCCTATTATTATCGAGGCTTTTCTGTGTTAATTATATAATTTCGACTAGTAGACTTTTATTCTATAAACAAGAATTGGACTAACAATACCTTTTTTGTTCCATATATATGGTGTGCTCCCTTTTGCTCAGAACAAGACTTTGAGCGTGACCTTGCAGACCCTTACGTCTGATTCCTGCAGACAAGTCGCCAGCACATCCTGATCTGCTCTCTCGAGGACTGCTGGTAGAATTAATGTGTGGGCATAATGTTAGCAATTGTGCAGTAGATAACATTTTGATTTACTGCTCTTAAATCCTACAAAGTAATTTCCAAATCCTTCAAATTGTAGAAACAGAATTAAATAATCTGGGAATATATTTCCCAGTTTATTCTCCTCTAATTTTCTATAGTGTTTCAAAATTAGGCTTGAAAGGAACAGTTTTCCCTCTTCCCTGGATCAAAACATACATTTTGAACAACTTAGAAATCACAGATGTGGTCAACATAGGGCTGCTGCTTCTTGGGTAGCGCAGGTATTTTTATTTGTTCGAGGATTTCATGTGTAAAGTGTGAAATATGAATGTTCATATTTGAAGAAATCTTACTCCACATAAAAGTCACCTAATCAAAACTAAGCAAGTTGTTAGAAAAACAGGGCCTGAGTCTAGGCCAATTGCATAAATGAAGAAGCAATGAAATGGGCAGAAAAACATAAAGTTAGGGTAAGATCCTTAGAACAGTAGCTAGGCAGTAAAAGACTTGGCATTCAGCATGCCTGAAATACACAGGGAAAAAACAATAACAGCTTGCAACGAGGAGCATAACCGTTCTCATCAAGATGAGTGACAATCATCACCAAGATACAGAAAAGAGCCACTCTGCAGGAATTGTGGTTTTTAGTTTAATTTGCATTATGCAACTTCTGTAGCTTTGCAGGTGGGCTCAGCACCAGCTCCTGTCCGTGCCAATTTGCTGCTCTCTCAAGGTTTTCCTTTTGCACAGCTCCCAGAGGAACAAAGCTGTCATACAGAGCATTTCTACTGTCCCAAACCTGAAAACCCTAAGAATGGAGATTCCTATGAGGATTCTTGATGTTCTTTATGATATACTCATGTCATCAAGAGGCACTCGGGCAAGTATCAGTACACCGTAGGGTACTCAGCCATTACATGTATATATAAAATGCGTCCGTTGCCAGCTACATTTTTATCTGACTATTTAAGTTGCCCTTTCTATCCTCTAAATCTCTTTTCCTCCCAGTCCTAATCCACCTCTACCTCAACCTCTTATTTCCATGCACTTTCCATAGTCTTGTCCAGCTTCTCATTTTTTTAGGGTTCTAACAATATTCCAGCTGACACCTGCAGCTGGATCGTGGATGCCATTTTTCCATTCCAGCCACAAAGGGTAGGGTGTTCTGATAGAGAACAAAAAACGTATTGCAATCTTAACCTTATAATGTAATATTGAAACTACAGCTGTTCCAGAAAATACATGAGCTGTCTGCTTTGCCTCATGAGACAGTTTACAATGCAGAACCTTCAAAATCTCTGTTGTTACAGTAAAAGCTCAGGAGCCTGCAAACTTCCTCGCAGAGGGAAGCTGCTGGCTGTGAAATCATACTTTTTATACTGATTGAAAAACTCAATTGTACAGAGTTGTAGGGAAGTAGATTTAACTATAAATTTGCACGGTAAGTGGCTGAAGAGTCACTGAAACAGTAGTTTTCACACTAGAACTCAAATTGCGTACTAGATCTCCCCAGAGAACAGTCTCTCTCTTTCTTCATTTCTAGTCCTGTGCCAGGACTACTATTGTATCTTCAACAATAATTATTCTCCTATGGTATTAGATGCTCTTATAATGTGATACTCGATAGATTTCAATAAATGATGGTTAAGCAAGCAAAGGACAACCTAAAGAAAAATTTGGAAGATCAAAAAGTGTGAAAGATGGTGAGCACATGAACCAGCATACTTGCACAGATTGTTACATATGCAGGGAGTGATTTTAATTTTAACAGGACAGTTTTTGAATACATGGCCATGGGCAGATACACAGAGGTGAAACAGCTCTGATGGGGTAGGTTGCTATCGCTCTCTACCAGCTGGCTTTGCTCTGAAGCAGATGAGCAGTGCTCACACATTTGATTGACTCCACAATGAGCAACAACAAATAAGTGAAATAATGATAACCATCTATTATTTTCTGTGCTAGCTATTTGCTGTGTGAATATGCCTCCACACTCTAAGGAATTTGGAGTTCTCCTTCTGCAGAGTCTTACATGTTTACCTGGAGGGCAGTTGGTCAATATTGGTCCTAGTTTGACTTTAATAAGTAAGCTGGACAAATATATTCAATTTACTTAGAAGTTTTCTCTGATTTAGAAGCTTTTTTTACCAGATGCAGACATATTCTTCATCTTTAAAAAGTATATTGAAACCTAGATATCAGAACTTACATTATTTCTGGAAATACTGTTGTTCCTCACGTTGGTTTTCTGTATAATTTTTTCCTTATTTTCTTTGCTACTCACACATAATTGCATGGGTATTGTCTGCAGCATGATTAAGATGTAAGAGAACAAAAATTCTTAAAAGATACGGTTATATGAAGAGAGTTTCTTAGGGTTATCCACTACTCTTAAAAATTTTTACCAGAGATTATATCTAATTTTTTAAAAGAAATTTTAATCTTGCAACCTGGTAGTATATGTTTAATTCTCTCCCCCCCCCGCAGTTAAGGAGTAAGTTCTTGCAAGTAGTTTAGAGTTGGCTATTAAATATTGAAGCATAGCATTGGAAGAGGTGAGGGGTTTTGTTTTTTTTCTTTAAGGATGAAATATGCATCATGGTAGTTCTGCTGTCAAAGTGCTGGATGTAAGTAACAGGGGTCTGCACCTTACCCATGCCCAGGTAAACCCCCTCTTAAAACATTTTAGCAACAAAGACTCAGGGATTCAATCTAATCATACCATTTTAATATAAAACATTGCTTTTATCAAGAAGAAATATTTTACAGGTAGAGTTTGTGTAATCAAGTAGAAGTATCCATAAAGTAATATCCAACATTCTGTAGATGAAACAGTGACTACCACTGACCTCTAGGACTCTATCGGTTAGCCTGGTAATTCAGTGATTTGAGGGCTGCTTGTTCACTTGGATGCCCTGGAGACTTAAGAGTATATTTTAGGAGTATCACCATTTACACAGAAGAAAAGATTTTGAAATAGATGAAAACTGGGTTGGAGCGGAAAAAAAATTTTATAGATTATTGCCCACAAAAATTTATCATGAAAAATCAGAGGATGTTAAAGGAAAGGGTGTGCACACGGACAACAGAACATAACTCATGATACTGAAAAGCACAGTGGAGCGTAAAACCACTTTCTTCCACGTTTTTCTATTCTGAGTCCATCATTCAGGAAGCCCCTAGGCCTTTCCAGCTCTTCGTGTGCTTTCTGTCTGAGATCTTACTAAGCCTGATATCATTAATTCTTGTTTGTTATCTCTACTTGCTTTTGTTTTTATAGATATTCAGTGGTGTTTTCCACTCAGTCTCTCATTCTGTTTTAATATCTCATTTTGTTATTTCTTGGTCTTACTTAAGTGGATTTTTTTCATGTAACACTTTTGTGGAATTCTTTACCACATTAATTCTTCTTTGGTTTAGTTCAAATCAAAACTAAAAGTAGATTAATTCTGTAATTATTACAGCTCTTATTTGTTTGACATGCTGTGTTTTGGTACTGTTTGCTTTGGGATGCATAAAAAAAGTTGTAGATTTGTCAAGGGCAGCATATTCAGTTTAAAAAAAGATTTATGAAAAAGCGTAATAGAAATTCTTTAAAAACTCAGAAGATATGGTAGCCAAAAAGACTCGACAATAAAAGACTCATAGGAAGTCAAAATAACAAGAAGACCTAGAAGTTATGTTAGCAACTACAAAGCACTGAAGGTTAAAAGAAGAAAAAAATATTTACTGGAAGACAAAATTATGAAAGAGAGAATTACTGAATTACAAAGCTGGAGAGAGAGGAGGTAGAAACTGGCCATGCATTTTTTGTTTTATTACATTGGAGGTGGGAGAGAAAAGAAAAGAATTGTTTAACGAGTTAGAATTATAAAGTCTTCTGGACACATTTTTTTCTCTTTTTTTTTTTTCCTTTCTTTTTTTGATGGAGCAGCCTAAGAAATAACTAACTCTGCTGGTCCCCCTAGTGTTCAGAGTGCGTGAGGGTGGTGAGGGTACCACAGGGCGGATGAAACTGGGAGAAGTTGTGCAGTTGAAGAAGAGCAGGATGTCAAAAGACAAGGCAGATGTTCAGAGCTAGAAAAAAGTATTGCAGAGGGAAGTGAGTGGGAGATGTACTGGCAAGAGATAACGACTCTGAGATTTGAGACAGAACTTCCCTTGGTGACATTGAAAACACTCTGTTAGGCATTTGGAAGTAATTCGCTGTATTGATTCTGTGCTCAGTGTGGAAATGATTATCGTGTTTGTGCACCAGCTACTAAACATGCTAAGCTGTTTTATCAGCATCTTTTAGTTTCAATATTCTGAACGATAGCCTTTTGCCACTGTAGTCCCATGCAGAGAAAGGAATTCTAATCCCCCCTTGTACCTGATTTGCTTTTAATACATTTCCTCTCTGACTGACAGGCTCCATTCATTAAATTATGAAATCCAAATTAACCCCAGGCTCTGAGTTCTGTGTCATTCCTTGTCAGGGTCAAGGGAAACTAGCCCAAATTATGCCATTGGCTTTTTTTTTTTTTTCTTGTTTCCTTTGCAAATCTTATTATTTAAAGTAAGGATTGAACTGTATCTCTCATCTGTTCTGAAATACTTTGATGGTTCATTACAAACAGCTTTAAACAGATCAAAATACAGATTTCTTAATACTCACTGTAGAATTAGGAATACTGACCAGTTTGAGAAGAGCCATGGATATCCGTGTTTGTTTCCCGCAGAAGAGGTGCTGAGTTCTCCTTCTTTTGCACAATAAAGCCAATATGGCTGTGAAGAGCTTCTGCAGCATTAGTCAACCAATTTTGCAGCCTTTGCTATTCACAAGGGGGAAGAAAAAAGCATCCAACTTCTAAATTCTCTAAATGAGGTCTACCTCCCTTTCATTGAAAGAAAATAGAAAGTTTGTTGCCTGGTAGAGCTCAGCTGGGGCCTGTTACCTGAGAGTGATGAGGAGAACATGCTTTCTGCCCACTCTTTTCTCAGTCAGGGAGCACTTCTCTCCTTTGGAAAAAAAGGTGGGACAAAGCTATTGTTGCTGACCAGCATTTTTCAATCAGGTCATCCTCTCTCTTTTTAAAAATCTAAAGAAGAATATTGCATCTGCTGCCAGTTGTTCTTCCTGAAGGACTTTTTGAATGTCATTTCATTAAAGAAAAAAAAAAAAAGATTTTATCTAGGGATATAGTCATTCTTGTTAGAGATGGGAGATCATGAAAATACATTAGCTTTTTCTTTTTCAGCTGTAATTGTCATCTTACCAGGTCTCATAACTTGGGATTTTTGGTGTTTTACTATTCTTTTTTTTTTCCAGTTTTCAGTTGCTTTTCCACAGATTTTTATCAATATCCACCTTTTATATTTGTTGTCTCCATCTTTGAAGAATGACATCAAATAATTTCATCTGAACTTAAATTAAATTAAATCAGTTAAATATGGAATTAAATGGTAAATGTAGCTCATAAATACTTGCTTATCAATGTACACAGCACGTGTGCGTGTAATTGTGGAAAATACAACCCAAGGTGAAGTGATTGCCAAAAGTCTGGGAGACATCAGTATCTTAAATATGGACCTAATCCATTTCTGGATTCTTTTTTTCAGTTTTGAATCACGTTTTGGGTATAAATAGCCATATTTTTATCGTCCATATGGTCCAATAGTCCATTATCTTAGTCCATTGACCTGCCTGACACAGCAATACTTGGACTGTTGTGCCCCCTGTCTTACTCTTTCAATGAAAACAGGAATATTGAGTTCAGTATAGCCTTTCCCATATGATTATGCCTCCTTTGGTTAATTTACTTTGTGCATGCTCTTTATGAGTTAAGTCAGTCATTTGCTGTTCCTGGGAGTCCTGCTTTCCGGCACCGAGCACTAATGTGTTAGTGCCACTGAGAAGAAATTCTTTATGTGAGCTATTTTATGTAGAAAGTTGATAGTGAGTTCCTTCAATTTTTCAGAAACATTTTCAAGAGTGACTATAAATTTTTCATATGTAAAAGATAAAATACACAGCAGACAACCATCCTGTAACAAATGGCACCATCTGAGAATGTGAAGTTATGATTGTCGTATTTTAAAGTGCATGATTTTATGCTGAGTTGGAGGCTGCACAAATTGTGTGGATGTGGATGTGTGTGTGTGCCATATCTCAGGTTGCTCACGGAAAGCGGTGACACTTTGCTCTGAAAGCTCCTTTAAGTCATCCTCCTGTTACATTGCAGTGGCTGTGGGAAGTTGTAATATACTGCAGCTGCAGCTACCTGGGTGGAGCACAGCAGCATTCAGGTTTTTTAATAGCAGCAGTCTCCCATGCTGGAGATATATTTTGCTAATGAAAACGACAGGGCATTTGCATACTCACTATTTTCTAAACAATCTTTCTTCTTCTGACTTTACCAACGTGCCTAATGCTACATAGACTTCGTGACCTTCCTGCGCTGCCTTCTTGATGTTTGACAATGCAGATCCAAGTTCATCAGGCTGCCTGAATTGTGGAGCGGCAGTAGCGAAAGAGCAACTCGACGCAGCGGTATCAGCCTCATTAGCAGCAATAATGGGCTCTTAGTGCAGTCTTGATTCGCGTATGATTTTAATGGCACAGCTTTCTCTGTCATTTTTTTGTGTGGAGAAAGCATGAAGTCAGAGAACTTTTGTAGCCAATAAAATATGGAGGGTTGCAGATACACATTTCTTATTCTCAAGGTGTAGTTCTTTTTGTTCTGTAGAGCAGGCCATTGTCAATAAAAAAGTGTTTGATGGGAGATTTTCATTAGGAAACTCTGAATTTGAAATATTCAGGTCAGGAAGAGCACACTGTGATAGTCAGCATTTGGTTTGAACTTCTGAATGTTGGAAGGGTTTTTGGAGGTACTGCTTGAAAGAAAATAAATCTCTGATCCTGGATGGTCTCTCAATTTATTAAAGCCCTGAATGAACTAATAAAGGCACTTCAGAGAGCATTATACATTGTAAAAAGTCAGTAAAAATAATACTGGTCCCTTAAAAGTTCTCCATATGAATTTTTGGAAATAGTTTTGGATGTAGTTGTATTTTTCTGATAGTTAAGCCTGGTAGGTAGCTGGGGTCTGCAGAACAATTGGATTTCTTACTGGTTGACACGTTGCTGGGTTTTGCTGGTATAATTTTAATTGGGAGTCTTGTTAGTAGTCCTTACATCAGAGTATAATCCCAGTTTTGTTCTCATTTGTATTGAAATAAAGATCTGGTTTTGCCTTTAAGAGATGAAGTCTGACTTTTGGCACAGCTCTGCTTGATACTGTGCCTCATTCTCACGTGGAAATCGGCTTTCCTTTCCATTTTATCCTTACTCCAAGGAGCCAATATTTTAATGATTAACAATTGTTTAAATATGTTAGAGTGAATCCTAGAGGCCGACCAAGGTCTCCTCCCTTATCAACCGAGAGGGTCAGAATAGCACAGTAACAAATGGTAGTAGGGATGTAGTTCTTCACAATCCCAGTTTTCGTGCCTGTGTAGCTATCGCGCAACTTGCTATGCTTATTAGAGACAAGAAGAGCTCTACAAAGAGAGAAGAACTGTAGGAATATGTGCCTCTTCACTAAAAATGGTGGGAGCCCAAACCTTACCTGCCCTTTACTTATCCTTCAGTAAATCGATGAAGGGGAAGCAGTAGTCTGTTCCTGTATGTATTTTGGGACAGAGAGTAGCTTAACAACATCACATGCCCAGGTATATAAAGCACATAAACGGTTGCAATCTAACCTCAGAGTGAACAGACATAATTTTAATACTGTAGCATATCAGCAGAATATAAAGATATATTCATTTGCTCAATGAGAGATGAGTATTGCCTGTGCCAAAATAACTGGCCCAGGGAATTTTCAAAAGGATTTGTTCTAGTCTGCTTTCACTGTCTCATGTGTTTCGGAATGGTTTGGGGGAAGGCAGGCAGCTGGTGAGAAATCATTTCTACACTGATCATCCAAAGACATGTGCGTAAGGATACGTGCAAATAGTTCTACGTATTGTTGACCTGTAAAACGTACGTAGAGGGGAAAGCCTATGCATGAGTAGATGTGCTAACATCTGTTTATTACTGCTTCATATGAGGCTATGTGGGAAATGGTTATATTTTTGCTTCTTTTACTAAATGATATTTTTGGTTGGAATATTTACTTTCTTTGCCTCATAAATTTTTTTCTTATGGAATAACAGTGTGGTGTACAACACTGGTCTCTTGCTCTTTGATTTCCAGATTCCTTTTTTTGGATCAAAAACACTGTTTTGCAGATACATTTCACATTCCCATAATAATGAGATTTTTCAAGCAAGTTCCATGTATAACTGCATGTACTTAAAAATATTCTCCAAACCAAAAAACTTCATGTAAAATAGGAAAAGGAACATCAAATAGGAAAAGGAATACATGAAATAAATGTGCAAATTGTAGTAGCACTGTAAATATGGCTTACATGCTCATGCGGCTCTTGCTGCAACTTGTGACATCTTTCATAGAAGTGTCACCTTTAGGAGGCTATTTTTGGCGATGATGTTTCAGCATGGGATTTTAAGGGTAACAGTGGGTATTGGCTATATTCTCAAGAGATCACCTTCACATTCCCTCAAATATTTCTAGGGGTATTAAAAAAGCGAGCAGTATATATTGCTGAATAGCTATGCACACTTGTTTTATTCTTTCTCATAAAACCAGATTCAGTAAAAACTTCGCCAATATTATGGTATGTTTTTCGACAGGATTCAAAGCCATTACTTTCTTTGGATAAACAGCAGTTGGTACAAATCTTAAGTATGCATGTAGGAAAATATTCAGGCTCTATAACATTTGTCACTTGCAGAACAGCTAAAGCAACAGAGATGCACAGCCTGAGCTAGAAAAATGTTAATGTAAACCTTTATACCCAGAGAGTTTGGAATTAGCCACCTTTCACTTTCTTTAGCCACAAATAGGCAGAAGAGGAGACATTTATGAAACTTAACTGACTCTTTAGTTTTTCTTCTTTCTTCAAAGAGTGTGAAACTGTTAAATGTTTTAGGAACCTGCAGGTTCCTTAAGGCTTGCTGTGTATGAGCTGCTTAACGGAGCTCTGCAAACTCTGCTAGCAAAGGCTTTGACGTTTTCATGGCTTGTGGAGAAGTCAGTCATTACAGAGAGGCTGCTGAATTATGGAAGCAATTTTTATCTTCCAGTTCTTTGCTACTATTGCTTCCTATAAGCTCGGAGGACATTTGAGGAATAAGTATTGGTGTACTTGGTTGGCTGGGTGGCTCTCTGCGTTACTTACAGCTGCTCATTTCCAGGCTGTTCACGGATTTCTTGTGTTGGCCTGCGCCCTTTTTGGCCATGCCAGTGGGTAGGCTGATCTCCAGCTCACTTTACAGCCAGTTCTAGGAGGCTGCAGAGAAAAGAAACCTTCTTTTGCTTTTCCTCACGCCGAATCCATTCTGAGGATTCCTTACAGAGCTCTGCTTCTGTCATTGCAGTGCTCTCTGTGCACAGCCTCCAGTCATGGAGCAGATGAAAAAAGGTGGGAAAACAGAAAGAATTTTTAAAGAGGGCAGGCAAATACTGTGACTTTCTCCTTTGCAGCTTCCTTGGTATGTTCCCTGTCAGAATTTGACTTAGTAAATAACTCTTTGAATCTATATTTAGAACGGGAAGTATTTTAGCAAGAAATAAGACTCAGCACAACCAAATCTATTTAAATGCAGCATAACTGAAATGTCAACATAGTCATGAAATGCCTCAAGGTGTTTCTTCGGGGAAGGCTGGATAGACACAAAATAGATGTCTGAATACTGTGGTACAGAATAAAGCTTTTGTGTACTCCTCAAATCTAATCTCGTACTCACCTTACTGAGTGTTTGAAAATGCTTGGCTGAAGCCTGACTGCCAGTATGGTCCCTGCTCTTCCCTTCTTTCAGGGAATCTGACAGTTCAGGGAAGGTTTTGATCTTGGAGCAGAGAGAAGTTCAACAGCTCTCCGTGCTCGCAAGCGGGGAGCCTTTCCTGCAGGGACACCCGGCATTTGCTTGGAGCTCCTGCCCTGCTTTGCAGTACAGGTCTTACACCTTCTCAGTGAGCGCTAGCGGGCACGCTTCACTCAGGAGATGTATTGGGAATCTTTGTTTTCTGAAAGTGATGATTCTTCATTCAGCTGCTGATGGAGTGGCTTGAAGGAAGACAGCACCGTTTTACGCAAGCTGCTATCCTCCCTTTTGGGAAGGACTGGTAGTCCACCAAGGATGGAGAGTAGAAAGTACCATTAATATGTCTTTTCATCTTTTGTATTTTTGAGAATTAAACACTTACTGTTCATTACTTTTTTCTTAGGAAAGACCTCTACTTGGTGACCTGTAACCTTGAAGTATGCTGCCCTATTTCCTTCCAGTGGAAATAAAACCTCGGTGATAAATTGTAGTCACAAGCAAGAGTGATGCCCTTGCCGTTCTCCCCCAGCCTCCTGGCTGGTCCTGCCGGAGGAGGATGGGCCATGGTCATGGGGCCTGTTGTGGTTATAATTACATCACTTTTCATTTGTGTGTCTATCCTAGCCAGCACTCTGGGTCTAGATTTCAGTCTGCCTGTGCGACACGTCTTTTTTTAGCAGTTGATAGTCAGAGAAGACTAATCCATCCGACTCTTGCTTTATGAGGCAATACAGTTTTTTTTTTAAAGAGGTTAAGTTCAGCTAGATCTTTATCAGCAAACTGTGATTTCAGAAGGAGAATGAACTTGACAACTGTTTTAACAACCTGAATGTTTATGTATGTCTTTGGTTAATGCCTAAAGTCAATATTTGTTGAGTCTGATTGATAAAAATATGTGCCTTTCATCAAGGTCAAATTAATTTGTGGAAATTTGCTTTTGCTTACGATGCTGCTTTTGCACAGAATCCCTGTCAGACTTTGCTAAAACTATGCAGGCATTTTCTCATTTAAATTATGATTATCTTCACTGTGAACTTCCCTGTGAACACTACCTTATTTGAATGTGTCTTTTTTAAAGGATGCCTCAGATTGGATTCCAATTCAGTCAGGTGATGAATTACCTGACTTGACCTAATTCATTAATTTTAATGGTATTTGAAGTCTTTATTTTATTCAGGGCTCCTCTGATAGACCTATCTTATAGATATCTTTATAATAATGTCCATTCATCAGCTATGTAAAGGACATATCTTGAAACTGGTTGTGACTGCTAGGATGCATGCTGTCTACTTGTTTGGGTTGTGTTCTGGCTTAAGTTTTCAATGCACATTGCAGGCTACATCAGGCAAATGTAAGGCTGACTTTGCATTAGATAGGCTTGGAAAGGAGTTCTGAAACTGTGTGTGTTAAATACGTATGGATGAATTTATGTATATTCAAATGTTCATATAATTAAACTGTGTTTAAACTGATGTTTTCACACAGTACAACCACACCATATGTTGTGCCATAGTTCTTAAGTTACACTATGTAGTGTAGAATAGGACTAAGTAAATGGCATAATTTTGTAATTGAGGTCATTAGAGTATAGCTTTGTGGTATACAGAGGTGGAGGATTTTTTCCTGGTATTTTAAGTATTATTACAAATATAAAGCCATGCTATGCAATAATGAAGTTAATTCTGGAAAGAAAAGAACAACCAAACGACCCTCTGTTGCTATCTTCTTAATGCAGATTCATCTTGTGATCTACTCTATTCTTCTAATGTCTGTGTCTGTTATCAGCTGGTTCCTATTGTATGTTTCTGAAAATGGTACGTGCCTGGATTATAAGATACAACTTATATGTGTTTGTATGTAACTAGCTGTGCGGAAAAAACAGGAAGGAAGGATCCGTTTAGGGAAGGGAAACATGACAAAGCCGAAAAAGCAAGCTAGCACGAGAATTGAAGTAGGAAGCCAACAATTTTTTATTGCCATCCACAGAACAAATTTTCTCACATTAAACAAAGACACATACAACAAATAGTAACGCTACACCAAAGAAATCATTAAAGCTGCTTATGAATGGAAGTTTAACCACTGAAAGCTGCTGGAGTTGCCTTTTCCTTTTGAGTTTGGCTAGAGTTATGGAGAGATGTGTGGAAGGACTGTGAAGGAGCTGCTGCAGGAGATGGTAGTTACTGCCTCCTCATCACTCTGAAATGTTGCTGTCCCTTACATACAGAAAAATTCTGATTAAGTTCACGGAAACTCTGTGCATTTGCAATGCTTCAGATGACGGCAGGATGGAAGCATTCGGTGGTAGCCTGCCTTGAGGGGAGGTGGTGTCCATAGCTGCTAGAGGGAGGCTGGCAGCAGGTACGGTTGGAGGTAAGGAAGTTCACTCACAGTAGTCACTAAAGCATGAAAAAAACCAAAACATTATAGATTTAATGTATATTAAATAGCTTCAATTAGTAGTACAGTTGTAGCCAGGTAACCGTGAGGAGCTTTCAGTAATGAATTTTCTATTCTGACCTGCCCTACAACCTCATTAACAGGAATGAGAAAGGAAGAGTGCTGCAAAATAATACCTTTTTGCCTTCTGAAAGCTCTCTTCTTTTAAATGTGATAGTAGAATTATTTTTCACAGTTGTCTAAGTATCACATCCTATTTTTTTAGTTGGAGAGACTGTGTCTGTTAGAGGCAGTTGGAAAGAAAAGCCTTTTGTTTCTAGTGTCCTTTGTTCTGTGTGCTGAGCTGAGGACATTAAATAGTTTGGGAGAAGTAGAAAATGGTGCTTTTTGGAGAAGTATGGAGCGTGTTCAGAATGGAGAACTTTTGGTAGAGCACTGAGGAGACAGAAAATGGGGAGCATGCAGCAAAATTAAAAACTTGGGAGATACCAAAAAGAGGGCAAGTTTACTCACTGCAAGGACTAGACCCAGAAACCTGGAAGCAAAAGAAAAAAAAATTCCTTAGAGAGAAATGTCAGAATTTGTTCAACCCAAATGCCGTTGCAAGTTGATGGGGCTGCAAAAGAACCCTGAATAAACATGCACTTTGTTTTCATGTTTCAGCAGACCTTATTTTTTCTTTGTTTGTGGAGATGGCAGCTAAGTGAATCACTTGAATTCAGATTTAGATGCACAAATTAAGTGCTTTCCTGAGATATGGTGAACAGCTATAGTTCCCATCAAGTCAATTCCTTCTAGCAGCTAGAGTTAAAAAATGCTCAGTGCTTGTGAAATTCAACTATCTAATTTAGGAACCAGCTCAAATGAAGGATTTAGTTAGAAAAGAAGAATTATTTTCTTAAAAAAACCCTCAAAACCCTGAGGCCTGTAAGTTTTATTTTGTATCTTGTTTGGCAACTAACAGATTGTTGCTGAACAGAAGTAATAGCTGACTCTGTATTAGAAGTTGTATTTGTAAGTTTTTAGGCTCCATCTCCAATCCTTGGCTGAAAACAAAGCCTTTCTGTTTTAACACATGCAGAAAAAGAGAGATCCAGCTATTGTTCTAGCAGATCAATATACTAATATATTAATATATAGTATATTATTCATATATAATATGCTATATGTTATATATAATATGACATGTTACATATAGTACTTGTCATATAATATTGTATTATCACGTTATATAATGTGAATATATAAATATAATCAAGCCATAATAAATCACTTACTGGTATGTCTCCAGCAGCTGCCATGGGTAGATGAAGGAAAACTTGACGCGTAGCCAAAAGAAACTGAAAGCAAGGGAATTGAGGAGATACAAAGGTGCAGCAGGAATCATGAGTTCAAGGAGCAGCGTTGAAACTCAAACTGCTTAACAGTCAATCTTCTACTCAGAAGCAGTATTATAGAGTTAAGTTCCCTAGAAATAATAAACATCACTTTAGCCAAAGACATTTATGTGTGTTTTGGGCTTCTTTGCTAAGAAAGAAGGAAAGCACAGAAATGGTGCTTTCAGTCACCACCATCCCTTTCAGTTACCTGGCAGCAATGGTGGACCGATCAACTCTAATACTTTCTATATAGTATCAAGGTAGCCCAGCGCTTTGGAACAGGAAAAAAAAAAAACCAAACTAGTTTGTGCTGATAGGCTTTACAAAATAAAGCAAGGCTTTTTCTAAATTTAAATAGAATTATTATATCCTGGTTGTTAGAAAAAGTGAAGGTGAACTGCACACACTTAAATTTAGCTGCTGCTGAAAATGCTTTCCCAATTTAATTTTCAATTTCTGTTTTCTTCATGAAAAATTTAATTATACTGCAACTATTTTAAATCATTCCCTCTTTAATTGCCTTTTTATTTTCACAGTAATCATCTATTCAGATTTTCTACTGTACAGATTGTACTGAAATTCATGTACTTAATGGCTTTTATTAAAAGTGACTAAATAAATAAAGGAGGTTGTGGTTTTTTTTTCCTTTTTTCTCAGCTAATCCAATCTCATCTTTAACTTTGGGTATACCTAAGCTTTTTCACTAGGCTTGGTAACAGGGAATACCAAGATAATTAAGAGCCATGTATAATGTGGAGTTTCACTGATGTTTTATAAATACATTTGTGCATGTCTCTTCATATGCATGCGTAAGGACGTAGCTACCACCAATATGTAAACAGTATAATTTTTCAGGCACAAGTCGAGTAGTAATAATACAAATATCCTGTAGACAAGGTCCTGATTTTATTTTAATATTACTTTTCAAGGAAGAAAAGGTGATTCTATAACTGTGAATTTCTTGTAATTGCTGTTCAAACTCCTAGCATGATTGAATTTTCTAGAAATTATGAGAGTATTTATCTCTATGGAGAAAAAGTCTCTTTGAAGTCTGAGCATCCTGTAAGAAGTTCCGCTACTAAGTCAAGCAAAAAGGACATCTAATCCCAACTGAAGATGTTCCACAGTTGTAAAAGGCTTCCTGCCTTCAGAGAGCTCTTTGGCTACAAGATTTTTGTTACTCCTTACAGTGATAAAAGCTGCTATAGATTTCTTTGCACAACTATTAACCTACCAAGAAACAAACATGGTTCAGGAGAAAGGTTTGCTTCTTGTTCTTCCATCTGGTGAAGCCTAGAGAAAATAAATTAATAATGAAACATTTTGTCCAATTTCAAAACCATGTTTTATGAGGGCAAAACTCAACTCCCTATGAAAGTCTTCAAATGACACACAAAATTTTCAGCATACTGGAAACAGTCTCCTGTAAGAAATGTTTACAGAGAAGTAAATGAATCTATTCTTCATTTTTCCAAATGATGAGGTCTTTATCTTCTGACGTGTAACTTCTGATGATATTACTAGATAGGAGAACCTTGTAACTTAGGTCTTCAAAAAATACTGTTAACTATATATTGTACAGTATTTATTCTGTATTTCATATATAGAATATAATTAGGATGTATACATAATTAACAGTATTTTAACAATATTTTTACGTTAACAATTTGTTACAAGTAGTAATTTAGAACCATTAACTTTAAATCTAACTTTTACATATATACAATACAGAGATAATGGTACTGCAATCATGTTAATGTTATACTGTTATACTGAATAATTTTATTTCTGAGTAATCTAATCTTGCAAAAATCCATTCTTGTGATGTTGAGATGCAAAAAAATAGCTACAAATGTAAACTAAGGTGATGCATTTATTTATTAACTTCCTAATTTGGATGTAGGTGGCTCTGCTTACTGAGTCCTACATAGCTGGAGCATAATAGTTCTTTAATGAGAAAATAGTCAGGTTCTCTGCCAACCTTGGAATGAGCCAAGAGCAACTAGAGTTACATCCATCTCCTGTGTTTCCACTTGAAGAAGTTGTGAAAAGCTACACTGAGAGATACTAGAATTTTGCTATACTTTGTGGAGAGAATATATCAAAATACAGTTTGAGAGAAGCGGCGATCCCCACCAAACTTGCACAATATTAATTGTCTTAAGCCAAGCATTTGGCACAGTTGGGCTTTTCTCTAAAAAAATCAGAAGCTTTAGAAAAGGAAACTGGAGAAAAAAGAAACAGATTTTTTTTTTCCCCTCCTTTTTGTTTTTTTCTCCCTCCAGAAGCCAGGGAAGGGCCAGGTTAACTTCTAATATGCCAGAATGTTGTAGCCAAATGTTGAAGTAATACGTGAAGCCCTTGTGTAAATACCATGGCAATTCCTTATTTATTCTCAGTACCTAGAAATAAGGCTGATCTTTGTAGTACAGTTTAACCTCTAAAGCACATCACCTGAGTCGCTCATTTTCGGTGTTATCCTTTGTAGCGGTGCCTCTAATAATCTCAGGCTCTGGCATGCTGAAATTGGCATTGAGAATTTTTTCATTATGTTTTATTAACTTATTTATCAGCCTTTTCTGCTTATGCCCTGGAGAATGAAGCTAAAGGGGCAGGATACGAAGATGGTACTTACACTATCCCCACTAATAAAATGTGTCAATGACATCTCCTGTGAAGAACTGCATTTTTCTTTTCCTATACATGCGAAGGTACATATAGCTACATAAAAATATAACTGTTACCTAACCCTAAAAACTACACGTGACTGAAAAGATTCATCACTGGAGTATGCTATCTATCAGTTTTTTGATTTATAGGATTGGCTAAGGGAAGGGGTTTATTTTGGGCTCTAGAAGCTTGAAGTGCTTTGAAAAAAAGTCCTGAAACAACAGCTGGGAAACTCACAATGAAACATAACAATGTCATTGTCCTATGGAAAATATTGAGTAAAAATTACACTTTCCTATGTATTATTTGTGCCTATGACAATAGCATATGGGCAATAATGATTGTCGTGGTTTAACCCCAGCTGGCAACTAAGCCCCACCCAGCCGCTCGCTCACTCCCCCCCGGTGGGATGGGGGAAAGAACTGGAAGGGTGAAAGTGAGAAAACTCGTGGGTTCAGATATAGACAGTTTAATAGGGAAAACAAAAGCCGCGCACACAAGCAAAGCAAAACAAGGAATTCATTCACTGCTTCCCGTGGGCAGGCAGGTGTTCAGCCATCTCCAGGAAAGCAGGGCTCCATCACGCGTAACGGTGACTTGGGAAGACAAACGCCATCAATCTGAATGTCCCCCCCTTCCTTCTTCTTCCCTCAGCTTTATATGCTGAGCATGATGTCATATGGTATGGAATATCCCTTTGGTCAGTTGGGGTCAGCTGTCCCAGCTGTGTCCCCTTCCAGCTTCTTGTGCATCCCCAGCCTCCTCGCTGGTGGGGTGGGGTGAGGAGCAGAAAAGGCCATGACTGTGTGTAAGCACTGCTCAGCAGTAACGAAAACATCCCTGTGTTATCAACCCTGTTTCCAGCACAAATCCAAAACATAGCCCCATACCAGCTGCTGTGAAGAAAATTAACTCTCTCCCAGCCAAAACCATCACATTCTCCACTGCTGCACTGGGTAGATCACTGACTTAGAACTAAATGAAACAACGAAAAAAAAGCTATTCTTGTGCTTCTGTTGCTTTCAAACTCAGCAACACTGAATCAATTACACATTGCCAAAGGCTAAAGTCTCGTTAGGTAAAATTTGAGAAAAGCAATGAGGAAAGATAAGTCATGGTAAAATGGCAGGAAATGTTACCATACTTTACAGTGTTATTGCTGATCATGTTTTCACCCCGTGCTCTTAAGTATATTTAGTTCTTCCAGAAAAGTTACCGCTAAACAATCCTAGCTGGATGCAAGGCGAGATGATGACAAAACACCAAACACGCAATAGTGCTTCTCCTCCCAGACATTGGGAGAGTAGGTTTGAATCACAGTGATTTTCTAGGCTTTGGGGTTTGAAGGTTCATATTTTCTAGCTTCTCTGAACGTCTGCATTTCTGCACACTAACGTACACGTATGAGACAAGACTCAGATTTGTAACACTCCGATAAGTGAGCTGTTAAGAAAACCACTTGCAATTTTGAGAATTGGCAGTTGTGAGTCTTTCCAGGCACCAGCAGCAATATACAACTCTAAGTTGAATTTGTCGTGAATTGTGCACCTTCAGTGGGGCAAACACACTCCAGAAGCCAACTTGCAATCCAACCCTGCTTCCTGCAGAGAAAAATTTAAATGTTCAGTCTCTTTAGCTGGCAGACACTGTAAATGCTGCTTGGGAAAAAATGTATCACTTATTCCAGCCCCTGCCACAGTTCAGTTCAATTAACAATTGAATAAGAGTTTTATTTCTCCAGTATGATTTTTCCTTGCTACCCGTTTTTAATTCTCTTCTAGCTTAAAGTCCTTTCTCTTATCCTTCACGGGGTTTAGTTGTGCACATAAAAAAAGTTCAGTTACTGAATTGGATGTTTGGTTCTCTGGGATCCGTTGTTATTCAATCCTTTTATGTAATTGATTCCAAGTCCTTGGCTGAATTTCCAGGAAGGCACTGCCTTGTGAGCCTGAGGTTTCTGCTTGGCAATTTTTTGAGGATTTTATCTGTCAAGTGAAGTTGTATTCATGAAGAGAAGCAATTTCTGAGGTACTACTTCCATGAAGAGGCATGAAATTGGACGTTGGAAAAAACTGTTATAGGTGTCTTTTATGATTTCAAAATGATTTAATTATGTTTTTCCACATAGCTGAGAACTGAGCAAAGTAAATAAAGATGCTAGCTTTTTTTTCCCCAGTATCTGGAAAAGAAAAGTAATAATGTTTTGGCCTCTCTGGAATGTTTTAAAACTCCCACACCCTTCCCAGCTTTGTTGCACCATTATATCTGCAGCACCAGTTGAGGCAACAGAACAAAGACGGAGGCTAAACTTGTCATTTATCTCTGCAAACTGGCATTCCGGAAGAGGACCAAGACATCTTGGTGTGCCACATAAGGTGAACATGGCATTGCAGCTGCCAGGCTGTATCTCCTTGAGGCACAAAGGAGATTATCAGCTGAACTTACTGGGCCATTGGACTGGACATTTGGCACATATCAGTGTATGAAAATACACTAATTCCTTGCTTTACATTGTCAGACGGCCCAGGGGCTTCTACACATGACAGCTCCTACACTCCACAGAGCGCTTGTGACCATGCACAAAACTCCCCAACCTTATTAAAGCTTGTGTGAAATGTCCTTTGGATCCTGCTTTGCTCATGTAAGAGTCAGTCTGGCAACACTGCCATCCCATTTTCTTGCAGCAGCAAATTAAACTGCCGGCTAATAGTCCTCTACTCCTTGCTTGCACCTTCTCCTAAATTTGGGACTCTTAGTGAGAGGGAGCGCTTGTAAATACTACCATTTCACAGCAGTCTGTGTTCTGTAACAGTCTCACTGATTTTATTTTTAATAGAAGCTTGATATTTTAAAATATTTTTATTCTGATTCATAATATAATGAAAGACTAAGCAGCAAGTTACTGTGAAGACAGAACAGAGATGTAGGAGCCGGGAGCAGAATATCTCCTCTTATCCTGATGGATTTAGTGCATGATAAAACGTGAACTGGACATATGTTTGTGATACCTGATCCCAGAGCTCTTGGGCTCCACTGTTCAAAGGTACATGTATGCAGAATAACTTGGGATATTATCAATCTGAACAATGGTATTTGTTGCATTTCTGAATTATCTTTGAAAAACAACTATGCTGAGTTTTTTTCTAACCTATGCTACTGACTTCCAGAACATCTAATTTCCACAAAGTTTTTTACTAATGAAACTTGGTCACTTAGAAACCACTGTAGTTAGATAATTGGAAAAGTATTTCTTCTTAAAATGTACTGCTTAATGGATTTTATTAAGCTGAGTAGCCAGCGGAACAAGCAAACTAAGTGCCCCACAGCATAAATGTATAACACAGTCTTCCAGACACGTCATTGTTTTCCATATAGATTATGCTTTTGTAAATTGTGTCAATAATGTAAAAGAATGCATGAACTAGTCTACCACTGTCTGCCTGCATCTCACCACAGGTGACCAAAAAGTGATCAGTGATGGCTGAAAGGCTGAAAAGATGCTGAGGAGTATCAGGCAACTAACTTTGCCTGATTTGGGGGGAATCGATAGGCATTCATCACCATTAATGATGTTGTTTCTACAATGTGGGAAAAGGTGAGCCAATCGAAACCTAAGAAGATTTGTGTGACTTGTAAGTCACTGTAGTGACCTCGTATGCGGCTCCCAAGTTGTAGAAAACATCAAAAATATAACTTTCTTTGAACTTGCTGAGTGGTTGAAATGGTAGTGCCTGTAGAGATGGTGTAAGATCCAAGCCTAGCAGCCATGAGGACTGAAAGAAACACTTTCTATTGATTTCACTAGATTTAGATAGCGGTACTGAAAATTGCTGTATTAAGAATTTCAGGCGGAATTATTTCGTACAAGAAAATTGACTGAGATTGGTTAACTGAGAACTCTTGTGATGATCTGGATCTATGGCTGTAGCACGTAGTGTCAGTTGCTGTTATTTAAGTACGGGAGAGGGATTCCTGCTTTCTACTGCCTTCCCTTGGTCACTGAATCTAAATCAGTCTTGGACCAGTGCAAGTTCTGCTCTTTACGCTGAGCTGTTCAGAGCTGCTGCAGAGGGCACCTCCTTCTGAGACACGTGGAGGCGTTGGTGTGTAGCTGCTGCTTTGGGTTCACAAAGCAGGGAGAAAGGTTACTGGCATGGAAGGCCTTCCATAATTTCATCGTAATTAAACATCAGTTAAAAACCTTCAGAGTCATATTCTGGTCTATTTCATGATAAAACTCTGATTAGTGTAAAATGGCAACAGACATTAATTTGGCAACAACGGTGTCAGTCATAAGTCTTCATCGATGAGATGTTAGAAAGTTTTAGTTTAGAGCCTTAATAAAAAAAATTTTCATTCTATTCTGTGGCTTCTCAATCAATAATATTTCAAAATATAAATATTTCCCTTAAGTTTATAGGAAACTCTCATCAGAATTGCATTCTGGACTATAAAAAGTGCTAAGATATGTAGTATGATTTTGGTACTGAAGTACATTTTAACAAAGGAGATTTTTCTTAATTCATATCTTATATGATGCTATACAACAAATTCATATGAACTTTGTATTGCTTAATGTAGCTGGACTTTAATACAATTGTTTTTGGATGAGAAGATCTGCATGAGGAAGTTAGACATTTCAGTCATCCATGAGAGACTGTTTTAAGAGAGACATTGAACAGTGATGATGACGTACTGTGAGCTGCTTCCCATTAAATAGAGCTGGAAAGCATGTGTAAAACTACAGTAACAGTCACGTTTCTTCCACTTAGAAGTCCTTGGCTAGGTGAGCTTAGTGGAATTGTATACAGGACTGTGCATCACTGGTGAACTTACACTAATTATGTAGTGGGTAACTATTACAACAGAACACTGTAGGGCTTATTAATTAGTGTTTACAGAACAATCAGTAGTTTTTAGTTGGAGGTTGTTGTATTAAGAAACTGCTTAAAATTATTACTTCTGAGATGACTTCTTAAAATGCATTCCATAAATGTTTGAAGTTACTGACACGTAGGTATGTGTGCACATATGTATATATTTTTACAAACAAAAAAGCCAAAAGTATGAAGCATTGTTAAGAAATGAATGCTGCAAAGATTCAACCGGGGTATGTCTGAGCACATTAAAAAATATCATCAGCAGAATGTGAAATAAGGCTGAGTATATGAATATGAGAGCGAACAAGGTCATTGAAATACTTGATGGTCAAAGTAAGTGATATTTAAGAAGCTGAAGTGGAAGATGTAGTTTCATCTGAGAGAAAGCTTATGTATTACCTCTTCTAAAATTTATAAATTTACTTTTTCAGACAGAAGTCTCTGTAACTTGATTTGGTTGACTTCATACCGAAGCACATGAGGAGCACTTGCACAGCCCATTACGATGTCCAGACCTTCCAATTGCTTTCAGTTTTAAAAAATAACCAACGCAAGGGCTATATGGGAATGCTATATCAGTCCTGTCAGTGTGTTATTTCTCCTCCACAACTGCTTGCTGCTTTTCACATCCAAAGGTTAACTGTACAGAGTCTTATAACAGCACTTGTACGATAGCATAGAACAGCGTCATGTGGAATTTACATTTGAGTGTCTGTCAATTATGAAATTTAAATCCTTTTTCCTTCATTTGGTTAATATAGCATGCATTTCCTATTCCCTAGTGTGTGACTTTGCTTTTTGTTGAATTAAGATACAAGAGCTGGCTCTATTTATTGCCTAAGTAGATAGCTGACTAGTGCAAAAGTCTTGAAGGTGACATGCTGTATCCTTTGCCTGAAGAAATGGAGATTTACTGTGCAAGGATGAACAGCCTCCTGTGCCCTGCCAACTCTGTGCAGCTGTCACTGCTGGAGGGAAGTTAGGGGTTAGAAGAGACGTGGGAGAGGGAGGCGATAGCAGCTTCCACAGGGAGCAATCACTGCCCGATCTGCCTTCCCACCACCGTCTTGCCTGCAGGAGAAGGGAGAGGAAGAGAAAGCTCTTCCCCAGCTCTCCATCTTGACCTTATTCTCTTCCCATTGCCACCTGCCCTCTGCAGATGGTATTTAATTGCGCCCCTTGTTGTACGTTTCAGGCTGCTGCAGGATGATGGTAGCAGGTCTTTGCAAGGGAGGGACAGCCTGTAGGATCCACAGATTCCGTGAAGTTGGCAAGGACCTCTGGAGACCATCTAGCTGATGAACTCTCTGCTGAAAGCAGGGTCACCTGGATCAAGTAGCCCAGCAACATGTCTAGTCAGGTTTTGAATATCGTCAAGGATGGAGGCTCCACAACCTCTCTGGGCAACCTGTTCCTGTGTTCAACCACCCTCACAGTGAAAAAATGTTTTCTTATGTTCAGATGGAAATCCCAGAAAGCTTTTGGTGGGAGGGGTATGGGGCTCATACCTCTGGATTGTGAATAATTAGACAGGCCTTAGTGAAAGGACAACCTAGGAGAAGGGGACCTGCCTCATCAGGGACAGACTCCTCAACCATATTTAGTTTTCCAGAGCTCCCCTTGAGAAGCTTCCTAACATCCCTTACCTCCCCAAAACATCACAGAACTTTTTTCGTACCAGAGCCTGCTCTGCCTCTGCCACCAAGTTACATTTTTTTTCTCTCCAAGCATTCCTCAGGCACTGAAATGCAATTTACTTATCAGGCTGAGAAATCATGAGCTAACTCCGTAAATGCATTTTATATGACTAGGTCCAGTCTATTAAGAAGCCCGGGTGGTCTGCTCTTGTTGACTGCCGGTCCTCTCTGCAGTTTATCCATTCTGCCAGTCTTTGTCACCGTTCACAAACTTTATTAGTCACTACTTTCACTTCTGGATTATTAATGAACTTTAATGATGATTCTCTGTAACTCAGTGAACCTGCCTCAGTATGTATTCAATACTGTGAAAATACCTAAAACTGTGAACTGATTTATATAAACTTAAACGAATGTGTGGTGTTCTCAAATGAAGGATATCTATTCTTTTAAATCTATATCTTGTATCCAGAATAATAACCAGATAAATTACTCTCTTCTCTTTAGTCATGAAAACACTTATCCAGTTTAAATTTTCCCATGTGAACTTTTCTTTAGCTTATGTTTATGCTTGTGCATGGCAGCCAAGGTATAACTGAAACAGCAAAAGGTCAAAATAATGAGCCATTTCCACTGGTGAAGCTAATATTTTACTACATGCCTACTACCTGCTGATCTCATCTTTTCAAGTGTTTTGTGATGCTATGGTTGAAGAACACCACATAAAACAAATTGTTTTGAAGCTCAGCCAAATATTGTAGGTCAAGATTTAGGCAGGAAGAAATTTCAATAGTACATCCTTGAAAAATAAATTTGTCCATGAACATGGCAGGGAGATACTGTTAGGTAATATTTTGAAGATGGATATACTCACATCTGAAAAGGAGTGCTGACTGGGATATGGATTTGGAAGATTTTATTTGCTTATTTAAGCTTTGTTCTTCCTGCAACATTTCTCCTTCTTTCTGACTCCATTAGATTGGAAATTTAAAAAAAAAAAAAAAAAGGAAAAAAATCTGTCTTTTTAAAAATAATATCTTGTTAATCACAACCAGCCTGAACTTACTCAGCAAGACGTGCGCATTTGCACTGAACAATAAGCACAGTAAGACACTTCTGGTTTTGAGCAGACTGACAAGTGCATTAAACAAGATGTGTAATTTTCTTGTAATCATAAAATAGACAAATACATTGTAATGTCTCTTTAAAGTAACATATTAAGTTGTTCAGCAACTGATTGCCAACACATAGACAGTGATGAGTAGAAAGCTCCAATAGAGGGTTGAGATACATTAGGTAGAATTTATGAAGTGCAATCCGTGTGCCACCATGCTCAGAAGTGCTTACCTTGAGCAGACACCTCCCCTATTTCAAGTAAAACTTTCTGCATCACTTGGTGTTATGGACCAAGGTTTCCCAGCGTGGAGACACCTACTGATGGGTATGACTCTGATACAGTATAGTTAAGACAACCTTTTCTTATAAATGATAACTAATATGACAAAAGCTGGTGCTCAGCTTTTACATGACAGCTTTGTCCTTATAGCACTTGCTTAGGAGGTGGGACCCAGGATTACCCAGGTGTGCCTTCAGCCTCAGGGGTATTCACAGCTCACACCCCATCAACCGCTCCCCCATAGGATGCACCAGTCGCTATGTCTTATGCGATGTAAGCTGTTCTTGTGTTGAATCAGTACTGTTAGGAAAAAGGGAGTTTGGTGGGCTCAGAGAACGCGCATTAGAGTATGACTCTCTTGCCTGATTGGCAAAGGGTGGAAATACAGCAACCTGTTAATATGTTTTATCCAGTAACTATTTTATGGAAGAAAATTCAGGAGCCGCCCTGGTAGCCAGGACAAAGCAGCATTCTCAAGGATCATTTCTCTGCTTATGTCCTGGATGTATTACTGTAACACCCTAGCCTTAGAAAAAGATTCTGCGCTCTGGAGTTTAAGCAAATGGAGTTACCTTCCAGCAGTCCAGGCTTAGACATTTAAGCTCTATGAAGGAAAAGGATTGCAGTTATACCCAGGACTTACAATTTGCTTTAACTTGCGATAGGCAGTTCAGGATGCAGGGTTCTTCAGTTGTCATTCTGGGTTGTGGTTACCCTGCCTGTGCATTGCACAGAAATCCTGTACTGCCTAACGGATCTCTGGAGCTAGGCAGCTGGAGGCTGGCTTGCAGACCCTAACTGTAAATGTCACAGCCTTTAACACATCTAACTTGTAGCTAATTTTTCGAAATAGATGGTTTATTTTAGCGACTAATAAAAAACAGCTTTAGTCCGGTGTTTTCCCAAGCCTCCTAACCGTGAGTCAGGAAGCAGCAGTGACTCGGCTGGTGCCCAGATGCAGAGGCTGCAGCTTGACCTGGGCCAGCCGTGGGAAACACCAGAGAGGTGGAGGAAACGTTCATCTAAGCACTTGTCTAAGGGCAAACAGCAATCTTTTTTCTGGCCTAAGGTGGTGTTCCCCTTCTCTTCCCCCCATTTGAGTGTAATGGGGCACATCTGCTATATAGTGCCTGTTTTTTGGAATTTGACTCCTTCTGCTTCTCTGCTGAACTTTGACTGAGATCACCCATAGTGGGAGTATAAGGCTGTGAATCTGATCTCTGATTTCCATAACTCTTTTTCAGTGGTAGATCTACCATAACAGAGTTATGGGCCGAGGTGTGTGACAAAGAACATTACATTTTTGTCTTTTTTTTAATGGTACAATAGTCAAAACTAATAAAATGACCAACAAATGTAAGATAAAAATTTCCTGCATTATTTCAATCCAGCAATTGAATACTATCAATCAAGCTACCCTTTTCTGTCAGAGAAGCAAACTGTAGAGCTTTATATTGCACGTATAATATCAACAATAACAAACAAACAAAAAACTTAGGGTAGATTACATTAAAGAGTCTAATCTGTAAAAGAACAGTACTTCAAAAAATTGGAAAATGTACTAGAAAAGAAAAATAAGGCTTACAGCACATGTGTGATAAGAATAGTCTAGACATCAGTGTATGAATATTGAATCACAAAAGCCGAATGAATAACGCAGTGATAAGATTAAGTAAATTCACGAAACACAAAGCTGCCAAAAAGAATACGAATATTTAAGAGAAATAAGAATATGCATGGATTACAATTAGAAGACTAGTTCAATAACAAGCTCCCCTAAAGTTTTCCTTTGGGTATGTTCCAGAGACAAAGAAAAAAAGATTAATCTTAGTTTCATAATGAAAAATTATATTTTAGCCTAAGATAGCGTGTTGCTTGAGGAATGTAGTAGTAGAAGGAACCTCCTGGGTCATGAACACATTTTCTAGTATTTCAGGGGCCTTTCCATGTGCTGTCTTTCGTGAATCTATCATGATCCATGTCAAAAGCATTTATTTATTTTCTGTCCCTGCTGTTCCCATTCAAAGAGGAGTTCCAGAACCTGATTACGGTAATAGCTAAGAACCTTCTCATTTTCAGCCAGAATTTATTAATGGGCAATTTATACCCATTTGTACTTCTGCCAATAGCCCTTTAGCTTAAATTATCTCTTTCCCTGCTGTTGATCCTCTGATATATTCATAGACAGCAGTCATAATTCCTCTTCGTTTTTGTCTCCTGGCACTAATCAGCACAAAAACTTTGCAGTCTCCCCTCCGATTGCAGCTCTCCGTTCCCCTGCTAATCCCCGAGGCCATTCTCTGATCCTGCTTAGATCTGAGTTTATCCTCGAGATATCCATCGGGGTGGGCACAGCCACAAGCAGCTGCCTCCTGGAAGAAAAGGACTCACGAGCACCCTGGGCTTTGATATCAACACTTTCTCTGTGGGAAATACTTATCCCAATGCTCTCAGTGATGCATTTCCCTTTTTCCCAGGCAACATTGCAGTGGTAGCTCATAGTCATTCTCTGATGAACTATTTGACAAGGATCCTTTGTTGTTTCAAGTTGTGAAGTCCTGAACCGATAGCGGAAGCTCCACTATTATTCCCTAGGCATATTATCTTGCACTTCGAACTAGTAAACTTCAGCCAGTTTCTTTTATTTACTCCAGCTCTGTATCATTGATGATTATGAACATTATGTAATCAGTAAATTTTAATTTACAGAGTACTGTAAAGTTGTCTATACTCTCCAGCATATGTTGTCATTACAAAAAAGAGCAGTACAGGATTTATATGTTATGGTACTTATATGTACTTATGAAACATAACTGGGAACCCACTAAGCCAAAAGGCCTTATTATCATCCAAGTGGCTCAGAAATAAAGGCATCTAAATGCCTTTTGCTAGGTGGGAGTCTAGTCCTCTTTCATCCTCTCGGGACAGGCAAAGCTAACTGAGGTATCTTCATAAATCCACTCTACTGCTCGACAATCTCCAAGAGCCAAAAAAGTTTCCACTATTAAGAAACTGCTAGCTGAACTGCTTTTCTTGTTAATAGAAACATCCAAAACATCTAAGCTTGAGAACCTGGTGTGAACCTATTGTGAACCTCATGTCAGCTCAGGAGGAACTGACAAAAAGGATAGTGAGATCAATTGGTTAATTCATTAAAAAGCCATTCAGGAGATGATAGTTCCTTATATCATTCATCTTGGATGAACTATGATAAGCAGTGTATTTCCTTGAACACAGAAGGAATAAATGAAGCCAGGATTTTATTACTATGAAGTCCTGTGGGGGCAGTTTGTCCAAGAAGCTAACAGCTCCTCTGAGTCATTGTCAAAGGTATATCACTTTAGGGGAGATGAGATCAGAAGCATCATTGCTGATTGACTGCTTTCCTATGGGACTAGATACCTGGGAGTTAGAGGAATATGAAAGTCAGGAAGTGTAAGATCGACATGGGTGTCTTTGAGAAAGCAGGGTGGCTTTGGTGGTGGAGCTGGAGCACAACTTTAGAGAGGCTCGTTCATGGGGATGTAGGGAAGAAAAAAATGCTGCCCTTTATGTCTCCTGTGGAAGAAAGAAAACACTGAACAAGATGACCTAAATCAGAGCTGGCTGAATTGTTAGTACTCCCTGGGCTTGGAGAAAATAGATTATCCTAAAGGCACTCAGAACTTCTTCTGCTACCCTGTATTTCTGCAAATCTCATGCCTTGCTCTTCAGCTCCAGGTCTTGAATTGTGGGTCTCCTTGTGAGCTATAAAGCTCTGTCCTTTTGCTTTCCCTCAGTGCAGCTTCTTCCTTTAAATCTTGCAGCAGAAATACCATGCTTTGACAAACTCAGAGGTTTCTGTAGCTGTGATAAAAGTGGAAAGCTCAGTGATGCTCATTCTTCACTTCCTATGTACTTTGTAAACCAGTTCACATTGAGGAAGGGAGACCAAAGAAGGTGCAGAATTTTACTCTGATCCAAAGCAAGGTGGGAAAGAATAAGAAATTAGGGTCCCTGGCTTTTATCTCTTTAAATTTCCTATCTGGAGCATTCAAAATATCAGTGTTCACTGCTTCATGATTTTTCTTTGTCTCCTCACCTCTTCCCAAGAAGCCTGTTACAAATCTAACCAAACCATAAATGTATACACTGTCTTCCATAGCATGTCCTTCAATACTTCAAACATTTCCAGAGGCAAGCAAACTCCCATTTTCTTCCAAAGGTTTTCAGGATCAGTTATTTAAAATGAAGAAAACAAAAGAACTAGTAAAATAGAAGATATATTTTCTTACCCTTGACATTGTTGTTGTATTTTTTGCTTTTCCGCTTGTGGATTCCCCTGGCAGGTTTAGCAGATCAGCAATAGAGCAAAAATCTCCTGGGGCAGGAAGGAGTTCTCTCACATAGGCAGTAGGAAAGTTCTTCGCTGGAGCTGTGAATGGAGGCCAGTTACTGTTGTAATAATTTGATGGGTAATTTAGTGGGGGGGGAGTCAGAAATATATGGCGGTCGACAGTGCTTCTTAAATGGATTTGTGGAAAAGTCTGGTGTGTTTGAAGAATTCCCGGGTCAAAGTAGTTTTAGTGTAAAACTTGAGGCAAGTGATAGGTTGCTTCTTTTCCTAGCTGGCTAAAATGAGAGGAGAGAGTTTGTTTTTCTCACTGGTCCAGTTTTAACTGTCTCAAACCATTATTGACCGTGGACCATGAAACACGTCTGTTGAGAAAACAAATTTGAAATGAATTCATTAACTGATCAATAGGATCAGACAGTATTCACAATGAAGTGAATGTAAGGACTTGCGTAAGAGAAGGAAGTACAAGTAGAATACCTCCTCAGAGAAGCCTTTTCTAAAAGCGTAGCAGATGGGATGAGGACACCAACAAAGTTGTGAGACAACGTGAAAAATAAAAAAGTGCAGAAAGAATGAGGGTTGAGATGTGTGACAAGAAATATTTTTGGCAGAAATAGTCTATCCACAGCACTTTGGTTATATGTAAGGAAAATGCAATCCTTTTGTTGTTGAAAGCCATCCATGTGATACTGCAATGATTTAAAATCAATGAAATGCAACAGTTTTTGTAAAAAATATGAGCAGATAGACTGTTTTTATTAATTTTCCCTTAATGGATCTCACTTGCCAATTTATTGTTGCTGTTCTTCAGCAGCCTTTACTGGCTGTGTGCAAGTCCCACTATTCTGGTTTAAGCTGCTGGCTGTCTGCATCCATTATGGAAAGAGTGCAAACAAGCCAAGTCCCGTTTGTGAGTCAAATAGTTATCCGGTAAAAGCTCCTGGCTGTATAGCATCAGACAAATATTTGAGGAAGAAAATTATAGGTTGTAAAGGATGGTTGATCCATGTTTGCTTAGAAAATGGAATGTATATGTCAATTTTGTTCAGATAGAAATATTAAATAAACAGATACCACTAATCAGCCTTGGTTCCAGCTCCACACCTTGGTGTGCAGTCCCATTTTAGGTTACCTTCAGGGAAGTTTCCTGGTTTGCAGTCTGCGTGGGACTTGTTCTTGGAAAGGTGTAATGGATTTCAGGACTGGACGAGGGACCGGAAACCACCAAAGCAAGCCACGGCCAAAAAATGTATTATCTTCCTATTCACAAGGGCACAAAAGGCAGAGAAATAACCCACAAACCACTTGGAAAATGGGCAGATTTAGACAGTGGATGGTTTATCGGCCTCTAGTCAGTCTGTAGATTGTGTGGATTACAGAATTCTAGGGAACGCCCTGCGATAATTGTGTGAAACCTCTTTGGTTTTAGAATAATTGCATTATAGTAAGTAGTAACTTCGGGTGCCAGCCACATCTACTTTTCTCCCAAAATTTCAGCTTTATTTTGACACCGGCAGACGTTCCAGAATTGAAGCCCCAGGGCTCAGATGCTGATGCAGACTCTTCTTCCTATTAATTTTCATTCTACTCCCAAGTAGAACTTGATGAATAATGATCAGATGGATTAAAACTGCCCACATACTGAACTGCAGACTTGTCTTTTTCTTTAGGACATACCCAGTTACTTAAAGCCAACCCTGTAACAGAACCTTTCTCTGTCCATTTGCAGGTTATTTTCTGATCCATCTGCATATAGGTTTGAAAAATATCTTCGTATCAACTCCTTAAGCTGCTTTCCTCAATCCTTTTCTTATTTTCCTGGAGGGAAAACTGTTGTTGCTCATTAAAATACTATTATTGATACATGTCATACAGCTTGGGGCTGGGAAGTGTTTGAGGTTTTTTGGTTTGTTTTCATGCTGTTTCATGCTGGAAATCATTACAGTGTATATTTCTACAATATTTCTTCTGGTTGTTAGCATCATGCCTTGTGCTGATCGTATGTATTTAAGCAATAGATTCTATGAAGGACTTCAGTAGTAATGACATATATTATGTCCACTGTTTATCCAACATCACGATTCCAATGTTAAATTATTGAGCCAGAATGTATTTCCATTGATTGCTGTGAAGGTTATATGTGTATCAGTAAATCAAAACAAGCTTTAAAAAGATAGAAAATCAATTGATATGAAGAATAGGAAAGACATAGATGTCTTTCTCATAACCTTGGCTGTTTTTTATAACTGTAATCTAACTGTTTGAGCTTTGGTGGTTTTTTCCTGAATCACTGCTTTGACTGAAAATGACTGATGTGCAAAAAATGGATGTCTAAGCAGAGCAACAGTACACCTCAATAATAAACTTGTGAGCAACTTTTGGTAGAAATAAAATGCTGATTTCTATTTATTAACTTGCTGAAATGCAATTTTCAAAGCAAGCATTTTGCAATGCATTATGTGTCATATTTCCAAAAACAGCTAACGTAAATGGTGCTGGTGTTTCCTTCCTGAGACTTGCACTTACATATATATAAAAGTTTTTAAAGTTTGCAATTTAGGAATAATAAAAATATTTAGTAACATTTTTCTCTAAATAATATTATTACAGAATTGCTACCCAAATGCCAACAGATGAATTGCCAGTACAAATGTGCCATTACCAGGAACGGCACCAGGTGTTACTGTGGAGATGGATATGAAACAAGCAGTGATGGAAGAAGCTGCACAGGTAAACAAGAAATACACTGTAACGTTAACACCCAGGTTTCCTAATGGTTCCCCGATGGCTGTCAGGGGCAGAGAGCCGGCGGTGGGCTGCCAGCTCTGGCCATCTTCAAAGGTGTTCGTCAGGGAATGAGCGTGGGCTGGTAGGGTCAGAGAGAGGGAGAAAGAGTCCCCCTCCAAAACAAGAATCAGGGCCTCCCTGCTGCTTCTTCGGTGCTTCCGTGCCCGTGCCCCAGCGGTAGCTTTCTGAAGTTACTGGGAGGAGAGATCCTCAGCCAGACTGGAGGAGGTGGGGAGTGTGTCCCTCTGCTCAGACAAGCTTACGGCTCATTTGTGCGACCTGCTCTTCAGACCTGACTACCAGGAGACCCTGTAAAACTTGTAGCGTTTCGCCTTGTGCCCATAAAGTCACACCTAGATTAGAATTTGATAAATGAACACTCCCAGATCATACGACTTAGCAGGGAATGTTATTTCAGCGTAATTAATTGTCGACTGAAATGGGTGTTCTTTTCCATATTTTAAATATATGACTTCTTAATTCTCTATCCAGGTATTTGTTTCTTGTTTTATTTTTTCTCTTTTTATACGCAGATTGGAGTTCTGTTGCCTTATGTATATGCTCATTACCAATCACTCCTCTCTCCAAGTAATAGTGCTAAGCCATATTCTTCATAAATATAATTTATTATAAGTTCTTTTGCTCTACGGTTGTCATGTTTTGTGATTGAAAATATATCTGAGGAAATAATTTCAACAGCAGTTTTTTAAAATGTCAATTTATTACTTAAACTCTCAACCACTGTTAAATAGCATACCTTGATTTTATGGTATTATGCCTATATACCCTAGTTGAGAAAATTGTTCTTTATATGTATTAGAGAAATATGTAGTTTTTGATGTAGTGGATGATGGTTTAACGTAGAAGTTGTGACAGTTCATTTAAGGAACTGTAAGACATTGCCAGCATAAATAGGTTGAGAAGGATAATCAGTTATTTCCTCTCTTGAAATGTTGCTTCATTCATCGACCCTGATAACTAGTGGTCTCTAGTACTAACAGGAACCCAAATGTCTCCCCTAACATGATGCAGACATTGGATACTACTTGAACAAATGAAGGTTTCATCTTTCAAAATTAATAGCTATTAAACTTGAAAACTCCCGGCCTTCTGTTTGGTTACTCGAGTAATTTCAACAGCCAACATGCGTGATAAGGTCATGGCTTGAGAAGGGAGAAAACATAAAGCATCATACCGTAATGACTTAATGACTTAATCTTTTCTCTTAGAATTCTGATTTTTTGTTTAATTTCTTTTTTTTCTAATCCTTAAACAAGATCTCGTTACTGTCCCTTTAGATTTGAATGAATGTGATACGTATGGAAGCTGTAGTCAGATGTGTGTAAATACAGATGGATCATACACTTGCAGCTGTGTGGAGGGTTATGTACTTCAGCCTGATGACAAATCCTGCAAGGCCAAAAATGGTAAGTTTTAACATCTTTGTACCTTAATGAAAATATTTTGTGTTTTGGTCCTATCTAGAGGATACATATGAAAAGATAGACAGAGACGAACACAGAAGAGATGGACTTTCCTTCACTCTACTACAAAGAGCCACACAACAACCCTAGAAAAACTTTTCACATATTACGACAATACTCCAAGGGAAATATTAGAAGTTATTATATGGTTATTATTAATTAAAGTGAAATACTCAATTCAGCCAAGATTAGAACAGTTCCCAGTTTCCCTGTTCATAAATAAATCAAAGATTTTCCTCACACAAACAAAATAGGCTGTTTACTCTGGAAAGACAACGGAGATACTGAGAAGACAGAGGAAAGGATCGTGAGGTAAGTGTACCTTTAGGATAAAAAAAGACATGAGATTGCTTTTTCCTTGCAATATCCCAAGAGGTGAATTTCGTGATACACCTATTCACACTAGGCTTTTTGTTGCTTATTGCATGTTTTCATTAGTAATAGTGAATTGGGTATTTGAGGAAATTAGTGAATTGTGTTTAATGAAGTGATACTGTACACACTATTTTCTTACTCAGCATATTGAATTACAATGCTTTTATATTAAAAAAACCAAAAAGTTCCATGAGCAATTATTCAGCATCCACAATGATTCAACACCCAAGTATAAAGCCATGTTTGTCACACATTTTTTTGAGTCCTCCTTATTGTACTTATTTTGCCATCAGAAAATAGGAAGGCCTGCTGGTTTTTTTTGAGGCTTCCTTATGTAAAGAGCATTGCTAAATATGTTCTGACTTGAGCACCAGTAAGAGTTACGGAGTTTTATACTGCTTCTACCAAGTTCTGCATCGAACCACACAACATAGCTGAGCAATTTTTTCAAAATCCACAGCGTATTGTGAGATAAGAAGGTCCATACAAATTAAAAATATTTTAATATTCTTCTTCCTCCATTACATGAAAATCAATAATGCAATTCTAGATCAGGAAATCCTCATGGTGCCAGTACTGGGCTTCAGATGAACCTTTGAGTTTCCCTTCTTAGATCCAGCAGACTGTGTAACATCTGAGCGTTGTAGTGAGCTGTCAGTGTCGTGGTGGTCTTGATGAAATGAGTCAGATTAACAGAGAAAAACTACTCCTCTGTCTTTCTTAATACTTCGTCATGTTTATTTTATGGTAGTTTTAATCTTTTCTGTTATTTTCAGAAGGAAATCACTGGTCATTAGTCAGAGAAGTCACAGCAGGAGAGTACAAATCAAGATCATGGTGCTGCAAAGAAATAAGTGTTGCTCATTACATTGGTTTCGTGTGCAAATGCAACTCTTCCTTGAATTAATGCTGGATTAAATTATCAATATGATGAATATTTGGGTCAAATACTTCATAGGGCAGAGAGGTCAAAAAGACTCCTGGCACAGTAATGAAGGTGCTTTTATCGCAGAGCTCTGCAAGAGCTACAATGACTTGTAATAGCTTATGTTGCTTCACTGGGCCTGACTTACAGTGTGGAAAATAGTGAAGTTTCCATGTACCGGCAGGTCGCTTTTCTACACCCTTACCGTTACATTCATAGCTTCACTGATCATACAAGCTGCTTTTCACAAGTTTCTTGTAAGATAAGGTTCGAGCAGGGACAAAAGCAAAGCTTGGCCTTGCACAAATGGACTGGTGAAAAGCATCTAAAATGTGTAATGGATCACAAGTCAAAAATAGTCCGTGTCATCTCGTTGCGCAGGGGGAGAGGTACTACCCTGGTATGTGTAAGTAGGATTATTACTTTCAAGACATATGAAGTAGTCCTGCTACTTATTCAACGATGGGAAGTCTTCAGCTGCGATATGATATCCAATAAAGGGCATCACTCAAGGCAGCTGTGGATCAGTAGAACAAAATCCAGGGAAAAAAGGTGTCTAAGGAAAAAAAAAAAGAGCACTTAGAAAAATTATCAACTTTTTTTTTTCCTTAAAAAGCCTGAAGAAAATAAGGATGGAAAGAGCAAGCTATCTGCTTTGCCTACATTTGACAATAGTAGTTGTCAAATAGATAAAGAAAATGAGCTAAGGAATATTCTGTTCTCTGTGTAAAAGCTATGAAAGATAAGCAGCAGTAGAGATTTCGGTTAGGTTAGGCATTATGTAAAACTTTCAGTGTTAATAACAGCAGATCTGCTAAGAATATGCATTGCCATCCACGTTGAGATCCTAGATACAGCCCACTACGCAACACCAAACTATCAGCCTTTTGCCAGTTGTCTCTGTGAATTGAGTGGGAGGTTTCTGAATATTTAAGAGTAGAGAAGTGGGGGACATGGCCCCAGTTACTGAAGGTGCTGAGCAAGTGACACGTGTTTGTGAGCACGGGTCTGGAGGAGCCCTGCCCCGGTGTAGGGGACAGCTGCGGTGGCCACTGGAGATCACCTGCAGCTCTTGCACAGCCTCGGAGCCCATCCCCGCACAACCATATTTCCGCATGTGGTATGGTACAATTAGCAAAGAAGTTCACAGAAGCTACATTTTTACTACCCTTCAGGCAGCCAAATGCTTGGCTGTGAAGGTGGTAAGGTTTATCCCTCATTAAATTCTACGTTTTCTTCCTCAGCTCATTTAAATAACTTTGGAGCCGGAAACTTTTAGGTGCACGGTACCTTTGGGAAGGATGTTAAAATAGGTATCAAAACAGCTGAGGGCACACCGTGGGTTTTTCCAGACTTTTTAACCACACTTTCTTTTATGAATAAAGAAGCAGTTATTGACTTCTTCTGAGGTGGAAATGAAACAAAATATAGCTTTGCTGAACAGAGTTTTAGAACTTCTTTGTTTACCAAGTTTGTATGCCTATATTGCAAGGCCTGCATTTGATGAAAAGAATATTTAAGGAAACAAAACGACAGAATTGGAAATCTTTAGCTGTGAAAAAAACCCTCATCTTTCTTCCAAAAGTTCTATATCTGCATAGCCTATACAGAAAGAAATGCCATGTGATAAGAAACATTTGTCATGTAGATAAAGCAGGGTGAATGATAATGATTAAAGCAAAAAGCTTTTTCTGATATTTAGTAAACTTTCATCATTCTTAAATTCATTTCACAACACAGTTTTCTTGTAAAATCTCACAGAGCTAAGTTTTGAGGTTTTAGAACTCAAGCAGCCCGTTTGTGGGGCATATTGTGGGTAAACACGGAAAATTAATTTCAAAATAACATTGGACTGCATTTTATTCAACACTACTAAATATTTTTCAGGCTTTTATACAATACATGTATTGTTAAGAGCAAAGTACCTATCATTTACAATGCATACCTCAGGAGGAAGGTTTTTAAGCTGCTTGTAAACACTTCTGTTTTTTATCCTTTTCTTGTCATTGTAGTGAATAAAAAAAAATTGCTTCCATTTCTGAAGCTTTTCTCCCAGAGGAGAAGTAGGACTGTTGGCAGAGCAAAACGCCTTTGCTTCTGATTTGTTGTGACATCACTTATTGATCTGTATTTTAGACAAGATCAGGGAGGGGGGAAATGCAAGTCTTTCATCTTTTCCACTACTCTATCTTAAACATAATTCAAAGGAAGATGCTTTCATTTTAGTCAAGAGGGATGAATCATAAAACTTTCCTGGATTAGAGAGCTATCCACTTCTTATCTTTCCTATAAAATGAAAATGAAAAAAAAAAAAAAACAAAAAAACAACAGCAAACTCCTGAAAAAATAACACACATGATGTCCAGTTATTTGAAAAGCTGCTGTCAGCTCCCTGTAACTCATCCTAGATCTGTCCACTAAACTTTTAATCTTTGTGGATTCTGTTCTTGTGAAACACACAGGCAGTTTTTGTGAGGGAAGTTGTTTTTTTTTTTCATCTTCTTTTCTGTTTTTCATCTGCATTATACAATACCATTAGATGCTTTAAATATTTTTTTGTATTTTTGTAGGAACTTTTTAATATTTTTGTATAGTTTTATCATTAAAATAATTTAACTCTTTTTTTTTTTAATAAGTAGTTATGAGATCAGCCTTTATCTGAGCAACACTGAAATAAGCAGGTTACCTACCCTACTGTGAAAAAGCATGATTAACTGATTCAATCCGTTGAATTATTTCATGTATGAGCTGCTTGAAAAATACGATTTCAAGCTCAATAATCTAGTTTCTGGATAAGTTCTGCCAGAATGCAGATGTATTTTAATGTTTAATAGTGTCTGCTGAGCAGAACCCCTTAGCAGTGCCACGAGTCCTTACGATTCCTTTGTCTGCAGCCAGGTTTGATTACAACTGTTGCTCAGGAGGTTTGACACTAATTCTTTTTCAAAATTCCCTTATGTCTTAGATATTAACACTGAAATACAACCTTTCTCCAGAGTTTAGTGAGGTATTAAATCCTCATCGCAGTTTTCAATAGGTCAGTTCAAAACAGTGCAAGAAAGGATATGGTTCTCTATTGCAACCTCGGACACTTGAACAACCATGCTGGCTTTGCAACTGCAAACAGCTCCTGTGTAGCTGCCTCCTCTTGAAGGCTTTATAGATTGCAGAGAGTGGAAATCTCTTACTTAACACAAAGTATAAGAGCAAAAATAATAATAAAGGATTTTTCACACTGCTGCTGGTTGGGAAAGGAGTGATTGAATCCAGAATTAGGCAGCAGTATTATTTTGTGGGAAGGCAGAAGCTGAGCACAGAGCTGTTCGATGGAAAAAGAATCCCCAAACTTAGCAGGATGCAGATGGAAACACACCTTTTGTACCAGTCTGGAAACGCTCAGGAGTGAGCGGGTGATAGAGACAGAAGCTCTTAAGTCTGGCTTTCTTCTTCAGATGGGTAGGAGAATTTTATAAGAAAGGGGGGAAAGAGAGATTTACATACACCAGCCACCTGTTGACTGCAAATAGACCTACCTGGCAGATTTCAAATAAAATTGCTTACTAAGAACCCAACTGCCTTCTCTTTTGGAAAAAGCAAGACTAGGGAGCTTCACTCGTGACTTACATCACAAGGGGTTGTTTCACAACTAAGTTCAATCCCTTCAGTTGTTAGATATCTTCCAAAATTTAAAAAAAAATTCTTATGCATGACTGATGTATTGGTGGAAGTGAATTTGAGGCAGATGAAGATAGTAAGCTTGGAAAGTAACGTTACAGAAGTGTGGTTTTGCAGATCTCCGTGTGGGATTTCCTGGCGAGGGGAAAAGTACATTACAAGGTAGAAAATACATTATGGAATGAGAAGCAATAGGAAAAGAGTAAATGAAATCCACTTTAGAAAGAATACATGCTGATCCATTATAGCAAAGAACTTTTTTACATAACCAAAAAAAAAAAATCAGCAAAAGAGATGTTTAAAGGAAAGCAGGTAGTACCAAAGAACAGAATTTAATGCCTACTTCTGTGGATTTGAGTGAGACCTCTGAGCCCCATATTCAATAAAGCATTTTTTTCTCTTTAATCAGACTTGCTGATGAAGTATTATTTGTCAAATCCTTTTATTTATGTAAATTTTTTGCTCCATTTAGCTGGAATTGCATAGCAAAATTTTGAAAACTTTATTAAGCAGAATGTTGATTGAAAGTACTACATTTCAATACAGCATTTAAACATTCATTTATTCCCTTGAATACAAGCAGATTACTTTGGGGTGAGAGCTCTTGACTTGGCAACACAAATATTTTTCACATATGCTTGCAACTGGAGTGTGAGTTTCTATGTTTTAGGGTAATTTTTTAAAATACAACATCCAAAAGTTTGCCCACTTGACAACATTATTTAATTTACAAATGAACGGGACAAATAGACATGTTGTAGTGGTGTTGACCATGTTGCAAAGGACAACTTTCCATTAAGTGATTCACCTGAACATACCTCATTGCAAAATTAGACATTGCTGTTATTCCAGTTAAACCTGAAGCAATTTTTAGGGTCACCATATCTTCCTTTCTCAGGGAATCTTCTCATAAGGTCCTGCATCAGCTCAATCTCAGTTGGAGCAGGACTTTGAATGAATACTGAACAACATCTAACAGGAAGGGGATTTTTCAGGAAGCAGTTTCTCTATCCTCTCTCTTAAACATATACATCTGTCTGATGGTTTTTTCCAGCCAATTCACATAATCTTTTATATCAACAGCAGTTCTTCATCATAAATTGAAGCAAAGCAATGTTACCTTAATGAAGCAGTTCTTCCCAGGAAAAAAAGAGAAACTGCTGGCATATGGTTTTGATATAGATGTCCCCCTGACAGCTCTGGATTAACTGGGATCTTATTTCAGTTTAGAGTACTAATCTAGATCTAGAACACGATATCACTCAATTTCAGCAGTGGAACCACGTCTAACAGACTCCTCATCATACGGAGACCAATATTCATTTGCAGTTGACTAGGTCAGATGTATAATTTCAAACCAGCCCTGGATGTTCGAGACAGTAATGCAATTAAAGACACTTAAAGCAAGAACAGCTCTTTTGTGCCCAGTATTAATGCTAAAAATATTTTGTCTCAATGAGAATTGTTTGTTCCTCTGTGTGGATAACTTAACTTTTCAAAGTTTTAACTTGAACTGGTACATTTTGTATTTTAAGATACGTATTCTTCATTATTGGGGTATTATTGTTTCCTTCATTATTCACACATTGCTCAAATATTTTTATAAATTACTAACAGGATTTGTAGGCAAAGTGATTCAGGTGAATGTGACAACACTTTAAGTTGCATATAATACCTTAATATGAGTTGCTTCTTCATATTTTTTTTTGTTTGTTTATTGTGACATTAATGATAACCCAATGGAATCTATGCATTCTCTGTTCCCTTTTTGCTGTCCATGGAGGAAACTCCATTGCATGATGCTTTCTCCTTTATAATGCATGGTATTGGGGCCATCATCTGTATGAAGTAGCCAGTTTCATTGCATCTGGTGTTTTGTTAGGTTGGTTTTTGGTTTTTTTAGCAACATCTGCTCCTCAGTTTTTGTCTTATTTTACAGACTCTAATAAGAAAAGTACCTTACTATTTCATGTGTTCTGCAGATTTTCCTGGCCTTCATTCTTTTGGAAATGCCAGTGATCTGGATAGAAGTAATTTGCATAACTTGTATTTCATTTTATGACTTAGGCATGAAAAATGTTGCAATAATGATACTTGGAATTAAACAGAAGCTGTGGGGCTAGGGTAATTAATTTTCTTTAATGATGTGAACCGTTAGAACAGCAGGATAAAATAGTCTAGTAATTTGGAATATATGATAGTTATGAAAATAAAAACAAAACCAATTTATTATATCTCTTAAAACATGCAGGTAAGAACATTAAAAAGTACATTAAAACTGAACAGATAAGTATGGTATACACAGTCTGTTAACCCTTTAAATTCTCTTTACTTTGTTTTTAGAGCCTGCCGATAGACCTCCTCTTCTTCTGATTGCAAGCTCTGAAACAATTGAGGTATTATATCTTAATGGAAGCAAAGTGTCTGCCGGAACTCCTGTAAAAGGATCTGCGATTTTGACACTAGACTATAGCTACAAAGAGGACAAAATTTGTTGGATTGAATCAAGAGATCTTTCAAGCCAGCTGAAGTGTACCAAGATAACAAAAGCTGGGAAGTTAACAGATGACTGGATAATAAGCATTGCTCAGTATCTTCACAGTAAGTGTTTGACAGTGTTTTAGCAAAACAGTGGTGTCTGTCTTGACGAACTGTTGCAGGAGCCTTCAGAATTATTTGGAGCTTGCTGTTGAAAATAGTCTTAAGGCATTAAATATTGCAACTGATGCTGAAGCACTTTTATGTTTCTCACTCCCCCATATATATATATATATATATATATATATTCAGTATGAGTTGCAATATTTATATCTATGCAAAGTTTTTAAAGATGTGTGTTTTTATAGACTAGATATAATGTGTGGAAGTTACAAAATGGCAGTGCAACAGAAGAAGAAATGTAAAATTCTTCCTTTTCTCTGGCAAAGTAGTGCTACATAAATCTTGAAAATGATTCTTTGCTACTGGGACAATATTAACAATGAATTAGAGAGACACATGCTTGTCACATTTGCTGTCAACTATCATAGGTATGTTAGTTCTTGAAAATAACAAAATATTTCCTGACTTACTGGAAATAAATCGCTGCCCTTTTTTGAAATTAACAAAAAAAAATTCAAAAGACCTAAACTCATCATACTGAATTAGTCTTTGGCATCACAGCATTATTTCTCAATCAGCTTTTCAATTTGTGGAATGCTGCTGTCTTCTGAAGGAGATGTTCATCCACTTACGCATTCTCATGTGAACAGACTGCAAAATAGCATGCAGTCCAAAAAAATGCAATTTTCTTCATCTTTCACAGAAGAGATGTCCACAGATCAGCTTATAAATCAAGGGCAATGGTGGTGTTAATAACAGGCTTCTAAAAACTCAAGACTGGAACCTAAAATTGGACCTAAGAAAACCCATAAGAAAATGGGCATCAAAGAATAGCTCTGAACAGATCTAAAACTCTCTGGCCATCCTGTTCAGGAGTAGTCAAATCACAAATTGATTATAAGTCTTAGAGGTGCATGGCAAAGTGATAAATTCTTCTTAGAGATTGTGCTTTAGAGTATCAAGATAGGTGTTGTAAGATGTGGTCATTTCTGCAGGTAAGGGGTTTTTTTTAACTTATTTTCCTAATTATATATTTACTAGAATAGCAAATTAAATTTAAAAAAAAAAAAGAAAACAAAAAGAGGGTTTGGGTTTGGGTTTTTTTGTTCACCACTCATTGTGACTATTCTACTTTTAGAGGTGTATTCTATTCTACTGTTTACTAGGTGTAAAGTATAGTAGGGGTTTTTTTGCCTTCTTCCCATTTTATTCAGGGGTTTTTTGAATGTTGTATTTTAGAGGGCTTTTCATACTTTAGATATCTAGGAGCCCTAAAAATCTTGGTGGTAGTATTTGATTGTGCTTTTTTAATTCACTCTGTATTGATATTTTATTTTCTTTTCCATTTAGTAAGTACAATCAAATTAACTACAGTCCTTAGCAAAATCTGTTTTGTATCGAACTGTATGTGTGTCTGTCCTGTCACATATCTTCATCATCAGAGCACTATGTTTTGTAGTTCTCCACCAGTTCTCTCCTGCGTTCCTCTCCCTCTGTTCTCTGCATGTGAAGAGAATTGCTAATCTCTGTGGTGTTTAGATCTGCATTAGTGCATCTGTTTGCAAAATTAATGCTGTATGGTGGGTTTGAAATTAATACAGTGCCTGGAATTAATGAGCTAATAATTTTTCATAGCGCTAGTACACATCAACCTGTGGTCTCTAATATTTTTCTGAAACTTCACTGTAATCGTTCAATCTTGTTTAAATGAAGAATAGAAGTTCCCATAGACATGAATCGACTGCAGAGACTTGTTCCAACTTCTTGTTTAATTTTGATTTGGGAAATAGTGCTTGGAGACTTAGAGAAACATTGCTTGGAGTCCGGTTTGGAGCTCTGACTGACAAAATCTAGCAGATTTAGCTGCGGTGGTGTTTTTCCCGGGCACACACACCCACAGATGCTCTTCTTGGGCTGCTGCAGTGGAGCAGCATCAATCCCCATGGCTTGGGCATGCCTTCACAGAGGGACAAGTAGTGTGAAAGTTGCTTTTGTCCCACTCCTGCTCAAAACTCTGGGGCATCTGAGGCACGAGACAGCACGGACAACATGCTGCTCCTTATGGGAATAGTAACTTCCAAAGGTTCAATCAGAACCCATCTGTTGCAGAGTTGTTGGTTGGTTTATTTTTTTTTTTTCCCAGTACTCAATGCAGAAATTATCCGCCTGATTAATATTTTCTCTTCCAGACATATATCTGGAGTTATGTCTGCAAGGACATGGCAGGCATCTGGTGTTGCTGTACCTATTATATGTGCCTGCACACATATATAGGACACTTTGTGGCTACTGCAAAATCGAGTCTTAATTTTAAATTCTTCCTTTTCTTCCCTCCACCTTCTGTTACCCATCAGGTGACTTCTGCTATTTCTTTTCATTATATAGCACTACATCTGATGTGGCAAATTAATTCATTTTAACTCTTTGTCAAGAATTTCAGTATTTTCCAGTGCAATTGCATTCTCTGGCAGCTCAGGCCAAATAAATGGTCATGCCTATGGAGTTATTCACATAAAAATGGAAGGTCTGTTCTTCATAGGAAACTTTTTTTGTGTGTGTTTGTGTGTAACCGGAAAGAGGATATTCCTAGAAGTATTAGGAAAAAAAAAAGAAAAGAAAAAGTGTTCTTAGCAGTGTTTGTGGAATTTCAATTTTTTTTTATCCCAGTCTTCTAATCTGTTCTTTTTATTAGTGAAAGAAAACATGTTATCTGCATATGACACAAAAAGTGGTAGAAAAGTCAGTTGTACAAAGTCATTGAGACTGCTTGAAGTGGACTTATTCAAAGTGTTTGTTTTAGTGAAGGCAAGTAAGTCTTGTAGTTAGGAACAAAGAATGTAGATCATATTTTAGGACAAAAGACTACATTTGGAAAAGCAGGGACTATGAAAATGACTTCATTTTCATGATAGGTCATATCATACCAGCTCTAAGTAGTGAGCATACAATTTGGATTCACAGAAGAAAAGAAATTACAGTCCTTTAGTATCTAGCATTCTCCCTCAAAAGACAGTCCAATATGACTTCATTTTGGCATGTATGTGTCCAGGTGGATACAGCCAGATTCCTTTGAAGAGCAGTGTTAACTTGGTCTGCATCTGTACCTTATTCTGCAGAAGGGTAAAGAGGGTGGAGAGGCTGATCCTGCACTCGGGTGTCACTTGCTGCAGGAGAACAGGGTGCAACTCCAGTGATGGCATTCCTTGCGCTTAGTTATAAAGCTAGTTTTAGGCTTGTAAGATTTATTATATCATGGATAGGTTTTGATAGATAGGTTTATCCTTTTAAATAAGGATAGGTTTCTGTAGGCATGGTAGTGTCAGCACAGGCATTCTTGTCTTAGCCAAGGCCAGGCATTGGCATGTTGTTTCATCTTTGTCTTTTTAAGACCTAGAAGTTTTTGGAAGAGAAGCTGGAAAATTTCCTCTTGGAAAGATTTATGCAGACAGTGTCAGAGCCAAATAGGTTTTCAGGGAAGATTCTCATATAAGGCAGGCTTGTGCAACGGCTACCCATAATAACAGGCATGCTTCTTGACACTTTACACTAGCTCACAGTCCACTTCCAGTTAGTAGGGCAAGACTTCCAGGAACAATCATTTTTGTAAAGTGCTACCTCTAGGACCAAACTAGCAAAAATTCTTTTTAATGGCATGAAGGTGGAAAATTTCTCACAGTTTTCTGCCCTTCCAAAGCCATGATGTGCAATCTTATACTAATGCTTTTGTGTGTTGGAGTGGGGGGGGGGTGGCAAGAGCAGCATCTTCTGGATAACAGAATCTCCTTCTTCCTCATTTTAATAGGCATTTTGTGTCTTCATCATTACAAGTACATTACCTTACATGCTCTCCAAACAAACACCAGGCAGCACAGCCTGGGTTTTAGCCACTATTCTTCTGCAGAATATAACAAAATCTCTTCTGGGATGATGCTTCAGAGCACGATATTTTCTGCTTGGCTGATATTTGATTGAGGGTTTCTTGGCATTCAGTTATCACAGTACACCAGGACAAATCCTGCAATGCTTGTGTTTAGCTTTGCTACCTTGTGATGTTTTATACCTCCAGACAGTTGATCCTACCTCGCCTTGGAAGGCACACAGGCTTTTCTGTTAGCAGATGTGCTTGTACAGCACCGATCTGGATGAAAAGAAACATCTTGCTTCTTCCATACTAATTCAGTTTTAATCTAGCTGCCTTTCCTAGCAGGAAGGATACTTTTCTCGTGAATTTTGGTTTATTCAGCTTGAATTTCCCATCTCCTTTTACTGCCCAGTCAATCTTCTGAAGTCCTGCACTTCTTCAAATCTGACCCTCCTCTTTACTATTCTGGAAACCTTATTTTTATTGTTGGACTTTATCACCTTGTTATTCATGTCTTCTTGTGAAGGTGACTTGTGAATGTTATCTTACACAGGTTCAAGCACAGACCACTGCAGTGGAACTTGGTGATGCTTAAAAGGGAACCAGGTTTCGCCCCCATCTTAGGTAGTTACATGGGTCCATGGGAGAAGACACTGACCCCCACCTTGCTACAACCTCCTTTCAGGTAGTTGTAGAGTGCGATGAGGTCTCCCCTGAGCCTCCTCTTCTCCAGGCTAAGCAACCCCAGTTCCCTCAGCCACTCCTCAAAAGACTTGTGCTCCAGACCCTTCACCAGCTTCGTTGCCCTTCTCTGGACACGCTCCAGCACCTCCATGTCCTTCTTGTAGTGAGGGGCCCAAAACTGAACACAGGATTCGAGGTGTGGCCTCACCAGTGCAGAGTACAGAGGCACGATCACCTCCCTGCTGCTGCTGGCCACACTATTTCTGATACAAGCCAGGATGCCGTTGGCCTTCTTGGCCACCTGAGCACACTGCCGGCTCATGTTCAGCCGGCTGTTGGCCAATACCCCCAGGTCCTTTTCCACCAGGCAGCTTTCCAGCCAGTCTTTCCAGCCCTTCTTCTGTTCTTAGCAAAGCTGATGTGCAGTCTATTTTCTTTTTATATGCTTTTCAGTAGTCATGTCCTGGACAATTAATTCTCAGGCTGAATACAGAAAATAAAATGTCTTATCTCAATGGCATTTCTCAGTGCAAATTTGTGATTGCTTTTTCCCCGCCGTCCTCTAAACTCCTAGGCTCTGCTGAGGACAGTCTCCTGAATGATCTCTCTGCAAAGCCTACATCTCTTCATGTCCTTATTCTCAGTGCTGCGTTGTCAGATTCCCTTTTCCCTGATTTGTCAGCTTCCTAGCTGACCATTTTTGGAATTCCATCTTAATTACCTTCATTATTATCCTATCAGTGGGACATGATGGTATCTTTTGTGTGTCTTCCTTACATTCCAAACTCTCCTTGATAGAAAAGCTTTTGCACCAGGGAGGAGATCCAAGAGCAAGCAGGCTGTCTCCCACAGTAGCAGAAGGATTTTGTAAATAAAAAATGGACACTTTGTCAGTAACCAGGTAAATTTATCTTTATCAGGCATAATGCTGAGGGACTCTTCCTCTCTGTTAAATTGAATTATTATACTGCTTGCAAAACAGTAACATTTGTATTTTGTTAACAAGGTTTTGAAGATTGAATAAAATAATTGTGGGGGCTGTAAAGCTCTAATGTATAGATAACTAGGTTGCCGCAACTATAAAATGCACAGTTTTGTAGTGAATATTTTACAAATGCGTTTATATCCCTAGATACAAGAATGATGAAATGTCAGTAAAAAGAAAAAAAAAACCCACAAGTAATTTTTTTTTCTGAAACGTGGAATTAAATAATGCATGTTTTATGGGTTTAGACACACATTTTCCCATAAGCCTTCGAAATCCATATGCACCATGTTGGCTTCGTTTTGGTTTATACTTGGTAGCCACTGAAACTGTTGTTTGTAATATGATTTTCACAAAAACTGAACTTGTTCTGCTTCTCTAAATTCATTGTGGACTTCAATAATGGGCAAATGTCCGGGGAGACGCAGACATTTGCATAGCACAGCCTTCTCAGAGACCAGGAAAGATGCTCCCTTGTTCCTCTGATTCCAGTGCTGGTTGAGTAGCTTCTTTTCTGTCCGCTGAAACCAGAAAGTCCTTTTTTTGTAACATGCTGCAAATGAAAAAGAACAGAATTGTGTTGCCTTTTACAATCAGAATTTGTACCCCCTTCTTGTCCTATGCAGGATCTAAGCAACTGTCTAGCTACAGTAATTGTTAAAAGTCTTCTACTCTTTATGCTACAGCTTTCAGGCTCTTGAGATGTCCTCAGTATTTGCAGAAGCTTGTCTTCTGCCTTTCTTCTAAGGAAGGAGATGTATATAGGAATAAAAAGGAGACATACAGTTGTAACCTGCCCATTTCAGTAAAGTTGGTTATGAACTTGAGGCTTCAGGTGCACACTCTTAGAAACTGTCTTCAATGCCAATAAAATACCTGATTAATATTTTAGTATTAGATACCATCAACTAATTATATATGCATGGATTTTTTTCATTTTCTACTGACACTTTATTGTTTTATTTATAAATTTCACATTTTTTATGATATAGCTAGTGGTTTTCTTCCTAAGTGGAGATATTTCTTTGTAAATTCATGTCACATGCAATGCTAATCAAGTTTGCTTCAATTAGAATAATTGACAGCAAATTTGCCACTTATTTCCAGATATTAATTTATTAATCCACATATTTCATTCAGACTTCGTCCAAAAAAAAACATTAAAGTCAACTGAAGAAGTCAAGAAACCTTTATTTTTACATAATGAACTTCGGATCATGTCATTAAAGTTAGTTCTTCTGTCTCCTAAAGACTGTTCTCTGAGACACAGATCATAAAACACAAGTTGCACCAACACTGCAATAAAAAAGAAAAGCCTGTGGCTTCTTCAAAAGTACTTTTGTCTTTATAGGAAAGAAGGGGACATAAGAAAAACCATAAACCCAAAACAGTTTGTTTATATCAAACGTCATAACTGGTATCATATTTTGATGCTAACCAGTTATAAAGCACTTGAGCAATTACAGACCAAAGTCCATCCCAGGTGGAGACTCATCCAATAGCTAAAACTGCAAGGAAACAGTATGTTTTCAGCAAAGAGCCTGAGAAGTTTTAGGAATGCACTGTGCTGTATCTGCTATATGCAGAACTGAGTCTACAGGACATCGATGGAGTCACCAATGATGAATTGGCACAACCCCTGTTAGTGAGGGACTTAATCACATGTACTATGACTTTGCCCTTCTATATCAGATGCATACAAAAACTCTGCCTGCTGTATGTTTTTGGGGAAGCAGCAGGAAGAAAAAAAATCTGCTTACATATTTTACGCAATGAAGAGAGTATTAGAATAAAAGCACAAGTATTATGAGTTGTGATCTAGCTGGTGGCCTCTACTAATTGTTGTGTTTTGCAACTCATAATTTGATCTAATGCATTGTATTGCTGCAGGGAAAAGGATAAATAAAGATCACGCTTTTCATAAATGAATAAGAAATTGCATTAATCCAAGTAAAGCTGAAATCGGAAGCTACGTATGTGATAAAACAAAAAACAGTTGCAGCATCTTTGTCACTGCTTTTTAAGAAATTATATAAGTATCATGGTTTAACCTGGCAGCAGCCAAATACCACGCAGCCGCTCACTCACCCCCCTGCCGGGTGGGATGGGGGAGAGAATCAGAAGGGTAAAAGTGAGAAAACTCGTGGGTTGAGGTAAAGTCAGTTTAATAAGGAAAGCAAAAGCCGTGCACGCAAGCAAAGCAGAACAAGGAATTCATTCACTGCTTCCCATGGGCAGGCAGGTGTTCAGCCATCGCCAGGAAAGCAGGGCTCCATCACGCGTAACGGTGACTTGGGAAGACAAACGCCATCACTCCGAATGCCCCCCCCTTCCTTCTTCTTCCCCCAGCTTTATATGCTGAGCATGACGTCATATGGTATGGAATAGCCCATGGGCCAGCTGGGCCAGCCGTCCTGGCCATGCTCCCTCCCAGCCCCCTGCGCACCTGGCAGGGCATGGGAAGATGAAACGTCCTTGACTAGCGTAAACATTACCTAGCAACAACCAAAACATCAGTGTGCCATCAACATTATTCTCACACTACATCCAAAACACAGCACTATACCAGTTAATAGGAAGAAAATCAACTCCATCCCAGCCAAAAGCAGGACAATAAGCTATATCACTTTAGGCTCTGGGCCAGTCTGCTTTCAGTACTCACTATAGCCTGGGTATTTCTGTGCTGTACTGTAGACTATGATGGAGACACACCAAAGAGTTTGTATGGCTCAGAATAAAATAAAGGGCTTGCTCTTTACTTAGTACTTTATCAGGAGATCTTACAGAAAGAGGAATTGCATGTTTGCAAAAGTTGATAAAACTATGATTATTATTTGCACTGTGGTGGACATGGCAAATTAAAACCACCATCTGATTTGGGGGTTTAATATATGATTTCTTTTTTTCAATTTTTAACTTCTTTGAATGGCAGAAGCAATGGCTAGCTGAAAAAGTATTATCTCCAGTTCACAGAAATATTTTTGTCTTCTCAATCCACAAAACTTACATTGTGGATTTCTACTTAGTATGAAAGAAATTTGATTTAAAACTTTCTTTTGACTTCAGTTTTGGAGTAGAACCTGAAATGCTGAAAACCTTACGGATCATGTCAGTTTTATGAAAAAAATAAAATGGAAGAACACTATTTGTTCTCACTATTCTCACTATTTGTCAGTTAGGTTGACTAAAATAAAATCTTGGGTTGGCTTTACAATTTTTAATGCTGGTTTTAGTGAAGCACTTATTCTGAAATTGAAAAATTCCATATAACAAATCTTTTAAGTGGAGTAAATCACTTTTGCTAAAGCCAGGCTTAAGCTATATAAATTTCTTAGTTCTGGAAAAAAGCATTTTAATCATTGTAAGTAATTAAATGAGAAGAGAAGGACAGAATATGCAAAAGGGTTGGTCTGTTTGGGCAAAGCCGAAGCCCTGCATTTTATCAACATGTCACAGAACAGCTGCAGTTTGATGCGTTGGGTTAGGCATTCACCATGACAGTTCTTGAGCTGATGGTAAAGTTTGGATAGTCTTTGCACGTGTAATTGCGTAAAATCTCTGTCACACTATCTAAGCAAAAATAATGAGCTGATTGAGGAGTGTGTGGGGATAGTTGCCACAGTTTGCATTTCCAGAGACTATCGCTCGTTTTGGCATTTTTGGACTTGCTTGCATGTCCTATGTTGCTATTTTACTTAAGTATATGATTCCATTTTTTAATATGGGGGAGTATTTTTATATTTATATATAAGGAGATAAGTATAACGTATGTGAAAAGATCGGTGCTGTTTCTCTTCTAGTTATGAATATACTGAAAATATGTATTTTCATTTTAAGACTCTTTGGAGAATATATCTGTTAGTCATTGAGTCTGTTCAACTGGTTGCAAAATTCAGATTTGTTTTAAATAGTCATAACCACTGCATTCACTTCAGAAACGAACCCATTGGGAAAAGGCGACTCAAGTGAGATGAAGTAGCGGAAAAACATACTTTATAACAGTCTGTGAACGCACTGTAATCCATGTTCTGTATCTTCCAAGATAATTGGTCACAGTTTGAGTTTTTGGGGTTTTTCCTTTTGCAAACATATACTTGGGCAGACAATTATTCCTTCATAAAGTAGACTGAGCAAAAAAATATTTGGAGATAGCTGCTCTGAAAAGAATTGAAATACACTTCTGCATGAACTGTCAAATTGTCTGGAGAGCCTCGTGCAAGGCAGAGCCGACCGCTGGCTGGAAGGCTGCTGGGTAAGGCGAAGGCAGAGCCTGGGCAGCACCCGGTGCCGTGCTCCTGCTCCACTCTTAAACAGAGAGAGCATTAATACCGTGTATCTTGCTGCCTGTGGGATCACTCACCACACCAGTAATTTAACATTAGGGTAGGCAAAAAAAATTACTACAAGGAAGACAGGAGCATACGTTGCAGAGGGGACCTGGAGGAGGGATGCAATGCACATTCATGTCTCTCCTCTGTATTTCTTTGCAAGTGTTGGGACAAATTCTTTTTACTGTTTACATGAAAGGAGGAGTGATTTAGGAAGAAAGGTAATATGCTGGTTGTCAGGAGACCACTGTTTTTCCCAAGACTTACAGGATGACATTTAACAAGTAATCTTGTCTTTTCCCCTCTAAATGTAAAATGAGAATAACAGTATTTCCATATGGCATAGGGATGCTGTGAGGTTTAAAAACTGAAATGCTAAAATGATAGGGGATACACAAGGTAGAAGGAGTTAGCACAAAGTACACAAGACTTCTGAAGTTGAAAAGAGGTGGGATTATGGCCTCATATCTTTCTGAAGTGGCTAGTTTTGGAAAGGGCTGGAAGCTTTCTGAAAGCAAAGTTCAAGTTCTGCAAATATGAAAGCATTGAGTTTGAGCCATATTACTGGAAGCAACAGCTATTTGAGTGGTTTATGAGACTTTTTAATGGAATCTATGGTGGTATTCCATTTTAAAATAATGCTCAGGTAGACCAATACTTGGATCCCACCACTATAGTAATGATGATAGAAATAAATAAACAAACAAAAAAAGCAGTGTCCTGATGCCTGGTTGAAAATGGATAGAAAAATAATTAATGCATACCTCTAAACCTATGTTTTATTTTTATTTCTTGCATTACTGGTAATAAGTTAGCAAGAAAAGATAACTTTTTTTTTTAAGTGTATCAATGATACCTGTATTTTAAGTTTGGGCCGTTGTTTGCTTTGTTGGTCACATATAATAAATACAGTTTTCTCCTCAAAGGTTACTATTTTGATACTGAAAAGATGTAATAAATGAATGAAAAAAGAAAAGGACAGATAGGAAGAAAGGGAGGATGAGGTAATGATTACATGACTACGCTTTTGTTATAGTCAGTTGGCAGTCAGCGTTCATAGACATGAAGGGTTTTATTTGTTTGTTTTGCTCAAACTATAATGTGAGGCAAGTGACATTAGTGGGTGCTGTACAGGGGGTTTGAGTGTTTTGCAGAAGTACAAGCATGCTGATGGTATCAGGTGATGACAGTGATTGCTCTGTTAGAGGGAGGGAAAACGATGAAGAAAACAGCTTAACGTCCTTTAATATAAGAAGCAATTTCTTTTTCTTTCCTTAGCAACCCTAAAAAAAGAGGCTATCTCATCTAGTAAGGTACATGATATGGTTTTATTTCAGAGATATTATGTGGAACAATGTGATATATATTTGCTAACTGTGCAGGTTATATTTTTTATAATTGAAGATATTTTTAAATTTTCTAGTATTCTCTAACTCGTAATTCTCAAGCTGGATTTAAATTTGGCTCCGTGTGCAGATTTTAATTATATTATAAACAAGTTCTGTAACAAATTCTATTTCAGCAAAAAAATTTTTTTGGAAGTGTAATGTCTTCTCCTTTTCCCCTAATATGTTTAAGATGAAGATAAAGACTTTTGTGCTCAATATGAATATATCTATATATCACAATGAAATATTCTATGGTCAGTATTACCTTCTGCTTAAAATTGAATGTAATAATGCCTTTTGGGGAAAAGAAACAGATTGATTTATAGCACTAGGTCATGTCATGTCCTGCATATTCATATTGTCTAGACCATATATTGCTAATAGCACCTATAGTGGACTCAAATTATCCTATAAAATTATGACCTGCATTTTACCTGCAAGAAACTACAGCATACTCCAGATCCTGTGAACCAGTGTTGTATGACAAATGTTACCTTCTACAAAAAATGTGCAGTATGAGTTTCCTTTGTTCCCTAAGCCTTTCTTTAAGAGCTGACGAAGATAATTTACTTCCACCTTATCCCCCCAAAAGCGTTCCTTAAAGCACCATTGCCTACCTCTGGTATTAAACTGTTCAAACTTCCTCTGGAAGCCATTTTCCTTAAATACTTTGTATTGCAAAAGTAACTCCATATTTTATTGTCGTATCTTTAAAATTGTAATAATCTACTGCTTAGCGTCTTTATGGGAAAATGTTTAAATGACCTTATTTTTGTGTGACGATGGTTTATGAAGTTCATAATATGTGCAGCAGGCAGTCCTAGGAAGGTGGAAGGTTGTAGACCTTGCCTTTGATGGAAGGTGGTTAAACGAGGCAAGTGATACAGCCTAATGTAGCCACGTCGTTTTCCCTGCAGCAGTTCTCTTAGTCCACATGCTTGATGGGATGCCTATTGCAGCTGAATTATGCTTTAATTTTAACAGTGGATGACTTAACTGCTTTGAAGTAAATAACTGGGTTTGATTTACAGTCTCAGCAGATTTATAAGAAGCTTTTGAATGTGCAGTTAAAAAAAAAAAGAGACTGTTATAGCTGTGTACCTCTATAAATCTGTCTTTATTGTTCAGCATGTATGGAGGCTACTGGGACCCCATTACAAGTTTACAATCACCGGGCAATGTGTTTGAAACTCAGTAATGCAGAAATTAGAAGCATTACAGTTTTTGACTATTCTTACTTGTTTCTGACATGAGATTGATGTCAGAAAATTCACTCCTTATAAAAATCATAATACTCAGGATTAAAAGATAGGGCCATTTATAAGGCCCTTATTTCATTGTTTCACACTTTTTCCTTGCTCATTTAATCTGTTGGCATCACAGCCAGCTCTGTGACTCAAGACTCAAGTAACAGAAAACTTCACTCATTTAACTCATTCCAGAAACTTGATGCATTGTGTGGTAGAATCATTCTATAACATGAGTGAAAGAAGAAATACGCTAAAAAATTTAGGACCAGATTTTGCTACCCTGCTTTAAAATTCCTGGCAAAAGCACAGACCAAAGCATACCTGGGGTCCTCCATCATGACATTTCCTCTGAATGCTCTGTAAACAGAGGGATTTGTTAGAAGTGGAAGATGCGATTTTTCGTTGTTACTGTTCTGTAGATCCCTGGGTTCCCAATGGGAGGAAGAAGTTTACCGTTAAACCTGCATTTCTCTCTCGCTACATACTCAATGTTCAACCTCAGCCAATGTACTATAGCATGTCTGTCTTAATAACACTCCATTGCCTGACTTCCATCTGTAGTAACATGCCTCACAGCGGCCCAAGAAACTAAGCCATAAAAACCCTGAAAATGTCTAGCTTTTGTAGAAATAGAAGTGTACAACAGGACTATTGCAAGGCAAGGTGTAGGTAGAACAGGGCCAGCGGGTGGGCTAAGATTGTATTCTGAGCTGAGCAGCAAACTTACATAGCTATCTGCTCTACTGCTTTGGGGGCCCCAAAACTGGCTTGTATGACCATCTTGTCATCAGTGCTCACATATTAATTCACAGATGTGAGGATTTTGTAGGCCAGACTGTGTCACGGTCTTCATGGAGTCCTTTGAAAGGTATGGAACTGCTAATTTTAGAAACTCCTAAATCGTGTGAAGTTTCGGGCATTGGATCTTCTCTTCTTAGTCAAGTGGGCTGCATCCAGTAGAAGGATAAAAGTCTGATTTTAAACAGAAAGAGAAATGCCCATAGGGAATAAACGTGTTCTCTTCTGTACCTTGTTGGAAGCTGAATGCTCAAATCTCTCAGTGACTGGATAGACTACGTCTCTGAGAGACTAGGTGTCTTCGTCAGCTATTGAGATGCTTTCATTAAGTTCATAATATTTAGATTAGGCTCATATTTTTGAAAACTCTTCAGCTTGGGGAAACTGCTATTGTCTAAATGTTCACATTTATAGATTTTTAAAACGGTATATTCTAATATCCTGTAGGGTTGGAAGAACACCAACTGTATTTTCGACAATAATCCAATTTATTGAAATTTAAATTATGTTACTCAGCAAACAAGAGGAAAAGCTTTCTTTTTGTTTGAGGACCTTGAAGTCTGGATGCTTTAAAGTGCTTATTTAAATTTAGTATGTTTTAGGTTTTGCATTATAGTCTTTACAAACAGTATCTGAGAAGGCTGATTTAATTCAAAGGAACTAGATATTTGAGGATGAGTCATTTGGAAAAGATAGATGGATATTTTGCATTTGATTTTTCATTTTTAAACATATGCAATAATCACTCAGGACATGGCTGTTAAAAGTTTAGACACCAGTGTGTCTAACTTACTGAATGGTGACATTTTTAATAAAAATCATATTTTGTAAATGGCATTGCAGACATAATTATGGCAAATTGCTGTCAGTAGAAGGGGCACAGAAAAATCTGTGCCAGCTTAACTTTCCCAAGCCACAGTGTCAGTATAAGGTTGTCTGGGCTGCTAATTAGGAACATTACTCTTAGAAGAGAGGCACAGCAAAGTCAATGCTTCTGCAAGATTTCACAGCCTGTCATTTAAGCGTGTTTTAACTACTATTTACCTGGTCTCACCACACTGGCTATTTTAGAAAAAGAAAGGCTTGCTACTGTTTGTCTTGTTATTCAAAACTCGTCCTTTTACTCAGGTGGAGGCAAAAAGCCTATCCCCAAGCTGCTTGCTCTTCTTCTTTGGAATAAAATTTGTTGGTTCCTTTGCAAATATGTAATTTTATCTCTGTTTTTCTAAATACATAGTAAATTAAACTAAACAGGTCTGTCCATGTGTGGCACTTTTATCATTCACCTACCTTACACAATTCACAAAGCCTCACCTGCTAAAATCTCAGCTTTCAGTCAAAAAATTAAAGCAGCTATCTAGTTGTGAAGAAGTAAAATGCATATATGTGGAAAAAATACACCCTGAAGATTGAGAAAACATAGGGAAAGGCAAAATGTCTCAAATATATTGTCCCATTTTTATTTATTTTTTATGTTATCTCATTTGTCATGGTTTTGGCTTAAAAAGATTAATCTTTTTTTTTAACCTTTGTTTCTGTCTCACCGCTTTTGACTCAGCAGGAAGGAGAAGATGCTTCCTTAGTCAAAATACAGTGAAGCAAACTCTTATTTACTCCAGGCTGGTTTATGAAAGTGAGCCCCGGAGGCAAGCAGGTTGTAGGGTAAGCGGGTGTGAACACGCCTAGGAGATCTGCAGATCTGTTGTCCTGGCCGTTGGGGAAAGAGGGACCAGAAGGTGACTCTTCCTGGCACGAGGCACTTGAGCAGTACCACCCTTGCACTCCTATATTGCACTACCGTTAGGGACTACACTGACATCTTCCATGTGTTAGGATGCTCATTACAGAAATGTTAAGCTCCTGAAAGTTTTATTACAGCGATCCTCTCTTGCCTCTCTGAAGCGTTTATTCCCCTAGCATATGGCCAACCGTCCAAACAACTGTTGCACAATCCTCAGAACTACACTGCTTGTATAATAAAATAAATTAAACAAGTGACTCTTGGCAGACCTGACTACCTGTGAGAACGCTCAGCTGCTCTTTGCAAAGCGGAAAGATTTCTATAAAATAAACACTCGACATTTTGGTGCAGTAGGAGTAGCAAACACTTCCCTCACTGCAATTGTGGTTTCAAGACTGCAATCACGGGGAGTCAGGGTACCTGCCCACCCATGCTCTTCTATTGAAGATACAAGTACCACTTTTTAAACCACTTCCCCTTCTCTCATCTCCCCCAAGCAAGCCCAGAATACTTTTGGTGTGGCCGTCTGTATGTTGTATTCATACAGAAGAGATGTATATGCATTATGGAAGAAAAATTAGTACTTTTTTTTTTATAGCTTTTTGGGTAAATCAAAATAATTCATCCTTTAAGATCAACTTTTGCAAAAGAAAAAAAAAAAATTTTGTGACAAAAATAAAAACTAATTTTAAGCATTTTCAAATATATACATTAATTTTGGGAAAATGCAAGCAAGAAATCGATACTGAATTGCTACATATATATGTATTTTTTTTTAAAAAAAGGTCCAAAACCATGCCCAGTGAGAAAGAACGAATCGTGGTTCTAATTTCCCATAGTAACTGTCAATGAAATTGTTGCACCTTGAGTCATGAGTAGATTTCTAAGTTCCTTTAGGCAGTCCTCATTGCAGTCATGTTCAGAGCAAGGAAAATTTTAAGTATATAAGGCAGTAGAAGCTAAGTTCTTTCCCTTAAAATAGAGAGAGGTTGTCTATCTCTTTCATTATTAACCAGAAGCATATGGAGAGTGCACTGAGCATTTTGAATTTTAATTATACTTCATGCAAAATCATTCCCCAGTTCACTCAGAAGTTTCTAAAAAAGACTCCAACTCCAACTACGAGTTCCACTGAGTAGTTTGCTTAGATCATTTCTCACATTAAAAACAAGGGATGCTTTTACTGAAGTGTATAAATGGAGAAAGCTTACTAATTTTTCTGTTTCTAGTCTTTCTTCAACATCTGGAAAAAATGAAATCTGTTAACATAATACTGGTTTTAATAGGCAGTACGTGTGCTGAATCCTTGATTACAACAGTAGTACAAATACAAGAAAATAAATCTGCTTTTCCGTCCTTTCTGTTAACTGAAGTCTTCTTGTGCAAGTCTTGATTTGAAATTGAAATAAGTGTAGCAATGCATACAGTACCAGGTATGTGTTTGAAAATTAAAGTGAAAGAGGCAGTCATTCAATATGGCTCTGATTTTCATAAACTATATTTTGGCCATAAGACATATATTTCCAGTACCCTTTGAAGTTTTAGCCACCCTCATATAAACTTGCTATTTTCTCTAAAGGTATAATAATATTTGTGTGTTTAAAAAAATAGAAAAAGTATACTTCTAGCCACACTTTTGTTAGTGCCCATGGTCTATATAATATCATTAACTAGAGTAGAATTTAGACTCTATGATTTCTTAACTATTCTTTATGAAGTCCTTGAGAGGAAATCCTAGTTTTTAGAGAGTAATAAAGGGAGGATGATCACATTTGGCAGAAATGCTCCAAGGAAACTGTTCTTAGTATAGGAAAAACCCTCAAAAATATATACAAGATTGCTCAGAATAAATATGTCTGTTTTCAGGGGGAGGCATTTCTTTTTAGAGATTTCTGAAACTGTGTGAATGAAAAAAAAAAAAGATTAATTACTTTAAAGATGTGAGTGGACTAGACATCTGTACATACTGGGTTTTAATACATGAATCCGGAAATAGGCATGAAATGAATTCAGTAACTTCCTGAGTACAAGAAGTGATATATATATTTTATAAGTCCCCAGTGCAACCAAAACCTTATCTCTATGATATACAGTGCATTCAACTTGTGTGGTAACTGGAGAGCCATTCAAAGCAGCTTAATGCATAGCCACTAGCAAAACCACAGAGATTAAAAGTTTGATTCATAAAACCTGTTATCTGCTAGCTAAGTGGATTTTTCACATAGAATATAATTTTATGGGGGAGTGGATTTGGACAATTCTTTATAAACTTCTTCTCTTGTGAGAAACCAGATGTGTCCAATTCACTGCAAAGTGCATGGTACAAAGAAGACAAAACCCAAACCAGATCGATGGTATCCACAATACACAACGTGTTTGTAACTGTTAAATGCAAATGCTACCGTGCATTGAATGTCCAGGTTAATTACTAGATTACAGTGATGTGCTGCCCCAGAAGGTCTATTTTTGAGAGGAGTGTTCTTTGCATAGTGGGAGATCTCTCCTCCATTTCATGCAGTAGACTTCTGAAGAAAAATGCGAATTAATGTGGCTCTTTTTTCTGGAAACTCTGTGATTAAGTCTTTAAGCATGGCGTGGTTTGTAATGAACAGCTTTACAAGGAATGCAGTTGTAATGAGCCTAAGTCTCTCAAATAGCCTGTGCTGCTGGTACCTCCATGCCCTTCCCAAAGACAACCTGCTGGGGAAGGGAAATCAGGTAAATTGGTGTTAAGAGCTACCAATGAAGCCTTTGACACAAAGGTTATGGTGTGAAATTGCTTCTGGATGCCTTACTTTTCCTGGATTGCTGGGCAACCTCAGTTTGATGCAACTGGTTATCCCTAATATGACGTTCAATTAATTTTTGTTTTCCATATAAAAACCCTGTTTAGTGCCATTTCTTGTGATATGTTAATGAATAACTAAGGAAAAAATACAGCCAACATTTTATAAATGTGAGTATTGTTATGTTAACAGATCTAATAATCTGTGTGTGACATGCTCTTCAGGTATATATCACATTTATGTAAAAATAGATACTTTTCCCGCACATTAAGAAGAAAACAGTACCCTCCTCCAGCGGGCTGCTACTTAAGCTTGTTCCTTTTCATCCACTTCCCAATGTATAGCAATCTTCCAGAGCTCTCATTGCAGGAATTTAATTACTAGTTTTATTTCTACAAATATTTAAAATTGAATCCCTTTTGTAACTTTCATTCTTTACAAATAATGTTTTCAGAATTGCTTCTATTACATGGAAGCCTATGTTCTATTTTCAAAAGTCTCATTGAATCGGTGTGCCATCAACCTTTAATTCCATGAATCCAACTTCTGAAAATGGAAAGCAGACACACTGAAAATGCTCAAACTATTGCCGATTTCCAGAGGGACAGAGTTTTTCTGATCTTTTTAAAAGTACGACCTGTATTTTCTTTGGATAAGGAAAAAAAATCCTTTTGCTCCCTATTGTCTAAAATATATTAGTGCTCGCATATGCCTCATAGTGCACCTGACATTGGCCTCCTCTGGAGGTTGGATACTGGACTAAATGGAGCATTTCTTTATTCTGGCTCAGCATATCTTTGTAATAGGAGCCATCAGAAGCGAAGAGGCATAATATTCGCTTTGAATTAAAAGGAAAATGAATAGCGGAAGGGGAGAAATCTGAGATAGAAGAGACAGCAGTGAACTGTGTAATGGGATGGCTGAGGTGGAATACAGCTGGAAGCTATTCCTGATATTTCATTGAGTAAATCTTGTTTATGTTACCTGCACTTTGAAGGACAACGCATGGGTCTTCATGTCTGTTTTAAGTATTTAGCAAATGCATGACTTATAAGCCCTCAGTTATTGTCAAAAACTTAATGACTACAATTTCTTTCTGAACCAATACTTTATATTCTCCAGTGCAGCATGTATGTGATGGTAGCAAGAGGCTCTTGTTGGAGTGGGGAAAAAAACCCTAAAAATTTGACTTGTGAAGGATGATAGAAATAGAAAAAACTGAAAGTAACAAAAAAAAAAGCTGCTATGTGAAGTGATATTTTATTACATCTGGGTTCTGTCATCATGAAAGAATTGCATCTTATGTTAGCAATATTTTGAAACCAGTGTAATATAATGAATATACATTTCTAAAATAAAAAATCATTAATATTTAACATTGAAAATATTTAACAGGAAATATTGTTACTGAGTTATTCCTTTAAGAATAACTAATTGAATCTTACAGGGTGGTGTCAATATAGTGCTGTCAATGAGAATAGGAAGTAAAGAAATCTTAAAGTTATGTGCTTTGCGCTTCGTTATACTTTTGCTTACTGTAACAGTAAGACTACGTATGGACAGGTCGATTGACTTATAAGAAAAATGCAGGATTTAGAAGACATTTACAAAAAGTGGTTCCAGGATCCCACAAGAAAAAGAACTGACTGTTTTAAAACACTTGTGTTAGGTAGTTGTGAAGCTACCCTAGTGTCCCGAGAAGGAAAACTCCCGGCATCTTTGTTAAGAAACTTCTCTATATAAGTGTCACGCAGACAGTTACTTTGATGCTACTTATTGTGGCAGTTGAATCAGAAATCTGGCAGCATCCGGATTTCTCAGAACTACAAAAAAAAGCAGTTTAAATGAAAATGAATGCATGCACGCGCACGTCTGCTATTACATACAGTGGTTTTAGACATGCATATCTACACACAGTTTTTTTGAATTTCTGTGAAGTATTTATTACCTGGTTTTAGTCCCCTTTAAACATAACTAATAAACTCTTATAAGCTCTATCATCCAGGGTGTAATGGACATCCTAGAACACTAACTTCAGAACTCGAGTGGCTTCAGAGGCTGCCTTCCCACTGCGATCTGCTGCCGTCAGCGATTCAGACCCGTTTCACAGATGCACCATCATTCAGTGATGTTGCTTCTGAATATACCATAAACAATTCACAATGACAAAATCTAAAATATTTAAGAGAACTACAAACAAATGTGTATTTTTCATGCCCTCAAAGCTGCAATCAGACATTTGTACTTAAAAAGGAAAAATTCTCTCCAGCCAATAATTGTGTATTGAGAATTGGATTCCTTATTATATACCATATAATACATGTAAAAACAGCTTGAACTCTTTAGCTGAGCAGAGAGTCTGCTTGGTGAAGCAGCTAGCAGTTTGGTTATTTGTATTACAATTGCACTTCTGAGCTTTTTTCCCTTTCTTTTTTTTGGCAGATGTACAGCAAATAGCAATCGACTGGATCACCGGAAATTTTTACTTTGTGGATCACGTCAGTGACAGGATCTTTGTTTGCAACCAGAATGGATCAGTGTGCATTACCCTCATCGAGCTGGATCTTAATAACCCTAAGGCCATAGCTGTTGATCCAACATCAGGGTAAGGTTATCTGCATTAGGATTTATTTCACATGAGTATGTGGAAAAGGAACTTTTGAGGGTTTTTTATACTGTATCCCCTCAGTTGCAGGAATATGGGAAATGGCTTTAACAAGTTTAACTACATAAAAAAGTGGAAGAATTTTTACTGTGCTTTGGAGGGTCAGCTATAATGGTAAAATTAAATTACATTGTATTTGCTTTTTCTCTTCCGTAGATACGTTCACTGTCACTTGGGAATAAAGCCTTGCTTAAAATACAGGGTACTAAAAGTCTTCCGTTCTATAGCAGCCACCAGCTGGGAAAAGTTTTCAAGTGAATGATGAAGTAAAAGCATAACAAAATAGGAATAGGAATAGGATCAAGTTAATTTAAAAACTAAATTTTGGTGAGGATTTTAGAACAGGGATTTTATCTTGGTTTTATTAGTCTGTAAGGAGTTTAGACTGAAATGCCTGGTGGAATATGTCCTAAACTGCCATAAGCCCCTTCTCAATAAATACAAAAATATTTACTGTAGAACAGCTTGTCATCCATATGTGGACTTTTGTCACTCTTTATTTAAAACCTGATTGAATATTAAGATGCATTATCACAGTGACTTTAATTCTGACAAGAACAGCTTGCATGTAAAGTTTACAAAGAAGTTTTATAATGTAATTCTTGAATATAGCTGTGTTTCTATCTGCAGCAGATGGTAAGCTTGACTTGATCTGACTGCAGAGTTGTTTTAAAAGAAAAATAAAAATTCATATATAAATTGATTTTCTGCAAGTTCTCATCTGAAAGAACTTGAAGCTTTCAAATTTGCCGACAGCAGCCTTTTTTCTATATGTTTGCTTGTATATTCTGTGCTGGATTTACTAGATGAATCCAAAGCTTGTCATTAGCTAATCTTATCTGTCAGGGGTGTAAGAATTGTATCCAACCCTTTGATTCTGTGACGAGGGGTGGAACGGAAAAAGAGAAACTGTTTTTCGTTCGTTTGTTATCTGCTGGTTACAAACCTTTCTTAGTCAGATATTTCAGTGCCATATACGAGAGTAATAGTGTCTGTTTTCGAGTGGATGTAAGTGCTGGCCTGTAGGAAAGACCAGAAATTACTATGATATTTCACAGTGTGATTCTTCATATAGCAATACCGATTTATTTCATGATGGAAGCACTGGGTGGAAAATTTTCTCAGAATACATGCTTTGTGTTTCAGCAGTTATTTCTTTACTGCTTTTATTAATTAATTAAGTAATTACCTGACATACGTTGTTCTGTTAATTGGATATCTAACATACATTTTAACTGATAGGCCCCAACTTATATATTAGTTCTGCTTGTTTGTGACTGGCTTTTGGTACAGAATGCAAACATCAAAAAGCATTCTGGGTACTTAAAAATGTTTTGTTCCTTTTTTTTTTTTTTGATGTTTTTTGCTTGCTTTTTACTTTTTTGTGCTGATAGTAGTTGAGACATATTTCTGTGTCGAAGTATTAGCATGATATTGCTGTCTAGGTAACTTGATGGTTTTATTTTATTTAAAGAATCACAAAAACATCCATACTAAAGAAATGTTGTAAGTTGAGCACTGAATGAGTGAGTTGCACAAAAGTGTGTGTGTGATAGCTTCTTAAGGCAGTTATGTTTATACACTGTAAGCATATGATTATAAATCACATTTGGGGGATTTTTTTTTATTTTATTTTAATATGAAGCCCAGGCTGTTCTGGGAGTTTTTATCTCCTGTAAGAATTACATATTAAGATATTAAATGTAATTACATTTTAAGGTATTTGCTCCTTACAATGTCCTTATTTGACATGTATTGCTGTCATAGTATGTCCATTGGCTCCAGCATTCTTCTACAAGCTGAAGGTACACTCTCGCAGAGAAGACCATTTTCTATCCTAAGGAATTCAGAGCTTGATCTGAATTGAGCCTTTATGTCTATTATAAACTTCCTGTAGTAGTACAGGGTCAAGCCCTGCTATTCTTACATGTTCACGTCTGTGCTGTTATGCATATAGTTGTTTCATGAACCAGAAATCCTGCATTTATCAATAGAACAACCAAAGCACCGGTGGAAAATTTCATAATTCCGAATGGTTCCCCTCGTTGCACTCAAGAATATATTTTGAGTGTGATTAATTTTACATTTCTGTGCCTGCGAGGTTTTTTAGATGTTTAGTGGTGATGGCTTTATATATATTTCTATAAGCTTACAATGGAACTTGAGCTACTAAGCTTATTTCATATCATACAATGAATGAAAGAACTTATTTTATTATTCTAAAATTGAACTTTAAATTGAGAGAAGAAAGATTCTGCTATTCAAAAACCTCTTGAACAAGCATGTTTGTTATGTTTCTAATTAAGCATGTTACTTTGGTTTAGGATTTCAGCACTTTTATCCATCTGAACTGTGTTTTTTGGTTATTCCAGACTATGCCTAATGGAAGCCCACTTTAAAAATTCAGGAAAAAAATCAAACCACCTCCCCCCCAAACAATGAACTAATAATTTACCTCGTTAGAGGTTTTGCAGTACTAATACTCATCTGCTACACCAACTAATTTTCACTTAAGAGTAGCACAGTGTAAGTATCGGACCTGTGTTAGGGAGGCCAATACCAGAGGGAACGGCTGTGTCTCTGCTGGTCACTGTGAGTACTTCAGAGTCCAGACTCGTCAGTGAAGCATATGTTGAAGAAAAAGCTAGAACAATGCTAGTAGGAAATAAAGTGGCAATCAGAAACAGAGAGGGAGAATAAATTGTTTTGCAATAATATATTATCTATCAAGTGTCTTTGAAGTAAGATGTTTGGCTCCTTATGTCTGCAGTTCATAGTTTTCATAAATTTTAATATGGGACTTCTTTTCTTCAGTGGTCAAGAAACAGAAGCTATTGCTCCTACTGGTCCTTGAAATTGGTGTAAAATTGATGATGGTGCTGAGGACTGTCACATGAAACGAACATGAGCTGAGTTAGAATGATTTTATCTCTAGTTAAGGTCTTCAGCGTAGGTCTGCTGTACTCGCGGGGAATGATGTTTTAAAGGATTCCAGCTCTTTGGCAATCAGCTTGCATATTCCTGAGACTTTGATCATCGTACATATGTGATAGGGAAGGTGATACATTTAAAACTCACAAGAGGATAGATCAGATTTAGGTTGTCTCCCAGCTCTGCCACCGACCAGCTAAACGTCTATAGACAAGGCATTTTATTTTTTTTCATGTCTCAGTATCTCCTTGTATTTAATAGGGAGCATAAAATGCATGTTGTTTAAGTTATTTGATATTTGGATGCATTCCAAATTAGGAATTAATATTGTAGAATGCACTGCTAACTGTGTACACCTACACATTTATACTGTAAATATGTATACTTAATTACCTCCAGTGTTCAAGGTAAATTGTTGCCTTTCACTGCACCACAATGGCAACAGAGAATGTATAGCGACATTTTACAAAGGAAAAATGCATCGGTGTAGGGACATACTGCAGTTCCCTCCCAACATGAGCACTTAAAATGTCCTGATCGTACTGCTTAGACATCTACCATACATGGAGTAATACAAATATCAGAGTGTCTTAATTTCTCCTCGGACCCATTTTCTGGTTTCTTTGGGAATGCCAGGAAACAGGGAAAGGCAGGAATAGCAGATAGGGCTGTTGGCTCAGAGCTACTCCTGGTTCCAGTAATGTGTGACTTGTAACAATGGCTCTGGTGTTATTTGGGATGCTGATCATAATTTTCTACTATATTTCATAGGCTTATGGAAAAAGATTAATTTTAAGGAGAATGTTTGAAATGCAGAGGGTATTGGTCTAGCACCCACTTACAAAACTGTTCTGAACACAAGGAGATACGTAGAGAAAGGGCGCGTAGGGTGAGATTACAACAAGGATGTGCAGAGCAAAGCTGGAGCTGGCGTCTGGGAGGATGCGCGGAGCAGAGCGTGGGGAAGTCCTGGGAGTGAGGAAATGGGTTAGACGCCTCCTACATGAATCACTATAAAGGCAAGGCGTACCGGAGGGGGAGAAGAGGAGGAGGGAGAGAAGAACTGGAGAGGATGCCCAATTAGAGGCTGAAGTCATTGAAACTCGTAACTACCATTTAAAAGTTGATATTAGTAACAATGGGGAGAAAAGACTTACTGCTAAAGAGATTTGTAAAAGGAGCAAGCTCACACTTTAATACTGCACCAGTGTGTGTCATGTAAATATTTGAATAAATCTTTTAATCAGCTTTTCCTTCTGCTATGTTGTAGAAATAAAAAAAAAAAACACAAGCTTATTTCTTTCACACAACATTTGTAAATGCATACAGGAAGAGATTGTGATATGATGATGTTAGAAGAACAACATCTATTGATGTGTTACAGTGTTATGTACCATTTCTTGGGAATGTTAATGTCAGGGGAAAAAACCAACAACAACTGCACAACAGCAAAGAAAAATTTATTCTGTTGCATTTTAAGTCTGTAATAGCGATCAGTTGATACCTTTGTGATCCACAAAGGTGAACAAGGGAAATAAGGGAAGAATTAATAGCTTAAGTTTTCCCCTTCCTCATCTCAGAAGTTTGTTTTGAGGAAAAAATATAAAAATATTATTCCATTAACTTCCTCTTCAATTCTAAGGATTCTAAGCAGAGAATTTGCTGTGGCTAAAATCAAAGCCGCAGTATGAAAATAATAATAATAATTAAAAATACATAATAACATTTTTGAAACACAGTAGGGAAATTTGCCTCAGTTTAAAATTTCAGAAAATAGGAGAAAGCAAGGGGTAAGATGACATTTTGAAATGCAGCCTTCTGTATAAGGACAGAGTTGAGCAGCATCTTTAAAATACCGTATTTGAGAGAAGATCTAGAAAAATCATAAGAAACAGTTGTTTCTGCCTTTTAAAGTTTTTCTTTTTACTTGTAAATTTATTCTACTTCTGAAATAATTCTGATAGGCATAAGAGGAAGAAGTTGGAGGTTGGTCATGTGAACCCTGTTATTGCCAGAGCGATTAGCTGCCGTTGCGTATATTCTTACTCAAGCTGTGTATGATTATCCTCCTGGGATGTTTGCGTTTATTGGACAGACTGAAATGTAATGTAAGGTCCACTGAGCAGTTCACACTAAAAAGTTAAGGGAATAGGAAAGGTTTTACATATCATTGAATCAAAAGTTTTCCTTTCTAGAGAGCTAGGCACAGGAGATACTGCCTGGGGTATGGAAAAGTCATGCCAGAGGATGGAAAACAACCCTTAAGAGGGTTGGTTTTTTTTTTTTTGCCCTGTGAAGATGTAAAGAGAATGAGTTTTGGGCTGACAGTTTGTCGTGGTTTAACCCCAGCTGGCAACTAAGCCCCACCCAGCCGCTCGCTCACTTCCCCCCGGTGGGATGGGGGAGAGAATCAGAAGGGTAAAAGTGAGAAAACTCCTGGGTTGAGATAAAATCAGTTCAATAGGGAAAGCAAAAGCCGCACACATAAGCAAAGCAGAACAAGGAATTCATTCACTGCTTCCCAGGGGCAGGCAGGCGTTCAGCCATCTCCAGGAAAGCAGGGCTCCATCACGCGTAACGGTGACTTGGGAAGACAAACGCCATCAATCTGAATGTCCCCCCCTTCCTTCTTCTTCCCCCAACTTTATATGCTGAGCATGATGTCATATGGTATGGGATATCCTATGGGATATCCCTTTGGTCAGTTGGGGTCAGCTGTCCCAGCTGTGTCCCCTCCCAACTCCTTGTGCACCCCCAGCCTCCTCACTGGTGGGGTGGGGTGAGGAGCAGAAAAGGCCTTGACTGTGTGTAAGCCCTGCTCAGCAACAACGAAAACATCCCTGTGTTATCAACCCTGTTTCCAGCACAAATCCAAAACATAGCCCCATACTGGCTACAGTGAAGAAAATTAACTCTACCCCAGCCAAAACCAGCACATAATTCCACCTGTTTGGCAGCATGGGAAGACTTCTAAGCCAGTAAGAGCTATCCTACTTGGTGGGATCTTAGAAAAAAGCTAAGAGAAACTTTTGCATGGGAGAAGTCGTTGACGGAGTGTGACTAGACAGAGCCTGAGGCCAACCCTGAAATCCTGTATTACAAAGTTGCGATCACCAGAAAAGAGCAAGTCAGCTGATGAGGAGGTGGAGAGACACCTTTCCCAATCAACTGTACTGGAAGTAATTTCATTTTTCTTCTTTTCTGTACCTCTATCTTCCAAAACATAAATGCATTATCTTTTAGACACAATGAATAGAGTTTGCATTTACCTTTTATTTGCCTTGAGTTAAGCATAATATAAGGTAAATGGATGGGTAGCAAAACACACCTACAGAGTAAAGCGGGGTCCTGGGCTGCACCAGGAGGCATTTCGGCTTGCCCGCAGATCCCCCTCCCCATTCAGAGGGTGAGAGAGCGGGTGCCGCTCTGGGACCCAGCGAGGAGCAGAGCCAGCCCCCGGGGTGCTGGGTGGCATGTCGCAACACACTGGGCTGTGCACTTCAAGATTCTGGACCTTAGTGAGAGCATTAAAAGTATCTTTATTTTAAACCCCTACTTTTTTTCTTTCTTTTTTTCTTTCTTTTTTTTTTCCTTTCTTCTGTTTTTCTTTCTTTTTTTTTTTCTTTCTTTCCTTTTTTTTTTAATTAGAAATTATTTGATTTATTCATTTCTCCCACTTAGCCTGACTGGTGAAGGGGGGTCCCCGTGTCCAGGCTGCGGAGGGGCACGGCTTTTTTGCTTCTTGCCTGTTCTTAGACAGTAGCTAGAGACAGCGTGATACCCAAGGGGTTGCTCGGGTAGGCAGAAAGAAAGAAAAAAGTCTTCAGCCTGACCTGGCAGAACGCCCTGAAAGTGCAATAAATGGCAATTGGATTTTGAGTGATTTCTTGGATCAGGGCAAGGGAGAGAAAGTCGAGGAATTTGTTATCAATGAGGAGATAAAGTTTCTTACAGCGGAGGAAGAGAGTAGAAATTCAAAAAGCGAGGGAGGTCAAACCAGTATACATTTTTCTTTATTTGCTTCATTGTTATTTAGACAGAAGAGTCTTTCAGAATAAAAATAAAACATATTGTCTGCTGCCTTTTTTATTCTCCTTTCACTCTCTTGTCTCTGAGCTTTTATAGCAATCACAAGGCTTGAGAGACATCTCTGAGTCTTAATTTTTTTTTTCCCCCCTCTCAGATTAGTCACCATTTTCTGCTGATCAAAGAGGAGTGTTATAATCATTAAAGCTCACTTTTTAACAGCAAAATCATTAGTATTTTAGTAACATGCCATTATTAAAAGAGCTCTGTTCCTTTTCTTGTCACAAAGCAGTTTCAAAGAGCTGTGAGATACATATGACACATAACTTCTAGAAAGTTTTAAAGGTGACCTGAAAAAGAATCTTCTTCATTAAAAAAAAAAAAAAAAAACCAAAAAACCCCAAAAACCTTTGTAATAACTAATCATAATATGAAAGTTTTCATTAAGAATTCAGATTTTATTGCTCCTCCTCCTCCTCCACAACCTCTTTCAGGCTGTTGGAAACAGTTGGAAATGGTATAATAGTGGAGCCAAACAACTGAGAGGAGAAAAGATACTTAATCAGACCAAAAAAATATTCTAAAATTATGTTTACCTTTGTTGTCATCTATTTAGCTCAAATGCTTCCTAAACATTTAGGAAAAAAGATTTTTTTTGTCTGATCTCAGGTTTTCAGAAAACTGCTTCCAGTTCCGTGCTATTCCATCGTTTAATTTTAATTGTTGCTAACTAAACTGAGGTGTAAAACTCTGTCACCTTTACATTTCCCCTGGACCTAATCTCCTTTGAAACTTTGTTTCTTGTGCAACAGTACAGATCTGCTCACTAGGAAACCTTGCTGCTCCTGCTGCTCTGAGTAACAAAAAGGAACTGGGGGTAATTTCCTCTGCTCTCTTTCCCAGAATAACATGATAGAGTTTGCATGCATGTGCAAACAGAAAATAGAAGAAATAATGGTTTTTATTCAATAAACTAAAAAAAAAAAGTATTTATGAACACAGAAAGAAACAAGCTTGTATGAAAAAGTCAGCTAATACAGCTGAAAAGTATTCACAGTCACTGACAAAACTGAAGGAATCAAAATATCAAGCACATAACATAACTGCATTAAAAGGGAACTCATTAACCACATCAGGTTATAGATTTGGATCAAAGTGACTATTATAATCAAGACAATAAAAATAGAATAAGCTTGAACAGGTTTGAAACATGCATGTTTTCAAGTAATTATGTGAGTGCATTTGCTATTGTGCATACCTTTTTATTAATCAAATATTACTGAAATTAATAATTGAGGACTACGATTAATATCCAATCTTTTGTATATACTTGAAGATGTACTTTATTCAGTACCCAAAACAAGTTGCATTCAAAGAAAAAGCAAGTACTAATAGCAGTGATAATCTGTGAGTGATAAAGGATATATTTTTTCAGTGATCATAACACTTTGTGAAAGAGTTGGCAAAGTGAACACGGGCAGTGTTTCTAGAGTAGCTTACTGATGTTCTGAGCCCTGGTGTGATCTAAGAATCAGCACCACTGTCTGGAGAATAAAAAGCTAACTAGTGTAATACTGATGAAACACCCGTTGCAACATGAACTTAAGTAAGCTTTTTTTCTCATGCAGCATCTGCCCAGTAATGGATTTCATAGCTATGTTGCCATTAGTAGGAACAATATTTGAGTAGTGTCAATAATTATGCAAAAAATTCAGTGGGAATACAAAAACATCGATTGCTGTAGTTTGTAAAAAAATGGCAAAAAGTAAAATGGCTTCTAAGTCAGTAAAACTTTTTTCACTTATCAAAAGTTGCCTTTCAGCTAGTTGGTCCAGAGGACCTTGAATGCAGCATCACACCTCCCTCACTTGGGTCAGGTTCTCCTGAACCCACCTGAAGAACTCAGTTGTCATCTGACTACAGCATCTTCATTACGCAAACCTGCTTTTTTATGGGGTGTCCCTGGTGCTTTTGGTTACTAACCATTTGAACCATCTCAACAAACCAAGCTGAACACATGAACAGAACAATACTGATAAAACTCCATGAGTTCGTTTGCTTGCGGCAATTCATGTGATCCAACACGTCCTCTCACTTTTGTTTTAAACTGTCTCTGTGTAATTAGTGTAGTTACTCTTGCGCCTCTCCTCAGATCCCTGTCCTTCACTCCTTAGCTAATTAAGCTTCTGATCAAAATGCTCATCTTTTACTGAAATTAGTGTGAATCTATGAATTAGAATTTGTTATTTGTGAAGATGGAAAATGGGCATATTATTCTGCCTAGTACAGAAATCTTGAAGTACTTTCTTTTTTTTTTTAATAACTGAGATGTCCAGGCAACAGCTACATGATTTAAATCACCCTATCAATGATTTTCTTCAAGATGAAAGCAATTAAGCTAGAGAGAATTGAGGCCACTTTGTTTCTGAATGAGAATATAAATGGGAGTTTAAGGCTCTATAATGCATGTACATTATGTTCATGTCCATCTGAATTCTCCTTTTATTTTTTTTTTTTATTACCTGATTGTCTTATTATCTAACGAGCTTCTGTAAGGTCATTTATGTTGAAGACAGGTTCTGATATGAATTAGAACACTGCGTGAGTGGAAGCACAGAAAAATATCTTAAGAAATAACTGTTTAGGACCCATCTTTTTTTAAGCTGTATTTGCATTATCGTGGACTTAGAAAGTATGTGTGTGTATGTGTGTGTGTATATTCAGAGAGAGAGAGAGAGAGGCTTTAAAGTTTTTTTCTAAAAAATGAACAAAATGAAATTAATGAAAAAGTTCATATGTTTAACACAGATACTATTTTTTGTTACAAAGTTCCCCAAATCTTTTTTCCTAGTGATGACCACACATTTCTTGTGTTGTTTTTACACAGTCTTTGTATTGTAGCAGTGCAAAATTGTGTAAACCACAGGTTTTCTAATAAGCTATTTTCATGCCATCCATTTCCTTCCTCACTGACAATAAATCAGCACCTGTATATATGCAAGGCTTGAAGTATAAAAACATTGGCATTACTCTTCTTCTGGATTAACCAGAACCACCCAAACTTGCAAAAAAGATGAAACCCATTCAGTTAATTCATCAGCAGTACGATGATATCATCCTGGTAGAAACTGCTCTTCTCTTGGGGCTGCTTACATGGATAGTTAGTTTTTCATGTTGTTTTTCCAAATTTTGTTTTCCTGAGGTTTCTTGCATGTCGGTGCCCTCATTGTTATGCTCAGCAGCGTGAACATGCCGTGCTGGAGCTCAGCTGAAATGTGACTCCTTTTGGTGGAAGGTATAGAAAAGCCAGAGGAAATCTGGAGATAATAGTAAGAAATAAAAGATGTAAAAAACCATCGCCTGTGCAAAATTTACAGGAACTGTGGTAGTCTTATCTAGAAGAGAGAAGGTTGAGAAAATCCATAACTATTTTCTATAAAAGACTGGTTAAATAGAAAGGTGATTTATTATTCTCCTTGTTAAAGAAAGGACAGGAAAAAAAAAAATTGATTAGCAGAGACTTTGATAGATAAAGGAAAAATTTACAACGCTGAGAAGATGTTAGCATATGATCCATGTAAAAGCTGTAATCTCCATCATTAAGGACACTTAGGACTATGTCTGGCAGGGATATTCTAGCCTTATGTTACCCTTCCTCAGTACGGGAGGCTGTATGTGTGTATATGTCTATAAGCTCATAATGACAAAGAATGGGATACTAGAAGAATAAATGTGAATAAATATATTTACTAACATTTCAGTGTTGCTATTTAAAAAGTACGGCTGAAACATTACCAAAGTAACAATTTGTTTTGCTTCCCCACTTGAAGGGATTGGAGAGATTTTAAGCAAAAAGGGTCAAAAATTAAATTTTAGTTTTTTTTTTCCTTTTCTTTTAGAGGTGGTAGGACTTACTGCAGATGAAACTGAAAACTGGGTGTAAAGGATTTTGATACCAAAATTAAAAATGTACAATGGAACATCTGTAAAAGTTCCTGTCCACAAGCAGCGTCATTGCCTTTTAAGAATTGCCTTGATTTTAACAGAGACTGCAATCGAATTGGAAGTCTGAAAGTCATATTTAGTTTTGTATCCGTAAAGCAGTGTGAGCAGCTGTCTCCTCTTGTGGCTGAGAAAGCTAATTACTGCGTTGGGTAGAAGGTTATGGACATTGTGGGTGATGAGCAGCTTTTCTTTGGAGCTGGGTCCTTCCGAGTTCCTGACAAAATTTCTTTCTCTCCTGTTTGATTACATAGTTGTTAAATAAGTTGTTTAAAGGGCCTTCACCTATCGTAATGCACAACTATGTCAACCTTGCATTGGGAGGAGAATCAATTCCTGCTTTACCATACTGAAAAATATAGCAATATAGATGAAAGTGGGGGAGCACTTGCTTTCCTTAGTTTTCGAAATGAATATGCTCTACGGCTTAGAAACTTCTTTTTGGCTTTAAGTTTGCTCATTACCAGGTACCTTGAACTACTTAATTCATTTTCAGAGATAAGATAACACACGCGCACACACACACACACATGCACACACAAAAAATTTGGTCCAAGTTTGCAGTTGGCCTCGGGCTTAGTGTTTCTAAGCTACAGAATTTATGAGTTTGGACAGTGTCCAGACTGGCACTTGAAAACATGTTTACCTTGAATCAATTGGTAATTAGCTCACTGAAGATGCAAACTTTTAAGATAGACAAGCCTAGAAGGCGGCCATGAAGAAAAAAGTGGTCTCATTGACTCTGCTTCAGCTTGATTTACATCATTTTTATTCATTAGGATTTGACAGCAAATCTACAAACCCCAAACCAAAATACTCATGGATTTATATTTAACAGATTTTAAATGAGAACATTATAGTAATAGTACAATATTTGAAACTCACTGCCTATTTTACCTGCTGAAAAATAACCACTTATGATCTTACAGTTTTGTAAGTTTTACAGATGTACACTTTTGCTTATAGACTTCTTCAGACTTAAAAATTGTAGAGCACCACCTCTTGGCTGATCTTATCCAGCAGAATGATAAAATACGGTACTATCTGTTGGCACGGCTCATTTGTCTGAGCATAAGGAGAGGAGAATAAGCAAACTGCTTTTCCAACAGAGATTACGCTGACTTCCACAGAAAATCAGACCTCTTACCAAAATATTTAAATTGGAACAGAAATTGGTTGACTACACCAAGCCAAGCTCTTTTTTATATTCCTGAGTGTTTGACATGGTTTACTGATGTGGAAGTGTTGTATCTTCTGAAAATTCAAGGATTTTTTTGTTTGCTTGTTTTTTATGTATTAGGCTCCCTGTTAAATTACTGTTTTGTTATTTGTCATGTAGACAGTTTTCTGAACGTAGTAATATTTTAGTATATCATAATACTTCAGTATATGCAGGTCACATTTCAAAAATTGATGTATATTCTAACATTTTCAAAAGTGAAATCTTAATATTGGCACTTCAAAGCATGTTTAAACATTCAATATACTGACAGCTTTATTTTGAAAGATTTGAATGCCTACAGGTCATATCCAATTCAGTGAACAGCTGAGACTGTTCAGAATTGTGTAAGTTAGGCTGCTTATATAGTATGTGTGTGTCTGTGTATGATGTACACATAAAATGCACGTGCACAGACATTCATTTCTCTTACCACAGCTGGCTTGCACATTGTAGACCATAGTAATTCTCAGGCTTAATAAAGCTTTCCTCATTTGTTATCTGCATTTGGTAGGAAGGACATGAATGAGGTAGGGATAATATGAAGAGTAAATATGCTTTTCTTGGGAAAGAAAACTGAATTCTGCTTAGGATTTTATCTGAGATTTTAGGAGAGGATTCCTGTCTGTTGCTGTTGAATTATTTTAGCCAAATGTTCTACAATACACTACTGCTTATGTATTTTATATTATTTGAATAGCCAGCATCAGCCACCTGTGTCCTTGGTATGCAGAAGTTTTGACTGCATTCAACTGTCTGTGATTTGGAATAAGGTTTTGAAACTATAATGTCTCAGTCTCAAAGGCAAAATCAGGCTGTGCAATATCAGGCTTAACATATTTTAAGTTAAGCAGTCATAATTAGTGGGTAGGTTTGAAATTCTGAGTTTAAGTTCTGTGGGAGATTACTTCATTTAAGTTTGGGAGGATTTTGTGAAGAAGAATTCATTAATATATGGGAAGCAGTAGGAGATAGTGGTGCGAACACTGGTAAAGTGCCCGTTCAGAAATGAGCAGCTTTGTATTCAGAGCAGGATTTGAACAAAATGCATCTATGTTGTAGGGCACGAGGCTGCTCATAATGTAAGAAAGCAAGAGTCACTCTTCAGGGCATGAGGCGGGGTGTTTTGAAATAATAAGCACGGATGTAATCAAAGAATTTTGATTGGTCATATCATGGGATAATTTAAGACAACACAGGAATTGTAATACTTGCTAACATTTGAATGGTTGAATTTGCGCTTGTAACATTTTTGATGCAAGTTTTTATTTTGTTCTTACTTATCTCACAGCGTGGAGGTAAGTTACATAAATCCACATAATCTAATCCATAAATCCTGCTCTGCCTTTTCCTGTTTATATGGAAAAAGAGTAGAGATCAGAGTTAGAGGTTGAGGGGTCACCTGTTTTATCACCTTGTTTGAAGGCAGAACAAACTCACCTGCAACATTACTCGAGGAGGTTTTGTCTAACAGTTTCATAATATTCAGAGAAGAGATTCCATGAACCTATACATTACTTGCCTCTTACAACTTAAGGTTATTGCCTTTAATTATGCTGCGTGCTGACATGAAGAATAGTTTATTTCCCTCCTCTTTTAGTGACTTTTTAGATACTTCAGGACAACTAATAGACCTTCTTTTAATCTAGGCTAAGAAAATTCACTTCTTGCAACATTTTTCCATATATTCCACATCACCAGCACCTCCTTCATCCAAACTTCTGATTATTTAGTGGCTGCGCTTTGTATAGTCTCCGTTTGGTCTCCATTTTCCTAGGAAGTGAAGGGAAGTAGGAAAGTTTCTTTGTTTCCTGTTGTAAACACTTCAGTATAATAGTTGCTATTTTCCTGGAGTTCTTCCTTAGCACTGTGATATAACTGACTTGGGGCTAGATTCTGGGTTAGGTGTTACCTTGGTAAAAGTGATTTAGTCATTCCGATTTCCCTCTTCCAGTTACATTTCTCTGCTCTTACTTGTTCTCTCCACATTCTTCCAGCTGTCAGTTCCTCAACTGAGGGAAGTCAACAGAGAGCAGTTTGTGTTGCCACACTCTAAACCAGACCTGAAAAAGAATCCAAGATAAACAAAAAAACAGTTTTAAAACAGTGCTTGAACATGGTCACAGCACGAAGCAACTTAGCAAAACGGAGTGAGCAAGCATCTGCCAGAGAAGGTGCAATGGACTCAGTGGGGGAGTAAGACCAACTCAAGGCGTATCTGCTGCTGTCAAGAAAAGACTAACAGGACTGGGACCTTTATGTTTGCTCTGAGAGTCTCCACCCCTTAGATCCTTTCCTGAAGACCTATTGCTGAGCCCGGTGCTCCCTATCTTGTACCTACCTTGAATCACCTGTGTAGGTGATTCACTGATCAGTGAAGAGAGGGTCGGGGGGCATTTTGCATAGGGGTGAGCCATTAGATTGGTTCAGCTGCTGTTGAAATCAAAGTGAACATACAGCTTTTCCTATGCATCCTCACTCAGTTATATCCTATTTCAGTTGGAACAGTATGATGTCTAATTCTCTTCTCCATATTGTTTGAAATCCCTTAAGTTTCAGTGCTGTTTTTCAAAGCAAGGTCTATTCTATATTCTGCTGTCCATTGTTCATTATTCTGAAAGATAGTTTTCTTCTGCCCAGCAGAACTTCAGGAAAGTATTTCTACAGTCTTTCCGCTTCCATTTTTCTAAGTAACATTGGAAGGTGCAGAGAGGCACAGCTGCAGAGTGTGGGGAGTGCAAACTCTGCTTGTCATCACCTTGATGTTACACTACTTACAGGAGAGTGAAGTTGGCAGCAGTTGCCTATCAGCATGATAGCGTGTGAGCTGGCTTTTGACCCTTCAATAAAAAGGAAAAAAATAAACACATACAGGATAATGCTATTTTTAGTAGAAGTACAGATGCTGAGAGATACAATGCAAAAGCTTTTTGACAAGAGATTTATTACTGTGAATATCCACACACAAGCCATGAGACTGGATAAGGATATTCATATCTTTCATCTAATGTACTCCTTCGAGATATGGCTGTATTATCTGTTTCCCTGTTGCCAGTTAGTAGCAGGAAATATTACTTGACTAAATTCTATTAATAGTTTTCAGAAACATTAGCTTCAGAAATATTTCCATTTAGTCTGTAGCTGGTTAATCAAGTCTATGTTCATCTGTCCATACAAGCTATAAAGTTCTGCAATGAACATCTAATTGTAATTAACATCATTGACCAGTTACAAGGCGTAAGCAGTAACGTATCCATGAGTGAGTGCTCTGTGCTTGCTTTTCAATTCAAGTTACACCAGATGGGGCCCTCGGTGCCTCCGGTGCCCCACGGCGCTTTCTGTGCTATGTCAGATGGTGCTTTTTGCTTTCTGTGAGATCATTATTACAAAATGTTTTGGGTTTTTTATTGTCCAAAGACCAACTAGCTGTATCACCTTGAAGGCATCAGCTTTAACAGATGAAGGCGGCAGGTGACACTGCATATGAAATACTTTAATGTAAAGTTTTGCTTGCATTCTAGGATAGCAAGAATATAATTAAAAATGGCAACAGCAAAGTGACTGTGTACCCACTGCAGGCACTCACAGGCAAGCTCCAGTCATCTCTCACAATGCACTGCTCTTAAATGTGGTCTTTTTCTTCATTTCATTGTAAAAGTATGGACAATCGTTAAAGTCACTTTAAATGTGGAGTGAATATGTGTTGTGGTATTCAGTTTAAGACACATTGTTTAGCCCTAACAAACTCACTAGTTAATAGAGTTACAGGAGAGCGTAAGACCTGAAGTCAGGGGCTAAAGTACCACAGCTGTATTCAAGTCACTGAAATCAAGGCAGTGGTCTTGTGGGGTACACATTGTCATGGAGACCACGAATATGTTTTGTGGACAAAATAGTGATGTGCTTTGGCTGCATTTATACATATATCACAGCCTAATAAGCAGTATGCATTCTGCTCCATTTTTGCAGCAATAGGCCTGACCTTTAGGCTCCTGCAAAGTAGAGCTCTGAGTTCTGCAAAGCTTAGGTACCCTTAGCACAAGCAAGGTCAAACTGGGATTTCAATAAGCTGACAGTTTTCTTTCTTTCTCGTTAGAGAAATGCAATACTGATATGTATATTGACACTTCTTTTCCTTTTGCCTCAGCTGGCCCCAACATCAGCTCATTAAAAAATTGCACACAAACAAGTTTGGGCATTTGCATTCAAGTAAATGTATGGATAAAGGGGCTGTAGTACTGACTGTAATGCATAATAAGCTACATAAAGCAAAACAGAGAAACAGCTGCAGTCAAAATCTCCAGAAAATTCTGCTATCAGCTTCTGCAACTGATTGAGAACATTGCAGGATAAACATTCCTGGATTTTAATGTTCCGAGTAGCACAACTAAACAAATACAACGTGATTATCCTCTAATATATTAAATGGCAAACATTATCTTGCAGAAAGTTTGGGTATTCTACAGAGAAGGATTGGAAATCCCAGGCAGAAGTACAAACTTACTTGCTTACACATACAAAAGATAGTACCTCTGTGCAGCTGTTCAACATCTGTCCCCTGAAGATAATGATATAAACATATGACAAACAAAATGTAAATATCTGGCAATTCATGTACCTAGAATCATAGGTGGTGGTGGTGGAACAAATCTGAAGTCAAGTTACTGGAGCTGGGCCACAGATCTCTGACAGTACAAAACTCCAAAAATGACTCAAAAAATATAAATATGGTACAATCACAAGTGTATTCTGAGTCGGTGCCTGACCTGTGGGTTTTGTGTTTGCTGCACTGGCTTTCAATCAGCGATCTGCAGAAATTTTTGTATTGCATCTGAGGGTTTGTAAAAGGTGAATGAGAAAAGCAAGCTCATACGTGGACTGTTATACCATACATAGATGGGATTTCATAAGACAGCTGCCTTATAGGTCCAGTTTTCCACTGGGAGAAAAAAAAAATTGCACCTACAAATAAAACCCTAGAGGTATTACTATTAGTGTCCTTCTTAATAATACTCCCCCCCCCCAATTCTCTTTGTATTAGATCTCATTTTAATAAGTCCTAGGCCTAGAATAGCATGCAGTTTGATTGCAGTTTGTAGAACTCCTTTCTATTTATCATTCGCACATTTAAATGCACCTTAAATGCTCAACTGAATAAATACAATGCAGATTACCACTTAAATGCCAAATACTGTCTTGCCAAAAGCCAAATAAGCTCTCTGTTTCTGTTTTGGCTTACCTCCGTATTCACACGTACTGGGGCCTAATGATGGGTACTTTATTCTATCATGTTATTTCTTTGCAGAGATGTTTCAGGGGAAAAGAGACTGTAATAAAGATGTGAACGTCACAATTATGGCGCGTTCTCTATGATCAAATTTAAATGTATGGGTTTTAGTGTCTCTAGGCCATTGCTTCTTCAGTTTTGAAACATCACTTTGGAAGGCTCCAATTCCTTTCTCTTATCGTGTATTATAGAAAAGAAAGTACAATTTAGTGCTTAAAATGAGTATGGACAGACGTGGAAAAGACAATATGAAATGCCAGGTTGTAGACAGTGCAGTAAAAATAATCTGAGATCAGACAAGCAGATGCAAGTGAAAATACAAAAGGAGCAAGCTGGGTGAGATGGGACAAAAGTATGCGAGGAAAGTGTGGAGAACCTTATTTGGAGAAGAAAATAAGGAGAACAATCAAGGGAAAGAAGGAAGAAAGTGAAGAAAACTTCAGGATGAAGACTGATGCTAGGATGTTGCAGGTGGATATGACATGGGTAGGTATTAGGAAAAAGAAAAGACATGACCCCACACATTCATAAAAAATCATGCAATTTGTGGATTGTTCCCAGGGCACAGGTTTTGCTTTGATTTACAGTTTTTAAGATGAGTTGGCCGCAGTTCGAACCCAGACTGTCTGCTGTGGAGAATCCTGCTCTCGGGATGGCCAGCCGGCCACCTCCCAGGGCGTACAATTTCATTTCTCTGTGCTTTCTTTACTTGGATTTTACTTGTTATCAGTAAAGTACCACTGCAAAATCAGATAATGAAGTCTTACAGGCCTCTTAGAATAAAAAAATATGACAGCTAGTAATAACAAGGGGCACCTGGGCTGTATTTTCTCCTCAGCATGTGGTGGGTTTGAGAGCTCGTATTAACAGTTTGCCATGGATGAGAAAGGTAATTTAACCATTTTCTATCTGCTGAAACAGAATATGGTAGGTAAAAAAGCTATGACAGTAGCTTTCATATATTTATTAAGTTGTAAGTTCTGTCTGAATGTCATGTAAGTAATTACGTGCTGTCCTGGTTTCGGCTGGGATAGAGTTACATTTCTTCCTAGTGCTGCGTTTTGGATTCAGTATGAGGAGAATGTTGATAACACACTGATGTTTTCAGTTGTTGCTAAGTGCCCTCCTAATCAAGGACAGCTCCCATGCCCTCCCGACTGAGCTAGGTGCACAAGATGGGAGGGAACATAGTCAGGACAGCCAGCCCAGCTGGCCAACGGGGTATTCCATACCATGTGACGTCATGCTCAGTATATGAACGGTAGGCGTGATCCAGGAAGCAGTGATCACTACCTGGTTATCGGTCAGCGTGGGTGGTGAGCAATTGCATTGTGCATCACTCATTTTGTATATTCTATCATTATTATTATTATTTTCCCTTTTCTGTTCTATTAAACTGTCTTTATCTCAACCCATGAGTTTTTCTCACTCTTACCCTTCTGATTCTCTCCCCGTCCCACCCGGGGGGGCGGGGAGTGAGCAAGCGGCTGCGTGGGGGTTGGCTGCCTGCCAGGTTAAACCACGACAGTCCTTTTTGGCGCCCAACGTGAGGCACGAAGGGTTGAGATAACGACACATCTGACCCGCACGGGTTAAAACAATATAAGCATTCATTATATCAGTTTAGTACTCGCTGTTCACAATGTTGGTATATTTGCTCGCAGAGTTGTTAGATCTGTTCTTGGAGTTTTGGTCTGTAGCACCTTACGGGCTGTCTATACTGCTGATTATCAGTTTTTATGTGGGGTTGGTCATCTCTGGGAAATGGATTAAGGTCATCGCTTTGCTATACTGTGTGACACTGGTTTATGTTATGATAAAATTATTGGTCACGAGCCTGTATTTGGCATTGCCGTCATTCCTGTTCTTCGGGAGCTATCTTTTGGAAGCTATTAATAATTACACTTTTTACCTCTTCACCTCGGAGAATGAATTTAGGGGGGAGACAGGATGGGACACTTTCTCCCACTTGTTCATCTTCCCTTCCATATCTTCAGAAACTCCTTTTTCTTCTATCCTCTTCATGAAGACGTCCACAATATTCCCTGAGAATTTTGAATATCCTTGGGATGTTCAAACAAGCATGATCATACTGCTGTGTCTCCTGAATGTGGTTCAGGCCTTGTTTAGAGTTAAACAACTATTCAGGAATACTGTCCAGAGATCAACCCCAGCAACAGGCACGGTGGCTACTCAAACCCCCACAACAGGCACTGTGGCTACTTCAACCCCCACGACAACCACTGCAGCTCCCCAAACCCCAGCGACAGACACCGCGGGTACTCCAACCCCCGTCACAGGCACTGCAGCCACTCAAACCCCGGCAACAGTCACTGCAGCTACTCCAACCCCCGCGACAGGCGCTGCAGCTACCCAAACCCCAGCAACAGGCACTACAGCTGAACCAGAGGACCAACCCTTGCTGGTATCTGTCACCCCTGTACAGAAGAAGAAATCTTTGAAGCGGAAGTCAGGTCATTTAGAAAGGGATGATGGAAAAGCAGGGCCATCACGAGGAGGGGAGGAGGAAGAGGAAGAACTCATAAACGAGACGGAAACCACCCGATCCCTATCCCTGAGTGAGCTGCGAGATATGCGGAAAGATTTCAGCCGTCGTCCAGGGGAGCATATTGTTACCTGGCTGCTCCGATGCTGGGATAATGGGGCCAGTAGCCTGGAATTAGAGGGGAAGGAAGCCAAACAGCTGGGATCCCTTGCTAGGGAAGGGGACATTGACAAAGCAATTGGAAAAGGGACACAGGTCCTCAGCCTCTGGAGGCGACTGCTGTCAGGCGTGAAGGAAAGGTATCCCTTCAAGGAAGATGTTATGTATCGCCTAGGCAAGTGGACCGCTTTGGAGAGAGGTATCCAGTACCTGAGAGAACTAGGCGTGCTGGAGGTGGTTTATAGTGACCTGGACAAGGACCAAACGCCCAAAGATCCGGATGAAGTCCAGTGCATGCGACCCATGTGGCAGAAGTTGGTACGGAGCGCACCAGCGTCGTATGCCAGTTCGTTGGCAGTACTGTCCTAGGCAGAGGAAGAAGCACCAAGGGTAGATGACGTGGTTGGCAGACTCCGGGAATACTAAGAAACTGTCTCCTCCTCCCTTGTCTTGGCTGTGGAGAGACTGTCCTGGGAGGTCCAGCAAAGAGGATATGTCCTATTCTCCACCTGTACGGACCAGTATCTCAGCCATCAGGAGTCAGCGTTTTTCTGCTCAAGAGAGAGGATATAGAAAGCACACACCTCGAGGCACCCTGTGGTTTTACCTGCGTGACCACGGAGAGGACATGAGGCAGTGGGATGGAAAACCTACCTTGACCCTAGAGGCACGTGTACGTGAGTTGCAAGGAAAAACAATGACACAAGGGGGTTCTCCCAGGAAAAATGCTGCTCCAGTTTCAGGAAAAACCTGTCTCACGACGGTCCAGTTTCCAGTGAACAGTTCCCCAGACAGAGTAGAAGGGCTGATCTTACTTTGGATTGTTAAACCATGACACATGCAGTTATAAAACGTGCATGTATTAAATAATCCCTGGTAACATTTTCAGTCTTCCAAGCAGCTGGAAAGCAACTATGATCCTCTGTAAACAACATGTTTACTCAATGTCTTCCTAGATGTAGTCACGCAGACAGTCTATGTGTTCCTAAATGCGTGTCTATCCGAACACCCAAAAGAAAATGAAGGGAATGTATTTTTGTGGTGGGAAAATATCTTCTCCAGTGCTGTGACACAAATCTTGAGTTGCTAATTGTCTTTGGTTGAACCACATATCAACTTAAGTAACATACTTTTGTTTAGGTAAAGAGAAAATAAGAGCAATGAATGGGCCACTTCATGTAAAACAGAATTAAAAAAATTGTAGAAGCTTCAATTTTCCCTTACCCTTGGATGGGACCCAAGTCTTTCTTGACAAGCCAAATCCTAGCTTTTTCACATCTGGTGTCCTGCTGGTATTTTATTTTGCTGTTGTGATACAGCAGAGAAATAGAGCTCCTAATTTGCAATTTGAAATCCACAGGTGTTGATAGGAAGCTTTTGCTACTGCAATGTAGTATAGATTTCTAAAATGGTAAGGAAACCTCAAGATGAAGATTACAGAGGCTTCCTATTCTAAGTAGAGATCTTATGGGTTTTGGAGATGATACTGTATTTCAGTATTAAGAGTAATGACTGTCGCTGTCAGTGCCAAATGTCTGGGGAAAGATGTTTCTATTTGGGCTAGGAAAGATTGGGGAGAAAAGAAAGTATACATAACACTTCTCAGTCACTACTTGTTTGCAACCAAAATGAATAAAATGAGAGCTGCTCCAGCACTTTTTCTAACAATAAAATCCTTTACCTGACTCCTGGAACTGGTACCATCATGGAGTAGATTTTTTCTGGGAAGCTGCAAGCAGAGTATGCCAGCCACTGTGAATTACGGAAGAGAAGGAAAGGTAAATTCTCTCTTACGGTGTTCAGCAGCCCCTTTAGCCTGGGTAGTACTGGCACTTAGTCTAGCTCTAATGGCATTATGTATACATCACTGAACTCAGTCTGATAGTTTCCATATTTTGTTTACCTCTCTGTGAAAGTAAAATAGTATCATTTTAAACCCAGTACCGTCAAGTCCAATCTATTGAAGTGCTAAACAGGCTAGCGCTGTGGATGTTAGAGCTAACCCTCAAGCTTCAAGGGATATTGATGGACCGTATTTTCTGCTTCTTCCGTTTCCCTAATCTAATTGTCAAGGCAAACCGTACTTCAAATTTCAGATTCTCTCTAGGATTAGGTGTTCTTGGAAGCTACTTTGACAGGAATTATGCTATAAAACCAGGGGAAAAAACGTAAGATGCTAAAGTTTTTATCTGGGAGGTGGCTTTTATTAACAGTTCTGATTTCCTGCAGATACATATTTTGTCTTGTCTGTGGCTATGAATTATTTTCCTAACTAGGAAGTCTCATGAAATTTTAGACATTCATGCATAGCCCTATTACTTCATTCATTTATAGCAAAAAGTAGACTTAAAGAAACTTGGAAAATTCCCTGTGGAAAACCCTTCCTGTGTTGCTGCTGGGTCTAGACATGGCTTAAAAGGTTGTTCCAGTTCTGGTTTATCTGATTTTTTTACTGCTATTTTCTGTTTCTAACACCATTCTCCCAAATAAGATAGATAAAGGAAAGGTCAGACTGCAGTTCTGTTAGCAGCAGGGATGTTTTGCAGCGTGCTTGTCAGAGGTCATTGGCTGACCATGCCCTGGCCTCTATAGGTGAAATTCGCTATGTAGCAAGCATATTTGCATATATGGTACACTTTAAAGACAAAAACTCATACACAGAATTTTTTATAAGATTGAAGTCTTCTCTGATTGTATTTTAAATCATAAGATTGGTGACATTTACCTTTCACCATGTCATTTTATTTTTCATTTTGTGCTTCAAGCCAGCATTCCCCAAACTTAGTGCCTCTTAAAAAAGCTTAAGCAAATAAAAATGCTTATTTTCCATCAGTGAATTTATAGCTAGTCATGATAGGTTAAAAAAAAAAAAATTAAATAGCTTTGTGACAGAAATGAAGAAATATTCCTAATCATTATATGCATTTTAAAATTCATTGTGTTTAAAATACAGCGAATTTATCTATGTGCAACATAATTTCTTTTCAAGAATATGCAATTACTCTATATTGAATGCCAAACTCAAAATCTCAAAAACAAGCTGAAAGAATTGAACCTTTTATCTCCCAAATGGAGACAGCTGAGACTGCTTAACCTTCATGGCTTTCAGTCAAGGGGCAGTGCTTTAAAACAGTGAGGTGACTGACCTGGGTGAGGACAAACACCCAGCTAAGGAACTGAGTAACTCAGTGTTAGTAGGAAAAAAGCAGATAGATAGGTGGATGGATAGACTTGGAAAGAGGCAGGAATTTAGGCAAAAGAAAAAATAGAGTGAGTCTCGTTTTACACTGGGAGTGGATATAAAGAAAGAATATAAAGAAATTCCATGATTTTGAAAAGAAGCCTCAGGTAGGTGATACAATCTTAGTCTTTAACTTAAACCTACACCTACAAGTGTTCAACACTCATGGGGAAGCTGTGGTACACCTGAATATTTATTGTAGCCAGTGATGTAAAAATTGATTGGTGGGAGAACCCGCAGAGAGTGTGCGCATCTTTTGTTTCATCAAGTGCGTGTCCTTGAAAACTGAACTATGAATGCAGTATGCAAAAAGCAAGTGGATCTCAGCAAAACTTAATCTAAGGACTGTAAGTATAAGGGCATTTAGTTGCAAAACCTCAGTCCCTTGAAATAAATCCTCTATACAGAAATACGTCTGGGAAATTTGTCAGAGAAACAGGGGAAACCGAAGAACATATATGCACTGTGTTGATAAAATTAAACACCTTGTCTTAATTACAGCAGTTGCCATTGTGGCTATGCAGTATTGCCTGTGGCAGAGGCCTAAAACCTTTACCAAAAAGGTGGAGAATGTCTTAATGAAACCTTACCAAAACTCATTTGTTATCAAGTTTTGTAGCTGTGTGTTCAGGAGAAGGCAGAACTGAGCACTTAGTTTGTGTTTATAAATTTTTGGTGTCACGGCCATGTAGAGTCCTCCTCTTCTTCTGTAGCACACAAAATTAATTTTGCGTGAGCCAAATTATACAATTTTGAGATTTTATACTCAATAGATTTATAAATTATTTTACAGCAATGCAGGGCTGGGGAAATGAAAGCAAATATTTGCTATACCTAGCAAACAAGGTAATCTGAATACATGTCAGTCACTTAATGATGTATTTAAGCTCTAGGCATGCTGCCTGATTGGTGTTTAGTAAAGACCCAACTATAAACAGATGGATAAAGCACAGGTGTCAGAGCTAAAAAACATGCTGAGGTTTTCTCCTGTTTTAATACTTGTCAATTGTGTGAGCTCACTGCTCTACACCTCGACCTCACCGCCTCTAAAAATACTTTACTTTGCTGAGCGCTTTGAGAAGGATGAAAATTAATGAGTATTTGTTATGAATGACTGATTAGTGACAGTATTTTTATTAGGAAAACTTGAAAAGAGGCTTAATAAATATCATCCTTTTCAGTCTTTTACCCTGTGATTTTCTTAGCTTTCTTGGATCACTGACTTCATTATGTGACATTAGAAAATGCATTCTAAAACCAACTGCTAATAAAACACATGTGTATTCTGCTCTTATTGCTTCCATTTCTGCACTTCAAACAGAATGTATTCCCATTCAAATTGAAACAAAGATTAATGAATATCTCACTAATGTCCAGTGATCTGTTACGGGCATTGAACAGCCTTATGTCTAATTATTTTTCTTCTATAAATAGCTAATGTTTTCATAAATATGTGGTGGCAGTGTGCAGTCTTAAAAGTACTGAGCGTTGATTTGAAACAGCTTATCTCTTCCTGAATATGAGAATAGTTGGATATTCTTAACAGATTAGGGAAACACAAAATATGTCAAACCGCACACCTACTGCCCTTCTGAGCTGTTTAGGCTATACATAAGTATGACTTAATGAAGAGTATTTCAGAATAAAGAATAACATGATATCTAGGATTTCTAGCATCAAAATGGATTGGACTTTGTTTGTTTGGGGTTTTTTGGTTACTTTTTAGTTTTTTGAACTGCTTCCAGAGCACTTTCTGTGAAATGGATGAGAAAATACAAGATGTGATTTCGTGACTTCTTCAGACACATGATTGTAAAGATGGAAGCCTCTGTACTTTGATACGTTTTGGTTTTCAGCATTGCAGGATGTATACTTCAGCAGTGTAAGCATAGGTGAAGAAAGCATAATGATTTTCATGTTTTAGTGTTTCAAAAGTAGAGCGGCTGGGGAAAACTTCTTCTGTCTTGCAAAAGATTTTGTGTTCTATATTGAGGTGAACCTGGGAACTTTCAAAGTTACCATGAAAGAGGAAACATCTTGGGAAAGCCATGGCTACAGGAGATACTTGTATAATGTCTGGGACTTCCAGGTTCTCCAATACGCCAGACAAGTGTTTAGCCACCAGATATTCTCATTGAAGCTTTTTAGAAATGTATAAATAATTTTCATCAGAGCAGAGATGAGAATTTTTCTCTCGTGCATGCTTTTACTGCTTTTTTTCTGTATGTTTAATTAGTAATAGAAAGCACAAAAGCTTCAAAAAGAAATGTTGGGACAGGTTCTCTGATATTGAAATAGGGGTACACAGATTTGAAAAACCCATCTCGTCAGCAAAAGGTTTAACCCAGCCAGTGAGGTATTTGTTACACTATGCTGCCTTTTTAACAGAAAATTTCATGTGATGCCAAATTCACTGCTTGATAAAACATTCCACCAAAATTCCTAGTGAGGAATAATGTAACCAATAAACAAAAGAAATGCCCTGCCCACCCCGATCTATACTTCCTTTTGGTTTAATTTTTTCCTCACCTTTGGAATTGTCCTTAGACTTTCAAATGCTACATAATACTGAGAGGAGTGCTACCTTTTCCAAGACATATTTAATAGCATGATGCTGAGACGGCAATTTATTTCCTGTTTACAGCTGTCTGATACTTGCAGATTAGATGTTCCAGCCTGGACTTTGAATGTCAGAGTTTCAAGAACACGTTTTGAACATACCCTGACATATTTAATTGAGTTCAGCACATAGGACAGCCTCAATTACTAGTTTAATTAAAAAAAAAAAACCACACAACAACAAAAAAAAACCCACAACAAACAGCCAACAATAACAGAAAGAGTATAGTTTAGCATTATAATTGAGTACTGCTGCCGTGAATCCTAGTTCAAAGTGCTTCACTCCCTCTAGTTGCTGTGCAGGGACTTGGGGTTCCTAACTTGTGAATTCTTGTTTGAGTCTGACTTTCCAGGGATGAAGACTAGATTTCAAAGATGTTTAGACATGGGACGAAAGCAATCAGGATTTTCAAAGGCATTTGCGCAACTAATTCCCAGTGGTTTATCCTTTAAATTGCCGTTGGTTTCATTGGGATTTGGGCACCATGTGATCTGCTATGCTCTCTCCATTATGCTTTGACAAGTAAGCACATCCCTCACCAGGTACCGTCAAGAAGCAGGCTGTATCAAGCAATTACTGATTGCTGAACACACGAAGACCTTTAAAGTCTATAAAGTAGTATCTTCAACGCTCTTCTCTTTTCCCTCTTTTGGAATAAAAAGTGAAAAGACCAGGAACACATCTTTTAATAAGATAAGAAATGAAATAACTGTTCTGCAGCAGGTGGTGTCTTGTATGTCCCAACCCAGGCTATCTTCCACCTTGTCATAGAGAGCAGCGAGGAATTTGAGTGATTAAAATAGTGCTGGGGATGGTAAGATTATTCACTGGGGTTATGTCAGAGGAGGACAATTATGTTGAAATAAACTGGGGAGGAGGGGGGGAAGCCTAAAGTTAATCTGTGCTCCCTTCACCTCAGGCTGATTGGAGTAAATTAACTGCTATTGCAATTAATATGCAAAGTAGATATTCATTATTTTTCTGATGGCAAATAAAATAATGTATAAATATAACAAAAATAGTCTTGAAATATATTTTGTTAATTATGCCTGTAGACTATGTTTTCATTTTGTAAAGCAAGCAAGCAAACAAACAAACAGCCTGCTGTCCCCCCTCTCCAAAACCCACACGGCTGTATTCTGATCCACTCTCCACTCACGTCAGTGCGTATCAATTTTGTTTTAAAATAAAGAAGTTAAACTTTCCTGACACGTAGGCACACCATGATATGCTTTCAGACTTGAAGGGTTGCCTACCAGAAAGGGAATCTTCTCCTCAAACTGTATCAGTTGCTTTAATAAAAGATATCTCCATTGATAAGTCTTGGTCTGGTACGTGTAGCTCCCTTCCCTGCACAGTGTCAGCAGAGGTGTTCACCTCCTCTTCTGCTGTCACCACGGCGCGTGTGATGTAACGTACTCGGCGTTATTATTGGGGTTTATATTGTTTCTTCTTTTCCTAAAATTGAACAATTAGTTAATTAACACTAATTAGTTAATTAAACTAAATAGTTAATTAGCTCTAAAATGCAACTGTATGCATCACTGTGTGCCCAGTGGCCTGGAGACTGAGGGGAGCAGTACCTGGAGCAGGGGAAGAGTGAGTCAGTGACCACTTACGCAGGTTGGGCATGGAAAAACCTGTGAGACTAGGTGCATCATAAATATGCTGGAATCCCATTTTTCATATATTTTTAATGACATGAGCTATAACTGTTGCTTCTTTGAGTGTGAAAATTGTCTTAGAATTGGTATTTAAATTTGTGAGGTAGCTTGGAGAGCTCAGCTATCGATACATCAGTTCATGCTGGCATAATCTAATTACTTTGCACATGACTATAATCCTATACTTGGCCAGAAAAGTATTTTTATTTTATTTTTCTGCAGTTCTTTCTTCATTTTTTTCCAGTTTAGTCATTTTCAGAAATTGTCTTCCTGTCTAATTCTACATAGGGTAGGTTGGTATTTGAAAGAATTGTTACAGAAATGCTGTATGCAGGTATTGCCGGCGTGAACTGGTTTCCCCCTCCCATCCAAACCTGCTACCTCGTTCTCCTTGTTGTGCTCAGGAGTCAGCGCTGCTAATACATCTCTACGTTTTCTGTGTTTCAGAAGAGTAATCAGGAAGTAGATTTGTGCGCTTACGTCGAAATAGCTTGTGAAATTTCTTACTTGAGTTGCTAATGCGTGAACTGGATCATTGCAGGTTACGAAGTGAAATGCGGGATGGGGAGGTACGGCATGGCCCCGATCCTCGGTAGCGTGCACAGCCTGGTGCAGACCCACTCGGGTGGGTGATTCTACCCTGCGGCTGCCCGTCAGAGCTGCTCTGCAGGTGGGGGTTTCCGTCCCTGGGGCAGGTTCTCCCTTCTCCACGAGACCTTCTGGGTGCGGGCAGGTGCCAGGCCCGTGAGTGGACTGGGGTGGGAGGAGAAGGGAAGTAGTAAAGTGGCCTTTAGTTTTCTGTTTTATTAATTCAGTAATGGTTTCTGACTTTCTGGAGTTCTTTCTGTGCTGAATGTGCTGCCATGCGGTGCTTTTCCCCCGGGAGGACAAGCAGGTGTGGAGCAAGAGTCACAATCTCATAGCTGAAGGTGTCGGCCAGATATAGATAGAGATAGATATGGATATAAACTTGCCCACTATTTCCCTGAAATAGTCTTTTTTGGTTGTTAACATAACTTGGTGAAATTTCCCCATGGCTGGTTGTTTTGTGGTTTCTTTAGGGGACAGAAGGAAGGCTGGGTTTTTTTGCTTTTGTTTCAGCTAAATCCCTTCAATCATTTCTGTAAACAAAGATAATACATAATTTTGTGTTAATAAATATTACCAACATCTTAGGAAAAAAAAAAGTGTGTTTGGAGCAGAAGTGGATGCTATGCCTCTGGATCGGCTGACAGCCTCTTTAATCCCACAATTCCCAGGTTGCTTCCTGCAGTCTCTTGTTTAATTCATTACTTATGTTCAAAATTCTGTAACAAGTACGGCGAGTGTATTACAGTTACGGCTTTTCTATAAAGTACTCTGTCATGCCAGCACAGGTTTTCACTGTTCTTGAAATGAGACAAGCCTCATGTGGAAAATAGCAGCAGATGATTCAGTAAATAAGGATTAGAATGAGCCACTCAAATGAAATGGGAAATTTCGAGCCAATAACTCAAATACATAAATAAATATATGTATAAGCAAAATTTCAGACATCTTTCAGATTTCAGATATGCCATGCACTCATGGCAATTAACAGCTTCCGAAAAATCTCAAACCAAATTCCTTAATTCTGAGTACTAAGAGTTTCTCAAGCAAAATTAAGAACAAAGGTAACATTTGTAATCCTTAGGAAAGGTGAGAGAACACAGGATTAGAAGTTGCCTATGAATACTATGTGAACAAAAGCCACCAATTTGCTTTGCTGATATTTTAAAATCATGATTTTATTAGCAACATCTGAGATCGTATGGTTTTAGTTCAGAATATTTTTGCAAAATATCTTTTGGAGTAACCACTGACGCTCTGTATTTCAAGACTATTTAAGCTGGAAGTACTGTTACAGCCATTTGTAAAACATTCATCTTTGGAATAGTTGCAGATGTTTTTGAATAAATGGCAGATAGGAAAGGCCACTAAAATAGATTAATCCCTGCTTGTCACAAACAGTAACAATTCTTTATCAGTTTTGAAACTATTCTGAGAATAGTATTTGATTGTCCGCATGCCGTTCATTGAACAGCTATGAACACCAACAAAAATATTACCAAAAAAAAAAAATTGAAGTTGACTGTCAGGTTCTACACCTGTGGCTTGTAGGTATTGGATTTTAATCAGTATTGTACTAAGAAAAATCAGATTTTGTTTTCTTCCAGAGGGGAAATTGCCTTATTAAGCTTCTCATATTTTCAGTTGACTATCCAAGTGAATGAAATTTAACTCTGACTAGTTGACATTAATACTAGTTCTGTGATAAGGTGTAATTTTAGATAAGGACTTAATACCCACTGACCATATTTTACTTATAAAAAAATAAAGTCTATATAAATGGGGGATAATAAATGTTTGTCATTTTTCCTATGAAATAATAAGAATTCTGCAGGACTGGAAGCCATTGTGTTTTTCTAACACTAAAGTAGACACCGTAGCTTAGCACTTACAAATACATGAGTGAAACGTGAATATTCTGATCTTTGTCTACCAAGTCATTGCTCACACATAAAAGCAGTTCCCCTCATGCGTCCCATTCATGTAAGGGGTCATTAGAGAATGAGCCTTGCCCTAGAGTCATTCAATAACTCATATCAGAATATAGTTCATCTAATTGGTACCAATATGCTAGTTTTCTGAATAAGAGACTCAACAAATATTAATCAAGAATCAATTAATCTCCACTGAAAACTGTCAGGGAAGACAAGAATGTAAGCTGCTGAAAACAAACTGTATGTGACTGTAGACTCTCAGGAAAAAAATATTTTTTTATGGTCACTGTCATAGGCAATAAAGTTGTTTTTAATGAGAGGATAATGCAGCTTTCAGAAGTTATGTGTATTTAGCCATTGCCATGAATTCGAAAGTATCAAAAAGCCTCGGGACCAAAAAACAACCTCTTAAAAATAACCTCTTATCATAGCTTGGCTGAGCAAAAGAAAAGTGACAATACTGCAAATTCCAAGCAGCTGCATGAACTGCTGAGTTATGCCTTAAATTTATGATTATGTGATGGTGTTAGTGAAACAGAAAGATAGATGTGGAAATATGCTTAAATTCCTCCTTAGATGTAACTGCTTTTTTTTCTGATCCCCTGAGCAGGGGAATCCACCTTTGTGTCAGTACTCAGCTGGGGGAAGCTATTCTCAGCGTGGTAAGAGGCATGAACGTGTTTTGGAAGTACTCCCAAGAAATGAGGGGCTATTTGGTTGGGCCATAGTGTGTGGCTGCAGAAAGCATTTATTGCCTCTTGTTTTCCTGTTGTGGTGATCTCACTTGGAACAGCTCTGACCTGTTCCTGCCTCAGTATCTGAGCTTCTGTTTGTCATCTCAGTACAAAAAAGTGGACAACAGAATGACTCATATGCAACATTCTTTAATACAAAATGTTTTAAATCTTATTTCATCTCTTGTCACTTGCCATAAAATATCAGCGTAACAGAACTGTTCCATCCTTTCACTAATGTAGGCGCATGAGTGCACCATGTTTCAATGCCCCAGCTCAATTAAAATCACTTTGAGCATCAAAATACACAGCCTCCATTAATTTACTGTTACACTCCCATCAGTATCTGCTTATTACTAGATACCACCATGTATAGAAACTTTTTTATCCTTGTATTCTTCATAGCATTCAGCAAAACTTTGAGGAAAAGTTTATGAAAACGTTTGCTAACTAGAGCAGCGCGCATGAACATTTTTGGATTATTATTATTTGTGTAACTTCTCTACCACAGTGGAAATGTAACAAGTAATGTCACAGGTCATTGGTGGGCTCTCAGTTATGACAACCTTTGGAAGTCAAGATTGAAATCCTTCTGTTGTTTATATATTTGTGTTTCAAATAGGCATTCATTGGTTTTATATCCTGCCTATATACACCAGTCAGTTTTCTAGCAGTTTCATATTAGTTCTAGTGATTAGGCACTAATCGTTAGTAGTATTATGAACAATTCTGCCTTCCCACTAGGACTAGCTGCTGCAAATTAAAGGTTAAGACATCAAGAACAGAGTAACAACAGCAAAAACACTACAGCCTTCTCCTTGTTGGAATACAACCAATTTTGTTGTCACTTAACCAAAATTGAGTTCTGTTTTGTAATGCCTCAAGAAAAAATATCATGAAGATTTAAAGTGTTTTTGATCTCAGAAGAGATAAAATAATGCAAATAGAATACTTCCAATCTAATTTCAAATATTATGATTCTGTATAAGTCATGCTTTGCTTTTTCTTTCTATTAACTTGATAATTCGTTGTCTATGATCTTTGTTTCAGACCAGACTTTGTTTTTTTTTCATTTTGTGTGTTTTGTTTGGTTGTTTTTTGGGGGGTTGTTTGTTTGTTTGTTTTAATTTAACTTGCAATTACAATTTTGGGGAGAAAATTACTTGTTTAGTTGGCAGTTAATGGGGAGCAGAACTGCCTATTTTTCTTTACTTGCTGTCAAATGCCAATTGAGGCATGGCATCAAATAATTCGGTTGTTGCTGACATTAAATAATGGTCCAGCTAGGAATCTGGAGATTCCTAGGGGGGGGATTACAGGCTCTGCAGACCTGCATGAAGGTGTGTGCTGTTAACAAGCCTTGCATAGACTGGCAGTGTCCGAACCAATCTCTCCAGCAGAAGATATTTGATCAGAAACTCAGGATGTAGAGCAAGTTCTAATATTCACCTCAGAATTTATTACCTTACAAAAAAAAATATTAAAGGAAGGAGATTTATAAACAGGAACATGGAAGTGTTGGATGAGAATTGTGTTTTTATTTCATTTTAAACAGCTGTTATAGTTTGGGTAGATACATTTGTTTGTTTGTTTCTCTGGGGTTTTTTGTTTTTCTTGGTGAACCCTGAGTACCTCCTCATTGCTGTTCACAGCTGGAATCATTAATTATATTGGAGTATTTCTCTAACCTGCAAAGTTTACTGCTTCATCCCAAAAGAAAGCTGCATGTTCAGATAAAGATCAGCTCTGTCTGTTGCTGTCAAATACAGGCTGTCCATTTTCTACTCTACACTGCGCTAAATAGCCATATGCACAATTTAAATTAGCTTAAGGATTCATTGTGTTAGCAGTGTTTGCTTGTGTAGATCAAATATTAAATGTATTTGCTGCCCTTTGGCATAAGGTGAAATTATTAGCATGTGTAAAAATTGCTTTAAACTGTATTTTTTACATAAATTACAATTTTTTTATCCATATTTAAAATACAAATTTGAAGTGTAATTTTTGTCAAATTAGTTATTCTACAGGATAACCTATGTCTTCATCCAAGATCATCTTCAGCTTTGATATCACTGATTATATTTAATGATTTAAATCTCAGCCAAGAGCTTTGAGAACAGTGGTATCCAAGATGTGACTTTTCATAACTGTAGCAAAATGACATGCTTAGATGAGAAAGTCAGAATAAAACAAGCATACAGTAGTAGTTTCCACAGCAAACCTGTTAGTTTCCAGTGGTGTACAATATTGTGATTTTCAGAGTTAGAAACATCATTGCATTTCATAGCCACTGATATATTCGTCTTCCATGAATTTGTTGGAAAGAAGAAATCCCCATCCTTGCTGTTGACTGCAATTCATCATGACTTTAAATCATCAGTTTTCAAAACTGGGCTCTGAAGCATTTGGGATCTAAAGAGTACACCTCTAAATATAATCCTAGCCTTTCTTCAGGTTTGCTTGTGAAGGAGGAGCCCTGAGAGTCCTAAAGCTTGCAAACTGTGGATTTTTGATTAATTTAATATAATCCTATATAATGTTGATTATTGTAGTATTTTCTGTATAAGATGGATGAGACCGGTTCTCAAATGCCAGCTATTACTGACATTTAATCTGGTATAGGTCATAAAATACCAAGGTGGAAGAACTGTTATAATTTATTTTTCACATTAATAAATTTTAAATAAATTAATATTGCAAAAATGCTGCCTTTTTCATTCTCTGTAACTCTAAATAGAAAAAGTTGGTTGACAAATCACAAATTTGAAGACAAAGCATTCTTACATTAAAGTAGATATCTGTATTGTGATAGATGTAGGTGATGTAGAAAACGTGATTTTAAATCTCTGACAAACTGAATGGGTACACTTTTTGCATTCCATAGTGCCCAACAGTCCATGTAACTAACGTTTCTCAAACTGGGTTGAAATGGCCATGTCTCAAATTCTGGGGAAGAAAAGCCAGTGGAGAAGTGGGATTGCGTTTGGGAAATAATAGCCCCCTGTGGCTAGACAGTCATTTCTAAAAAGCAAGTTACTGCTAGTGCTATCCTGATTTGTTCCGTAGCTCTAGGACAGAAGTTAAACCTACCAAGCTCCAAACTGCTCTCCTGTTAGCCTGAGTTTCATCAGGCTGCAAGTCAGACATGCTTTCAGGGGTGTCTTTTCTATTTTTTTCCCTACAAGTACTGAACAATTAATGAAAACTTCCACAAACACACAAAAAAATTCCTGTTTTTGAAAAGTTGTTCTTAAAATTGTTGCTTTTCAACTAAAGGAAAAGGTTGTTTATTAAGTGGAAATAAAAATAGGGTCTGACTGCATATAACAATATATTGTGAAAATTAAATAGCTTCAGGAAAAGTACTGTGTTTATTTTTTTTTCTGTGAAAGAGCTTCAGCTTCAATACTAATTAAATCTTTGAAAATAAATCTTTGAATATGTGTATTCTGCAGTGTACTTGGGTTCATGTAAATAGTATAAAAGGTCAAGCGGCACCATTTTGTTGTTCCAGAAATCATTCAAAGCAGAATAATAAAAAATATTACATGAAAAATACATATCTCTAGTTGAGTTTGAATGATAGCGTATATGTCAGACCCAGAGTTTCCTATGAAAAAACAGAATTTTAATTTTCTATGGCAAAATTATTTCACTGCATCTTGTATATCTGATAAAATATAGAGCGGCTGAAATTAACCATCTAATCCTCAGAAATAATTACTCAGGATAATCCAAGAACTATATTCATCATCATGTTCTCTTCAGGCTCAGAGTTAGATTTACGTAAGTGTGTGCATGATATGGGTGTAAACACACATTTTATAAATATATAAAAGTCTGTTTGTGAAATAGTTTTGGTTTTATATATACTATTTTTAAAATATTGTAAAGACTTCTTGGTACTGTTTGGCTGTCACGTTAAAAGTCTACTTAAGTGATGATTATAAAACCATGTTACATGACAGTTTGTGTGTCATTAAAAAATGAATTTTCTCAGTGGATCAACACAGTAATCTGGCACAGCTGGTTTGTGATAAACTGGGAATAATCAATGTTTCTTTATTCTTGTTCTAACTGATGAGCTTGTAGTAACACATGGGCAAGTGCACGTACAGTCTGAAAGGACTCTACTGCCAGATTTCTGCATCTGATTTAAATCCACATCCATACATTTTCACATGAATGGCAATAACTGGACAAATTAAATACTAATGTTCAGGGCCCTTAATGACTCCGTGAATACATCTGCAATGTGTCTTTCAATTAAATATAACAGTTATTAAAACTTTGTATATATTTATGGAAAAAAAAGTGACATAAAAGGTAAAATTGGATTGACTTCCTATAATTTTATATTGGGAATAAATTTTCAAAATTCAGACAACATCCTTTTGTTCAGAAGAAAGGGAAATACAATGAAAATGCACCATTGTGGCACAAAATTACTCAAAGTAATTACATGGCTTTAATGAAAGGATATTGAATTGTATTTAGACAGAAAGCAGATTAAGGAGGTATAAATTTGATATATGCTAAGGATTGCAGTTTTTCAAGGGTAGGTCTTATAGCTTTAATCTTGTTGATGGGGGGAAAAAAAACCCAGGCTTAACTATTATGACAAGAATGAGCGTAAGACAAACTTTCTTTTCTTTTTTAATCCTCTAGCAAAACCCATGAATTGAATTTTCATTTCTGTGGGTGTTTGTCTTTGATTTATTGGTGTTATATTTCTGGCGTGCTTTTTTTTAGCATGTGCAGAAACTCACACCTCTTCATAAGTGGAGCAAGAAAGAGATTATGGTACGGTTGATATGGGTTTGCTACATATTTACTCTGAGTGTGAAGAAGCATTGCTTGTGAGAGAAAATTGAAACTGTGAAAAGATGTCATAAGAGAAAAAGTTAGCTGTACGTCTTACTATCATGTATTATTCCTGCTGCACCCAGAGATGGGAGACAGATGCACTGGAGTGCCTTTTGCAGTTACTTCCCTGTAGAGAAAGCATATTTGGGTTGAAAAGGGAGGGGACAGAACTTTTTAAGGATCATTATGACCTTTAAAAAACTTTTTCATGTATATTTGGCTGCATTCCTAAGACAAAAGAATGTGAAGGTTTTTATCCCCTCAAAAGTTGAAAGGAACAAACTTGAAAAATTCTATGCAAGGTTTTGTTTTGATAAGCTAAAACAATAGTAGGGCATAGTTGCAACAATGTAACAAATCACAGTCCTGAATTATATTACATTCACTTTGTAACATCTCTGAAAATGCATATTTCTGTGTGTCAAAGGAAATTTATTGGAGGTGGGGGGGTCCTGTTGACGGCAAACCGATTTGGCTTTATACTAGGCATATTTCTATAGATGGACAGTTTTAGTAGGAGGAAAAAAAAAAATAGTTGCAGGATTTTTCTCTTTTCACCCATGTTGTGTTGCTCTGTTCAATAAGAACTCCACAGATCATGACAATTTGTAGCTACTTTAGCAGTGAACTGGATTTGCTCTTTTTTTAATCTGTCCCCAAATTCACAGCTATTTACCCTGTTTGCTGCTCAAATTGCCATCCCTGTTACTGCAAATAAAAAACCTTTGTTTGAACTGGTGATTTCCGTGTAAAGAGAAAGGTATTTTATTACAAATGTCCCCCCTAAGGCATTTGGGTTGAGCTTTTGCTGATTTTGCCCATGTTCTGCTGTGCAACAAGCGGTGATTCGAGCTTGGCTCTATGTGGTGAGAATGAGTTTTCTAACTGGGTTTTACTTTTATCTGCAGCTCTGCTCTGTGCCGCTTCCTGCGTGGTACTAAATCTGCAGCTCTCTACGGGAAGAAACCATTATTATTTTAGTCTTATGCACTCATTGTCAGGTTTCCAAAATATTAGGAACATTTGGAACATATATCCTCCTTTACATTGCAGAAGTCACAGAGGAGCTTTAACAGAATTTCACTCCTATGTAGCCCAAAAAACATCCACCCGATATTTCCTTCCAAAACCAGTTACAGAAATTAAGGCAAGTTACTGGAGAACCTGCTGGTTTCTAACCCCCTTAAAATAGCGTGGATTTGCAAGGAGAAATTATCCTCAAGGTGATGGGTGCTGCATCGTGCTAGAAAGAATGGGGGGGAGGAGGAACCCAAATGCCCAGATCAATGGCTCTTTGCCTTTGCCCCAAACCTGGCAATTGTTTTAAATGTGGGTGTGTTAGCAAGTAGTACTCTTCAAGTACCTAAGATTTATCTGGTACACTACGGGCTATGGCTCATTTACTACCAAAAATGGGCTAAATCTGAGTGTGGCTGATGTTTTTTGCTTTAGCTGCAGATGAAAAAGAAAACTACTGAACCCAGAAATCAACTTAAACATCAACAGAGGGGAAAATGTTCCTCTACCATGCTATAAAACATGCTATTAATTAAATGCAATGTAAATTAAATCAAATGACATTCATTTTGATACTGCATAAATGCAGTAGAAATAACATACAGGACCGCATGGCAGTCCCCTTCTGAGAATCCAGTAAGTAGATCCGTAAGTAGTAAGTAGATCCTGATACCATAAGCTTTAATTTACAAGCAAAGCATCCCACAGATGTTTTTGCACAGTCTTTTTAATTAGGTGTTTTGATCACCTCCTCTGAAGAAGGTTCCCTGTCCACTACAGCCCCCATAATTTTAGTTACCCTACAGTGTATCTTTCTGTGTTTACAATTTGTCCTACAGTATATTTGGCTAGTGCTTCTCAATGTCAATGGTCTTCTCATTAGGTTTTAAGCCGATTAAATTGCACCCCATTTCTGTTGCACCAATTCAGAGTTTTTTCCCCACACCGTAATCCCTCTTCTGAATTAGAAAAAAGCCTCCAACTTCTTGTCAATCATTTATTTTCTCAGGATCAACGGAATATCTTTAGTAGCTTTCTGTCTTGATAATGATCCTTTCAGTGTAACTTCTGGAAATTAAATACTGCTCTTTCTACTCTTAGCTCCTGTTGAGGTATGCTATCAACTGTTTTACTTTAATCTAGATAGGTCTGGTCCATGGCAGTAACTTTGTCTAAGAAAGCAGCCTTCTTTCTATATATACTATATTAATTTTCCTCTGATAAATTTGCATTGCAGTTGACTCTTCCCTGTGAACTGCCAAGCTCTCTGTCATTCTTCCCTTCAAAATACCACCTTCTTGAGATTAAGCTGGTGGACCTGTAATTACTTCAGAAGAACATCCTTTCTGGTTCTTCAGCTAAAGTAGAAGGTGCTATCCTTTAAATGTGTGTATTTGTAGTCTTCATCCTTTTCCTACCGAGTAGTGCTTACACTAACACATCTTCTTCTCTTATAAGAGAAGACCAGAGTAAGAGAGAAACAGGTGGAGAGACAAAAGATGATATTTTCCCTGACACTGCCGTTTGGCCGCTCTGTTGGCAGCTGGCACACGGGTTGGGTCTCGTTGACAGTAGTCTTAACATATGAGCTTTAGGTAACTCTGTAGGATAGCATGTCTTAACTCCTGCAGAACAGGAAGGTGTATAATTCGGATACATCTGTGATTAAAGTGTTTTGGTACCTGAGTCCATTTAGCCTCCGCTCCTGCAATTGATCTTAAACCACACCATAATATCGGATGTGTGATGGTTTATCTTCTGCACCTGTCCTGTTTGGGCATGTGTTTTGCTTGCTCTCATAAGAGGTTGAGGTTATTGTACAGTAACACATTCCTCTTCCATAGGTCCACTGAAGGAGCACTTGAGGTTTAAAAGCCAAGCTGGGAATTAAAGGAGCAATAAGAGGTGGGAATAGGCTGGCTTGTGAGTTATACAGGGAACAGTTCAGAGTCTGAGGCCTGGCAGCTGGATAGATGAGCTTCTGGACATGGTGACAGGTGTACCTCTTCCCTATTACAAAGAGTAATGAGAGACTGAGGAGGAAATAAAGAATAAATAATAATAATAATGGCACATGAATACACTTAACTGTGAAGCACAGTTGTATATGTCAGGAAAAAATTGTCAGCTACTTCGTGATATTTATAATATTGTTCCGTATATGGGTGGTGGATTTTTTGCCAAAGAGTTGCAGAATTTTGTCCCCCAAACATCTGATTGTGCTGTACAGTATTTGGCTTCTTAGGTGCATCAGAAATGAAGAGTTTTCAGTCATCCACATGCCCAAATGTAGCTTTACAAGGAGAACAGATTTCTTTCTCTGCTAGTTGAATAGGTGGATTATGAATGCGGTGACTGAAAGCTTGGAAAACAAAAGGAAGTGGCAAGAGAGAAGCTGCTGGACAAAACCAATGGTGATAAGGCAGGCATCTAACGTTGGTGGCTGAACTAGGACAGTAACTATCTGGATCTGAAAGGAAGTTTCTATTGAGGACAGATGTCTTCTGTCAGGAAAGAACAGCAGGCCTTTTGAGGCCCTCCTTACGTGTTTTCGGGGCCTGATAAGGAAGGAAAGATGAATCTGTGACCACTGGTATGAGAACAGGGGCTGGGAAGTGCACCGTCACTTTTGTCTGGTGACATTCTTCTCTAGAATTAGTTTTATCTGGTAACATGACTTTATCACTATTTGTAGTCAGTTGGTTTGTCAGTTGAGGCTATTTTAAAATGGTATAGAGATTTTGTTGCTCAGACATGGAGGGAATATTCCCTGTGTTTTCCTAGTTGAAACCAAACTCTTGTTGGAAAAACTCCAACCCTAACTTTTTAAGACTAAGTTGTTAAGTTATGAAACGGGTTGTATTTCATAGACCGGAGAAAGCCAGCTAAACCCTGGGAAATCAGCAGAGGGAGGAGGATGTATGTAATAGCCGGGGAGAAGATGACTGTAAATCAGCAGCATAATAGAGCTGTGAAAATAACAAATATCATCCAGTGATGGCTGAATCTCCAGCAGGGGAGTTACAGTGCCATCGTACAGACACCGGTGAACCCCTCTCTGGAACAGCGCATCCAGTGCTGACCATGCTTGTTCAATAACATGACCTAAAAAATGGAATAACTACACAGAAGGGCAACATAAAGAGCCTGTCTTATGAGATGAGAAAGATTGACTTCCTTTGCTTATCTCTAGCTGCTAGGTAGAGAGGGAAAGAATTTGATTGCCATGTAGAAATACCTTTGGAGGGGAAGACAGGTGAAAAGAACTGTTTAAGCCAAATAAGTGTGCTGCAGTAAATCAGTAGGTGTAATTTAGCCTTGAAGATATTGTCATTAGTTATTAGATGTAGATTCCTCACCCTTGGAACAACAATGAAACCATTCTGGAAGAGCTTCTGGATGGAACATTGGGTCAGAACAACTAAGGACTTCTATGAGTTTAAGAAGTTTGAAAAAAGAGTAGTATAGGGTGCCTGCAAAGCAGCTGGACTTGATGAAGAAGGTGGCCCTTTTTGTTCTTGATTAACAATGGGCGGAACATGGGGTTTGTGCAGTTTCAAAGAGCTAGGAGAATATTTAGAATTTCTATGCATGAAGAAGTCTGTAGCTTTCAAAAGATAACACGTCTTAATAAAATTCAATTTAGTGCCAAAATTTTTACTATTTTACAGCAGCCTCTGTTAGCACCCTCATTGGTAGTCTCAGGAAATACAGGCTGTAATGAACGCAGCTCTCCCTGTCCCAGTTAGAGCTGGTCCCTCAAGGTCAGTACTAATGCATAGTGCTTGGGCTGTACAGGGGAATGCACATGGTCAGTGTTGCTGCTGAAATTGCTCTGAATTGATAAAAATTTCACCACCCCCTGCTGAAAATAGATAAGCAAATCCAGCACCGTTTGTGAGCAGGAAAATTGGTCTTGAGCTGAAATAAATACTACTATAGTGTTTCTTTGAGAACTCCCAAGGCAAAGCAAATACAGTGTAATTGTGGGTCAGCTTCACGTGTTATAAATGCAATTCCATTTTAAACCTCATTCTAAAAGTCTGCGTTAGTCTTTAAATACAGAATTGCGTTTCAAGATTACATGGTAAAGCATTTAATTTTCTTAATTTAATTTTCAGTACGCTTTGATCGTACGGCAGCAGTTAGGCAACTACTTTCTTTTGCCTCTACATTCAAAGATAAAGTTTTATTATTGTCAGTCTCCAGGAGAAGAGTGATTATTTTTAAAATGAAAAGTATGTCATATACACATGAAGTCATGCTAGCTTCCTTAGCACAAATGATGTTAATATAAAAAAGATATTTAGAAAACAAAGAAATGATCCCCCATCCCTGAAAGCTGGAGAAGCATCTTAGATACTCTTTACTGTATCTATTTGTTATTGACATACAAACGTTTTATTTCTTGTCTGATCTGAAAAGAGAATATAGTTGTAAAAGGCAAATAATTATTATTTCGAACTTGTGTATTAGTCTGTTTTGTGATATCACATGGAAATGTTAATAAGAGTACTGTGCACTAAGCAATCAAGTAAAGAGTCAGTCTGAAGTCAAGCTCCAGGTCTTTGTAGTTGCTGTGTGTGTTTATATAAACACACGGGGGGGTGCGCCTGATCACAGCACAACCCATTTGGTTCTATGATTGCCAAACGAGCTGTAGTTTGAATTTTTGAATATTGATATACAAAGTTCCATTAAATAACCTAAATCAAATCCTCAAAGTACCGATTGCAGACTAGAGTACAGGTAGTGTTTTAACAACTTATTTTAAATGTAATAGGTGTTGGCCTTGTTATTGCTGATGAAATACATATATACATATATATGTATATATGTGTATACACATATATATACACACAGTTCTTTGGCTGTTTTTGTTCCAAATTAAGCATTTGCTTTGCAGACATAATTTTTACTTTGCACATCATCTGTAGTATGCACACTTTGATTTATATGGACCTGAATGATAAGTATGTGTTTTTTAAAATGTTCTTAAAGTACAGCTGGGATGCAGAATTACGATGAAGGACAAGTCAGGAATTCAAGATGATTTTGATAAATAGAAATCCTTGTCAGGAATGCAGTTATCCCTCGAGAATGTTATAGGTAAAGTTTATTCTGCCTTATGGCCTGGTGATGGACTACATGACCGTTCAAATTCTCCTCAAGCCCTATTTTATGATTCTGTGACCAATTCTTTTTGGCATTTGACAGCTGCTGTACATATACTATAGATAATTCTACTGCCTTCAATACTTTTAATGATTTTTTAAATTTACATATTTTGCATGTGAAACAGTTTAACTACACTAACACTTTAAAATGTATTCTTATTTATTTGAGGATGGTAATAATAAAGGAGATGGGTCTCATTTGGCTATTTAGCAAACATGTATTCTTTCTAGCCTAAAACAAATTACAATGCTGAATTTCTATGAGAGGTTACAAGGCTATAAATTACTACTCTTTAACATAAAGATATCTCAAGGTTTATATGCTGTTGATCCAATGTTATTCCCATTAGTGGTAATAACTAGGAGATAATTCACTTCATTTGGAAAATGAAATCCTGATTCTCAAAGTAATTTTAGTAACATTCAGTCTGGAATCAGATTATTCTTTATAGCATGTTAAAGTCATGGCAAGGTGGTCTTCAGATTGCAAGTGTAATTTAGTCTCACAAATAGGTAATCTTGTTAAAATATTGTCAGGTTAATCAAAATTGATTTGTGTGTACTAAACCCAGTGAATGCTAATCAAGTATCGGGTTAGGAAGCTTTAGTAGCAATTTTAAGTCTTTGATAGTTTCCCATTATTCCTGGATGGAATGACTTATTGGATTTGTGGAAACATTTTAAAGCCTGAACATCCTTCCAAGACTGGATACAAATGCACTACAGACTAAAGCATCTTCTTCAGAAATATATTTTCCAAAACCTGACAGTGTGGATCGCTGTATTTGTTATACCTTATATGCAGTGAATTGTTCTCCAAACCAAGTAAGCGCTTTGTGGTTTTGCTACTCTTTCTTATCTGTAACTATCTTGCCATTTTTTATAAATAACAGTTAAAGAGATATTTAAGATTGTAATGTAGTCTCTGCACATTTGAATACCATCCATTTAAAAGACAAGTATTACATGGTGTATCTGTAGTGTAAGGAAATGCATTTAGAACTTCTGTACGTTCCGTTTGAAAGAAAGTGCTGTGTAATTGTGAATTTGTTAGAAGATATGGTAAATTTTTTTGGTAATTATATGATTATCAATATGGGTTATACGGGTTATTGATAGATGATGAAGAACAAAAACTCTGCACAGAGCCACCAGGAGCTTTGCGCTCTGCTCACACCCTTTGAAACTTACAACATCTTATTTTCTTTCAACAGAAAGCTTTTCTTTACAGACTACGGGAATGCTGCCAAGGTTGAGAGATGTGACATGGATGGAATGAACAGGACGTGGATAGTAGACTCTAAAATTGAACAGCCAACTGCTCTTGCACTAGACCTCGTCAATAAATATGTGTACTGGGTTGACATATATCTGGATAGCGTGGAAGTTGTTGACTATCAAGGGAGAAAGAGGCATACAATAATTAGAGGCAGACAAGTAGGTATTTATTTGCAAATTAGTAAAAAGTAATGATATCAATAAAAAAACATAGATAATGCTAACAGTTACAGTAATTTCAGATTTTTTTCTCTTTTTAGTTCAAATGTGTTAAACAGTAAAAGATCCATCTGCATGTTTTGTTTTATTTGCAGTTTAGCCTGTCTTGCAACCTATGGACAAGCTTCCGTGTCTCATTAACAATGCACCATGTGAATCACACTCCCCATTGTGAAAGACTTCAGGAGGGAAAATGTGGGGCAATGGGAAGGTACTAGGGGTTAAATTATTAATGACAAGAAGATACCCTTGCCAATTCATGAAGGAGAGACTAACAGGCACAAGAATGTGAAAGAAATAGAAGAACAGCAAAAGCTATTCACCTGCTCAGAGCAATCTGGATGACCTTAAATCATATTTTGTTGATGGCAGTGATGCTTTTCCCAGTTGATCCAGATGTTCAGAGTCATAAATACAAATGCTGAGGCTGTGTGAGTCTTTGAGCAGGAGTATATCAATCCGTAACTGTTGCTTCCGCTGGAGAGCGGGATAGGAGGTAGCAGGGAAAGGAAGGGTTCCCTGGTAGTTGTGAGGCTTATGTAAATCAAGGGAGTATTAGCAAAGAGCAGACTGTTCCTGGTTGCTATTTGGACTCCCAGAGCTGGTGTGGGTACCATGAGTACATCTGGTTCTGCCTGAGGTTAAACAGTGTGTAAAAATGTGCAGACAGAATAAACATTTTACCTGTTCTGCTGTCATTCTTTGCTTGCTTCCAAGTAATTACTGTTTACCAAGAGACAACTGGTTAGCATAACTACCGTTTAAAAATAGGCAGAAAATGTGACAAAAAACAGTCTAGGTCACCTGGCTAAATAGCAAACATCTTCCTATTTCTACCAAATTACTCCCAGTCTTTAGGAAGTTGTTCTGGAATAACAGATCTTGTAAATTCTTTTTTTTTTTTTCAGGTAACATTTTGGAACAGATACTTAAAAAAATAAAGCAATTTTCAGAAGCAACTAACAAATACTTTTACAGGCTTGTAACTGAGTTGTACTGGTGTCGTAGGGGAGATGCTTCTCTTCTTTTTGCAATTTAGATGCAAAAGAGGATTCCTTATCAGGTTCAGAGGGATTCTTTCTCTCTAAACTAGCTAAGAAGGGAGAAGGATGTCTGTTTCTTTCAATATGGGTGAAAGGTATTGAAACTTTTGGCCTTTCAGTTGGTCACTGCTATCACAAAAGGAGAAGCATATCAGTTGTCTTTCCACTCAAATGAAAAAACGATTTCACTACGTTTTGTGCTTGTATTTGCCAGGATTTAGAACGACAGTTACTCCAAGTTAGTCCTCATTAATCCAAGGAAAGAGCAGACCAGAAAACTATTCTCAAGTAATTTTAGGGATTAAAGTTTATTTCATAAGTACAAACATATCAAAAGACATGCTTTCCAAATGATAGGGGCTTTTATGATTGATGGCCTGAGTGGTTTTCAAAGGACTATTCTTTGTAGCAAACACCACTACCATTCATGCATAAGATAGCTGGAAAGCTTCATGAGAAGTAAAAACCAACAAATGCATAAATTAAATACAAATAATTAAGTCATTATAAAATGTATTGTAAAAAGAGTCACATAGTTTTAATAGTGTAAATATAGAAAAGTTCTCATGGGAGTTAAATAATAAAGCTTTAAACAGTGCAAATGGAAATAGGAAGAAAGAATTATAATGCAGAGGAGAATTCAACAATTTGGTACAGATGCATCATTATTTTCAAGGCTTTTCCATCTTTTCCATCTTACTATAATTGGATTGAATTTCTATTGGGTCTTAATCAAACACTTCCATTGATTTCAATTTTTTTTTTTTTTTTTTTTCCTGGGTAAGGACAGAATACAATAGCAAAATTTGGCCAACTGGGTGATAGTTTCCAGAAAGGGCTGAAATATTTGATGCACGGCAGGGTTGTTTGTTTGGTGTGTGTTTGGTTGGTTTTTTTTTTGTGATGTATGTCTGAATTTGTGAGTAAATGAGCTAAGTAAATACTTTGTGGTGAGCAATTTATTGATTAAACTAACAAGATATTCAGCCTGTGAATATCTGAACATCTGCCTACAAATTCTTTTTAATTTGTTCAGCTTTCAAAATTGTCGATGAGATATTTTACATTTTCTGAATCTATAAATCAAGCACAACTGCTAGATTATCGAACACTTCATGTTTGAGCTGTGATTGGCTAACTAACTAACATTAGGTAATTTTTAATTAACATAGCCAGACACATCACAGATTAATACAATTTTAGAATTCACTTTTTGAGAAACAAGCAGTACCGTGTGACCACAACCATATTCGAAGGCACCAACACAAGAGGAACACGAGGATAGCTGAGGGAATTTATTTATTTATTCATTTATTTACTTAAGACAATATTCAGTGGGTATATCTTACACTATTTGCCTTGCTTTGATTATAACATAATAAAAAAATACATCAGTTCAACCTATAAACTCTGCTTTAAATATCTATATTTACTATATTTATTAGTTAATGCTAGTTAATATTAGTTAATTATCTTAGTTATTAGTAGTTAATATCAGTTAATACCAAAATAAGCTCTTGCACTTAACAAAGTGTGCAGGAGTTTTTAATTAAAAAAGACAGAGAAACTGAGAAATTCAGAGGATAAATTAATTTGGATTGCTAAATATTTAGACTTTTCTGCCTTTCCTTGTACAAAGCTTTTCTAATTATAAACGTCAGACTACAAGAATGTGAACTGTACTTGTAGTGTAGTTTGTGTTTATTATTTACAAATATTTATCGACATATTCAGAAATCCTTTTTTACAGTTTAGCATGTACAATTCACAGTAATGTTCTGATGTTTACAAATCATAGATATACCTAAAATATTCAGCTAAAATAATGATATCATTTTCTTCTTTTCCAGATTAGGCATCTTTGTGGTTTGGCAGTATTTGAAAGCTATTTATATACAGTTAATTCAGATAACTTCAGTATTTTACGAATAAACAGATATAATGGCACTGATGTTCAGTCTCTTGCTGGACTTGACCATGCTAAAGAGATCCGTGTATACCAGAAAAGAACTCAAACAGCAGGTAAGATCAAAATTCCTTTCTAGGAAACGTAAAACCAGATACTAGGTGGATGTGTGGTTAAAAAGGTTCTTCCAGAAAAATATATCAGAAGATGCAGTGAAAACTTGTCAAACGGCAAAACTCTCTGTTGCTTCTTCATCTACCCCGTTTTCTATGTGCTTACTGCCAGTTTTCCTGCGTCTCTGCTCTCCTAACACAACTGCTTCCTGAGCATTCAGCTTGGAGAACCGCCAAAGAGCCCTGGTCTGCAAGTTTTCTGGCTCCACACACTTAACGCTTTCAGAATTTAACACCTTCAAAATTGTTAGATGTCCAATACCGTCCACACGCTTGGCGCTCAGACCTCAGAGATTCCTGGTTTCTCCGGGCCTGCTTTTCAGGCAGACTACAAACCTCAAGAGAGCCCCCGTCTTCGGGACTGCTAAAAAAGCACGGAGATGTGGGCAGCTAGCCTGCCTCACTGCCAGCACAGCAACTGGTGAGATAGGAAATTGCTGTTAAGTTTTCCTCAGTTTGTATAAATATCATCTTTGCCTTTTGTGAAAGAAATCTTCATTTTCGTCTGGAAAGAAAAACTCCTTTCAATCTCAGAATTTTTGGTAAAAGAGCAATTTCTGAAGTCCATAGTCCTGTATGACTAATCATGGCTCTGATTGCATATTTTCTGCATTCAGAACAGCAGTGTGATTTGTGGAAACTTTGTGCAAAGAAAGCAAGATCCAAAATGTTTACAGTGATACTTTATGAGAATTTTTTTATATGACTGATAGCAATAAATCCTTGACATGACTGCTTGGACAGAAAAGCTAACACGTCAATTCTGGTGATCAACGTCAGTGTTATTAGATGGACTGACTGCTTTTAGAGAAGTTTCTGAAGTGGTAACAAATTCTAAAGTGATGTAGACTGGGTGAACTAATTTTCACTCTATAGCTGAGGGCATTGATTTGCAGATGTCAGTGTCTGAAGGAGGTTGCAAAGACTCTCTCCTTGCTGTAGGCCCCCCTCTTGTACCCCTGAGGGAGGCAGAGAGGTTGAGTAGAGGAGAGACATGAGCACAGCGTAATCTTTTATTACATCCTGTGATTACTCTGTTCCTCTTGCCCTTTGTTCACTCTGTTTCTTCTTGTGTTTTGAATGGACATGTTTGTTGCTTGTCAAGATTTGCTGTAAAGGCTGTCTCAGCTTGGTAGAGTTTCTGTATACCTTTAACAATATCGACCTTAAACTACTCGATTGCTTTTTTTTAAAAACAACTAAAAATCTTGAGGGAAAGGAGAGAAAAGAGAAAAACATTGTTTTGAGCTAAAATACTGTTGGCCTGTTGTAAGCCCGCTTAGTAAATGTAGGATAGCAAGATAGATTTTGTTTTCTCATTGGATTTACCATAAAGAGTTTAAAAAAAAAAAATTAATTTGATGTATTAGTCTGCTAATTTAGAACCATGCATTTGAAAATATGAAGTCAAGGGAAAGGAATTCTGTGGCTTATTCAGCTGGATTTATGTCCCAACTGTACAAATACGGAAAAATGTTACAAGGCTCGTTGTGTTCTTTAGGTTCTGCACAGGCATCTGCCCCGGAAAGGTGCTGTCTAATGGAGTTGAATGAATTGCAGACTGCGTTGGCATGGGGTTCACTCTGTTCTCAAAAAGCCAACCAGCCAACCAAATGAACCAAAGCAGCAAACAAAAACGGGGAAAAGTGTCAGCTATGCCAGGGGAGTGCTGCCTGGCAAACGCCGTGCAGGAGCTTCTTCAAAAAGGGGTGATCGCATACAACACTGTAGGGTATGGCTTGGTAGCCACAACGCTTGATAACCACAAGATGGCCCTTTGGATTACTTGTCTGTTTTGGGTATCATCTTAAAAAAACCACCTTCTTTTGTAGTTATATTCTGGGGAAAGATTTATTGTGACACAAATTCCCTTTCTTTCCTGTCTAAACTTTCTACGTGCTGATGCATATAATTATCTTGCTTTAAATGGTTTTCAATCGTGCTGTTTTTCACTCGCTGTAGTCCGAAGCCATGCATGTGAAGTGGACCCATATGGAATGCCGGGGGGATGTTCACATATCTGTCTGCTCAGCAGCAACTACAAAGCACGGACTTGTCGCTGCAGGACTGGCTTCATCTTGGGAAGTGATGGCAGGTCATGCAAAAGTATGTTATTTAAATCAAAGAGTCTGCCAGCTGCTAATATTTCAGGGTATAGTTCTGGGTGTTATTTAACATGCTTATCAATAACAATAGAAATCACATGGGCCATTTTTGGGTAAAGTTTGTTTGCAACAACTTTGTTCATGTACTCCTTTCATTCCCTTGAAATGATTTGATTTGGCTTAGTTCATAGAGGTGACAAATTAAACCTGGGATGCTGTTTAAAGAATTCTAAAAATTATCACAGGTTTTAAGTTAATCCGTCTTACTCTTTCTTTATATACTATGCATTCTAACAGCACATAGGTACTGAAATGCTGTTAAATGGTTTGTCACACCTAATTTCTACCCATATAATCAACTTGTAACTCAGAAGCAGACCATTCATGTGAATAAGTCAAGCAAGGTTTTTCTCATAATACTTGGTGAAAGCAAGTTTTATTTGTATAATTATGGTTAAACCTAACATTAGGTATACACAAGCTGTTGGTCACCTACAGCCAACAGGACAGTCCTGAAAGTTTTGGGGAATACCTATTTTTGCCTAGTTTCTTGATCAAATGGCATTGATTTAGTTCAGATGAAAGGCATGCAATTAGGTACTTTGATGGATGCTGGTAGATGGATATATTTGACCTCAGTCAAACCTCATACAGTTTTCACTAACAATTCCAATAAAAAGCCCTGAGAGGCATTAGGTAAAGTATGTATCTTAGAGAATTTTAAGAGGTATATTGATAGCACTAAGGATCTTAGGATATTTATAAGTATCTTTAAGAAAAGAAAATCGCCTTACTAAGCTGCAGTTACTTGTAATTAACCTACTTGATTAAGTTATAAAAATCTCCTCAGAAATAGGAAATATTTCTATCTATGTTTTGTATCTCAGTATGAAAGAACAGTGTATGTTGATTTGTTATATTCCTTCTCATTTGAAAGAAATTTACTGTAATCTTTTCTTGTTTGTTTCTGAGAAACTTCAGGTGAAAAAAAGATGGTGTTTTGTATTTGCTGGATTTTATGGTCTTGTTATATTTAATGATTACTTCAGTCACGGTTTACATTACCCTGGTAGATCCTAATGAATTGTAAAATTAAATGTCTACAGAGCTATATGTGTGCATATCACAGTAGATGCAAAGTTATTCTGTGATCTAGCATCGCTTTTTAGTGTGAACTTTTATAGAAAAAAATAATTAGATGTAAGCAGCTCACTGAAGTAATTTGTATTTTAATTAAGGTAATGTAATTAGCTAGATTTCTTGAGTTTAGATACCTTCGGAATATATGAAAGTTTAATTTTTGGTATTGAATAACGTTCCTGCTCCCCCACTAATTGTGCCAGTTAATTAAACAGTGACATTATGCACTGTAAAGAAGATTAGGCAGCATCAGTTGTTTATGTTTATAATCTTTCTTTTGCAGGACCAAAGAATGAATTGTTTCTTTTTTATGGGAAGGGACGCCCAGGAATAATACGGGGAATGGACCTGAATACCAAAGTATCTGATGAATACATGATCCCTATAGAAAACCTGGTCAATCCTCGTGCTCTGGACTTCCATGCCGAAACCAATTACATTTACTTTGCTGATACTACCAGTTTCCTAATTGGACGACAGAAAATTGATGGCACAGAGCGAGAAACAATCCTCAAAGATGGTAGGCAATGCTAACTGACAGTGACATTCAGAGAATTTCACTAAGGAGAAGTTGAACTGACATTTACAGAAAATTGAAAGCTTTATTTAGGTCTCCCACGGAAAACAGACCCAAACTAGATCTTGAACAGAGTTGGAGATATTTTTTTTTACAACTTCCTGTTTATTCTTCCCCAAGTGCAGAAATGTAAAATTTGGTTAAGTTGCTCTGCTGTGAATTCTTTCTTTGTCCATTTAAGCTTATACCTGTCAGTGAGTAACTCCTACATCTCCACTGTATTCTTTCAGTAGTTAGATACAATGGATCCATAACATAGTTCTTTGTAATAGTTCACTGAGCCATCCCGTATCCTTGTGGACTTTATGAGACTTCTTCACTCCAACCTGTATCACAGTGTGGATTCTGAAGCTTATTCAAGTAGTTTGGCAGAGTGAGACTTCCTCTAGTGCTTGCAAACTCATTAGAAAAAAAGCGTTGTCTTTCCTGATGCATTTTCCATTGTGAATGTGGAAGCAACAGGAAGACCTAGACATTTTTTAGAACCTTAATTGAGGTGTTTGTACCGTTTATTATAGCAATGAAAGAAAATACCAGCAGTTCTCTAGTTTCCACCTCTCCCATCGCACTTCACAGAATCTCCCCGGTCTAGAATCACTGAAACAAAATGCTGTTTCAGTGATAAAACCTCCAGTTTGTCAACCTGTATTTCTTTTTCTTTTATGGACCCTTCTCATGAAAAACTGCTTCAGCAGGAGGTAACAACTGCCTCGGTTGAGATCCATTCTACAGTAATTATTTTCTAGTACTCAAGAAAATAAGCAGTATGAATATTCATCTTGGCCTTCAGAGAGCTTAACATCTTTACTTGTAAATTGAAGCTCAAGATAGTGAAAATAACTAAAATACCATTGTTTTAGCACACGGATTTTCATTCCCTGTCATTCATAACCCATGTTTTAATCCACCCGTCTCAGAGAAGTTATCTCCAGTTTGCAGCGACATGGTGCTGTTTTGGTATAAGGTCTCTCTGCAGACCTCAGCATCTGCCCAAGGATCCCTTCAGCAGTAGTTGCAAGGAATAGATGGCTCTTTACCCTATATTGGTGATTACTTAATAAAAGGCAGCTGTCTGAGTAAATAATGAGTACTCAGCTGTCAATCTGGTAATTCTTCATTTCGGTATGAATATGGAAACGGATACTATACATCATAGAACTTCCATTGCTGACTTTTTTACTAAACAACACACATTTCATTTTACAGCAAAGTAATCCAAGTGTGGAGTAGCGGAAGGAGTGGACAGTGTGTAGATTTAAACATTATAAGACAGCAGGAAGGAACATTCTTGCTGAAAGGTGTCAAACAGGTTGAAATTACTCTTATCATAGATGCAAACATGAATAAACTTTGTATACCAAACCAGCAAATTGAAGACTCTTTAAAATAATGTTTACCTGGAATTTCTACTCTTTATAAGTACAACATAGCAAAAATACCAATGCAACACCAAAAGAGTTATGGATTATCTGATGACATATTATCGGTGGTCCTAATACTTACAAAGACCAAAAAAATGTCACCATCATTCTCCCCTCACTCCTTCCCCAGGAGCTTACATTGTTAGTTAGAACTTGGTGTAGTTTCATAACTTTAAGGTATGCTTAAAAAACACTTGTTAATTTTTTAAATAATGAAAAATACATTAATATGGCCTCCAGCCATACCATCTCAGCTTTTATTCCTGTCAGCTCTCAAGAACTCAGCAGGGATAGATTAAATCATTCCTTGGTGGAAGGCTACTAGAGAAAATCAGGTGTGTCAGGAGGTGGTTTAATATTCGCTTTGAACAGTGTGCTGCTAAGGAACTCTATCTGTGGTAGGTGTCACTTCTCAGATTAGAAGTTGTCATTTTTTGTGACTGTCAGGTTTTGCAAGAACAGATATGCTAGCTCAAACAACACTGTAACTTAGATAATTACAGTTTGCCTACATGAGAGCCTGATCCTACAAGCTGTTGTCTGGGAATTGAGAATGCTGAGCACCTAACACTGCTGGAGTTTGATTTCCCATATAGTTTCAACTGTGATTTCTTATTCTTCACTTTGGGAAACAAACTGCTGTGTAGTATTGATAACTATTTGACAGCCCACAGCACAGCCTACCCTAGAGCTGGCGGCACAACTGCGATAGTAGTGTACTTTCACCAGCAACAGAAATCACGGTTTCAAACTCGCATGTGGAATCAGTTTTTTAAATAAAAAAATGGAAGAAACCAGACACTTTTAAAGGGATTTAAATATTGTTCAGTTGAAGTAACATAATCACAGACTTCTTTTTTTTCACTTGTCTTTGTCTCCGTTATGATGTTGTTTGGGGTTGCTCTGAGCCTTTAAGTGTTATATTATTCACTTGTAAATATTAGCAAAGATAGTCAAGGGCTAACTTTTTGCTTAAACAAGGTCCAGGTAAGTTTGTAAAGGTCTTTGGAAGCTGTTTAGCTGGTTGGATATATAGAATAATTATTTTTTTCACCAGTTTTCATGTTAATCTAGTAGTTTAGGCACTACTAGTGTCTGTGATTTAACTGACGTTGATGAGCTAGGCCATTCTGTACCAAATTACACACTGTGCTTATAGTCTCTTGCATATTTAAAATCAATGTGGCAAATTGTTGCCTCTAGAAATATGATTTTTTAAAAAACTTGTATCTATATTCAGTATATTTGGAACCCACGTACTACTTTTGATTGTAAAATCCTGGTAGTATTTCCAGAATTACAAATGTTAATTTTTCAATTCAAGTGAACAATGATCAAAATGGTATTGTATTCACCTCATCCTTTTTATAGTGAAAGGGCTTCACTGCAGAAAGCCTGGCTTACTGTAGTCAGATCAATTTTGTTTAATCAGAATAGCAGAATAGCCATTATTTTGTTCCTGTTTACTACTTGATGTGAAGCTCACCTAAAAAGTAAGGAATATATTTAAAGCTTTTAGATAGTTAACTAAAAGTGAACTTTAAACCATAACTTCACAAAAAGAATATAAACTGTCTCTACAGGATTGTGCTGTAGAATTCTCCTTTATTTTAAAATTTTCTGATATATTTAGTATCTAATTACCATGATATTTTTTAACTTAGATTGAATTTGGTCTAGAAATATAGATGCTCCAAAATTACTGCAGAAGGCATGGTAGCTCAGATGCAGTAGCTATTATATGAAACTGAATAGACTTGGAGCAATATGCTTGTAAATTTTAGGAGGTGTCTAGCATTCTAATCTAATATTTAGCTTTGCTGTTGATACTAATGCAGTCCATATTTGGACTGGTTTGTCTCCCAAAGAAGAAAAAAAAACCCAACATTTTCATTAAAAAGCTGATTTTATTAGCATAAAAACTGTGTTTAACCCAAAATGTTTAGGTCAGACAGGATAAAAATAAAATGGGTTTTGAAGAAATCACTCCTTGTCCTCAATCTTGATTTTAGTCACGTCAGTGTTTCCTTGAGTTGATCAAAATCTGCTCTGAGCCCTAAAGGACTTTTCTTTCATTCCTGAAGCTCGTCTTTGTTGCCTGTTCTGTTCAGCAGTCCTTCTCTGTGAGCCTTGGGCTCCCAGGTTCTGGGTGAGATGCCCTCTTCTTTTCCCTACCATACTTTGCACTTGTCTCTTCTCAACATACTTGGTCACTCCAGGACCAAAGGCCACTCTCCCACTTTCAGAGGGTTCCAGCTGACTCTGACATTGCTTTTTTAAAAGAATGTAATAAAGGCACTGAGAGACAACAAATAAAACCGACAGTGTCCATCAGCCTGGGAAACCTGGGTGAGCTGCTGGCACTGATCTCACCCGCTCTGACTGATCCACAGTTGTTTTGACCTTTGACTGGATGATTCTTGTCAGACTAGGTGCTTGCTGGGTTAGGTATGTCGTCATACTGTTGTTTCATATCCTCCCTCTGGAGAGTGGATTTTGACACCATTGCTTCCTTCAAGTTTTTTAGATCACGAGGAAAAATAGTTCCCCAAAAGTATAGTGAAGTTTAGGTACAACAGAAATACAGATAAAAATGTTAAACATATTTGGAAAACCCCTCAGCATATGCCTTTTTTTTCCCCATAACTTTCTTATATTGTGTCTCATAGGATGTAGTGTCATCTCTACACCTGCGACAGATTTACTAAATTTAGGTCTTATTTCTTATGTGAACAAGGTTTAGTTGATACTTTGGTGGGTACCTTGTCTCTCTGTAATAACTTTTGGACCTTCAGAATGACTTCAACTTAATTTGATACATAGGGCAGAGGCCCAACTAGAATTAAAATCCTAAAATTTTGTAAAAATGGGGACAGGAGATATCAAGGACTGTTGATTTGCAAGTTCACTCTTACATTATTGATTTCTGCAGCTGGGCATAGCAATGTGAACACAGAAATTGTGAAATAGACTTATAGTGGAAGAAGAGAAAATATTTCACTATTCTTCTGCTAAGTAGTCAAAAAACAAAGGAACACATGAATACAGAGGTAGTCAGGCTTCAATTGTTCCCATGTTCAAAGAACTACACATTTAAAAACAGCTGCTGGAGATGTTACTTACCCTTAATTCCTGTTACTGTTCAGGTCACTGCAGGTGGTAGATTGTACTTTGCAGTTCAAGGGTTAAAAAAAAAAAAAACAATAAACGAAACTAGTGTAAAATACATCACAGTTTTATATACATACATCTCCATGAGTGTTTAACATAATCAATATGCATGGGATAGGATGATTACACACTTGGAATTACAGACAGCATTAAAGCTAGAAAGAACCTCTAGTTTGAATCCTGAACTACTCTAGACCTCGTTAACTTCTTCAAGACAAGTAAACTCAATTCTCAATTACTTTCATATATAACTGTTATTGACAAGAATTTATTTCATGTTAAAAAAAACCTCTCATTTGCATATTTATCTTTATTCATCTGTGCTGTTTGTCCATTGCCGTTGTGCCCAGACAGAGGATACTGATAAGGGAAAAAAGCAGTTTTAAAAATATTACATGGTTATCATGCTATGACTTTGAGTAGCCACCACTTATTTTAATTTTCTATTTTTAAACATTAAAAGCATACTGATTGAGGTATCTCTCTTAATAAGGGGATGCTTATTATTTTTAAATTTTAGTATATAGTGCAAGTTTATATCATAATCTTAATAGACTTCAACATTATATTTAAATGCATTTTGCTTTTTTTAAAAGGAAATAGTTATAAAATTAACAAAAAATGAAATATTTTGCAATGCCAAGGTATTTGAAAACATTATAGCTCTGCTAACTTGATAGGGAATATGGTAATAATACAATCACTAAAAAACACTGTTCAACAAAAACACTGAAGAATTTATCATGTTCCAATGCTATTGAGATTGTAACAGCACCTTCTAGAGATGCTGTTATTGCATCCAAGTGTATAAAAAGCTCAATATTTCGTTTATTGGATAAAACTGTCATATTTTATCTTAGTGTATGCTTGTTGACATACCATGTTATCTGTGGGTTATAGTAAGCAGAAAGCTTTCTGTACTGTACTAAATAAGTTATGTAGAGTGTGACTTGGTAAAAGAGCTTTGCATTCCTGTCCGTCACAAAGAATTTTACTGGTTTGTTGTAGGGAATTAGATTATTAGAGTCACAGTCGGTAAAGGGGTTTGAGGTCTTAAAAAATATTACAGGTAAGGAGCTTGTCCCAAGGAAAAGAAATCTGATAGGTTGCAAAAAACTCATAGATATGCCGAAGTTATGAATGTTAGCAAGTAAGACCTTTCCGTTAAGTACTTACTGATTGTATTACGGGGAGGCATCTTGGTGGAGAAATCTGAGGGAAGGTTTAGACGATGGCAACCCAGCACCACTGCACAATGCTGTCGCAGAAAAATGACTCTGATAACAACTTGAAATGTCCCAAACCAGCACTTCAGGAGTTCATGTGAAGTTGTTGTCTGGAAAGCTGACAGTTAAATTACACGTATCTGGCGGCACAGTTCAAACAGTAAACAGTTGTCGTCAGTTTAGCAGATTTTCATGTGCCTGTCTGGTGTAAGCGGGATTTAAGTTTTCAATTTGCCATGTCAGCATTTCTTAAAAAATGGTAATGCATGATTTCTTTATGTACATTGTGGTAAAAACCTCTCCGCATCATGTTTGTTCTGAGAAAATCTTTCAAAAAATGCCAGTGTTGATCAGAGAGTGACGTCAGCGCCGGTGAGAAAGAATGAATCTGATGAAAGCTTGAGTCTAGATGGCATTACTGGTGTAAATGTGAACAGAGAAAGTAATTTACATTCTTTTTTTCAAGTCTTGATGATTCCTGTCATGAAATTGTACTGTAGAATGGTATATCCGAGTATGACAAGCAAGTAATAAAATCCATATTGTCAACAAGCATCGAAGTAAGGAAGGGGGGGAGTGTAGTATGGTTTTTTGCTTGTTTGGCATTTTTTTTTTTATGTTTTCAGCCATATGACCTTCATTTTTATCACAGTAAAGGGGGGCACCAATGTGGTGCTGTGAATTCTCAGCCTGAGTGGAAACACTGGAGTCACAGCCATTACGCTGTTACCCCATTACCTTCTTTAACCCAGGCGCACGCACTGGCTACCAGTGACAAGATACCAAACAAGGTAACAGTAAAACGAGCGTTTCCACCCCAAGTTTTACCTCAGAAAGCACGCTAAAACAAAAAAACGCGGCTTCCTCAGCTTTAGGAAGGCGGTGGGGAGGCAGCAGCCGGTAACCCGCCCCTCAGCCCTCTGTCAGGCGCTGCTGCTGGGTGCTGTGTTTTGGTGGCCGACCGCCCCGGGCCGGTCAGGACCGGTCCCAGCCGCCTCTGAGGAAAGGGGCAGTCAAAGGGCTGGTGCTTGTGTCAGGGGTTTTTGTGGGCGCTGCGGGGCCGGGGCAAGGAGAGGAGAGCTGGTGCGATCCTGTGCTGTGTGCGCCAGGCCGGGCTCTTCAGAAGGGGCTGGGGCTGCTGAGCTGAGCCAGGGAGTCGACCCGGAGGGGTCAGCCATGGTAACGGGCCGCTAACAGGGCTGTGAGTGCTCTGAGCGGGACACAGGCCCTCGCCTGGAGGTAGCAGCAGCCACGGGGGCTGAACCGGCCCTGTTACAGGCTGTGAGCCGAGCTGCTGCCGGCACAGCTCTGGGCAGTTTGGGCCTGTGCCACTTGTGAACGATGCCCTATGGCTCGGGAAGGCTTCAGTGCCAGCTGGCGGGGGGGTACATGGAGCAGGGGTTCCATCCTGCCCAGGGAAATACTCCTTGGAGGAACTGGGGAAAAGGGGGTAGCAAGTGGCAGGTGCTTGGGCTGCTAAAGCGTGATTACAGGTGAGGGAGAGGGACCAGAAAAGGTGGTGGTCACCAATGCTGTGGCCCAAGCGCCATCACTCCCCTCAGTATTAATTTCCCTCTGGTATCGCCTGACCGATGGTGGGCTCATCCTGTGGATGAGGAGTGACCGCACTGGGAGGAGCATGCCAGAGGGCTGCTGTAAGATCAGCTACGTGGCAAAGGGTGATGGCTAAAGTTGGGTAGTGCCTCAACCTCCATAACGCTACAAAGGCCAGGAGAGAATGACTGGAAATTCTCCATATCCCACCCCATGCACTGGAATTTTGAGATCTTTCTGAAAGAAAAGGGGAAGGGTATGATGAAGAGAGATGGAAAATCTTTTAGAGACCTGTCAGTTAAGAAATTGGGATCATGTGGGAGAGGGCAAAACGCAGTTAATGTTACTGTGTGTTAGGTAAGCTTGAGGGAAAACTTGTTGCTTGGGGAATTGTTTTACTACTTCTCAAATGGGGAAAGCTCCACGCTGTATGGAATTAACACTGTTGACTCATTTTGGTTCTGGATGGAGCCCTACCGCTGTCAAACTCATGACCCATTGGTACATCCAACGGTAGCATTGCTCTTTGCTCGTGCATTGCTTACTATGTTAATAGTTTGCTCATATGCTTAGCTGTGGAGAATAACTCGGACTTGTGATGTTCTTGCTTACATGTTTTGCAAGGTCAAGGGACAGTGGAACAAACATAAATTGAATGCCCATTTTGCTTATTTTTTAATAAGAATGAAACTTGTGATTTGGGTAAAAGCAAAATAATTTAGAGTACTAGAGCTGATCCTGGAAGCTATTCTTGACTTGAGTGATATTGCTATTTAGGGTTAAAATTAAGGAGGGTTTTGTCAAATAGCGATTTGCCCAGGGCCAGCTATGGTTAACATATGAAGGCTTATGGTTTAATACACAACTTTTATGACCAGTCTTTGTCTTTTGTAGGGTGTTTCCAGCAAAGACTAATTCTGACAGACACAGCAAATGTAATTCAGATTCGAGGAAATAATCTAATTTAGCTATATGGACCGTATATCGTCCATTGTTTATAGTAATGGATAATGTTAGAACATAAACATATAATATTAGTCTCTTATTACTGTCTTCTCTCTCTCAACAGATCTTGATAATGTAGAAGGCATAGCAGTGGACTGGATTGGAAATAATCTTTATTGGACAAACGATGGCCACAGGAAAACGATTGCTGTAGCCAGACTGGAAAAAGCTGCTCAGAGTAGAAAAACTTTGTTGGAGGGAGACATGTCCCACCCTAGAGGAATTGTTGTTGATCCTGTTAATGGGTATGAAGTAGACTAATTTATGTTGTTTAATTATTGTCTTTATAGTATAAACACGGGATTGAATTTTGCTTAGGATGGGGTTTGTAGAGTCACGTAGTAGTCTCTAATTCTACGATAGTCTATAATACCTGTAATTGCTGTCCAGCATTCTTGCCTGAAGCCTTCAGAAGAACATGTATGCCCAGACACCGTTGAACCTCTGTCCAGTTAATCTGAACGTGATTCACCTTTTTCTCAAATTGAGTATGTCAGACCTGTATGTATTTTTAATACTAAGTGAACTTTATAATACTGTCCTTTATTTCTCTCTTTGTAAGTCTCAATTTCTGAAGATAATTATAACCATATGCTTGTACACATTGGTTTACAAAACTAAATGAGTTGGGTACCTTTCCTTACTTACTAACATAATTAATTGTGATAGGCTGCATAATAAAAAGAACATTATATTAGTGTGGTATAGTTGTGGTTTACCTAAAAATTCACTGTTACATTTATTCAGGGAATTGTCACTGGAAAATGATGTAGGCAGGTAATTCTGGACTAGTGTGGCTGGACTGATTGCTGTTTTCATAGTACTGGAATGTATTTACACTATCAGGTTTTCACTTTTGAGCTTGTCCTTTAAGGAATGGAAGTGACTGTGGAAAGGCTACAATTAATTAAGGTCAGACAGTAAGGATGTAAAATCAGACCACAAACCATAACCATATGTTCAATTACTTGGTTAAATTTTCCAGCTCAGTAAAAGCATGGCATGGGAAATAGTGTATGAAGATGTATTGTCTGAAAAGGGCTATTATATAAAACACTTTTCTAATAAAAGAGTGTGCCTTTCATGATTATACTTCTCATGGAAGCTTTTCCTGAGGGATAACATTTATTATGGCATTTTAATTATGTTTAGAAAATATTAGTCTTGATTTAACCAATGTAGAAGCATTAAGTGCATTTTGAGATACAATTAAAGCACATTAATGTAAATGTCTGTTACTGTAAGCATGTTTTAGCTTATGACATGGTAACTAGAATAAGTACAGACAAAAAGTTGATGGAGAAAAGCTCAGTAATTTCTGTTGAGCAGTCATGTAAATATTTGTAAAACATATTTTGTCTTCCAATAAAATAAATACCGTACTGACCTGCATCTCTGCCTGAGCTTTAAGGCATACACAGGTTTTATAATTCTGTGATTAAACCTAATGTTGTTGGAGTCAAACATGCAATGAAGTTTATAAGCCTCATAGATCAAAAATTGGTTGATGTTCTTAGCATATATTTACAAAAATATTAAAAGAACCCAAACCAACCTTCTGGTGGGTGACTTGGAAGAGACAGAAAAGAAACAAAAAAGGTACATTTGCATATCTGTAAACCTGTGTAACGATGGTGCAATTTCTTCTTATCTCTTCTATTTTCTGATATAAAAAATTGATCAAATTATGCTTATACATAAAAGTGTGTTTGAATAAAATTTTTGACTGGTAGATTTGGCATCATTTACACAGATTTGATAACAAAACTGTTTTTCACTTCAGTGTTTCATTACTTCGTAAATTCCAAATTTAAATTCCATTACTTTATTCTTCAGAGTACAGACAGATTAAGTGGGTTAGGATCACACAAGTTATTTCAGAAAGTGGTACAATTTCAGAAACATAAATCTGGTGAAATGAAAGGGTGAGGCATATAAATACCAATTAAATCATGACAACTTTAACAAGCAGGATCCATTTAAGATGTGTGATGTTTTTCCTCTATTTAATGCTTAATAATTGAAATCCTAGATTTGACTGTAAAAGTAAATGTCTACTATCTAGTACATGTTTTCAGCAGATTGATGTCACTGTGTGTCATATGATCTGAAATGCTGTTTAGACGCTTCATAGATTACATACAGGCTTCTATGTGTCTGTTTCCATGAACCTGTTTTTCCTTTGGGAGGAAAAAAAAAACGTAAGAGAAAAGGGAAAAGTGGTTTCTTAGCATATTTACTACCCTCTGCTTTTGTATAAATTCAAGTTGTATATTTTAAATTGTTTAAATCAGAGTTGTCACCAGCAAGTTCTGTAATAAAATATGATAATCAGATTAATCCAGTGAGGGAAAAAAGAAGAAACGTAGGGTGTGTTCTGTAATGTCAAGTAGAGAATGGCTCAGAGAACTCATCTGATATTTTTAGATGACTTACTACAATGCTTGCTTAATTTTTCCAAAGTAGCATAGGTACTTATTTTTCAGAGTTGTTTTGGTTATCTATAGTGCTGCACTATAAACCATAACACTATGCTAAAACTGCCTAGTAGCTATTTTTCAAATAATTTCTATAGCCATCTATCTTTCTAAACATTTTTGTGAGGGACAGTGCTCATAATAGTTTTTTGAGTAATTTAGCGGCTTTCATGTTGGATGTGTAGTTCACAGAATGTCAAGGTTATCCTGTAGCTATTAAACTACAGTGCAATTGATTCATATATTGCAGCTTTTTTGATAGTATTAAGCATAATAAAAAGCAGATTTGCATCATAAAGGCAAATTAGACTTGGCCAAAAAAAACCCAAAACAGTAAAAGTTTGAACTTTGTGACAAAGTCAATAAAATTGCTGGTTTAAAAAAAAAAAAAAAATCATAATTCTGGTGTGATTAAATAAGGTCTTAAACAATTCTTTCACTTCTTATGTCAGTTAGCCCATTTGATATTCATGTAATTCATTACAATATGAGCAAAACATCCAAAGTGTCACTTCAGCAGCATCCAGTGCACAGGGAAAGTAAATATAGTTGTACAAATAGCAGTGGAAAGAAACATGCAAAAGTCAAAATCGCTCTGGCTTGTGGATATACTGTTGCGAACTTCTACTGAAAGCCTACAGTATAATTCAGATGATTAAAATGGTAGCTGAATGTTCATTTTTATAATTTCATAGCTGGATGTATTGGACAGACTGGGAAGAAGATGAAATAGATGACAGTGTGGGAAGAATTGAGAAGGCATGGATGGATGGCTACAGTCGGCAGATTTTTGTAACATCAAAGATGCTATGGCCAAATGGTTTAACTCTGGACTATCGTGCCAATGTATTATACTGGTGTGACGCCTATTATGATCACATTGAAAGGATATTTTTGAATGGATCTGAGAGAAAGGTAAAAGAAAAATACTGCTGTTTTGCCACAGGCATGCTCTTTCTCTGGATTTTATTGTGTTATGTTAAAAATACTTTTCAAGCTTTTTAAAGTCTGCATAACCGTGCGGCATGTCCAGTGTCATCTCTGTTGAAAGAAGCGATGTTGGCAGTCTCCTGCAAGAGACTATAATACAGCTTTAAATTTTCATCTTCAGGAAGTGACACAAAAGCTCTTTTTTTTTTTTTAATCTATTTTTCTCATGTGACAATGAGTTACATTTTGATTTAGCCATAAAGCTACAAAGAGCTTTTCAGTAGAAAAAAAAACTTCTTTTGGCTCTCTCTTTTGCCAGAGAGAGGCTTTCATTGAACTTCACTGGGTAAGCCGCTTTAGATGAATCTCAGCGTCCTGTTTGAGCATTTGTGGTAACATGGAGAGGGGAAGCCCTCAACAATTGCAGTCAAAGATGGAGGGAGATTGTTGTAGTTGTTACTAATGGCTATATTAGCTAGATACAAGTCTGTATAGAAGTTCTGTGTTGTTTTGTAGAAGTCACAAGCACAGAACGGCCATCTAGAAAACAGTTAACTCTTACACTGGAGTCTGATAATTTGGGGAAGGTTTAGCATCTGCTTCATAAAATTAGTACCCTGACAACTGAAACTTCATCGTTAATTGAGAATGGCAGGCATTAAGTTCTTCTGTGGGAGGATTTTGTCAGAAAATGTACATGTCTTGTGACTTCTCATTTATCCTTCACTCATGATTCCCTCTGTATGATGGCCTTGATAGGACCAATATGCAGATCTCTGAAAATAGTAACTGTAGGCACAGTCCTCCCTGGAACTCATGCCTGTACAAGCTCATATTGCTTTAATATTGTTTTTAAAATCCTTTATATTGAGTGATCTGTCGTTAAGCCTGTACTAATGCCGTAGTGTTGCAGTTTGCCGTAATGGATAAGTTGGGATTTACATTTAGTGCTTCTACTTCTGCTCCAAATCTGTTTTGGTTCTGTAACGGAGGGTGAAGGAGGGTAAGCACGTTGGCAGAAAGACATTTTTTTAATTAGAGATCCTTGTCTACTAGCAATGCTAGCCTTCCTGAAAAGTTCCTGGACAGAACAGGTCTAGGATGGTTAAATGCAGCTGCCGTGGATTACAAATGGATTGCTAGTGAAAACTGCTGGTTTTGCTGGGTTTGCCTCCCACCAGAACTGGTGAATAATAAGCAGCACCTGTCTTTACAGGTTTTATTTTGAAGCGTGTCACAGGTTCTGGTTTTTTTTGAAAAGTGTTTTTCTATAATCCTGTGATTCAAATAAAATGCATAGCCATTTGAATGAAATTTATGTAGCCAAAAATAACTAGAAAATACTTGCTTTTGATGCTGAATAATTTGTTCTTTATTATAGGATATTTTGGTCAAAATATAACTGGGTCAACAGCATCTTTAATTCTGTAAGTGTCAGTATAGTGAAGATTTTAGGGGCTGGGGAAGTCCTACTACAATTCCACCAGTAGGTGTTGGATGATTGACTGATGGATTAATTTTGATCAAAAGCAGTTAACTGAGATGAGTTCTGACCAAAAGAATTCCAAGCCTAAAGAGAAAATTTGAAGGGCAAAAGGGGATGGTGTTTGTCACCTCATAGTAGTTCTATTTTAGTGGGCTTTCTCCTTGTTCTCTTGGGTTTGTGTGTCTAAATAGAGACAAGGTAGGATATCTGATGAACTCCTTCCTTATTTCTAGAGGCAAGATAGAAATATACTGTTGGGCATTAGTTCAAGCAAGGACCCCAGCCAGCAGAAGAACACTGGAACTTGGTCATTCCAAACCGCAGCTGCTGTGATGGAGTATAAAGGCAGGGCTCCCAAAAGTAGATGATTTAGAGTTCTGCAGTTTTCTATGTCTCTTTAAAGTAAATAATTCTAATTACTGTAATTTACTTGATGGTAAGTTTAGACGCTTTTCAAAGTTTTGTTTTCATGCTCCAGGGATTGAAAAAAATTTTTTTAAACTGCTCCCTTTATCAGACAGCTCTTGTGTAGTGGTAGTTGCAGTTCTTGTGAAGGAGTCCTGATGCTGGAACTATAGCAAATAACACTGCTTTAGAACATTTCTGCGGCCAATAACATAAAGACAAGATTTGGGGTGTAATTTGTAGTTTTATGTGTGAGTTAATAAACCAGAAGTAGAAGGTGTGTGGAAGAAAGTTTGTCTTATTTTGGGAACAAACTGTGGCATGTTATTTTGTTTGGTTTTTTTTTAAGTTACCACAACCCAAACTAGAGAGGACACATTCACAGAAATGAATAAGAAATCTCTGCACTTATTTCACACTTCAACAAAAATAAGCAACTCATACACACTATTCTTTGCTTTAAAAGCAGCAGATATTTGATATACTGAACAGATGCTCAAAGTTATGTAAACAACCGTGCTTCCGTGCTGGGGAAGGTAGATATTTACTGACCATAATGATTGCATGGTTACCTACATTCCTCTGCATTATCTGACAGGGGACACTTAAGATGAATTTATACAAAGTTTTGAAGTTAGATATTGATGCTGGTGCATGGAACAGCTTTACACTCTTTATTTGATTTTATTGCATTATTACGTTTGGGCACCAAGCTTATTTCAGTTTTCCTATTGCCCTTTTTATGTTCTTGCAGTGTATGCTAAGAAAAATGAATAATTATTTTAACCTTGCTAATGCTCACCTACCACTAATTAATTGCAGGTAGTCTACAATGGAAAAGATTTGAATCATCCTTTTGGACTATCACATCACGGAAATTATATTTACTGGACAGATTATATGAATGGGTCAATTTTCCAGTTGGATCTGGCTACAAGGAATGTGACACTGTTAAGGAGTGAGAGACCACCTTTGTTTGGGCTCCAGATTTATGATCCACGTAAACAGCAAGGTATTTGTAACATATGATTTCTCCAAACATCTGCTATAAGAGGATATTTTCCCTTACAGTCTCCTAGTAGTTTGAGATGACTAGATGAACAACAATAGAAAAAAAAATATGGCTCATGGCATGATAAAGATACTTCCAATCCATTGATGTTGAAATTGATCATCTCATGCTTACTAAAAAGTGAATCATAGCATTACATCTGTCTGAATTTCTTCTGTGTATTTACACTGTCTTTATTGCCATTTTTCTTGTGTCAAAGAAAGTATAAAATAGAATAGATAATATATACACATTGCCTCATAGACATAAAATATATTATTGCATTTACCTTTTCTTAAATAAGATCACAGATCCTGTTTGTCTTTTTCTTTTTGTAATTTTCTCCCTCATCTTGGTCTACATCAACACCGCATGACTTAATCTTTTGAAAGTACGTGGTGCTGTTACACAGAGTCAGAGTAAGTGCCTTTGAGAGTAGTGGAAAAATCCATAATTGTTGTTACTTTTATCAGTAGAGAAAAGAGAAAAAGGCCATAGGTTTGCATCGATGGAGTTTAGAAAATGCAATTGCTACTATACAGGTAAATTTACAAATATATATTACTGAAGAAAACATTGAAATCCATTTACGGCATACAGTGTTCAGACGAGTTGTGAAATATTTGCTCTCTTTAATGAAAACAGTTCTGGTTAATGTCTGCTACCAAACATAAAACTGAACATCAGGAATTAGTATAACAAAAATACTGTTTAAAAGATGACCATATTAAATACTAATGTCTATAGATCTCATTAATCTCTATAGATCATTATTTTTGACATGTAGAAGTAGAACGTTTCCAGTTCAACAGTTCCTGTAGAAAATCAGAGACACTAAGGTGTTGGCATTCCTGCTACATTTGATTCTGTACATGAACCAAAAAAGTAACAAAATGTAAATGTCAGCATTTATCCAAATGCGACTTAGTACAGATACAACATTAAAATGTGCTTGTTAAAACAGTGAGGGTTTTTTTTTTTAAAGTTTACAAGTACTTTGTCCCTGTGCATAAAGCCCAATTTTATAGAATCATAGAATCATTAAGGTTGGAAAAAACCTCTAAGATCATCGAGTCCAACCGTCAACCCAACACCACCATACCCACTAAACCACGTCCCTAAGCGCCTCATCTACACGTCTTTTAAATACTTCCAGGGATGGTGACTCAACCACTTCCCTGGGCAGCCTGTTCCAAGGCCTGACCACTCTTTCAGGAAAGAAATTTTTCCTAATGTCCAGTCTAAACCTCCCTTGGCGCAACTTGAGGCCATTTCCTCTCGTCCTATCGCTAGTTACTTGGCAGAAGAGACCAACACCCACCTCGCTACAACCTCCTTTCAGGTAGTGGTAGAGTGCGATGAGGTCTCCCCTCAGCCTCCTCTTCTCCAGGCTAAACAGTCCCAGTTCCCTCAGCCGCTCCTCATAAGACTTTTGCTCCAGACCCTTCACCAGCTTCGTTGCCCTTCTCTGGACACGCTCCAGCACCTCCATGTCCTTCTTCTAGTGAGGGGCCCAAAACTGAACACAGGATTCGAGGTGCGGCCTCACCAGTGCCGAGTACAGGGGCACGATCACCTCCCTGCTGCTGCTGGCCACACTATTTCTGATACAGGCCAGGATGCCGTTGGCCTTCTTGGCCACCTGGGCACACTGCGGGTTCATGTTCAGCCGGCTGTCAACAAGCACCCCCAGGTCCTTTTCCTCTGGGCACTTTCCAGCCACTCTTCCCCAAGCCTGTAGCGTTGCCTGGGGTTGTTGTGGCCCAGGTGCAGGACCTGGCACTTGGCCTTGTTGAACCTCATACAGCTGGCCTCAGCCCATCGATCCGGCCTGTCCAGGTCCCTCTGCAGAGCCTTCCTACCCTCCGGCAGATCAACACTCCCGCCCAACTTGGTGTCGTCTGCAATGTTCACAGTATTATCACCTTCAGATCTGGATATAGTCGCTTGTTCATGTCTATTCTTAGCACTTGGAAGATTTGACTGTGTCATTTGTAGTTAATGAATGGCTTAGAGAGCAACTGATAAAACTAGTACAGAGTGGACAGAATCAAAACATTAGAAAAAATGTTTAGCACTGATAGATACAGAGAAAATATTTAGGTTTTATATTTGTTACAGGCATATATCTATATGCCAAACGTGTATATATACATTTCTCTGTGTGTATACAAAAATGATACAAGTATATATGAAAATAAAGTATAGTGAGTATTTTCCCTATATTTACTGGCTAAATACTTTGCATAGGTTTATTTCAGAGGTTTTATATACCATACATATTAAATTTTTTTTTGTTTTTCTTCTGTTTAGTCTTACTATTTTTTTTCCATCCAGCAAAAAAACAGCAGGCGATTTACAAAGCAAAGAAACAGTTTAGTTTTTAAATAGTGCTAAAGTATAAAATGGGGCATGCATATGTGTATAGGCAAAATACTTGGCATGTAATATCTGCATGTATAGGGTTGTTTAATTTTATGTTTCATTTTAAAATTTACTATATTTGAAGACTTAGATATCTAGTTAATATTCTTTGGAGAAGACAAAGACTTCTCTATATAAAAGTACGTCTTCCAGTTTGTTTTTCCTTGGGAAAATCACTTTTTACAACGTCTCACTTAACCATCTGGGGCCCTACTGAAAAGCTTAGTGATTTTCTTTACAGCAGGTTAATATGAAGTTTTCCCTTTCCTGCTGAATAATATTTTTATATGTGCAGATAGGCTTTCTTACGGAAAGCCATTGAGATTAATACTTGATTATGAAGTGCTGAGGTCCAGACAGCCAACTTGTAATTGGTTTTATGAGTATGGAGGCAATGCTGAAAGTTCCTCCTTTCTGGTATTGTAACATCTAAATTTTCAATACCTAAACCAAACTGTAGTATTGTCAAGGTCATTTTAACAGTGTGCCTCTTATCACAGGTGCTTTTCAGGGACTCTTGCTTCCAAAGTCATGTAAAAACATACTGTGTTTGGGGTTTTTTGTTGGGTTTGGGGTTTTTCTTAAGGCAAAATCTGCTCCCAAATCTATCCTCAAGTTGGCCAAATTTCAGAATACTTTGAACTGTGTCTGCTAAGAGAGAATGTGGTGATTGCTTTAAATACTTAGTACTTCTCCTGCTTTATTTGGTACTCAGAAAGTTCCTTTATTTTTAGAAAAAAGGGAAATTTAAAAATGAATGCAATTGCTGTTAGCTTCCAAATAAGCTAACACCAGAGGTAGAAGACTAAAATATTACCTCTTAGACATTTTTAGCTGGATGAGCTTAAATCTTGAGAAGGAGAATTTGGCTCATTAGTGCATTCTTTGTTTGAAATTGCAATTGGAATTTTGTAAGCTAGCTGCAGTCTTTAGGATCTTCTTTTTTTGTCGTGCTCAGTGAGGTAGATCTTGAATTGTTCCCAAAGGAACATAAGCATTTATTTTAAAGAAAGTGAGGCTAATTTTTTTCTTTTTTTTCTTTTTTTTTCTTTTTCTTTTTTTTTTCTTTTTTTTTCTTTTTTTTTTTGTGTGTGTGTGTTTCTTCTAAAAGAGCAAGATCAAGGCTGAATCATGTGGTACAGAGAAAACCATAGTAGTTCATTTTATGGTACGAGTTATATTTTATAGCTTATGCACATGTACCTTTGAAACATTTGGCTCTGATATTTTGAGGTTATTGTTTTTGATGCTGTTGTTATTGTCAGTGTCTGTACAAGCAGAAACCATGTCAATTCATTTTGGCATAGTTGAATTGAGACTGGCAATTTTATTAGGAGACCTTTTACAGGATACTTGACTGTGCCAATCCTGCTTTGCTTAGTACTATGGGTAGCGACATTAAGCTTCTTTTGGTATCTCCTTAAGAAGAGGTGCTTTTCACTGTCTGTATCTCAGAGGCATGATCCTCTTGAAGAAGAACGTTTTTTTCATGCTTTCAGAGATTAGAATTCATCTTACTTTCTTAGGCATAGTCTTTGGGTCTGTATGCATCAGGAATACTTTAAAAAATGGGGAGGTGGCGGGAAGAATAGTAATCATAGAAGTTGGATTTACAGTCAGCATATGAAACTGCCAAGGCCTGCGGGTATTTCCACTGCTATTAAAGGGGAGATTGCTATTCATATTTAAGTAATTCTTGTGTAAGTCCATTTACAGCAATTAAAATACCTTCTTTTGAAATCAGTTGATATTTTAACTCCTCAGATTGCAAAGAAGGGCTGCTTGAGCCCCAGGCTGCTTTCCATATGTGTACTATGATCCTAAAAGTAGGCTTACACAATTTTAGCAGTACTTGAGGTTAGGTTTATGGGAAGGTACAAACATAAATGGATACTCATGAGAACATAGAAGTACAATAATTTCTAAGCAGCGACAAATATTTCATAGTATCTTTTAAATGAGACGATTAAACAAATACATATGGTTTCCTTTTTTTTTTTTTGAGAACAATGCAACTACCTTGTTGTCTGGCCTAATTTTTAGCAAATTAAAATGGAATCAGCCTAATTTAATCATATGCAAGTGGCAGGGCAGCAGCTGTTTTAAAAGCTGGCAAATACATGAAAACTCATAATAGCTTTGAAAGTAGTTTTAAAATTTTGGGAATACTTTAAGAACACCCATATAAAATAACTATTACAAACAGCAGTCAAGGAAATTTAATTTCATAAATACTTGGTAGCTAAATGAGTTCCACAGCTTACTCAGTAGGGAGACTTAACCTTTTTTTGTACTGCATTTCAGGACACATTTTAGCCTAGGAGTCTCTTCAGCAAGACTGACGGGACTGAAGGTGTCATTGCACCTTCAGGTTCAAGGCTTCCTTAAAGCTCACTTTATAAACCTATTTATCTAGGATCTTGTTGCTTTAACTCTTGGTACTTGGTATTTTCCTTGTTTTCATCCTCTCCTTTATCACTTACTTAGCAAGTAACCTACTCTACTGTAGGTTGTTATCCCAATTATGAGGTTAAGTAGGAACCTTTCATCTTCAAGACAGAGCAGTTGACTTTGATCTAGTGTTTTAATTTTGATTTTATTTATTTTAGGCTTACATTGGGCTTCAGAATCATCATGGGTTTTCAAAGTGTTTTCTATATTTGTCTTAAATAGTCCTTTATTCTATAGCCTTACCCTTTTTTAGTGATCTGACAAACTCATATATATTCTCTAATTAAATAATTGCACATCTTGACTTATGCTCTATAATTTTGGATTCACTTTTGAAGATTGTATTGTGGTTTGTTTGTTTTGGTAGCTTCTGATATCTTCTTAAATCTTTGCGTTACTGACATCCTTTGATTTGAGTAATGGGTGGCCCTGTAAAGATGTAGAGAGTTTCTAAGGCTACTTTTTCCTGAGGTCGTGTTGTATCTGAGGTTTTCCGAGATTTAGATGCAAATACATCTCTTACTCTTTTGACGTTTTGTTCATATTATTTGGGTTTTGGTGAGCATAGACATAATAGAGTTGATTTTTGTACAGTGTTTTAGGTCATAGTCTAAAACATGAAGTCAAGATCCAGTAAAGTATTTTAAGTGCCCAGCCTAAGTTGGAACTGCTCTGTCTAAAATTGTGATCCAGCCCTCACACTTCAAATAGACTTCCAGTTTTCCTGTTTCTACAGCTGTGTTCTTGTCATCTCCCTCACACCCTGCCCAAGGAAAGTACAAGTACCACAGCGGCTTCCCACAACATTCTGTATTAATTATTTTACACAAAATTATTTGCATGTTCAGTGGGATGTTAATGGACTGTAGAACACATTTGCTTCTAAGAAGTAATGTATGGTGGGTCAGAAAAAAGTCTGGGAATATGTAGTTATGAAATGCTCAAGGACTGTATTGTAAGATGTATTGAGGTACATCTTAAAACTTGAAAATTTTCAAAATCTTAAATTATTTGCTGGTTATCTGATGTTTATTTCGTAATTTGAAAATGTTTCCCTGCACATGCAGGTATGGCTCTGACAGGACAGTTTAATATGTGTGTCCGTAGCTACCCCTATGAGAACTTAATATTATATTTTCTATGAAAAGAGAAGTGGTAGTGCTTTGAGGAGAGGGAATTATGTGGAGTCTGTTTTAACCCAGGAAGTTGATGAATGCTTTGTACACCTAAAAAGGAGGAGCAGAGGAAGGAACACCTACTTTTTACTAGGACAGGAAGGTGAAAAAAAGTAGTTTAAATTAAAAGTTTCAGCAGATGTGAAGTTTTATAGCTTGCCTGATCATAGTCAGTTATCACCAACACTTGAAATTAACAGAGCTTTGATCATGAGAAGTTGAATGTCCTCAGCAGTGCATATCTAAGCAAATAGGTTGTGACCAAAGTGACACAAACAGAAATTAAAACATTTGCTTCAGTGGGCTTTGGTGTTAAGTTTGCTTGCCTAAGAGATGAGGTAGTGAGGATGCAGCAGTCCTTGGTAGATGATTAAAACACCTGACAGCTGTCAGTATCTTCATGTGAACAGCGTACAGCTTTTGGGAAGAAACAATAACACAGAAAAAGAAGGCAGAGAAATAGCAGATGTGTTCAGAAAGGAGTAGTGGAATATCCGCTTTGTATTCTATCTGCCATAGATCTTATTACACTTCTAACTTCTGTTTCCTTTCTCTTTTTTTCTTAGTCTGCATTTGCGGTCGCATTGTTTTAACACGTGCAGATGCCAGTATACTTCAGAGCATTCCTTTATATACTGTTTAATTTCTTAAAGCTACTACGTGCATGTAGTCGTGTCATATTAAATATTTTGTAATATTTGTTCCCCTCATAAAAAAGGGAGCTAGAATGTCGTGAGCTGATGGTGTTGTTTTTTTATTCTTACAGGTTATTGCAAACTCTAACTAAAATTGTTTAAATATTATAACCTGTAGTAACCAAACGATGAGAATGTGTCTCTAAAATGAGAGGAAAATAACTGTAAAAAATTCTTCATGTGCTTACGTTCTAAAAAAAAATCTTCTCATTCTAGCATGGCTGTTAGTTTTAAAGTTGCTTTTTTTATTTTCACAGGTGATAATGCATGTCGTGTTAATAATGGAGGCTGCAGCACTCTTTGTTTAGCCATTCCTGGAGGCAGAGTTTGTGCCTGTGCTGATAATCAGCTTTTGGAGGAAAACAGTACAACCTGCATGAGTAAGATTTTTAAAGAATATCTGAGTTGATACTACTGTTATGGGGTCAAGTCACATCTGAAAATAAAACAAGAAAGTGTAGTCTCCTAGAGGCTTTTTGTGGTTCTATAAGACAAAGAAATATTCCTTGAATAAAGATTCTAATTGAAGACAGTTTATTAAATATAATAACAATTCTTAAAAACAGACAAAATATTAAGTACATAATATTTGAGGATAAAATGCATTGAGAAATATTTCAGAATGTCTGATATGATAAAGCACTTAAATATTTCACTGACCTCTTTTAAAGAATATCAGAAATACCAGAAAATGTGGTTAAACTGGTTTCAGATTATTACATGGACTAAGTATCTTAAATTGAACTCTGGCATAGAAAATGTTCATATTGAAACTGTTCATAAAACATGTCAAGCAGATATATTTGTATATAATAGGTCCTGACACAGACTATGCAAATTTCAGTCTTTTTCTTGCATCTCTTCCTTGAAATGCTGATAAAATGCCGATAAAAAAAAAATTGTGTTAATACTAAAATGTGGGATTTTCAATTAAAAATAACAACTCATCAGGTAATACAGGTATTTTTTTAAATGTTTAGACTTGATATTTGTAACTTACTCAAAATTATCTCTTTTTTTTTTTTTTTTTACTTCATTGATCTGCTTCTTGAACTGTAATGTGTGAAACTGCATAGGTCTCCAGCAGTAAGCCTAATAGAGATGAGTAAAGCATAAAGATTATTTCATAACATGATGAACATTATTGAGCTTGCAATTACCTTGAATTTGACCCAAATGCATGGCTGGCAGAGCCATCACTGTTGCTAAAGAAAACTATTTTTCTTTTTAGCAGAAAATACTGGAAGGTGGACTTCTCACTGGTAAGATGGAATGTAAGCATTAGGAAGAGAGGTTAGACACTTTCAGATCTGAATGAAGCAGGTTTCCTGCTTTTTCCCCAACACACTTCATTGCTCTTTCCAAGGACTTTGGTGTTCCTCATAGGGCCATAGGGCGATGTGTGGTATTTACACATCAAGCATTCTGAAACTTATGTTGAGAAATATATCTCTCTGGATTTATCAATAAGCTTTTAGCTTGCTACTTAATTCTGCCTCAGTAGAATTTTATCCTTTCTTCTTTGCTGAGTCTGTACCAGTGCATAATGCAGGTGTTTGAGTTGTTGTTTGGATACAAGAATCAGCTCTTCAGTAATTATTTTCTAGTCCTTTAACATGCACCAGAATTCGGTCTGTGTCTGTAAGAATATTTTCTTTTCACTGTTGATGAGTCATAGCAATACTTTAAACTGCTATTTTTACACTCTATCTAAGCACCAATTTAAAAAACAGTTTGAGTGTCATTCTGTTCTGAGTTCTTCCATTTATTAAAAATATATTATCTCAACCATACACTCAGATATGCATGCTGCTACAGGCTTCAGGTGGAATTACCTCAAATATGCAAAGTTTACTAAAAAATGTTCTGAGGAGTGATAACAAGAATTTATATCTATTTATGTAGAGGTAATATTTCATTCTATCTGTATCAGGCTGATAAAATAGATGTGCTTCTTGGATATTTTTCCTAGTCAAACATGGAGACGTGCTACCACAGCTGTGCAAAGCTGAACAGTTTCAGTGTAACAATAAGCGCTGTATCCAGGATCGCTGGCGCTGTGATGGGGATGATGACTGTCTGGATGGCAGTGATGAGCATTCTGAAATTTGCTGTATGTATGCTTTTACATTTTAACCCACAATTCATACTTCATTTAAAAAAATGGAAACAAAATAATATAAGTCTGAGGGGAGTCAAACAAAAGTGATAATCCTTAAATCATTCATGTAAATCTTTCATTTTCTTCTTTTCCTGCATATAATAATAGTAGTCCTTTCAAATGACACTCGTGTACTCATTTCATAACATGGTACAAGAGCAGTCATCTTTTGGTTTGGCATCATCAGTTCTCATTCGTTAAATGGTGGTATTTTTTGCTTTGTTTCCCACTATTGCACTTTTTTATATGGATCATAGGATAATTCAGGTTGGAAGGGGCCTCAGAATATCTCTAATCCAACCTTCACCAAGCAGGGCCAGCTTCACCTCAACCTCTAGGAAATTGATGGAGCAATTAGTCCTGGAGCAATTAGTCCATTTCCAAAGACATGAAGGACAAGAAAGTGATCGGGAGTAGTCAGCATGGGTGTATGAAGGGGAACGTCATGCTTAGCCAACCTCATAGCCTTCTACAGTGATGTGACTAGCTCGGTGGATGAGCAAAAAGCAGTGAATGTTGTTTACCTCAGCTTCAGTAAGGCTTTTGATGCTGTCCGCCATAACATCCTCATAAACAAGCTGACAAAGGACGGGTTAGGTAAGTGGACAGTGAGATGGACTGGAAACTGTCTGTACGGCCAGGCCTTGGGGCTTGTGATCAGTGGCACAGTGTCCAGTTGGAGCTAAGTCACCAGCAGTGTACCCTAGGGGTTAATGCCGGGGCCAGTAACCTCTTCATTAATGACTTGGACAGAGTGTACACTCGGCAAGTTTGCAGATGATACGAAGCTGTGAAGAGTGGCTCATGCACCAGATGAGTGTGCTGCCATTCAGAGGAACCTTGACAAGCTGGGGAATTGGACGGAGAGGAATATGGTGAAATTCAGCAAGGAGAAATGCTGAATCTGGGGAGGAGTAACTCCAGGCATCAGTATATGCTGGGGACCACCCAGCTAGAAAGCAGCTTTGCAGACAAGCACCTTGGGGGTCAACAAGCTGACCATTAACCAGCAACGCACCTCATGGCAGAGGAGGCCAGGAACATCCTGGGCTGCTTTAGGAAGAACGTCGCCAGCAGTTTGAGGGGCGTGATCCTTCTGCTCTGCTCAGCCCTGATGAGGTCGTATCTGGAGGACTGTGTCCAGTTCTGAGCTCCCCAGTAAGAAAAAGATAGGGACTTACTGGAGCGAGTCCAGGAAAGGACCACTAAGATGATTAAGGGACTGGAACATCTGTCCCAGAAGTTGGGAGAGCTGGGAGTGTTCAGTCTGGGGGAAAAGGAAGGCTCAGGAGGGATCTTACCAATGTATATAAATACCTGATGGGAGAAGATGGAATGAAGAACAGGGAGCCAGGCTCTTACTAGTGCCCACTAGCAGGACAAGACTTAATGGACACAAATTGAAAAGCATGAAATTTTATCTCAACACAAGAAAACACGTTTTTTACTGTGAGGATAGTCAAACACTGGAATAGGTTGCCCAGAGAGGTTGTGGAATTTCTTTCTATGGAGATACTCAAAACTTACATGGACACGGTTCTGGGAAACCTCCTCTAGTTGGCCCTGCTTGAGCAGGGGATCAGGCTAGGTGACCTCAACAAGTCCCTTGCAACCTTAAACATTTCTGTGACTCTGTAATGTATTTCTTAAAAAACAAACAAAAACAAAAAACAAACAAAAAAAAAAAAACAAAACAAAAAAAAACAAAACAAAAAACCACAAACACCCCCCAAAAATCAAAACAAAACCAATAACCACAAAAAAACCCACCCCCCCCTTCCAGTTTTAAATTAGATGTACTTTGTCTTTAAAAATATACTTTTACTAGAGCTGTATTTTTTTGCTGTAGAGTCTCGATTTGAAATGGAAAATAATAGAAAACATACCAATTACGTATCTGTGTCATTCCTGGAAGATACTTAGGTAGCCTACTATGAAATGCTATTTCTATCATTAGATCATTTCTCTAAACCAAATCTCGTTTACTGAAATGATTTTTTTTTTCCCTATCAATTGTAGACATGAAGAACTGATACACTCTTCTACTGTGCAGCATTGTTCTATGTGTCTGAAAACTCTTATCATAGTCTCTCATTCTTATCTCTTTGAGACAGCTCTAATCTGTTCTTTTTTTTTCCAGTAGATTATGGGGTTTTTTAGATTTCATTGCTCTTTTCTGAACTTTGCCAAGGGATCCTTGGGTTGGATGTCCAAAACTGGATGTATGTCCTTCTGCTGAGGCCTTCGCGAAGCTGGTTAGGCTGAGAGAACGTGTTTGTGAGGGTTGATAGTCCTGTTTATGCATCCTTGGGTAAATCTTACCTGCTTCACACTGGCCTGATGTTGCTGATAGATACTGAGCTTGTGATCCTCTGTAATGCCGAAGTCATTTTCTGTATGGCTGTTACATAGCCAGTTTGGTTTTTTCCCTGCATTTATGTATTTTGATAGCTCCATGTAGTTGTCATTACTGATTTCAGTCCTAACTCTTTTCATTAGTCCAGTTCTGAATTGTATTATTTTAATACCAGGGATTCTTACACTTAAATAAGGAGCTCAACTAATAAAGACAGTGAGAAAGAAAATCTTTTGGCAGAGTTGACTTGATTCTCATTTAAATTAGTGTAATTTAGACCAATTCATTGATCAAAGCTTGTAATTCTGAGAGGATTTATACAGATATAAATGAAGTCATAATCTGGTCCCAAATCTGTATGTGATATATAGTTTAAGCGGCCAGTATGTCAACAGTAATCTCTTTTCAGCAGTTGCTATAGTAACTTCAGTAGTTCTGTTTGAGTTAGTCTGAAATATTTGCAGTTATGAATAGAATACATACACAACATGTTAGTAAACATGCACGACCAAAAATTTAACTACCATTTAAAACAATATCTATGTCTAGTATTGACATCAGATTTAAGAAAAAAAGTCTTCAATTTTTAATTTTATTACATGGATGATAACAGTTTTGTTCTCCAGTCACATTGCAAACTAGGTTGCTTCATAGTATTACGAGACTTGGAATACTTTTCTGCTCAGATTATTAATTAATCTTTACTTCCAGTTTTCCTGCACCTTCCACGCAAAACACTCATGAAGGGTTCATGTGTTATTGATCTCACACTCGCTCTGTGTTGTTTTCAATAGGAAGAATAGGTAGAAAGGTCAAAGATAAAAGCTACTGAAATGTCAAAGATAAGCCTGCAAGAAGTCCTTTCATTTTAAATACCGTTTGTTTCCAGATATACATTAAACTTTAAAAAAGAGACTGTGGATGGCTGAGTAGGTGGAAAATAGCTTGAGATTATTTTTAACCCAGCATTTGAAACTGTGTATAGTTTACTCCTCTTGTGTAGATCAAGATTAGCAAGATCTGCTAATAATAGGTCTTGTTACTAGCATAAAAACAGCAGGACATATATACTTGCTACAGCTGCAAGAGCAGGCCAATAGTGTTTGCATAATTTCTGTTCATTCAGTCTTCATCCTTCCCGTGATACTTGGTAGCTAGCAAAAACATGCTTGTGAGACACCTTGTTCACTTTTGAATACCAGAATTTTTTGTCAGTTTTACAGTGTGTTGCATATTTCACTTTTTGACACCTACAATTTCATGGTAAGTAAACAGCAGATCTATATGTGGCCATTGACAGCAATGTGCATCATTTTAGAAGCGTTTTATAACCTGCCCAAATCTCTGCTCACTGTGGTATAATATTTTGAATATGCACTTAGCAACTTGTATCTGTTCCCTTTGGTGATTTGTTTCATTTTGTTTATATGCACTTCAGTTTGCAAACCTTGTCACATTGATAAAATGTTATTGAGGACATTTTTCTTTAAGGAAATAGCAACATTGTAAAATGCTGCTACCTTTTATCACCTAGTAGTGGATAGAAGAGGGTCTCCATATTGACACTAGTATGATAGGAGAATCTTTACTATGTATTGTTTAATTTATGATTCAAGTACTGCAATATTTTTTAATTGAATCGTTTGCTGAACGATTTTTATATCATGGTGATTATGTATACGGGATAACCACACTAACTTCATCACCAGGGAATACCATTTAATGTATTTTCAGCTGTTTTTCTCTGATTATTTTCTTAGGGAAGAAACTCTCTTTTGTTTTTTTTGTCCCCAGTCAATCATAGTTGTCCTGATGATCAGTTTAAGTGCCAAAATAATCGCTGCATTCCCAAGAGATGGCTTTGTGATGGAGCTAATGATTGTGGTAATAATGAAGATGAATCAAATAAAACCTGTGCAGGTAAAAATTTTATTTGATTGTGCATACAAGTTCTCTAACTTCAGTTCCATAAACAGTTCAAGACTGCTCTGAACTGAACTGAACCAGTCTGCTACTACTAATCTGATTATTGCCATTTTAAATTCAGATTTTGATGCCACTAAGGCTGGAATATAAATTATATTTTACTTAATCCTTGTGCTTGACTGTGCTTTCCAAAGTAATTCAGCACTTAATCTATCCATATGGGTTGACTGTCAAAGTACTGCTTAGGTACAAACTTGTCCCTGCTAAATCTTTTTTGGCAGTTAGAATTTTGTTTGTTAACACGCTGTGATGAGTGCCATGTCACTAGTAAATTTTATTTTATGCTGACAAAAGCATAATTTGTTATTCAGTTTCCCCTTGGTAGCTTGAAATTGGTTTAATTTGTAAGTTATTAACTGTGTAGTGGATTTTTAAGGAAATACCAAAATGAAGATTGTTTACTTATTCCACTGCAATAAATCACAGATTTCCAAGTCTGTCCTTTGCTTGTATGGAAGTGATGTTTAGTGCTGGTCAGTAGAGTACACTAAACAGTCATTAAATATCTGATGTACAAAATATTAGACATCAATAAGCTGACAACTGTTTTAAACTGAAATGCAGTGATAGACAGCATACATTGCGTATTAAAATATTCCCTGAACTCATTTTCCTGTATTTAAATTTTCATATGTGTAATAACCTGTTCACTTTGTTACTTGTGCGGTTTGGCTAAAAGCCCTCTAGTGCAAATGCAGACCTAGAGTGTCCATATAACCTCTGCAGCGTTGTTGTGGATTGTAATACATCCTGATATCCTTTGATACTCAACCGTTTGCTTGTAGGATACAGTCTGATTTGAAGACCATATTTTGCATCCCTATGTCAGTTGGCTGTGGGTTGAATTTTGTATTCTTGTTTTTCCTTTTGTTCCTGCAGTGGCAAATGCTATTCATGTTTAAAAAAAATACTTCTCTGAAATATTTTAAACTTCTATTCTTCTATTTTATTTTGGGCTATTTCTATGAAGGAAAAGAAAAATGGTAATTGAGAATAGCAAATGAAGAAATATTCTTTTGGTTATTGGGGTTTCTGATGTATCAGTCATTTTATTAAGGTGTGGAATCGCATATAGATGAACTCTAAAAGCTTAAATTTGGAATAAAAATCTGTGTCACTAACACTGGCCTTGTAGTTACGGGTGCACATGTTGAATAAACAAAATTATAAGTAATGTCAGTTTTATATGTTAAATTTTTATTGAAGTTTTACTGTTCATCAGCTTTCAAAGTAATTTATGTAGTTACATAGCATGACTTCTTTTAGTCATCTTTATTTCTTCGGAAGAAAGACATACATCGTTTCCTTTAATGGGTCATTACAGTTGCATATTTGCAAAGGCAAAGATTCTGAGAACAGTGAGGCCAGGCACATCACACATATGCTATATTACCATTTTTCTGTGTAAATATGAATCTCACTAGATCATTGTTTGTTATGAAATACAATTTGTTAATATTCCAATTGTAAGTTAGACACTCTTATGCCCTGATTTTTTTGTTTACTTCAACTCTAGCACTAAAGTTATTTTATCAAACACTAATGCTCTTCTACCACCTAGTTTTGTATAATTACATATAAAACTTCATGCTCTTACATGTTGAAGAAACCACTAAGAATTCTGCATAACAGAGGTAGGACTGTAGAACACAGTCCTGCAGATGACCTCAATTTTCTGTGAAATCAAAGGAGGTGAATGATGTTTAGTCAATTTTGGTAAAATGTGCAGCAGGCCAGGAGATGCCCTCCAGGCTTGCAGCTTCTACATACAGACATGCAACAAGAGACCTAACACATTTAGTCCATTTCCCTTGCATTTTTGGAGTGTTTTGTCTTGACAGCAAGAACCTGTCAGGTTGACCAATTTTCTTGTGGGAATGGACGCTGCATTCCGACATCATGGCTATGTGACAGGGAGGATGACTGTGGAGATGAAACCGATGAAATGACATCCTGTGGTAAGTAAATTTTCTTTTGGGGAGAAAAGTAAAATTATTCTATGAAAAGTTAAACATATAAGGATCTCTTTTCATGTGAACTGATGGATGTAAAAAGTATGAGGGGCCTTTTTGTTTTTATATGAACTAATAATATTCTTTCTGAAACGGCAAATATAATTTGTTTGATTAATAAATAAACCCAAAGCACAGGCTGCATTTTCTATTAATGAGTTTTTAACTACAATACCAAATATGCAGATCAGTTGACTTAACACTTTTCTAATTTACAGCCCATTATCAAATACTGTCACCCTCAAAAATTGATATTTATCTTGGGCTCATACCTCTTCACATGGGCCCCCTCAGCATATTCTAGATGTCAATAAAATCAGACTGTTTCATGTCTGAACAGAAGGATATTTTGATGATGTATTTTTCAGAAAAAATTAGTCTTTCTTGGTTATATAATGAGAGAGTATCAGCAGCTCTGCTGATTGCTGCTTTACTGAGATATGCAGAGAGAGGTGCACTCTCTTTAATCAGCTACTTCCAAACAATTAAGGTTTTTTCTAAGTCAGCGTGACTGCCTTCATCTGTTTGGCAGGTCACAGGTAACTGCTGTGAGTCTGAGAGCAAAAGGGTCAATGAGCTGTCTGCAAAATATTGTATCAGGGTGTTCCCTGTTTACAAGGTAATATTTGTGATATTATTTCACTTACTAATATGAATTAGTAAGTGTGTCGCAATATAATAGGATATGTTTCTGAAATGACTTTTCAAGAGTTTTCAAGAAAGAATCCTGACTGATTATTGTCGTAGCATCAACCATATAAACATGAAGTGACAGGTTGTGCACAAAGAAATTAAAATCTAAAGTGTACTATATTTTTCTCAGATATAGCTGATATTCTAACTTGATTCACTGTTACAAAAATGTATTGTTTCTTAATCAAAATCAAACTATGAAAGCAATGTAGTTGATAAAACACTACCTTTTTTTTTGCTTTTTAAAAACTTCTTACTGCTGTAAACCTTTTCAGTAGAATTATTAGAGTTCTATTACTGATAGTAGTTTTTTCTGCAAAAAATCTCAATACCTATGAAGCACTTGCAGTGGACAGCGAGAAAAAAATAAAGTAAATGCATAAATGAAAGTCATAGGCTGACATTGTGATGCCCTGTGTTCTATAAACATAAATCTCCAGGGCTTCAATTACCAGAGAATCTATGGAAGGCAACATGTAGGATCCAATCAGTAAATCCTGTTGATCCATAATCCCTTAAATTTGTTTAATTTTTAATTATTCATGACTGGCAACCAGCTAATACCATTAGTTCAGTTTACATTGTTACTTTTTAAGTCCATATATAATTCTCAGCATCTCCTTTTCTATAACTGCATTCAAGATTTCTGTAAATAGTTGTTACATTTCCTGGAATGTTCACCTGCTTTCTCTTGCCTTCTTTCTTATGACTTTCTTCTTCTTTCTTCTTTTAATAGTGATATAAACCAGAAAAAAAGAAAGCTAATTTTATATTGACAGTAATTGATATCTGATCAGTTACTTCAAAACAGATGATGTATTTGATAAAATCTAAATCCACATAAAATCATTATGTCAGTGAAAATGAGAATATTATTAAGGTAGACTTCTAATTGCCATACTTCAAATTGGGTAAGTTCTCGTGTGTACAGAGGTAGAATTAGGTGATCCCAGTGGACTCGCTGTATTTTGCAGTCTCTGAAATTATAACATTCTATGTAATGGTACAGCATGGCACTTGGTACTAGAATAGTTTATCTGACTAACTGTACCTTGTGTTCTTAGACACCTTATCAATATACAGATATTAATGTCATCTTTTTAATTTCTTCCCATGTCTTTTGTATGGTGTCCTGTCAGCTGATCTGGAATATTTCTTCAGATCATTTAATCAGCATTTATTTCACCTGCTGTTTTTCAGTTTGGCCAAACTTTACATAGTGTTTCATGGTTTAGAATCTTATTTATTTATCCTCAAGCACTGTGGTTGTGCAAATGTGTCAAATACTTCTTTTTTCATTCTGTCTTATAATTTGATGGCTAATGGACACACTAATGGCATTTACTTAGCTATTCTATTTGTTGGTATGTATTTTCTTCTATGAAGCAGTTTAAAATTCTTCTTGTATTTGCAAGTTTTTTATATTAAAGATAAAATCATGGTTTGCTTTTTGTTACCATTACAAATTGCTGATTTTTAACTGCACCGGTCTTCAGCTATGAATAACTTTTGGCTCCTATTGATTCAAGAACTTAAGCATACTTATATTGGTGTATAGCTGGGATGAGCAGGACTGGAAAGATGATGTCAATATCATAATGCATACGCTTTTTCTTAAGATACAACCAGATTTACTAAGAAGCATGACATTTCCGAAGACAATTTGAAAAGAGACCCTCCTTATTTTTCTACTGCTTTCCTAAAGGAAATAAGACTTGTGGTTATTTTTGGTGTCCATCTGTTTATCAGTTCATTGTCATACCATTTGCACTCAATAACAGAAGGGTAAAAGAAGTATCAAAGAACCGGAGCTTTTATAAGGCCGCTGGATAGCAGAGAGAAATGAGATTGGTATCCACACTGTGGAGAGACTTCACTGTGAGCTCAAGAGGCACCTTTCTTGTTTTGTCTGTCTGCAGAGCAATCAGCACAGGGATGGCTGTGAATCAGCTACAGGATGTGCATTTCTTTGCGAAACAGGGAAAGGAAAGGAGTACTGGGGATACCATAGGGGCAATGAGAGGAAGTATTGTGCCTGTCCTTTAGGATGTGAGAAGGAGCTGTGGATGATGGCGGAGGCTGGGACTATGAGAAGCAAACATTGGAGATACTGCAAAACATCCTTGGAGAGACTGTGGTGGGACGAGAATCATGAGATGGGGGTGGTGGTGGTGAGGGTAATCACAATTAATTTCAACGTGTTAATGGTATGAATGCACATACCTAGCTATGTCGTTGGTTTTAGAAGAAAAACAAGTCTGAAAAAATTCGAGTTGTTCTATGCGAAACATATTAGACAATTATAAAAACAAATCTCTGTGTGTAATATAGATGAGTCTCTACTTTACAAATTATATTGTCTCAGTTTTCTACTAATTTTACTGGAATGCTTGGAGGAAATGATTGTAAATACTGACATTTTAATTTTGGATTTTATTATGTCACTGTACAATAACTTTATTTCTTGACTGTTCTTTTGCTTGGTACTCATTTTATAGTCTTCTATTTCCTATCTTTTACTGGCAGTGTTACTGCAATTGGAGAACTTTTTTAATGTCAACAAAAATGTTGAAAATATGGTTTGTATCAGTCATCAAGCTATAATTAGTCATAAATATTAGCATGCTTAGTGGCAAAGACAGCCCTGGTCTGATGAGAATACAGGACCATGTCATATGACACAGAATAATGCATTTCAGTGGTCCGTGTTGAGAAAGGATAGGGTTTGGACCAATATTTATAGTTAAAAGCCTTTTTATCCTCTCTTTTTGGTGTCTCACCTTTTTCTCCTCTCCAGATTAAGTATCTGGCAGATGCAAATGTTTGATACAATACACCTGTGTAATTTATGCATATAGAAGAGTGGAAGAATATTACTAAAGAGGATATACATTAAATAGTTTTTATTTCTTCTTGAACACTTTCACAGAATTCCCAACATGTGAGCCACTAACTCAATTTATATGCAAAAATGGAAGATGTATTAGCAGCAAATGGCTCTGTGATTCAGGCAAGTATCAAGTGTTCGATATCTGAAATGAATATGGTAGATATTACATAAATATTGCTTTGATATTCACTCTTTTCTTCTGAGACTGATATTGCCAGTTTGGCTGGTAAGTGGTCAGAGAATAAATACAGTATTTTTAAATTACTGACCTGACCTAGAAAGCAGCAGTATTGGAGCTTCATATAGGGAATGATGCAGTGGATATAGTAAATTACAAATAGTATATTCTGTAGAATGAAGTGTGATGCAATCTTTTGTTATTTTTTTTTTAAAAAAAAAGCTAAGCTATTGCATATGAAAGTATTTTCTACTTTTAGAAAACAAAATAGTTCCAGTGACCAAAATACCTAATTTTTTGTTGTGCGTGGGCAAGTTTAATTTAATTAATAGCATCTCTCAAGAGGGAGGGCCAGTAAGACTTTACAATGTAGTTATTTCTTTTGTCTGAAAGAATACATATTTGAATGACAGCTGTTCAAATGAATCTTTTCTCAGAGCTTGTGATGTGGGACTGATGTCATGCCAATCCGAATAACATGGGGTTGGTTCTTCATCCACCATAGCATTTGATATTACTGTAATTTTATGAGGCTGTCAGGAATTCATAGCTGTAAATGGACAGATTCTGCAAATTATCATAGTGTACTTACTGAAATTCTGTGCAAGGAGACTCTTTAGTGTTTACCTAACATATTTATCTTTTCCTTCCCTTGGCGATCACATTCAAATTATAGGAATTGCCTTAAGGTTGTTGTAATGACTACAACATTAGAGTAATGGGAAACTACATTCCACCCTTATTTATGTGCTGCCATCTTTTTCCACCTTGCACTGTTGCAAGTGCGTGGAAACAACATTTGTAATACTGTTGAAAAGAAATTCTAACATCAGATTTTCGTTTTGGTTTATATGAAGATCTTTGTGTGTGTACTTAACTGTCTAAGTTAACTTAATGAATCACTGAGAATAAAGTAAAACCACTGTGTTTGGAAGCCTGTGTAGTTACACAACTGAATAGAATCATAGAATCATAGAATCATTAAGGTTGGAAAAGACCTCTAAGATCATGAAGAAGAAGAAATGAAGAAAATCTACAGCCTCCTCATGCTTGCTGGTGTCTGTGATTGAATAACTGTGGATAAGTGTAAGTGGTTAGACTATCCAAAACGAAAGAGAGTCAAGTGCTGTTGGTAAATTAGAGTTAAGGAATTACTTGCATTAGAAATAATTTTACCATATGCCTGTGGGCAGTAGACATACTATCTTATTTACTGCACGTTATTTTTCTCTTGCCTTTTTGGAAATATCCTTTTCTCCTCACATCTTTTATTCAGATTTTTTATCTTTTAAAATAATAAAAAAAATTAATATTTGCAGATGATGACTGTGGTGATGGAAGTGATGAACGAGGCTGTGTTCACTCATGTTCTGCTGATCAGTTCAGATGTTATAATGGTAGATGTATCCCAAGTCATTGGGCGTGTGATGGTGACAATGACTGTGGAGATTTCAGTGATGAAACCAAAACAAACTGCAGCAAGGAAGGTTAGCTATTTTTTTCTTCTCACATTTTAATACTTATAAATACAGAGAATACTTTATTATAAATACAGAGAACCTGTCTTCAGTCAATGGAAAAAGAGAAAATGCTTTTAACCTTGGTAAAGGTTGGAATGGAAAATATGTCAAGTGTAATATGATAATACAGAAGTGTATCATAGAAGAAGAATGCATTTGAAAACAAAATGGGTATTATACTGAGATAAGTTTTGTAGTTTTACTTTACTGAATTTTGCTAAACATGATGTTTGTCCGTTTACAGAGATGCATGCTGCCTGGATAAAGAGACAGTAAGCAGCATTCCTTAAGTTGCCATTTATATTTTCTGGGTTTTTTATGCAGTAACACTCTCATTTTTGTGTGATCCAAATTACTGGGTTGGGGTTTTTTTTGTAATAGTGTTACTGAAGCATAAAAATGTTTTAACAAACTACAGTCCATTTAAATGCCATACATTGTATTTATTTGGGTGGGGAGAGAAGAGGAGGATGCTTGTAGTAAAGGATAAAGAATAATCAGATAAGAATGAGGGAATATTTATCTCATACTTTTCTCATTGTGATTTTTCCACAACAAAGTAATTGTACACAATTTTATTGGTTCTTTTTTCATGAGTTTATATTCTAAATCTAGCTGCAGACGTCAAATGGATGAATTAGCAGAATGCTGTGCATGAGTAGTGTAAAGTCCTTAACTTTTATATATTTACAAAATTTATTTTTATTATTATTATTTATCTGTATCAAAATAATTGGTCTGGAACTAAGCTACTCACTTTCCCTTCTGTTTACCTCCACCTCAGACCTTAAAGTCCTGCTCTGCCTTTTTATACCTACCATATTATGTTGGGATTTGCACCACTGTCTCTGAAATAGCACTGTTTTACTATCAGTTCATACATCTTCTATGTCATGCTCTGCTACATGATGTACACTTGTCCAGCAACTTGTCTTTGTTTTATTTACAATAGAATGCAAGAATGCAGGTTATTTAGGGAAAAAAGCAACGAGGCAACTTTTAATAAAATAAATCATATATTTATAGACAGTGCCATAATATTTTTTTCAAATAATACTTTTTGGTACAAACAGGAATGTATAAGTTTATCATTAATTGAAAGTACATGTTATTGTCATTTATATGTTATGAAATACTGGAAATACAGTGGTAATACTATGGGAAAAAGAGGGCAAGGATAGAATTGAAAATACTTAGAGAATTAAGTATGTGATGAATAATTAAAATCATATAGTTATTGTGTTTTGAAACATTTAAGACTGATTCTATAGCTGCTCTGAACTGAAGTTCATTGCTGTGGAATTCAGAAAGGCTACAACTAGTCTGCCAGTGCTGTAATAGCACACGCCAAACAGGTGTCGGGGCCAGAACTCTTGTGTCAGTTAGAGCAGAGGTGTGACCTGTCATGTTTTGTGAACTAGGAGATGGACCTTGTTGAAAAAAAGAGGAGAATGAAGGACGAGGAGGGAATGTAGCTTGAAGGTGAGAGGCAGGGCTTACGAAGCACCAGGAAGGCTTCATCAGCCTTGGCCCTCTTTACATCTCCAAATTCATTCTTGTCTGACAGCTGTGCAAAAAAGAAAAAATATTGGTATTTACCTTGAGACTGCGGTGGAATGGAGAGTGAAGGGAGTGAGCAGGATAAGAAAGAGCTTGTGTGAAGCTTGTGTTGGAGTGATGAGTTAGAAAACAATAGTGAGTTTTGAGTGTTATACCTGGGGACTCTGATTTTGGCTTTGGTTAGGAAGGGGGATCCTAAGTCATTGTAGACTTGGCATGGAAAAAACTCACGTGAGTAAGTTTTTCAGTGTAATTCTTATTTTTTCCAAGAAACTCCCTCTCCTGGAAGATGCAATGGGAAGGAATTTCAGTGCAGTCCTGATGGGAACTGTGTTCCTGAGTTGTGGCGCTGTGATGGAGAAAAGGACTGTGAGGATGGTAGTGATGAAAAAGGCTGTAATGGAACTATACGACTATGTGATGAAAAAACAAAGTTCTCCTGCAAGAGTACAGGTATATGCTTGCAGATATGTTTTGCTCTCACTTACTCATTGTGTGTGTGTGTGTGTGTCTGTGTGATTTGATCACATATTTGAATACTGCTTTTAATGTTTAATACTACTGAGGTGATGTTACTTATTGTACTCATACCAGGAAGATTCCCAACCTGTTTTTTGATTTACAATATAAAATGGATGGGTTTTGAGATTACTTAAAGCTGAAACTCTTCTGTATGATAGTACATCAAACCAAATACTTAAATGTAGCATTTGTACTTCAATGTACTTAAATGTACTTCAAAGTCCAGGTATTTTCCTTCATTTTACATCTTTGGCCCTAAAAGTAAGTTGATTGAAATTGTATAAAGTAATTAGCTAAAAAACTTCAAAGAATTAGAACGGCAGCACTGGAAATTCAAACCACAATATTGGAAAAAAAAAACATTCTCTGAGAGTGTTTAAAAGCAAATTTTGCTAAGTATACTTCATTAAAAAATGTGAAAAGAATGTGACAATCTTTACATGAGGATATTTTGCAAAATAATGCTTAGATGGAACATTTTCTTAAGGGACAGTCCAGTTAAGGAAGAAATTAATATATGTCAGCATTGTATGAATATTTTTACAATTTCTTTCAAAGCTTAATGAAATATTGGGGTAAAATAACCTTTAAAAACAAAATTTAATTCAGGATATAATAAGTAGTAATATTGTTGCCATTAGGCAACTGCAATTATTACAGGAAAGGAGAACCCATTCTAATGCCTGTGTTATAGCTAAGCATGATAAATGTTGCAGTCTAGTTACGTGAGCTCTGTCCAAAAGTATTTGTGTATGGATACGGTAAGATACAGATTTATTCAAATCTGTAGTGTGAACAGAGTTCATTTTTAATACGTGAACTACTTTAGGATGTCTTAGAAATCCTTGGAGGTTTGCTGCTACTTGGATTTTATAGAAATTATAATGTCCAGGTAAATAAATATGGAATATTGAATTTCATCTAAAACAAAACATTTCCTTTTATGTTCTTACAGTTTCCATAAAGATGTATAAAACAAGTAGCTGTTAAATGAAATAGCTTCAATAGGTAAAAAGGGATTATTCACTTTTAATAGAATGGTCTGTTCCCTGAAACAGGCTGATAGAAACCCTGAGACAGGAAATACACTTCTTCCTGATGCTGTCTTTTTCCTAGTGCTTAAAAGGTCTCAAACTAAGCTGCCTCATTACACACTTACCAATGTTTACAGTTGTGCGCAAGGAAGGCAATATCTCAGTCAGTTTACAGGATGAAGGATGAAATGCGACTTCTCTAGCTGCCACATATAAATGCAGCAAAAAAATTATTTTCATCAAACATTTGCTAAATTCAAGGGTATATATGGCTTCGATTTAGAGGAAAATGCAATCATGCTTGTTGGTTGTGTGGAAACATCACTTTAGGAATCAGTTGTGACAGTTTCATCCATAATTTTTTTTCTTTCATTATTTTCCTTCCATCAGTCCTGGAAGGAGCCAAGCTGCTGTTCTGGAGGAGGCATGTTGGTAATGCATTAGAACAGAAAACAGAAAAAGCAAATTTTTGTTTTGCTGCTTTTCATTTTAATTCCATATGGTGGGACAAATGACTAATAATGGTTTTATGAGAAATAGCTTCTGTCATGATCCTCTCAGGTTTCAGAATAAACGTCATTTTCTCTATGGATTATTCTAAAGAAATAATACTGTCTGGCTTCCACATTTATGAGAATTGTTCCGATGAGGAGAAATTGGCTAATTCTCCCCTTATAGATTGCTAGGTGGTGGCATCTGATTTCCTAATACAGAATATGATGGGTCTGGGTAGGAACGTGTGTATGTGGGGAGGCGAAACAGACAACACATTTTGAGGGAAATGACAGTTGGTGAGAACAGTAATGGTGAAATGTTACTGCCCACTTATTTGCTTACTTCTTTTTTGTTTTACGGCTGTAAATGGTAGCTGTGGGGTCTTTCCTTACTATAGTTTTTGTTGGCTCTGGTTAATCTGTCACAATGCCACAGGCATGTGTGCCATGTTACAATTACAGCATTTGTCAGCCTTCAGCCAAATGTGATTTTTCTGCTTATCATAATGGTGGTCTCAAGAACCCATCATATCCAGCCCCTTTTCTGATATGCACTTAAGATTATCCAATAGAGGATATTGTATAACTTACATAGATAGCCTTTTAGTAATTTGCCTCTAACAGTTGAACATTTTTTCCTAATAAGTCATCTGAATCTTTGCTGCAAGCTTAGTTGATTCTCTTTAGCTTTTCATATGTCTTCTGTCATATGTCTCCTTAACTGCATTTTTTGCTGAATAAACAAGTTGTTGTTTTTTTTTTCCCCCTCGCATGTCTTCTATTTTTATTTTATATTTTTAAACCTTTATTATTTTGGTTTGTCTCACTGGAACTGTCCGACCTTGAGTATCCAAAGTCAGCCAAAATGCTGCAGGGCACTTCAGTTAACAGATTTCAGAATGACGTTTCTAATTTTTTCAAGAACATCACACGGTTGTTTGTGGTGATGTGTGATGAAAAATATACTAGAGTTTGCGCAGCAGTAGAATATGAGATGCAATAACTACGTGATTGAGATTGACTACTCTTGGGCTGATTCTAGCCAGTTATCTTCTGCTTTTAAATTAGATTAGAATTCTTTTAAATTAGACTAGACTAATTTAGATTAGACTAAAATCCAACTTCCTATTTTAAATTCTGATTCTGTCCTCCAAAAGTTATTACAGGCATGAATTTCAACTCAGTTTTATGTACTACATAAATCTATCCTTTTTATTCTATCTTCCTACTTTGCAGTTAGTAGTACTGGACCAAGAGCAGAATCTGTGCAATCTCACTTAAAAAATCATCCAATTACTATAATGATCATAATCAAGTACTTCTGTGAAGACAAATGCAAAAGAGCCATGAATACTTAAGTTTAGTAAGCAGTAGATCTTAACTGTGTTGTATATTTGTCATACTTACTGCTTTTTTTATTTCTTTCAAGAAGCAATTAATTTTATATCTTACCATTTTTAATGCTACCCTGTGGGCTTTTATTTTGTACTTCTTTTTTCTCACATGTTAATAATATACTAGAGGGAAAAAAAAGATGAGGGAAGAAGTAGGATTTCTTTGGAATGGAAAATAAGGATGTACACAGAGAGGAAATAAAGTCAAGGAGTGATCATAGTGATACTGGAAGAAGAGAGCAGCAGCAATAGTACTATCTGGATGGGGAGTGTAAGTCAAGACACAAGTATGTGACAAGTAGAGAAGAATGGAGAAGTTGATACTTCTGGAGGCAGGCTGGGAAGGAAGGGTTTTTGAGAAAGAATTGTGTGAGGGCTGATGAGGAGAAAGGGTTACTGTGGAGAGATATGGCATGAGAGGAGTTTTGGAAGAGAAGAAAGTATAGTAAGAACATAAGAATGGGAAGCATGGAGGAGTTCAAAGGGTGGGTGGAAAGGATATCAGTCATAAGGTGGCTTTATCAGCATTGCTTCCAATTGTTCCCTGCCTGCTCTGTCTCCTCTCTCACTTTTAGATCTTTAGAGCTGCACATCTTGTACAACGACTTTAGTAATCTTTTTGAACATAATGATGGTTCAGAATGATGAAATTTCTGACTGGAGTGGTGGATTCAGTTGACATTAAAAATTTAAATAAAAAGGAACCACCACAGCAAGTAAACTAGAAAACGATATATGTTGTTCCAATACCGTTTTTATCTTCAGTTCATGTTATCATTGTTTTCTGTGGTAACAGCTGTCTTCTTTAGGCCCTGAAATTTTTTATTCTGTCTCATCCAGGCGACATTTATAAACATCTGCTTTCTACTAAAAGCTTTTAAATACCAGAAATGACCATGTTCTTGAAACAAAGTAGTTCGGTCTAAGTCTCAGGTTTGTTCTACAAGACAAGCAAGATCATTGACCATCACGACATTTTGTTAAATATGTCAGATTAGAACATTCTTTCATTTTGATAGGAATGAGACTGAGTCCATTCTATAGGTTAGGAAGGCATTACAGCTTTAGGCAGTAAGAAGTAACTCTAAGAGGAAACTGAATGCAATTAACACTCCACCAAAGTAGTTTTCCTACAGTTGAATATATAATTAGTTGAAAAACTTCCTGGGCTCAGTATCCCAACAAAGACTGAACAGTATATAAAAAGTTAATTCTGTTGTACTTGCTAGTATTTGTAGGAAATAAAAAATGTTGGAGAAGCATTTGGATCCGGCTTTCCCACATACTTGTTTCTTCAGAACTTCTGATTCACTACTTTACACATATTTCTTCTGTATTACACAAAAGAGCTATGGAAAGGAACTGATATATCCATTGAGGCAATTAATTTGTGATGGAATTTTACTAAAAAGGTTCCTGGAAACCAAAAATGTGAATTGCAATAACAGGCAATAAAGCAAAAATACTTCAGTGAGTTTTAAGTAATGATTTCAAGACAGTCATAATACTTCATTAAGTCCATCTCTTTAGAATTTTTGGCAAAGATTAATTCCTTGTAAGTATATTCTACTTAAGGACATGTCATAGCTATCATAGTGGAAGATGAATCCTTTATTATAAAATATATCTTCATTAAGGTAAGAGAAAGGCAGGAAAACTGATTTGCTCTCTAAACATTTGTATGTATAAAAGATTAAAAAACAGATTAGAAGCTCTACTGGAAGGAACGTCAATTTACTCTGGGATCTGGTTAATGGTGTTTTTCATTAGCTTTCATTCAACTGCTGTGTTATAATAATATATAAAATCATTTCAAGTTAATAATGAATATGGACACTCTTTTCGAAACACTTGTGATTGCATGTAAGGATGAACTGCATACATATCATACATAAAACTTTGTTTTCTTGTGTCTGTGCAATTCTGTCTTTTCAGTGTAGGATATTTGGGACTTTGACCATTATAGAAAATGGTGAAAGCTTTTCATTCTAACTGACACCGCTCCCTGTTTAAGTGTTCCAGGTGATTTTGCACTGTTAAAATTGTTTTCTGTTGTTTGAAACCACACTCACTGTAGTATGATCCTTCTTGCTTTTCTTCACCGAAAGTGGAAGCAGTCTCACATTTGCCTTGTGAGATGCTACAGAAACATATTTCTTTCATTGTTGTTGTTTCACTGTATTTTATACCAGTGTCATTCTGTGAGGACGACGGCACCCTTTCCTTTAAAAGAAGACTAAAATATCAAATGAAAACCATTACGCTAATCTTAAGCAAATATTTCCTTTAAAGGAAATTGAAATCTGCTGCTGTATTATGGCAGACAGTAGAGTTACAGTTAGGGACAGTTGGTACACTGTGTGGACAGCTGTACAGAATCTATTTTGAGGTGGTTTTATATTGAACTGTGTCATGGGTGATAGAGTAAAAGACAGCCTGTAGTGAATTTGGCACTGATACGTATTAAAGAACCAAGGAGATTAGAGTTTTACCCTAGTTGAATATTTCACACACTCACTCTCTTGCTTCCCCCACAAAGTCATAATCAGTCTCGATTTTTCTATTGGGAAGATTGCTGCTAAACTGGGAAGGTTGGGCAGAAAGTCGTGTCAGTTCACGCTGTGCAACAGTTAGCAGTCACCAGTCCCAGGCATAACCAGCCAGTCCCTGGGCATCCACTAGCATTGCTGTCGATGAGTCCACACTTTTCCAGCATCTTCCTTCCCGTTCCAGCCTGATTTTCTCTACCTAAATAGTTTATAGGCAGAAACACAGTGCAAGATCAGCTTCCTAACCTGTGGTTCTACCTGTTAGAATCATAGAATCGAATCATAGAATTATTTAGGTTGGAAAAGACCTTTAAGATCATCAATCCAACCGTAAATCTAACACTGCCAAGTCCACCACTTAACCGTGTCCCTAAGTGCCACATCTACATGTCTTTGAAATACCTCCAGGGATGGTGACTCATCAGAGACATTGTCTCTTTATTAATTGGAGAATAAAGTACATGCCACTTCTGTTCAGTTCAGGTGTTATCAAAATTTACAACTAGCCTCTAGTCGTTGTATCTGGCAAGTCACAAGTTTATGCATGAGAGTTGAAGAATAGCTTGGGACAGGAGCACACATACACACGCACACCTGTAAGTGGTGGCATTCACAATCTCGGTTATTTTTCACCTGTTAAAATCCCTGGCTTGGGTGATTCTAATTTAATACCTGTATGTTTTTTAAAGATCATAAACCCTTTCTCAGTCAAGAGACTGTCTTGCATCTCTAAACATTGATGGTCAGCACAAAAGTGGAAATTCATTTTCCCTGTTTGAGGAGTGTAGAAAATGAAGCCTGGTTTGATAAAACTGAAATCATGAAGAAATTTCATCTGCTGTAGTTGTTTTGTCTAAAAGCTGATAATTTTATCTGACATAATCTGGGAATGTATTGTGTATACTTCCTAGAAAGATTTTTGTTTCTCAAACCCATGCTAATAGAAAGTCATATATTGAAACATTGCTCCTATGGAAGGTTGTTGGAGTAGAAGATAAAGGAAGAGAGATGAAGAAAAGCAGAAATTAAAAAAAAGTTAAAACATTTTACTATAATTCGGTATATTTAACAGATTATGAGGATGTGTCCTGCCTGTATGCAGTTCTGTTCAGCATAGAAATAATTAGGATTGATGTTGTTTGGAAAATTAGACTGTCAATACTGATGTGGATGATGCTTCAGAGTATAAGTACAAGTTGGTTTCTTTCTGTTCATCTAAGAGAAAAGTACTATTAATAGAAAAGCATAATAAAAAAAAAAATCTGTGTAATATTACTGAAGGTTTTTTCTAAAGTTTGCTTCCAGTCTGATTTCCTGTGTTTATTGTCTCTTTTCTCCAAGGGAGATGCATTAGCAAAGCGTGGCTATGTGATGGCGATATTGATTGTGAGGATCAGTCTGATGAGGATAATTGCGAGGGCTATATGTGTGGACCACCAAAATACCCTTGTGCTAATGATACCTCCATCTGCCTACAGCCTGAGAAGCTCTGCAATGGGAGAAGAGATTGTCCTGATGGATCTGATGAAGGCGATCTTTGTGGTACTTCTTTTAGACATGTTTTCCTGATTATTCTTGATACTGTTTGTCACAACACTTACTGTCAGAAAAAACAGTTCTCATGTTAATCTTACTGAGATTTTATCACGGTAGCCTATGTGAGGATTTTTATTTAATTTAAATCATACTGGTTTTGCGCTTGAAGTATTAGTTTTCTTCAAATAAGGGATAACATAGTTCCTTAGGTAAGTCTTTCATTTCCTAACCCTTTAAAATACTCCTGGAGGTAAACAATTTAAAAGGCTCTGGTATATATGAAAGGATTTAAGCTAATTTGCAGTTCTCTCAAACTGCAGAAGCTTGATTTGATAGAATCCTGTCAGTACGTGCGTAGGAGTTCATGAAGGCATTGGGATGACTAGGAGGAGTTAACATGTTTCCCTGATGGTGGTGTTGAAAGGATTTCATGGCATGTCAGACAGTGTAGGTTATCTCAGCAAAATTGTATTCAGTATTTGGAAAAAAAGTACAAAAATAATTTTACAAATTTATAAATCTGACAGAAGTGTAACAGATAACCTAACTGAATTATTATAAGATATATGCAAAGATAAAATGAACAGATTTTAAAAGAATCTACAGCAGTAGTATTGTACTGTAGTGATGGTTTAGGGATAAGAAGTGAAACATGGTTTGTAGGAAAAATTTAGGTAATTTTATAGTTCTTTTTTATTATATCTACAATTTACCTTTCCCCACTGACCTTGCTTTGCATAAAATGTTTTACAATCTCCAGCATTCTGTTACAAAGCATTTGGAGATGTTTACAAGCATTTTCACCCTCTAGGATCTATCTTTACTAGGACAACCAGCACTGCGCTGTGCTGAGTCACCTGAATTGCTTTAGCATAGGAGACAGAGTTCATTGGCTGGGCAACAGCTGCTGCAGGGTATAGCAGAGAGATCTTTACACTGTCCTGCTCTGTTGGCCTGCAACAGAGGGGATCTTAAATTCAGTGTTCCTCTGGAATATGTTCAGACCTAAGTCCTCTGAGAGCTACATATGAATCCCATGCTGTCTAGACTCCAGGTGAAAGAAATTGTAGCGTAAGGTCATTTATATTATTTGTATGCTATTTCTGTGTTTGGACAATTATCTTCCTACTAGTAGTAGCCTATTTATGACACCTATATCCTGTTGGATACTGTATAGGACCAAGCTTGATTTTTAACGGTTGTTAAAACTTTTATATGGTGTGTTATTAGTCAACAAGTATTTCAGCAGTTGTTAATTATTTAGTTTTAAAACATACCTAAGCATAAACTGAAGGACAAATGTGGGATGTTGGGCAACACATTTGCATGTTAGACACATTAAGGAGCTTCATCCTTTTTTTGTCATGATAAAAATACCACACAAAAAACCAAACTTGAAATCTGAATGAAGGACTGTTAGAAGGGCTTTTTTTTTTTTAAGTGGGAAAGAAATAGTTCTTCTGTAGAAAACTGTTGTGTTTTATACATCTTATCACAAGTGAGCAAGGCTTTCAGAGACTTGTTAGAATCAAACAAAATAACTAAAAGACACAAATAGATTAAAAAACAAAAGTGAAGCCTAGTTTCCAGTGTAACAATGGACCAATTTGGCCCTCCCATTGGTTCCCTGGATATCAGTAGTACTATGAGGTAAGTAGTTCTGTGCTTTTTTGCTTCAGAGGTCACAGAATTTCTCACAGACACAACTATCATGCTTTTAATTCAGATGCTTTAAAGGTTTCACAAATCACCTTCAATCCATTTAGCAGAGCTTTGAAAATCATCAGTTACCTGCAGAATATAACGTGAGACTATTGACACAAAGGATGCAGAAGTAGTATTCTCTAGTAGCTGTTACTGGAAAGGGAGGAGAAAGAAATCCAGGTTTTTAAATCTTATTTGTACATGTTTCTTTGACAAGTTGCCTGGGATATAGATACATAGACTTGGGATATAGAGTTGGAGCCTTCTTCCCACAAGCTCAAGTGGCTGGAGGCAAGGGAAGTATTTGGGAAAGTATGCTTATTTCTCTGTGCATCAGCTTTTGGTTGCCGTTGAAGGTGGTTGACCCATAATGGTCTTTGGACTGGCTCCAGATGGACACTCTTTAATTCTTAAGTGAATGAAATAATATGCATGAAAGTATATACATTGTACACCTGCCATTCTAAAATCCTGAAGGATTGCCGTAAAGCTGCCATGCTGAATACTTACAAATTAGATAAAAATAAATATAGAAAGCTGTTTAACAAATGTAAAATTCAGTTTGCACTTCTTAGAGGTCTTTTATGTGTTTTGGTTGACCTGGTGACTTTAGGAATATGCAATATAACTGACAGCCCTTACAGCCCTTAATGTTTTGGGTTTTTTTCCATGTTATTTCAGATGAATGTTCACTTAACAATGGTGGATGTAGCCATCAATGTTCTGTGGTTCCTGGAGGAAGAATTGTATGCTCCTGCCCTGCAGGATTCAGTCTTAGTATAGACAACAAAACTTGTGAGATTATGGATTACTGTACCAAACACCTTAAGTGTAGTCAAGTATGTGAACAGCATAAAAATACTGTCAAGTGCTCATGTTATGAAGGCTGGAAGCTCAGTAAGGATGGAGAAAATTGCATTAGTACTGGTAAGTTGAAATTCAGTGTATCTTCGATATTCCGGATGTTAATAGCTGTTATGTCCATTTGATGAGAGGTTATTTCCTTTTTTTAATAAGAAATATAGGCTTGGATTATCCAAATGTGGGGCTGATAGCAATCTGAAGAATTTATTAAAGCTGTCTCTATTATTGATGCAGGATGAAGGGGTATTGAAATACTAGTTCATTGCTTATAAGACTTTCTAAGAATGTTAATACCAAATAATTTCTAAGTTGTTTAAAGTTTTATACAGTTTTTCATGTATATTTAATATGCAGGGGATATATATATGTAAGTGTGTGCATATATATATGGAATATGGGGGATTTACTATGTATTTTGAAGAAATGGATCAACCTGTGACATCATGATATTGATCAGTATTACTTGAGAGTTCAGAAGTTTAATTTTGAACATGCATCCACGCACATATAGTCAATTATCTGTTGCCTGTTAGCGTTCATAATTTGAGCTTTTTTTTCACCTACAACATTCTGGTACTTGTTTTCTGACATCAGTAAGCCCATTCAGCTCGCTAATCAAGAAGAAAAGCAACATAAGCCAAAACAGGAGAGGGGAATGCATTCCCCTCATTGTTTGCTATTGATATGTACTGAAGCATGATTTAGAAACTGTGTTAGGGATGTCTTTTTCAAGTGCAGTGTGAATATATTATATTTCTGTGTATGAAATACAAAATGTATGCAGCATAAACTGTCACACCGCATCTTTACGCCCCCTGTAGGGAATTAAAAATAGCATTGATTTTGCGGTCTAGATTTTCAAAATTTCAGTTTAGGATTCTTTGATATTTTTATTCTTTATTATCTTTATTCTTTGATAGTATCTTATCACTTCTGAGTAGAAATATCTCCCAAACTGTCTATCATTTATTTGGATATTTCATAATCCAATAGATACCATGATTAAGATATTCTTGATTTATTCCAGATACTCAGCATTTCCTCAAATGAATCACATGAAAAAAATCTGAATCAGTAAGCTAGAAATAAAAGCCCAAGTTTCCTATTGCTAGTCACCTGAAATAATTCAGTAGCTAGCAGCCAACTTAATGGTCCATATATCAGAAAAGGCAAATTCTAATCCTTCTGCTTTGACAATGTTTGAGCTAATTTACAAAACATTTTAGAAACTTTGTTACAGTAGTAACAAAGCCCATAACTTAATTATGGCCAAAATATCTATTGCATGGAATGAAAATGTTTCTCTTTGCCAAAACAATGAATAATTAAAATTTAGTTTTATGTCATGAATGTTCTCTTAAATTAAACGTCTTGCCTTTGAGCTATTTTTTAAATTCATTAAGAATGTGGTTTATATTCATCAGGCTGGAATAACTGTTGTTATAATTTCCAGAATTATTTCCACATTGAATCTTTGTGTCTCAATAATTGTTACTATCCTATGTAAATAGTTACTACTACAGTATGAGATCAGGAACGTATGCTGGTGACGTTACTGAGCTATGCTGATAGTAGACTCTCAAATTATGCTTCACTGGCATATTACTGTGGTTCTGTATACCTGAACTTTATTTTATTGCTGTTAAAGTTCTTATGACGCTGCTTTAGTCTTATTCTCATTGACTTTTGATCAATCTAATTTGTTTTATTATGGGCATCCCCAATAATTCAAAAAGTGCATTCTTACTGGGTTACAGAAATGAAAGGATTAAAAACATTTAAGACAGTATTAGTAACTTGGTGGAGGAAAGCTTGAAACAAACTTTAAATTAAAGCAAATAGAAACGAGCAGTATTTGGAAGCTAAGGGAAGAAGCCCCAAAGTGAAATATACTCACTTGTGCTGAAAAGTAAGAAAAGTGAGACTACAGTTTCTCAGTTTTTCTTAAGCCCATGAGATATTTCTGCTTAATGTTTACTGATGTTGGTGAGAATCTGAAGTTACAAATTTATTTTTACAGATTTTCTCAGGAATGTAATATTAAATATATGATCTGAGACCAGTGATGTCAGCTGGTATAAAGAAAAATAATACCTTTCTTTACAAACCGTAAAGATACTATCCTAATGCCATTAAAGCTGCAACAAAATTATTACATATTAAATGTGACATATGCTTTTATAGTCACTAATAATCTTGACCCCTTCAGTTTTTCTTTCGAAAGGCATGATAAATACTGTGAAGGACAGATCCTCTGATACTTTATTGTTCACTGTGTGAGCAGCATTTAGTAAAGTGAGCACAATTTTGGTCTCATTTGTGAATCTGTTAGCCTCAAAATGTCAATACTATTTATGTCTCTGTGCATGAGATCTTAAATGAACATAAAATAAAGAAAAAGGCTTTCGTATAATACTATAACAGGTAGATTTCAAAGTGATCTTGCGAAGATAAACAGTCCCCCAAATGCCAAACTACTTCTTCAATAATACCAGTTGGTATAAAGTAATTCTTAGAATAACCATAGTGATTTAAAATGCCTTGAACCGGGAGTAGGTGTGTATTATATTAGAGCAGTAACTAATACTAATAATCCTTTTTCCAGGACAAAAAAATAACTCAGAGGAAAATTATTACCTTGCCCTTGGCTACATTTTTTGCTATCTAAAATAGCACTTTCCTATATGCAGTCAAACATTTCACTAATACACAGCAATAATGTGTAAAGTTAGTATGCAGCACTTCACGTTTTCAAAATATTGTAAAAATATTTACTTGAGAGTCTGTCAGAAATCTAATGGGAATATGAATGCTGAAAATGCAGTGATGTATGTGATTTTTTTTTTTTTTTGGATGGCATATCAGAATCAAAAACTGTGGTTGTCAGAGGAATCTAATGAATTACCAGAGAAATATAATGAGTTATGGAATAATAGAGTATATAGAAATAAATGGTGTGAATTGAGCAGTTCTTTTCTATTTAGTTTCTCTTCCAGTGTCTCTTTCAATGTCTTTCTCTTAGTTTCCCCTGTTTTTCCTTATTTCTGCTTATGTTCTCTTCATTTCTTGAAGGTTTTAAGCGTTGTGTTTTTCTCTTTCAGAGTTTCTTCACTTTCCATATCTCTTGTTTTCAACTAGTTTGCTTTTTGCTGTTCTGGCATGCGTACTGTTACATTACTGACTTCCCAAAGACTAAATGTTTCATTCACGTTTAAATTTGTATTGATTGAAGTAAAAGTATGCTACAGAGCTCCATTATTCAGATAGAAAGTCAATATAAATTACATATTTTCATATTCTTTTTTCTAGTTTCTCTTGGAACACATTTCAAAATAAGTTGTGCTGATGTGTTGCACTTTAGATGATAATAAGCATCCAGAAAAAAAAAATGTTCTTGAAAGATATTTAAATTTCATGTTTATGTTCAGCCTTTCAGAATTTGGTATAACAAAAGTTAGATGAACTCAGAAGCACTTAGCTTCATATGGATTTAGTTAAAAAATGACTGTCAACCTTTTCTAAGCTGTGGGAACTCTGTTATGTTGCTAGATATATATATTTGGAAAAGAGGATGATGTGTCTGTATGTTTGATCTGTTTCATCTGGGTTTAAATTCAGTTTTGTTATAATTTCCAGATAGCTTTCAATTCTAAAATGGAGGGGAAATAAAAAAAAAAAGTAGTATGGTCCAATCCTCTCTAAGCAATGTCAAGCTTTTAATGAAGTTTTTTTTCAGACTCTTCATGAACTTATCATTTTCCTTTGAGGTAAATTTCATAAAAGCACAGTATAGGTTGCTTGCTGTGCTACTGTTGTTACAGTAAGCTTCAGCTGGCATTTTTCCCGAGAAAGAATTTTAATTTAAAACCACTGCAAAAAGTGAAGCATTATTCTTTCTATACGGTCTTTTTTGAGTGTGTTGTTTAGGCAGTTTTCTTCTATCATGATTTTTTCTTACAACGGTTAATGCAGTTCATGCTTTGTTCGTATCATATATTTTATATACTTACCTATATGGTAAGAAAGCTTGGTGCAGTCATGAAATCAGAAGGTACAGAAATGTATGATTTTTGTCTAATAAATTGTTATCAATTTATTAAAAAAAAAGCTTTAAAGGTTGGAATCAATAACCATTACATTGAATTGAGTTAAGGTGAGATTTTATGAAAATAGTCATCAATTGGTAAAATAAAAACTATTTGCTCTCAATTTCTAGAATAGGAATCAAGTGGGAAAATAACATCAAATTTTTGTTTTATACAGTGATGGAAGCATAATCTTAAATAAAATTGATTGGATTCAGTCTGAAAATTCTAATTCACTATAATATAGCTCATTTTATACAGTCATTGAATGATAAGGTTGGAAGGAAGATCAAAGGCTATCTAATACTGCCGTTGTTTATCTGCTTTCAAAGACCTTCAAGAGACCTTCAGTGGTGAACCCCAAGTTTCCTAGGGGTGAGATGTTTCAGGGCCTCACTCTCCTTAAGATTTTTTTTCTAGCCTTTCTGAGTCTTCCTGCTTCAGTTTAAGCCTTTAATCCTTGGTCTACTTGTTATTTATACAGAAAACATGATTTTTCCCGTTTTCAATTCATCGGCCTTTTATGTCGTTGGAGAATTTTATGTGCTTCCACTCATCATCTTATTCCATTGGTTTTTAAACTAAACAATTCCAGTTTGTTCATTCTTCCCTTGCAGGCCATATTTTCTAGACCTCTTACAACACTTGCTGATTTCCTCTTGCATTCCTGGAGTTGATTCACATTCTTCTTTAGGAGCCGTGCTCAGAACAGGGTACAGTATTGTAGACTGCCTTCACCAAGCTTAGGAGGAGGGAGTGGAAGGGTTGTATCATATTTATTTCAAGTGCAAACCTTGAGTTGACTTTATTTACAGTGCCGTGCCATTGTTGATCTAATTTTCTAGATTCTTTCCTACAGATCTGGTATCCCGTCAGTTATGTACTCAATTTTATGCAGCTTATTATCCTTGAAACGTGGTACTTATTACACATACAATAATAGAGGGATCAGGCAGTAATAAGTAAAATTCTAGACTACTCCAGTGTATTGGGTTTGCGTGGCAAGGTTTTGGTAGCAGGGGGCTACAGGGGTGGCTTCTGTGAGAAGCTGCTACAAACTTCCCCTATGTCCGATAAAGTCAATGCCAGCCGGCTCCAAGATGTGGAAGGTGTTTTAAGATTTAGATTTTATTTGCTCATTACCTTACTGTGATTTGATTGGTAATAAATTAAACTAATTTCCCCAAGTTGAATCTGGTTTGCCTGTGACAGTAATTGGTGAATGATCTCTCCCTGCCCTTATCTCGACCCATGAGCCTCTCATTGTATTTTCTCTCCCCTGTCCAGCTGAGGCAGGGGAGTGATAGAGCAGCTTTGGTAGGCACCTGGTGTCCAGCCAGGGTCAACCCACCACATCCAGTCATCCAGGCTACGGTGATTGATTGATACATTATGTAAAGCAGAGTGGTGGCTGGACTCTGGCTCACAACTCACCAGCCAGGCAATAATTACTGCTATCCATTTGGCTGTATTTAAATAGCCTTATCATAGAGGAACATATGTAAAACTGCTTTCTGTCTGCTTTCTGAATTCTTTCCAGAGAAATTTTGCACTGCAATGCAGTGCCTCTTGTTTGTCGCAATGTCAATCATTCTTTTATGTAGTATCACATCTGTGACTTGACTGTATATCAGCCACAATAACTAAGGATCTGAATTTACATCTTTGCATTGTTATGGAAAGGGTGAAAAAGAGAGGGGAAAAAAAGCAGCATGTGACCTGCTCATTTAAACCAAAACGTCCAAATAAACAAAATGGTGTTACTTTGCCTACACATATTTTCTTACCCATTTCTCATTGTTGATTTACATTCTTAAGTATTGTACCTTAAATTTTTCAAGATCCCATTGAACTCTAATCCTTCTCATCAGAGTACTTGATAATTTGCACTGAAGGTTATGTAGCTTAAGCTAGGCTTCCTCTACTTTGAATGAAAAAAACCCATCCAACATAGCACAGATTTGTTAGGTTTCTTTTTTTTCCATTGTGGTTTTAATTACTGAGAAACATAAAAGAAGCTACTGCTGATTTCCATCATGTGTGTTCTTATGCATTAGAGTTGCCTAAAAAGCAGTATGTCAGTAGTCTCTGGTCTCCTGCATAATAGCTACCAATTTATCAGAAATTGGGAAGTGCCATTAAAGTGTTTCTCAGGTTCAGATAACTGGTACTTGTGAAATAGCTACTAATGTCAGTGATCCTGTTCTTCATTAAATTATTTAACTACTGCAGAGCTTTGAAAAATTGCCTTTGCAGAAAGTCATTAATTGCTTTAACAAATAGTAGGATCATTTCGAAAGTCCAAGCCAGATTATGAACAAGTACTTCAAGAGCAGAAACATAGCTCTACTGAGGTACCTGATTAACTTAAAACATCATAGATAATTTAATCTATATGTGCAATGGTTATCAAGAGAAGAACGTGAAATTAATCCTTTTGAAAAGAGGTATATAAGCATCTTTCTATTTGGTGATAATTTGTGCAACCTTTTCTTTGAATATTTTAGAAGAACAATGCAATATTGCCTATTGACATAAGCTGCCAATTATTTGTCTTTTATGTAAAATGGAAGTTTAATTGTATGGAAAACAAAGAATTGCAAAAAAAAAAAAAAAAAAAAAGGAAAGCTACTTTCCCACAGAAAAGGATTGGTGTGAAAAACTGTCTTTATTAAAGTGGATATACCAAGTTGATCCAACAGTTTACAGAATCTGATTTTTGTCTTTCTTGTTTGTTTTATTAACACAGCTACTTGTTTGAAAAACTTTTCCTAATCTAAAATATGTAAGAACTATAATAAAAAAAATCAATGTTATAGTATGGTTGACCTATGCAGAGAGCGTTTACAGGTATTTATGTATAATTTGATATAAGCTCACCGACACAAATAATCTAGCACTAATTGAATAACAAAGGAAGGAGAACTTTAGCAGTAATTAGACTGATGGGATGTAACAATAAGCATGTAAAATGTTCATTTCCTTGCTTGGTAGTTTGGGGTGAGGTTTTTTTTTTAAGCACTTCAATTGAAAACACAAGGTACATTACATATATTCAAAAGGTACATTATATATATATTTTAGTAAATTGTTTCAACTAACTGGCATTTGAAACAAGGAATAATTTGATGGATTAATTTTTCTGAAACTTTTGAGAAAACATTTTAATTTTGATGACATGCGACTTTTTAAAGCTCTAATTACAGACTCCTTGTGGTAAAGCTACAAAACATAGTTCAATAGTTGAGTTTGATATTCCCAAATTTAATGTTTAATATCTCTAGTTGTGATCAAAGATAATGCTAGAAGGGAGAAGTGAGAAGTCTGTGGGACCAAAAATGTATTTGAAAGACTCCTTATCAGAAGATGAATTGTTTTAATCATCTGTTTCTCCTGATAAAGTATTCTATTGTTCATATTCCACTTGTCATTTATAGCAATATGTAACAGTATCTTCTTTATTATTCTTTTGAAATGTGTAATCTTCTGCTTCCAGATCCATTTGAGGCTTTCATAATTTTTTCTATTCGACATGAGATCAGAAAAATTGATCTTCACAAACGTGACTACAGCCTCTTAGTTCCTGGTTTAAGAAATACAATAGCACTTGATTTTCATTTCAGTCAGAGTTTACTGTACTGGACAGATGTGGTAGAGGACAAAATTTACAGAGGCAAGCTCTCTGATACTGGAGGTATGAATTTAATCTTTAATTTCTTAACAGTAAGAACAACTGCAGTTACAGGGTGTTAGACCTAATAAATCATAACTGAGCTACCATTCCCAGAAACAGAATTTATGATGGCATTCTGGCTTTAAAAAGGTGTATATCTAGATTGTACTTGATGTAGAGCTAGAACAAGACTTTTTGTTACAAAGGTTTCCCTTTGCCATAGGCTATCGGAGAAAGAAAATGGCAAATGCAAAGAGCTGATATTTCTTCCCAGTCCAATGAGTGCTATATTGATTTTTTTCATTTTTTGTAATTTACTTTCACCTTATTAAAAAAGTATAAGAATTTATCAGACACCTGATAAATTATCTGCTCTCACTAGGTGAAAGAATTTGCTTCATAATTTTATACCATTCAGAAAGACTTGTTCTTGGCCCTGGTGACATAATTATGGCCTATAACTCAATATAATCTCGTAATATATACAAAAGTGTTCCTACAAAATGTTCTTTGTTGAAGTGTATATTCAGGTGCTTTCACTCCTGCATGAGCTAACAGGCATAAGCAGGTTTAACTTCCTTTTGTAAAAGTTCACATATGCATTTATACATATGTTCTCCGACACATTTGGTTTTTTGGTTTTGGGTTTTTTTTTCTTTTCCTTAGTAGATGGTATTTGTGGGTATTTTTATATCCACAGATCCAGACCAGGAAAGAAATACGCTACACTGCTAAGCACGTAAAGACAGCCAAAGACTTGCTAACTTTTCATTAATGGTTGTGGTGTTTGTATGAAACCAGCAAGGTGTAGTCTGTTGTCATCACGCTGTATTATAATCACACTATAACAAAACGCAAGTGACTTCTGTGCTCTATTAATTAAAAAAAAAAAAAATTATTCCCTCAGTCTTGCAACTGTCAAGAACTGATTTGCACCTGCAAAAAGCTCTGTGCCTTCCTGGAGGTCCTGAGGGCTAACAGAGAGCTTCTGTAGTTGCTGTTTGTGTGAAAAATTTTGATACACTCCAGAGGAAGTATTTGGTAGGGAAGAGCTGTTAGTAGACAGAGATAGTATGAATTGTGCATGTGAATTCGAAGGAACAAAGTGAGGCTATTTATTGTAGAGATTTTCAAAATGTGTTGTCCAAACAAGGTTCTCCCTGCCATTTCTGTCTTCATCACAATGTTTCAGTTTTCTCTTTTACTGATTGAAAAAGAACTGAAGTAGAGCTGCATGAGTTTTGTCTAGTATGTCTAGTCACTGGGAGGCGAAGCATGAGCGCGTCCTTCACAGATGCTGCAAAAGAGGTCCCTGGTAATAGGGCACGTGTATGTCTCCTGTGTTACTCTGCATGTGATCTCTGACGTTTATGGAAAATTTCAGAGCTTTACTTACTAAAGCATTAGAGAACTAAAAATTTCTATTTCTATGGAATGAAGTTTATTTGTATATTGCCCAAAGTGTACTTATTTACAGCAGTCTATCGCATTTGTAAAGAAAAAATGTCACGGCATCCATCAGATTAATCAAGAATTCACTCCAAGAGCATATGATAGACTTGTATGTCCATGTTCACTGTATCAGACTCTACATTAGTTCTTTAAGACTTTCTCTCTCTCTCCCCCCCCCCTTTCTTTTTTTTTAAGGTGTTAGTGCCATTGAGGTGGTAGTACAACATGGCCTGGCCACACCTGAAGGTCTTACTGTAGATTGGATTGCAGGAAACGTATACTGGATAGACAGCAATTTGGACCAAATTGAAGTAGCAAAACTAGATGGCACTTTGAGAACAACGTTAATAGCAGGAGCTATGGAACATCCAAGGGCTATTGCTCTGGATCCCAGATATGGGTAATTAGAAAAAGATTACTTTTTTGTGTTGCAAAGTATTTTAAAGACAGAGGTTTAAGTGTGAGATTATTTGATTTCCTTTTTTGTTGTGAGTTATGGCTCCTAATTTGTCTTTAATAGTTCTTGAAAGTTTATTTTGAGTGAAATACAATCCATTATTAGTGTGTTTTGCCCCAATGAAAAGGGTTAAGAACAGGTAAGTCAGGAGACAGAGGTGTATTTGTTGGCAAATTACTTCCCTTGCTATGTGACTGTTTCATTTAATTTTTTAATGTGGATGATAGTAACTGAAGCCTTTGGTCTAACCTTCCTGTGTGGTTAATGGACAGATTTAGGTATTGCCAAGGTGATTCATCTTACTTAGAGATTGATTTTTCTGTTGAGACTATAAAAGTATAGCTTTGGTGTTACTGAAAGACTAAAAGTTGACTGAGGTAAATCCCACCTTTTGTGTTTGGTTCTCCATCTTTAAAGTGGAGATCATGCTTGCCAACTTCTGTCAGTATTTTTTCTACCTATTCATAAGGGATATTCTATAAACTGGAGTATTATTAGTCATAAGCAACTGAGTGTAGTAGATTGAGCCTACTACCCTAAATATGTATTTTATCTAATGCCTGTCATAATTAAATGTTTCTAATAAATATTAGAATGTTTTCATAATAACAAACAAAATATTAATTAGAACAGGCCAAAATTGGGTGTTTAAAAAACAGCTTAAATTAAAATATTGCCTGATTTTGGTAATATCCTAACACAATAAAAACTGTTTTCCCATAAAGTGTAATTTTGGCAATCATCAAACATATAAATGTATTTCACAATTCCATTTTAAAATCTTCATAGTAAAAAAACCCCACCAACATTAAAACTTTGCTTAGGATATTTTTGCTTCCTTTTGAAATTAGCCTCTCATTTTTTTGGCAGAGCAAAAATGACCAATACACACCACTTATATTAAAATTTAAGTCAATAGACTTTAGTGGAAGGGAAGTAAAACTGTTCATGGAACCCTTAACTCCCTGTTGAGCTAGGTGTTGGTTCTGATTCTTTATTGAAGTTCAGTCTACTACTACAAAAATTTTACGATTCTTGGAGGTAGAGCAGTGTTTGAGGCTATATGAAATTGCAAACTCATTACAGAAACCTCATTACCCAATATTGTGTGTAGCTGGATCCTCTTAGAGTGACCAAAAGGTAACGATCAATAGCTACATCCTCATCTCATAAATATTGTTCTTTTGGGGGGGGAACGGGGAGGTCGAGGGGGGAAACCACAACAAATTACAGTGAGTTTGCAGAATCATCATGTTTGATTTTCTTTAGGAACCTGCTATGGTCTATCATGTGTCTTCACTGAATATTTATTTCAGAAACACTGCTGTGGACATAAAAATAAAAGTAGATAAAGGTCCCAGAGGGACTCCAGGTCTCAGAATCTGGAACCTTTATCTACTTTTATTTTTATGACCTGGGGTCCCTCTGGGACCTAAAATTCTGAATGGGGAAGTACATGCTTTAATGAGTAAGGACCCTGCCCTCTCAATTCAGATGCTAGAAAGCTTATTTACAGAGTGCATCGCTTATCTATAGAGATCTTTAAAAAGAGGCACCCTGTTGGCAGAAGAATTGGCAGATAAGTTGTTCAAATTAAATGGTTGGGAGGAAAAAAAAAATCAAATCACCACTCTTCCTGAAACTGAAGGTTTAATCTGCCTTTTGAAAAGCTGGAAGCAATTGTGTGCTACATTTTTTTAGAAGTAAGGAAAGAATAAAATCTTTGAACATAGATGGGAACAGCTCTTCAGTCTTTTCAGAAATAAATATGAATAAACAAACACTGATGTTTCAAAGTAGATGGTTGTGTTAGGATTACACAAATCCTGTATCCCAATGGAGGTGAGGGTGCCATAGCTCCATGCCTTTGATTCTAACCTGCAGTGAAGCTGAGCGTGTATTCCCAGATGCACGCACAGATGCACATATACAACGTACATAAATGCATATACACGACTGCCCACAAAGGTCTACCCAGGCAAAAATTCTCAGCACTGAGACAAACAAACAGCACCAATGGTCTCATCCTGTTAACCTCTCTGTCTGTTAAGGATGAAGGTCTTTTAGTGGGAAATATATATGTATGTATACTGTGGATTCTTCCAGTAGCTGGGTTTAGACAACCAGTCTACCCAGTGGCTGGCCCCAGGATTGCTGGGCTGCCCAGCTGCGGGCTCCAGGATGTACGAGCCCCCAGGGCTGCAGCCCCACACCAGCTGCTGATGAGCATCCCATCACACACACCGTAGCTGTGCGGGGGCACCCAGTCCTACCCGGTAGCTAGCCCTGGATCCTCGCTGTCCCCAGCTGCCACACGCACATGTAAACGTCTCTCAGTCAGGAGCCAGACCTCACGGTCTCTCTGCCAGTTAGCCTGGCCCCCCTGGTCCCTCTAGTAGCCAAGTTGCCCAGGTGCCTCGCTCCCAGAGACGCGGGCATACCTCTGTCTCCCATCCATTTAACCCACTCGCCAGTCTGGCTTCACCTTTGCCAGCGATCGCACACTGACACGCACACCCTCACTCGCTCCGGCTGCTGGCACCCCGGACGTGCAGGCCCTGTGAGCTGTCGTCTGGCTCCAGCCGCTGGCACGCAGCTGTCTGTACGGACAGCGCGCACACGGAGCAGAGACCCTCACCCAGGGAGAGAGTTAGAAATGGAGTTTGGTAGGAAGACAGGCCTTTTTATACCCCTATCCCTTATGATAGAAATGTAGCGTCTACTGTCATTCACAGGCACTAGATGGAGAGGCCTTATTAGAATATATGTGCAGGACTGAAGCTGTCTGATGTTACTTGTCAAAAGTTTTGTTACAGTCTGACTCTCTGCAGTTAGCCCTTTACAACTAATTAAAAGTTTTCATACCAAAGGTATTCTTTTCCTTTAACAAATAAAAAAAAAATTTGTGTTGTTGAAAACTTCGTAAGCTAAGAACAATTAGAGTGTATTTTTGACCTTTTGGTGACACTGCTGCTGTTACTTAACAAGAAACTTCTTTGGTTATACAGGTGAAAGCTCTCCTTACTGGAAAAAAATCAGAGATAGTACATAACTGAGAGAGCCTACCATAGAACACGTATTTTCAGTTTTCTTAGCGAGACTAATCTGTATAAAATTTGTTAGTAACATACCAAAATCTAGGGGTCTTCGTTGGAACACTCTTAATAATAAATGGAAATCTCTAGTTTATCATGTTCCTTAATACCTGCTACCTCAAATTACCTTTCTTCCCTTTCTCCCCTCCCCATCCTCCTCATCTGTGGATTGCTTTCAAAGGCTCTCATTATCATTTTTTTAATGAGCTGGATTTCTAATTATAGAAGGAAGACAAGACAAGCTGTTACTTGTATTAACGGACATGAAAAAGGGAACGCTATTGAACTTCTAGTTTTTTAAAAACTTTTTGAGTTTCATAATTGCTCTAATGTTAATAATGAAATATTAACTACATGTTACCCTATTACTTCAAGGAATTTATATAGTTGCCCAAATTCATATATGTTTATTCCTTTCATTTAAAACACATGAATATTTGAACTTTTTTCCCAACTATTGTCTTATTGAACCATTCGAAATTATTCTGCATGCTTTAATATTTTCTTATATCTCTTTTCTTTCCTTTTCCTTTCACCAGAATTCTGTTTTGGACAGACTGGGATGCAAACTTTCCTCGCATTGAATCCGCTTCCATGAGCGGAGCGGAAAGAAAGATCATATATAAAGATATGGATACTGGAGCCTGGCCTAATGGCCTTACTGTAGATCACTTTGAAAAAAGAATAGTATGGACAGATGCCAGGTAAAGTGATAACAGTATTCTTATTATCTATTTATAAATCCTCATTTTTGCATACAAAAATATGAACTACATTGTAAGTGGAATGTAGTTATGTACATTTTGTACATAAAGAGTCTTCTGTGCAAATGTACAGTATGTACATGTCTTTAATTGCATTGCTATTTTACATAATTTCTTCATGGTCTGTACCAGCAGACCTTAATGGCCCTTACCAGGCTTCTCGGGGACCTCCCTCCAGACATCCTGCCCATGGTCCTAGGAGCCCATTTCAGCGCAGCCCTGGAGCTCGACCCCTGCCCAAGTGACACCACTGGAGCACCAGTCTCCAGCCCAGCCACAGCACTGCCTGGCAAGGGGCCCTGTTGGTCCTAACCCCAACCCACAGAGTGGCTTCCTGGTCTGACCCTGTGTCATGACCACAAACTTTTCTGGTGATTTGGACTCTTGGTTGAACCTGGCTGCCACCCGTGGGGCCTGCCCAGCTCACCTCGCTTGGGGGCAGTGGGGTGTGGCCCTGGACAGTGAAGTTTCTGCCCTGCCAGCTGTGGTATCATCCATGGCTCCTGGCTTCCTGTGCCTTAGAGAGCAGTCGCCCATTTGTCCTCCCTGACACTTACACATGGAAGACCCAAGCTATTTCACTATTTTTTCCATAAGTTCATCTGAATGGAAACTGATTTTCCTGCTGTATTTTCACAGCATGGAGGTAAATTTGAATTTACCAGTACTTCACATCCCTAGTTAAATTAATAATGTGAACTAAATCATCTCTGAAATTAATGATTGCGCTGTAAACATTTTTTGGTCTTACCAGTATGTCAGAGTAAGGTTTTTATACATTTTGCACCAATGTCACAATGGTTGTGTGATTTTTATTTTATTTTTATGTAATCTTAAATTTGGGGTTATCTTGTAGATCGGATGCCATTTATTCTGCATTATATGATGGAACCGGCATGATAGAGATTATACGGGGTCATGAATATCTTTCTCACCCTTTTGCTGTTTCTTTGTATGGGAGTGAAGTATATTGGACAGATTGGCGGACCAATACACTTGCAAAAGCCAATAAATGGACTGGCCAAAATGTCAGTGTAATACAAAAAACAAGTGCTCAGCCATTTGATCTTCAGATATATCATCCAAGTCGTCAACCACAAGGTGACTATTTATAGAATAATTAATTATGATTCCTGTGAGGGGGGGAAAAATTGTACAAATATCTGTATATGAATTTGCCTTGAACTGACAATTCGTAATTAAATGTCGTATTCAGCACTAGTGTTCCTTGGGTGATAATAGAATCTTTATTTGAACCAGAAGCTTCATGGGATCAGTGTCTGTGAATATTGCCCATTTAGACTCTTGTTCTTGATCTGTTGCAAATATAGTGCAGAACCACATTTATTTAAAAGGCTTCTAACTTACTTATTTTGTTAACTGGAGTAACTAGTCTGACAAAAGTTAACATAATAATGTTAGCTGTCTTTCTCTTGCTTCTCTCCAGAGGAAGATGAACTTTTCTGTGAAATAAACTGTGTATACAATTGTTAGTTGTAAATATTCACTTTGTGCTATACTTTGCCTTACTTTACTCATTCATTTGTCTCTCTCTGTTTTCTTCTCAGTCTTCTTGTTCACTCTTAGGACTGCGTAATTTATATTCCACCACTGCAGACAGCTGCTTTTGTACCTAAATAGCCTCAATTGGGTGTTGTCCGTAAACTGACGCTTTTCCAAAGCATATCCTATTCACTTAACAGCTTTTATTTTAAAGTAACATTTACAATTTTCAATTTCAAATTGACACAGTATGTCTTTCATGAGAGAATGAACTCAACCTGCTGGAGGCATGAGTTTGGAGTTTAAAACTTCAAGAAGCATCAAAACTTACTTTTGGTGTAGATAACAATCAAAACTGAAAGGAAGTTCACAGTATATGCATTAATTAAATAATAGGAAAATCTTTATTTCTTGATCCATTGTTTTGTAACTTTAACTTCCCATTTTCATCTGTATAAAGCTTACCTCTTCATGTGTGTATATTTCCATTTCAATTTTATACCAGCTTCTATAGTATAACATCTATTTATACCAGAGCACTGCTCTACAATTATGTGAGTGCATAGGCTTTGTTGTTAGATAGATAGTCCAACAGTAGTTGTGTATTTAGTAATCTTCAGCTACTATAACTTAAGATAAAACTATACTAATCTTGAAAATGAAAACTGACCAGATTTTATCTATCTGGTTTAATGATATATTCTATTTAATTCCTAACGAAAAATGCAGCAACCTGCTAAAACTTAGCTCCTGGAGACAGATTTACAATGTTTGTTGCATAGGTAAAAAGACTAATGATTTTCCTATAATTTCAGCTGAAGCTCTAAATGATTTTATCACTAAATAGTGAATCTCTCATTCAGATGGTAAATATTTAGTCAAGAAATTTAATTTATTGACTTCAGTGGTTGTACGTTCATGAGGACCAAGAAAGAAATCACAGAGTAGCTCATTAGTTGCACATCTAGTGTTTTTCTAGAGTATAACTATTTATTACTTCTCTGAGGATTATGAGGATTACAAATACAGGGATTTTATTTAACTGGTATAAAATTATTTTCCACTCTAAATTTTCTGGCTTCGGTTATGGCAATATATAGACTGTACCTAAGCATGTTGCTAATAACATAAGCGATATTAAAATCCAAATTAATTATAGAGGGACTTGGCACATTTTGCTGTGATTTCATCCTGATACCTACCTGTTGGTAGCACTAACTGCTACTGATCCAAACACATCTTCTGCCTTCCCTCATACGTCCTTTTTTCTCCAACTGCTGTCGAGTTGAGGATAGGTGAATCCAAGATATGTAGTAAAGTGCTGACAACTGGCAATATTCTTCTTCTTCCTAACAGTCATCTCCACTTCTACCATCATAAAAAAGAGAATTTTAATTGGGCTTTATAGTTCCTCTTTCTCTGAATTTTCAAAGGTTGAGCTCTTCAAAGTCCCTGTATCCCTGACTTGGGAATCATAAATGTTAATGGAAATAGTTGGAAAGTGTTGTTACATAGTCATTTACTAGGAGTCTTTGGACTTCTGAATCAGATGCTTGACTATTCAATGTGAAATAATGTGGATGAGGTGCTTAGCTGAAGTAGTAATGAAAGGATATGATAGGGTGCTGAGCAGAAGAAAACGGTCCTGATTAAACTTCAGTTATTTTGTTGGAAGTATACGTGGAGATCAGTTCTCTCAGTGGATCCCTGTGTAAAATGACGAACTAAATAAAGTGACATTTTTCAATACGACTATAGCTATGTTGATGTTCAAAATAAATTTAAAGTTACAAAACCAAATATAGGATAGGAAGACATTATGATATTGCTGACCATTTCAAAACCCATTCTTGGAAAGAGATACATTAGAGTATTGACTGAAAAGAGAACAGAGCTCAGAACCTCTCAACCACAGGTGAAATGCCAGCTTTCTCAAGATAATCCAACGCTCCAATATAACTTTCCTGTACGTGCGTCGCAAATCTTTTATTAGTTGTATCAGCCATCGGAGGGAAGAATTAAGTCTCTGTAGGCTTTTTTATATTTTTATATCAATAACTCATGGGTTACTTGTGAACAACAAAACAGATCATCCAGAATAGAACAAGTCATGATTACTGAATGAGGCGAGTTGCCCTCTTATTGATTATACATATGTTTAAGTTTACTCCAGCAACTATTCTTCTGCAGTGGTCTTACTGTCTCGTATCTCCCATAAGCTGTTCATTATTCCCTAGTAACTTCACCGTCTCTTAATTCTCCATCACCTGTCTTTGACTTTCTGTAGGTTATTTAGTGTAAATGGGCTTAATGCATAGCTACTATGTGAATATGAACTTAAAACATATACATTTGTACACATATATATACTTCACATATGCAAATATATATGTACATTTTTCGCCTTATTTTTATAGGTTTGAGTTCAACGTTACATTCTGACATGCTTGAGATACCACCAGGTGCATTATCTATTAGAATCATAGAATCATTAAGGTTGGAAAAGACCTCTAAGATCATCGAGTCCAACCATCAACCCAACACCACCATGCCCACTACACCATGTCCCTAAGCGCCTCATCTACACGTCTTTTAAATACTTCCAGGGATGGTGACGCAGCCACTTCCCTGGGCAGCCTGTTCCAAGGCCTGACCACTCTTTCAGGAAAGAAATTTCTCCTAATGTCCAATCTAAACCTCCCTTGGCACAACTTGAGGCCATTTCCTCTCGTCCTATCGCTTGTTACTTGGCAGAAGAGACCAACCCCCACCTCGCTACAACCTCCTTTCAGGTAGTTGTAGAGCGCGATGAGGTCTCCCCTCAGCCTCCTCTTGTCCGGGCTAAACAGTCCCAGTTCCCTCAGCCGCTCCCCATCAGACTTGTGCTCCAGGCCCTTCACCAGCTTCGTTGCCCTTCTCTGGACACGCTCCAGCACCTCCATGTCCTTCTTGTAGTGAGGGGCCCAAAACTGAACACAGGATTCGAGGTGCGGCCTCACCAGTGCCCAGTACAGGGGCACGATCACCTCCCTGCTGCTGCTGGCCACACTATTTCTGATACAGGCCAGGATGCCGTTGGCCTTCTTGGCCACCTGGGCACACTGCTGGCTCATGTTCAGCCGTCTGTCAACCAGCACCCCCAGGTCCTTTTCCTCTGGGCAGCTTTCCAGCCACTCTTCCCCAAGCCTGTAGCATTGCCTGGGTTGTTGTGGCCGAAGTGCAGGACCTGGCACCTAATTAGTAAATTAAGTTCTGTTATAGGACACATCTGGGCCATATCTAGCTATAGAAGCTCTTGGGATGTGCTCTGGAAAATACCGATGCTGAAAAAAGAATTTTTATTGTGAGATATAACAAAGGACTGTGACATAATTTGTATGTAAATAGAGGAAAGTAAAAAATACTAGTGGAGGATGACCACCAATTAGTTATAGAATATTCCATGATCTCTGGATAAATTTCAACTCTTTTGCCAAAAGGTTGATGGTAATAGAAACTACTTTAAAATTTGTATCACGTATACTTGGTTTTTTTCCATATTGAGAAATGATATTTTGTTTTTCTTCTCACCAGGGTTTGTAGTGCTCAGTAAGCTATTCAGACTTTTATGTTAGTAGGTTCTGAGCAATCTTTACTTGAAAACATTAAATTCTGACAATTTTGTATGGCTTTGTAAATGTCTTAGAACCCAATTCTGTATTAGTTGTACATAGAAGAGTACGGATATAGCTCTAATGTAAATGACTACCAGCAAGTAAAATTCTCCCTGCACACTAGTTGTCAAAAGATTTGAAGAATGCTCTCTAATAGCATGCATTGAAAAGCAATGAATACAACTCACTGTTAGTTCGTGAGTCTAAGCATGATGACAACTGTGATAAGGACTCGCAGTGAACAACTCCTAATCTATCTTGCAATATGTGAAATATGCTGTTAGGATACATTTTTCTGATGGTTTTATTTTAAAATAATAATGAACTTACAGTAAAGAAGAATGTTACTGTTTTTCAGTGGATGTCAAGTTCCTTGGGCTTTACTCCTTTTTGAAATAAGCCTCTTACAAAAATTTACTTTTTAGGTCAGGGTACTGTTCTAATAAAGCTGTTTGACTTCTGGGCAAAAGAGTATGTATGCCCAGGATCTTAAAATATGGGGGGAGTAAATATGCATCTCTGCACACCTCTTTCAAGTAATGGTTTTTGCTATTTTTTATAATTAGTCACTTCCTGTACTTTGGGATTTGAGGAACTGTGTTCTTTATTTGATGTTTTCACAGTAGCAGTAGAGTTCCCATTAGCCATTTCTTGCTGTCAGAAAAAAAACTATTTTCTGTTTGGGCTGGGGCCAGGCAAGGTCTTTAGAAAGAGACTATAGCCTAGGGAGACATCAGTCAGTATTCCATAGTCACAGATACCTTGGCCTCGAGGCAAGGTATAAGCTGTAGAAGAGCTTTCAGCAGTTATTTGCCTGAATCAAGAAGTTCAAATATTAGGTTGTGTAATTGCAGCTTTTATTTTATGATGTAGAAAACACCAGATTCTGATTTATGATTGGCCTTCTGGGTTTGCTCTAAATTATTCTCTTTCAATGGAAGCAATTTCTTTCTACAAATCTCCAATACCTAGCTTTAGTGGAGCTAGAGAAAAATGGTGCTACCATGCGATTACTTCTTAATTTTTCTTTTGAATTTGTAGCAATTTTGCAATAAATGAAACAAGATAGCATGCAGTTTAGAATCCCAAGATAAAATTAACGGTAGATTTACACTGCAAAATGTCAGTATAAATATAGCACTGAAGGACAAACATTTTCTAGTCTCAGCTCCATAGGTATATACACCTGGGTCACTATGTAGGTGAAAGGTTATTAGCTTTTAAAATATTTCATGCAACTTATTTTGTTTGAAATAAAGTAGAGCAGAGCTAAATAAATTCCTGTAGCCTAAAGCAACAGTATTTCAGTTAATCTAGGACAGATACTAATTTAAGGTAGAGAAGTTGTAGCGAGATATTTGTATGGGTGAAAGGTTCATCTGTTAGTAAACCACAGTGGATTGTGGAAGGCTTCATGGTCTAATGAAGAATGATGTCACATCTCAGGAATATGAGTTTGAGACCTACTCGTCTTCACAGAATCAAAGCTGTGTGTCAGGAATGCTATTAACACAGCAAACAGGCTTTCTAGGAAGAATATTTTCTCAACTACCATTACATTTTAAAAATCCACTTGCTGCAAAGAACAAGGTCTTCTGTTTTAGGCACAAGAAGTTGTACTTGTACCATGAGGTGTACTACTGAGGATAGTGATGAGAGGAGTAAATATAGTGCATTGGAAGGATCACAGCTTGAAAACAGAAAGCTGTGAATTCCTCGCACATTCCCCAGCTTTTTGCATTTCTCAAGGGTATTACCTTGAATTAAAAAAAAAAAAAAAAAGGCATGGCTGTGACGTTATTTTTCTTTTTGCAGATTGAATTTTTATAGACTAAAAATCAGGACAAGCAGTATAATAACTGCTGAATATAAAGTATATTGGTACCACTGGGCTCTTTTGTAATTAAAACATGGAAAACATTTAACTTCATAGCACTGTTTTGTTACAATATTCTGTTGAGGGCTGGATTGCCAGCTATTTAAAATAAATAACTTTTTACAGAAATGTAGCTTAAGATGCACATGAGCAAAGTTTTGGCTATTTTATTTTGGGGAGATTTTAAAAATTTTGTTAGTTTGAGATTTTACCACAACCTTCTTGTGTACATTATTTTTACTTCAAAACCGGCAGCAAGATTGGTGCATGTATCATGCAAAATATACACAATCTTTCTGAACTTTAAATTGGATTCCTTTGTGCCTTATGAAAGTTCCATTTTTGTTTTAGGAATTATAAAAGTAGTCTTCCCTAACTTTGTCTGAACTCAGCATCCTCTCTTTGACAATGGCTGATCAGTGCCTACAGGAAAGTATGGACCTGGGGGAAGATAACAGCAATGCTCCTCCCATGTAGCCTGTCAGCTTCCAGTAACCTGTAACTCAGTGATTTTTTGAACCTAAAATGGTATCTTTGTGCTTCAAAGGCTTTAAAGCCTTTGACTGATTCTTCTTGCATGAACTTTTCTAGTTGACTTTTGAACTGACACAAGCTCTCGATGTCTACAACTTTTTGGGCAGATGGCTCTAACTATGCACTGTGTGAGAGAGGACCTTGTCTTGCGTGTTTTGACCGTAATACTTGATAATTCTGTTCAGCGTGTCCTAGCTCTTGTAATAAGAGGGGTATTGGACAGCCATTTCATAAGTATAAATACAATCTGCTGCTTCAGAAAAGGATCTTTTAGGTATGGATGCTATTTCAGTGCTCATCCTCATGTATGTAACTTGAAATTGTTTTTTTCCTTGTTTATTATTATATACATACTGAATTTTATCAGACGTTTTTTCTCATTCGCTCTGTCGTGTAACTCTTGTGTAGCTTTTCACACTTGGATTTAATTTAATCCTTTTATCGCTTTTTTGTTACTTACTTTAACAGTAAATTTCTGATTTTTTGGAAGTTTCCTATAAAGCATAGCACCCACTCCTAAAAGTACTGTTGGCTTTGGCCTTTCCACATGATAACACCCTAGCATTGCAACATTTGTTATGCTTTTACATCTGCGTTTCTTATCTGCCTAGTATGTCAGTATGCTTTTTTAAGGTCAGTCATTCCAGGCAGTCCCTTCTTAGTTTTGGACTTATATCATTAATTATGTTTTTCTCTGTTTGCTTTTTTTTCAGTATGTTTTCATCTCAAACTGTACACTGGGGGGGTGGGAAACAGTGAGATTCATTAACAAGAGCTTCAGAATTACCATAAAGCTATCATACCGTATACAATAGAGTATCATGAAGAAATGTGTTAACTTTGAGCTAATAATATTCTTGTTTATTTTGTTTCATGGTGAATATGTAAATTTTTGTTAGATGGTATGCTGACTAATTCTTCAAGTGAGTGATTAAAATTTGAAGTAAAAATAGTGAATATAGGAAATAAATATGTATTTTAGAACTAATGCATTCTCTGATCAGTCCTAAGTTGCAAATTCCAAAGATTAATGCTAAAATAATCAGATATAATCAGGTGGTATAAAGATTTTAACTTGACCGAGTACAGCAGAAGGATCTTTGGCCCTATGAAAAGCAACACTACAGAAAGTATTGACAGTGGACAGAGGATTAGCTCTATAACTGGTTTTAAATATGAGAGGGAATAGATTGTCAGCAATTTAAAAGTATCCTTTTGATGTAACTGTAGCGCATATATCTGAAGGTGTAGGCAGAATTTAATCATGTTGTTGTTGCAGATGAGTGATTTAGATGGCTTAAAGAATCACCATCAAAGGTATTAGCAAAAAGTAGTTTTAATAGGAATTTATAAAAGTGTGACTTAACGAAGTTCTATGGCAAGGTTCACTCTATCAATTACTACATGAATGAAACATACAAAGGAAAAATCGAGTTAGAATTGAGCTAGAATGATATATACGGAGACCAAAGACACAAAAGGCTAAGGGAGACCCTCCCATTGAGTCACGAGGTTCAGAGAAGACCCCCTTGTTTTCTAAGCTCCTGATGGAGCTTAGGTGCGGCTAAGGTGCGGTCCCAGACTTGGTCAGTGGTTTATGTCTAAGGGATTATGTGTCTAGTAACAGTCTAAGGTTCATTCACAGTTTTAAGGTGGATCACAAGATTTTAGCAATACTTAATCATTGACTAATTTAACATTTACAAAGTGAGTCAATAGAATTTACTACAATCACAGGAGTGACTTAATTACAGATTTGAGATGGCAATATTTATACTATACTTGCTACCGGGTACCTAAATCAATTCATGCACGCACACAAAGACAAAAATATGTAAATGTACAAAGGTATACCTGTTAAAAATTCTGCTCGAGTTCAGTGAAATATTCACTGTAAATGTCTTGGCATTTCTCAACGGGCAAAGGTTGAGCCTCAGGAAGTGAAGGGTTTCGGCCCAAGTCCCGTCATCACCTTCTGGTGATGGTCCTCTGAACTTTGCAAACTGGAGAGTTTGCAAGCTCTGAGAGGCGTCCCACTCAGAAGGAGATGCTGATCGCAGCCCGCAGCGGTCCAGGAGAACTCAAAGAGCCTCACTTAGGACCACCGTTTATAGGGTTGCAAGATGATTGGCTTTAGTCATCAGTAAATTTTCATCCTGGCCGCAATCCGCGTTGGTAATTACTAGAATTCTCAAGATTCCAGTAACAATGGTACTGTTCCACTCGAGCTACAATCCAGGTAAGGAATGTTCCAAGGCTGTCAGGGGATGACGAATTATTCCCGCTCTCATTCCCCACCTTGGCCAGGCAACAGGAATTCCTGGTATGGTCAGTGCCGCTCCCCACCTTAGCCATGTTCCTGGTACTGTCAAGGGACACTTAACCGCCCAACTCATTACACAAAGGCCAAAGCATAATGGGAATTACTGAGATCGTAGAATGGCGCAGGGGAGGGGGGAAAATGCACCACCACAGTTGTGCACCGTTAAAGTATAAGATTAAAATTTTGCCTCGCGAAAATCTGATGCCAAGAAGGGACAGGTTCAATATGAAGCTAATATGGAGGATAAGTTTGTCCATAGTGAATGCATATTCAGAGGTTGTCAGAGTACCTGTTCATTTGTCAACTGGTGATAGAATGTCTGAGGGTTTTTTAAGGGTTACTGGTCAAGAAAAATAAACATTTTGTTTAAATAATGTTTTACAGAGCAGAAGAAGAAATACGATGACAAAGAGTGACATGTATATCTGTGCGCAGTACTGTAAGATAAATAGATTGACAAACAATCAGCAGTGGAAATCGATTAAATAATTCAAAAGGCTGGCCAGTTGGTGAAAATGCCAGTTTTGTGGGTTGCCGTGATCAAAAGGAAAATAGATTGGTGGAAATGATTAGGAAAGGAATAAAGAACCACAGATAGTGAACTGTGATGCTATATAAATCCATATCACTCCCATATCTTGAATACTGTGTACAGATCATATAAAAGATACTGAGAAAGCTTGACAGGCTGATCAAGAGTGTGGGAAAGGTTTTTGTATGAGGACAGGTAAGCTGATGCTTCTTGAAATACAACTTATAGACAGGCTTCTGTATGATGGCAGTCTGTGAAATCATAAATGGCATGGCAAAGGTGAATAAGGAATGGTTGTGTGGTTATTCACAATAGAAATAGAAGAAAGTATTAGAACTAGCACAAGGAAATAAAAGAACCAAATTTTTGAGAGTAAAAACAATAGCATACCTATTTGCCTTCAAGAGAATTAGTTTTTATTAGAAAGTAAAGAATGGGCTTAGCTGTTATTCAGTGAAAGCAGTATGAATATGGAAGGAATATATATATATATATATGTACTGGTATAAGTAATTTTTAGATTATGGTAGTTTACTCCTCCAATTGTGCATGCATGTGGAAACAAATACGTCTGCTTTATACTGCTTCTTTTTCCACCAATTTTGTATTCCGTGATATATGAAATGAATTGTGATGTGGACAGGTAGTACACAAATTGTACTGTCTCCTCTTTGTTGATGCTCATGCACACTTTAACCACAACTCTTTCTTTAACATGATCATTAACCAGTCTGCCTTTTATTTTTTTCTTCTCTATGTTCTTCTATTTGAATCCCATACTCAAATAGCAACTTTGGTAGAGAAGAACGTAATGCACTACTTGCATAGAAAGACAAGATGGCAATTATTATTCTTAGGCCCTAAGTAGATCCTTGCCACAGATGGTTGTATGTATATAAAGAAATTGAGGTTCCACTGAAATTACTGCTTTGTATTGGCAAATAAATTAAAGGAAATGCTGTTTTACAAAACATATTACTAAATTTTAAATCTCACAGCAGCAGTGTTAAGAATGTGAAAAAATGCAGGAGGTTGAATCACTAGATGATCTCCTGAGATTCCTTGCAACCTAAATGATTCTATGATCTCCTTCCCAATATTGTCAAAACCCTAAATTATGTTTCATTTTTGATGTCTAGTTCATAGTTATATTTACTAATATTAATAGTCCATTAATAATTGATTCTTATCCTGAAGGTCTCCTGGAACCTTCTTAACTTCAGTCTCTTTTCCTCAGCTTCACATTTTTTATCTTCCACATGAAGTTGTGAACTTATTAAAAGAGATCACCCCAAATTTTTTCACATTTTTACTACAAATAAAAGAAAAGTGATGATGTTAAATAAACATTTCTCTATTCTAATTTTTGGGAAAGGCAGCATCAAATATGGTCATCACATAAGGATAATAAGGTATTTACATTCCATTAGCAAAGAATATATTAGTTCATTAACCAAGAATAAATATTTTTAAGCTTATTGGCCCACCTGACTTTTTGTCAGAGGTTTAAAAGAGCTGACAGAGAGGATATGGGATAGTTCTTTTTAATAAACCTTGGAATATCAGGAGAAACTGCAAAGGCTGGGAGAGTGCTGAGTGGCCTCCAGTGCTGCCAGTGTTTGAAAAGGGCAAATGAGATGACTTTACAGAAAACTGTTAAAGCCTGTGATTTTTTGATAGAATGATGGAAGATGCGGGATAGAATTTCATCAACCTGTTTATCCAAGGTTTTGAAAGTTTCATTCTTCCTGTAGTACTGGTTGGACAAGTAAGTAGTTAAAGGATTCAGGAGTTGATGGATAAATTTAAGGAAGCATGCATTGATGAAAAAGAAACGGTTCAATGAAGCAAACCTTGAGTTTGTCTTCAAATTTTAGTGCTTAAGCTTGAGCTGAATTTATTTCACGAAGAAATTCATACATCAGATTTCTCTAGTTATCTAATTACTTATATTGCAGGCTAGCACAGTGTTGGAAGAATATATTATAAACTAATTGATTTTGTTAATTTTAAGCTTGTCTTTATGAGTCAGTCATTCCCACTTGCCTTTTCATTACTGTTAGTTTTCTAAGGTTTTTTTAGTAAATGGAAAATTCGCCATTAGTTTCTGTTTATGCTTGGAATGTCTCTTCAGGAGTGCTCTGGAACTGTGCGAGTATAATAATGAATGAAGATAATAAGAATAGTTTCTAGGTTTTATAAGACTTAAGAAGTCTTCTCCGGTCAGTTTGCTTTCTGCTCTTTAAAGCAATTTTAGCGCATCTTGTTGAATCAGTGAACTATAGGAAGCTACTTGATGAAAAAAGCTACACTTAGAAGACGTTTTTCTTTGAGAAAAGTAGAAATACTTTGGCATTTTTTTTTAATTATCTTTGCATGTTAAATTTCCAACTAATATTCTAGTAGGTAGATCAAATTGAGAGGGAACATTGAATTTGCCAAAATTCATTGTATATCTAAGCTTTGACTCTTCACAAAATGAAATTTGTTGTTCAGGCTCCTCATCATATTAACATTTTGTTATGCCATGTGTTCTGGTTAGGATTGTACAATTCTTCACATTTAAATGTTACAAATAGACTGCAAAATTAATATCTCACTGGGAAGAACTTTATCCATTGGCTTCATGAAGTTACAATGATAAATTTTGTGGCTTTACTAACAAAAAAAAAATATAAAAAATATATCCTTGGACAAGAGTTGAAACTTAGCCTAGAAAAAGTGATTAGAGTACACGCTTAGTGAATCAATGAGGCTGGGTTTGTCTTCAAACAGAATTTTCACCACTTTCTCACCAGTGTAGCTTATGCTAGTTTGACAAACCTTAGTTCCAAAAGGTGTTTTTATATTTTGTGTATTTCATTATTCAATTTTAGCTTCCAATCCATGTGCTGCTAATGAGGGCAGAGGTCCGTGTTCTCACATGTGTCTGATCAGTCACAACAGAAGTGCTGCATGTGCCTGTCCGCATCTGATGAAACTGTCTTTAGACAAGAAAACATGTTACGGTAAGCTTTCCTCCCAAAGCCTGACAACTGTATTGATTTTAGGATTTTGAACTGTACAAATTAAAATACATAATCTTAAAAACAATCTCTACAGTGCATTTTAATGATATATTTTAAAGGGACTTCTACTTTTTGGGAATTGATAACTTATTCTAATATATGATGTGTGTGGAGCTTTGATATTTATTACCACAGCCATTTTTACTGTTGCTTATGTGTATGATGTGTTAGTAAAATTTATCTCTGCAAAGCAGAAAGATTTATGCTGTAAAGTGTGTCACCAGAAAATGATAAGTCAGGTAAGCTGAATAACAAAAAGGTATTTAATAGCTTAAATCTCTACCTGTTCTTCTGAAGTTGTCTTAGTTTCATTTTCAATGATTAAGAAAATAAAATGAAGAGCATTAGACGTACAGCGTTGCAGGGGATTTTTATAAAAAAATTACAATAAACACTTTTAAGCTATAAAAGCCCTCAAAATGTCAAATAATTGTGTCTGTTATCTGTAAAACCTTGTACTACGTTACTCTTTTCAGTGTTGATTAATAATGTTTAGGAAATAAAAAAAAAAAAATTTCTCATATCAAGGATATTGCGGGAAAAAGTTACCTTTATGGTTCTTTCACAGACGTTTGCTCCAATACTTTAGACTTTTGAGATTAAAAATACAGAGTTCTGTTTTGCCTTTAATGCATCACCCTTTTTCATTAGTGGATGTCTAAATTAGAACAACCAATGTGTTCTTTTTCTTCCACCTGTTTACCTTTCACTGCTTACACATACATTGGGGAATTCCTCATGAGTTTTGTTGTTTGCAAAATTTCCCTGTTACATTGATACTATGTTCCCCTGAGATACCAAATGTTAATATCTATTATGAAGTGCAAATGAAACAGGGTTTTTTTTTATTTGGGGTAAAATTTTTATCATTTAACTTTTTTTCTTAGACTTGCACTAGACCATACTGATTTAGTGGTGTAGTAACTTCTTGTCCAGTGTCCAGAATTAATATATTTTTCTTGTGATTTTTATGCTCTGTAACATACTTTATTTTTCAAGTGTCACCAGGCTGCAGGTTTTCTGGAGATGTTAAATCATTTCATATAAACTTTATTTCCACATTTGTAAAGTGATCTCAAATGAATGACTTTAACTTCTGTTACCAATGTTGTGAAGAGGATGAGGAGTGATGTTTTCCTTTTTTCTAACAGAAAGGAAGAAATTTCTTCTTTATGCAAGGCGTTCAGAAATAAGAGGGGTAGACATAGAAAACCCATACTTCAACTTCATCACAGCCTTCACTGTTCCCGACATTGATGATGTGACGGTCATAGATTTTGATGCTGTTGAGGAACGCTTATACTGGACTGATGTGAAAACACAGACCATCAAGCGTGCCTTCATTAATGGGACTGGCTTAGAAACCATTATTTCAAGAGGTAAATAGCATAACATCGAAGTAAAAATAATTCATTGTAAGTAAATGTGTGTTATAAGTATGCTAAAGTATGACTGTGCAAGTTCTTGTTAGGTATACCTTTCACTGGTATCGGATAATTGATCTAAACAATAAGCATGCACAATTTTGTTTAGGATTCTAGTTCATTTTATTAATTCATAATTCATTTTTATTTAAATAAATTGGGGTGTAATTATAACATTGCTTTTATACAAAATCGAAATGTGTAGTAAACAATGGAAATAATGTCTGCTGGGGAAGGTAGAAAGAATAAAGATGAAAAACAGAAAAATAGCAGCACCCTGACATAGCTTTGCATTGAAGAATGTCACGTAGATTTCCGATGTCTTTTGGCTATCTGTGCTGACCTAGTGAAGAAATTAGCTCCAGCAAAGCTATTTTTTCTTTCCAGTCCATGTAGATCTTTCGACTTTGTCACCATTGGTAAAATACACAATATGATAGCTTTGTAATTTTGGTGACGCTGTTATGCATTTACCTGTTGTCGTCTTGCAATATGTGTCATGTTCAAACTGATTGCCGTCAGGGTGTTTGCAGTACTTGAATGCCATGATGAAGTGGAGTCTTTTGATTCTGTGTCTTTGAATCCTGTATACGTTTGTTCTGTCATTGCTGCTTCAGTTACCTAAAATACTACAATTCAGGTTTTCCTTTTTACTGAGCTTTTTCATTATAGGTAGGTTACTTACAGCAATAAAAGGAAACTTAAAATATTGCAAATGGAAAAGCATGACTGGCAGTTTTTTCTGCAGTAAACACCTTCATTGTTCTGACACTTTTGCTCTGTAGTTTGAATACAGAAACTTAATGGATTGTAAAGTCTATACCTGATTCCTTCAACTCTGTCAGTAGCTCTGGTATTAAAGTGATACCATTTGTTGTCCTTCCTGGTGGTGTGTGTGTGTTTGGTTTTTTTTCCAACCACTGTCAATTCCTCTCCTGGCAGCACATGGTGTTCTTTTATTTTGTAATACACCTACCTGCTTGAAAATAGGAAAACTGTTTGACAGGGTCTATCTGGAGGCAAATTTTGCAGACTCTGGTTCCTCAACAGTTAAATGTATGTTTGAAGGGGAAGAGGAGAAAAGAAAGAACTCGCTTCTGTAACATCAGACCATTTTTGATTGTGAGAACAAATTTTTAAAAAACAATAACACTTCTTTTGTTGATTATTTGGGGACTTCAGAAAATTAATTAAAGCTCTGGTGTTGCTTTAGAAGAAATTTGTTCTGTATTAGCATATTTTGGGAAATCATTGGAAAAATATGGCAATATCCCCTCTTGACTATGTAGATTGATGAATTTATTTATTTTGTGTGGGTATCTTTATTTTTCCCCTGCTATCTTAGGCAACTTTATTAACAATTGGAGACGTTTTTCAGTACCAGTAACGAGAACAAGGTTTAGAGTGCCTCTTAGAGCTCTTCTTTACAACATGAATTCAGGTGCCCAAAAGAGTAGTTGTTTTTTAAACGGTCGTAGAATAAAAACATTGTTTACTATATAAAATGTATAGTGAAAAATCACAAAACTTGTCAAGAAACTTAATGAAACCTAAAGAAACATACTATGTGTGAGTGTTTCTGTTTATCAGCATTCTTTCATATTCATTTTATTATGGTAGCTTCTGTGGTGGAGGTTTTTGGGGGTTTTTTATGCCATATAAAATTTGCAAAATTACTGTGTTCTGACACATTAAAACATTATAAAGACTACTTATTATATGTAAATGATCTCATTTGCTTACAGTTATATTTTTATACTTCTTATAAGAACATAAGAAGCTTTGTAAGCCCATACTAGTGGGATTCTCGTGGGATGAAGTCTTATGCCAATGTCACAAAGATGCCAAAGTCATACTTTAATCTTTTTAAGAGTATGAAATGCTTGTTTTCTAGTTCCTCCAACCAAAAAACCCAAAAAAGGCAGGGGAACAGTTTAAAATGGATCAAGGCTGTGTGTTTGGTGTCCTTTGTCGTATTTTCTAAGCTGGCAAACTTCCTAATGCCCAATCACCGTTTGACCTTATGTATATGCAAGCCAGTCCACAGCCACATCCATGTTAGTTTGTCAATGACAATAATTCTGTCAGTGGAAGTAATCACATTAAGTTGACAAAGAGATAGTGTACAAACTATGAACTATAATGAAATCATTAAATCACCCTTGGCCTGCTTCCTCATCTACAGAGATGCTGGCCAATATGAACCATTGCTATGCCAAGGCAGAGTGGCATGTTGGTATCTAGATCTTGGGCAGCATTTAAGGCAGGTATTAACATATATTAACTTTTTTTTAATCAATATCTTGCTAACGAAGACTATCACATACAACAACACTTTTGAAGCTACCAAATTAATCAGATCTTATTCATATTTTGCTACCTCAGGTAATACTGGTGGTATGGTTTAACCCCATCCGGCATCTAAGCACCACACAGCCACTCGCTTACTCCCTACAGTGGGATGGGGAAGAGAATCAAAAGGGTAAAAGTGAGAAAACTCGTGGGTTGAGGTAAAGACAGTTTGATGGGAAAAGCAAAAACTGCATGCACAAGCAAAGCAAAATAAAGAATTCATTCACTACTTCCCATCGGCTGACGGATGTTTAGCCACTTCCAGGAAAGCAGAGGAGTAAATTGGAGTCTTCAAAGTCTTCAGAAATAAAACCAAAAAACTTCTTCAGTGATGTAGCTACTTACCTACTTGTGTGCTATAGAACTATGCTATAAACCAGTGGTTTTAATTCAGATATTCTGTAGTGAGCCTTCCTGGTACTAAAAAAGGAAGTAGGCTTTTAAACTTCAGCACAGTTTCATCTTCCTAGTGGAGGCTAGCTCATTCTACATCATTGTCTCTTAAAAAAAAAAAAAACCACAAAACCCCATAGTTTTTAATAGTGCACTGAGTACTAAATGCTTTCTTAAGTAGAAAAATACACTGCAAAAATTCAGCGTCTGTCTGATTATTATTTTTGGACAATAGGTTTTATACTAATTTTTAAAGAAATATTTATGGAGGATTTCTCAAATCTTCAGTGCAATTTCCATGTTCTTATTGCAAGTGTATCAAGCCCAAGAAGAAAAATAATGATTATTAATTCTTGGCAACTAGTTTATAAATACATTTGAACAGAAAATCGCATAATATTGTTAACAAACTGTAGAATAATTTGGTTTTTTTTTTCCTCCAAGACTGAGAATAATTGAGAAAGAAAATCAAAAGAACAACTGCTTTCACTTTTTGCAGATATTCAGAGTATCAGAGGTCTTGCAGTGGATTGGATATCACGTAACTTATATTGGATTAGCTCAGAATTTGATGAAACACAAATTAATGTGGCACATTTAGACGGTTCCTTGAAAACCTCAATCATCCATGGAATCGATAAACCCCAGTGTCTTGCAGTTCATCCAGTAAAAGGGTAAGATATCTGTAATTTTAATAAATAAACTACGGTAAAGCTCATCAGAAGATTTTTTCTTTGTTCAGTTTTTGAGTTTGCTCATTCTGTTTTCTTTCAAACTTAAAGTAAATGTATGCTGAGAATTTCTTAACTGAATACTGCTTGTCTACCAAAGCTTACTGTTGATTAAATCATGTAATCATTAGTTGCATATTTTGCCAGCTTCTAAACTTATGAATCTTTTCACTACTGATGCATTAAAAATACTGTGTACACAAAGCAACATTATAAATGTGTTCATTTTCTTCTTCAGTAAGCTCTACTGGACGGATGGTAACACAATTAACATGGCAAACATGGATGGCAGCAACAGCAAAATACTCTTTCAGAATCAAAAAGATCCTGTTGGTAAGTACCTTTTTTCCTGTTCCTTTTGTATTTGATAGTGCTTTATTATGGACATTATCTTGAAATGCTATTTAAGTATACCATGATGTTTTTCATACACTATATAAAAGTGATAAGAACAGGCATAAAGACATGAAAAACACTGATGTACTTTTGTATTTCACAATTTAAGATCTTTTTGGCCCATTCTAATTGAAATCTACTGTAGTGGGTTAAGTATAGTATTATTAACTTCTAGGATTACACAACTACAGTTGTGTAGGCTGAAGGTGAAGGAGAACCCATCTGTATCTCTCAATCTTTAGATCATGGGTAAAAAAATGTAGACAGCAGAGGTTTAATAAGGTATGGATATATGTGAGAGGATACTTTGACTAGAAATTTAGAATCTTCCTCACCAGAATCCCAGCTGTATGATCAAAAGATAATTTGGCTCTTAACTTTTCACATACAGAAAAGAGCAACAGTTGAAACATACATTTCATATAATGATTTAACCTCAGTTTTAGTATTTGAGAATTAATATAATATTGATGATAAATTATGGCACTTTCTGGAAAAAAAAACAGCTCTCTCTATATGTACTATTTATTTATTTTTGGTTCAGGTCTCTTTCTTTTTGTAATTTCATTTTTTGGGAGTTAAAGTGGTTGTGTCAATTGTTGTTGCCTTATTAATGGCCCATCAATAAAGTGATTACCTTTTAAAGCATTTTTTGGGTTTTCAAACTGAATGCGTTAAGCAAGCAAAAGCAAAAATGACTTAAACATTTCAATAGATTTGACATTAGAGGAACATGACATGCATTTTAGACCCTAAATTCAAAGAATTTTATAGAAATTATTTGGTAACTTATTGTTGATTTTATTTTCTATCTGTCCACTTGAAGAGACAGTTATCTGTTTATCTGGAGAAAAAAGAGTGGTAAACCCACTGATTTTAAAGTTAAGCATAAACGCATTTAATAATATTAGGACAATATTAAGAAATAAGGCTGTGTGCAACATTTTGCACTGAATATCATGTGGTCGTAGGTCACAAGGTCCTAAATTGCAGTCCTTAAGGTTTCTGTCATTGAGTTTGTTCTAAGTAGCAGTAAAGCCACTGACCAAATACATGGTAGAATGGTACGTACTCCTTTTTTTTTTTTCTGTAAGTATATCTACTGTTGAAGTCTGTATATGCAAATCCATGTGAGTTTTGAGAAGCTTTTCTTCGTGGACATGTACAGTCCCACTGGTATCAGATGGACTATTCATGCAGTTAAACATTCCTGTAAGCCTTGTAGGAATGAGGATTGTGACATGATTTTTTTACTTCACCATAGAACTGCAAGTGAGACAATTTGTTTTCTTTCTGTAGTTTTGGATTAATTTTTAACACCTTTGAGATCTTAGAAGAATTACTTGAAAAAGGTTATATTCCAGATTGAAGGTTCTTATTGCATAATAATGAGACCTATTGCATAATAAAGAGACCATGGACATTTAATTGTTTTTCCCTTCTTCCTGGCAGTCTGAAAGTGTGCTAAATCCTAAAGTATGTAAAGAGTGTAGATATATGTATGTGTATGTATGTAAAGGGAAAATAAAGCTTGCGCCTGTCTATGGCTGAAAAACTTTTTTATTGGTAGACATCTTGGCTCAGTTTTATTGTCAGGGTGGACATGAAAACAGATTCTGTTGCATGTCTAAGGAAAAATTATCCGATACACTATAGATGAAACAAGTATTAAATTTCCAATATCAAACTCTAAATTCACATATATGCAAAATGTCTGTTTTAATGGTTTAAATTATTCTTACCATTAACATAAGAAATTCTCATGCTAAGAACAAGAAAACACCCCTGAATAGCCAGAGAGTAGCAGTCTTAAAAACTTAATTTAATATTTCATTTCTAACTGCGAAACTTTCTTTCTTTATAAGTGAAACTCTAGTTCATGCAGTGCTAATTTTGAGTATTTGGGAAGCAAAGTGAATGATCTAATAAGTAAGTTCACAGGTGGATTATTGAAAAAGACAAATATATGACTTATTAGAGTTGGATGTCCTGATAATTGATGGGGTTTTTAGTTTTCTTGAGACATAATTTCAGAATTTGAAGAATGAGGGAGTTTTCCAATCTGTGACCTGAAGTATGCGGATGGATTTTTTTCTCAGTTTGATTTCTATCAAAAGAAGGAGATTATTTCAATTAAAATATTTTGTATTAACATCAAGAGTATGTATATGGAGATTTTGGAAACTGGTAATCTTAGGATGACAGATTTTCTCTTATTTTTATCTTAACTAGTACATACTAGATATGACTTGCTAGTTCATTTTGCAGTTCTAAAAGGCTCAAATACTGACATGTATAAATCGGTTAAAAAAGGAACTAGCTACTGGAGTTCCATTAAATTGCATTCTTAGGGATTCAGAATTAGTGCTTAATTTGACTTTTATACTTTGTGAGGCAGATCATTTGATCGTTGGTGTCTTGAACTTATTTTCAGTTAAGCAGTTGTTTGTTATAAAACTAAAAATACAAACCATGCATCCATTGGATTTTTAAGGAAAAAGGTATTATTAAATTGTAGAGTATTGTATTCTTAGTAAGTTTTGAAATAGCTTGGATAAATAACCTTTAAAAACGTCCTGGATCACTCTCTCAGCTATATTCAAAGGACTCCATACTTATAGGTTGGGAGAAGGGGTCTTGTTGCGTTTGTTTTTTGGGGGGTTTTGTGTTTTTTTGAAAAATAGAGTTCAATCCTTTCTTTTAAACAAACTTAGAGTTTCCATTTTGCTCATGATTATAGTACAGCCCTATTTGCTGTTTTAGCTCTTGTTTCATTTTCTTGGCTGACTTTCTACTTGAATATCCCTTGCTAATTTGTTCTTTCCTTTGAATATATAGTATAGTCTGCAAACAAAATTGTTGCAGATGTGAACCAAAAATCTTCTTGACACTAGCTCTTGAAATTTTATCTTAAATTTATTTTGTTTGTTCAAAAAAAAGTTATTTCTTAAGTATGTATGTGCGTTTAGCATAGAAATAAACCTAAGGATTTCCTAATTTTAAGCACTGTTTTTTCACCTGAAATGTAATCAGCCTTTCTTAAGTCATCAAATGTGAACAAAAAATTCCAAATACTGTTCCTGTAATTCATCTAAGCTATAATAGCAGTGTCCAACATTTAATTGATGTAGGTACTATGAATGAATCCCATTTTTAATGTTCTTGAACACATTGTTTCCTTAAGCTTTCACTGGTAAAAATAAAGTTAGAGGAACATATATCATTTACACAATAAGTATATGAAAAACGCTATCAAGAGTCATTTCCTTGAATTTCAGTGATGCACCAAATTAAAATATCAAACTTGATTTTCTGGTAGTGGAAGCTAAGATGTCATTACATATATGGCTTTAAGATAGTTTTTGGAACCTCTGTGTATGAATTGCTGGAATAACCTTTGTGATATACTTTTTAAATAGTAGCATATTTCTGGAAATTTGAGTAAGGAAATTGGAAAATGCACATGAAAACAGTTACGGCCTGAGTCATGGTAATTTTTTTTTTTTTTTTAAACACAATAGAATTCTCCGAGACCAATATTATAAAATCCTCTGGAGTAGTTGTCCAAATTCATCATAGACAAATACGTGGTGTTAATTAGAAGAACATTTTTCTCAGAAATCTAACACAAGTGCAAAATGGCAGGTATCACTAGAAGAGGAAACACAAGAAACTGAAATAACTAAGGCAGTTTTAAATTATCAGACAAGAAGATCGTTCAGTATTTTTGATGGACACAGTAACTTTTTGAAACCTCTTCTGGTTGTGGTGGAAGAACATAGGTGAACTATAGAATAAGATTATTAGACATAAGACTTTGAAAACATTAGAGACGTGATTTATCATATTACATACATTACAAGATTACTCGTAATATGTTTTATTGTAAGGTTTTAAGTAGCCTTACTTTGGATTTTGAATAGCCTTACTTTGGTCGAAAGAGTCTTTTAATACGTAATTGGAATATACCTGAAATAGAATTCCATCATAATTTTACCAAAACAACTGAACATTCATTTTAATAATGTGCGTTTTTATTTAGTATTTGAAACCCTTCAGTAGTTTTGGCTGAAAAACTGATTTTAAAAAAACTAGAAACAGCAGTGGTGTCTACTTAATTTTTTTGTTGGGGAAATAATTTTTAATGCACGTCGGGCAAAAATAACTTGAAAGATGTGATAAAATCTGAATATTTTAGTGGAGTTTAGTCCCTTTCCTAAGGATATGTTCTAGTTTCTGAGTAGAGCAATGGTTCATCTATCTTGTTTAGTTACGCTCTTTCTCCTTCATCTGTTGTGCCACAGTGGAGAATCTAAAAAGGTCCCTTCCAACCAAAATGATTCTGTGATCTGCTATCTACATTTAAATCATTGCTTAACAAATTTTTGAAACTTGGGTTGTTAATTTGGGGGGGGAGGGGAAGGAAAAAACAAAAAAAACAAACTCCCTCCCTTCCCAAAGTGACCACTGACCTACATTAAGATCTGAATACCAAAAGACATTGAAAAAATTGACAAACTGTGAAAGAAGATAAAGAAAACATTACTACTTGATTTCACAAAAGGCAAAAGTAATAGCAGTACCTGAAGAGATTTGGTGTCCTGAAATGCTCACCCATTTCAATACCAGTGGGCCATCCTTCAAGAACCCTGCTCGTTGAAAATGCCCTAAGCAGAAAGTACGTGGAAAAAAGTTGTCAAGAAAACACATTTTTGGTTTTTTTTCATTGACATCTAGTCTATATTGACTGAAATTCTGAATGCAGGATTTGTTTCTGACATGTGATACAGCAGCAAGCAGCACACTGCCAGGGTATATCATGTCTTTCCTAGATTCCATCCGACTGCAATTCAGGAAGTGAGGATTAGAAGAGGTTGCTTTAAGACCACTGCAAAAAACCAGAAATGACACTATATCTCTGGAGAAATTTTTTAATCTGTTATTTCACTGTTTTTTTAATAATACACCTATAATTTAACTAATACATAAAATTTGGAAGATACCTTTCATAATATTAGATTTTTTTATCTTTCTTATTTGGGAGCAGGATACCATCTGTGTAATTATTTTTCTGACTTTATATTTTAATTTTGGAAAACTCTCAACCTATCAAGGCCTGGTCTGAAGTCTATTCATTTACATCTTCATATCCTGTGGGAAGGAGGAGTTGAATATGGCTTTGGTTTATAAGTTGTACCAATAAGGCCTATGTGCGGGAAGGATACATGTTAAAGCAGGTCACAGTTCTTTCGGTGTATTGTCTTTTACACCCTTTTCTTAAAACAGATCTATGAGCTCACCCTGATGAATACTAGCAATTCTCATCTAGCCGATGATTCTAGGCTCTTTGAAGCACGCTCAGAGTCTGACGCTTTGTCTTCAATGGGTGGGCCTGTCTTCTTTTCCTTTCAGTTTTCTGAAGACCAAAACATGCAGTATTAATATGAGACAGGTAGTCAGTTAATGACCAGTGCTTTCCATTCAGTGTTCCAGTGGGCACACAGTGTTGCCACCTGGTAGCTGCTTACACAGTCAGTAAATATTTCTTTTCTACAATCCACATGTTCAGGCTGACTTTGGCAACTTAGACATAAGGTGTAAGCCAATCACCCATACTGGAACGCATCATGAGTGTCTGTGATGCTTATGGCTAGTAAGTCACCTATTTTCATTAGTAAAAACCAGGACAATTCCTGAAAAAAAGTCTAAATAAACATGCTCTGCCTACATTAGAAATGGTATGTTTTCACAAAGGTTGGTAATAGGTGGAATAACACAACAGGAAAATAGTTTGGGAAGAAAAACGTGGTAGACTTGGGTAGAAGGAGAGAGGAATGTTATTTCTTTCAGTTGCTGCTGTGTAACTGGAATACCCATGTGTAGAAACACTAGTTTAATATCTCAAGAAGTAGAAAACCTGACAAGATAACACTGTAATTGCTGTGTAGATTGCATTCACAGCAACCCCATAAATAGATCTGTCTAGGTGAAATCGGTGAGCAGCTGACTGGTAGCAGTCAGGAGTTACAAGGAATAGCAAATGCTATCCATCTCAGAGTAAGGAAATCTTTACACTTGCAGAGAGGGGGGAAAAATATCAGTAACTGTAAAAGAACTTGAAAGCTGTTTTTGAAAAGCTTAGAACGCAGACGCCTTTTGGCCTACTGTGTCAAAGAAGTAGTAGCATGATGCCAGCTGTAAGTATTGCAGCAGATGGCACTGCTTTCTCTTGTCAGGATTTTGAAAATAGATCTGGCTTTCCACAGAGAAGCAGTTTACAGGATGGAAGAAGAATACTGCACAATATCTAGAGGTTGACCTATGGAGTGAAATACAATATTTTTTGGCAACTTTCTGCTGGATACCTAGCATGAGTTCTGGGAAAAGTCCAGTACCAAAGCAAATTATTATGGCACATATTGTCACCATGCCAAACGTATTTCACTGTGGAAAAGCTCCTGCTACAATTACTTGAACATTTTTAAAGGATTACAGAAGTCACCAATACATTGGCGGCTCACAGCCTAGACAGGTACACTCTTCGCTGGGTAAAAAACTGGCTGGACGGCCGAGCCCAGAGAGTTGTGGTCAACGGAGTTAAATCCAGTTGGCAGCCGGTCACGAGCGGTGTTCCCCAGGGCTCAGTACTGGGACCGGTCCTGTTCAATATCTTTATCAATGATCTGGATGAGGGGATCGAGTGCCCCCTCAGTAAGTTTGCAGATGACACCAAGTTGGGCAGGAGTGTTGATCTGCTCGAGGGTAGGAAGGCTCTGCAGAGGGACCTGGACAGGCTGGATCGATGGGCCGAGGCCAACTGTATGAGGTTCAACAAGGCCAAGTGCCGGGTCCTGCACTTCAGCCACAACAACCCCAGGCAACGCTACAGGCTTGGGGAAGAGTGGCTGGAAAGCTGCCCAGAGGAAAAGGACCTGGGGGTGCTGATTGACAGCCGGCTGAACATGACCCAGCAGTGTGCCCAGGTGGCCAAGAAGGCCAACGGCATCCTGGCCTGTATTAGAAATAGTGTGGCCAGCAGCAGCAGGGAGGTGATCGTGCCCCTGTACTCGGCACTGGTGAGGCCGCACCTCGAATCCTGTGTTCAGTTTTGGGCCCCTCACTACAAGAAGGACATGGAGGTGCTGGAGCGTGTCCAGAGGAGGGCAACGAAGCTGGTGAAGGGCCTGGAGCACAAGCCTTATGAGGAGCGGCTGAGGGAACTGGGGTTGTTTAGCCTGGAGAAGAGGAGGCTGAGGGGAGACCTCATCGCGCTCTACAGCTACCTGAAAGGAGGTTGTAGCGAGGTGGGTGTTGGTCTCTTCTGCCAAGTAACTAGCGATAGGACCAGAGGAAATGGCCTCAAGTTGCGCCAAGGGAGGTTTAGATTGGACATTAGGAGAAATTTCTTTCCTGAAAGAGTGGTCAGGCCTTGGAACAGGCTGCCCAGGGAAGTGGCTGAGTCACCATCCCTGGAAGTATTTAAAAGACGTGTAGATGAGGCCCTTAGGGACATGGTTTAGTGGACATGGGGTTGACGGTTGGACACGATGATCTTAGAGGTCTTTTCCAACCTCTATGATTCTATGATCTCTTAGTTCTTTGCTCTTACTTCCAGAAAATTATTATTTATTTGTTCAGTAGGTTATTTTGGAAGTATTTTTATTTCTACAGTTCTCTTGCTTCTAACTCCAAAGAACTAATCATGAGGTCAGTTCACTGTGAAGCAAAATTAAAATTAATACTATAAATTTATTGAGAACTAGTATTAGGTTTTGGTATTTCAGCATTCTAAGCAGAGGGCTGTGCCTGTAGGGAGAGAACAGACTTTTTATAGTTCTGAATCACAAAAAGTAGCTTGTTTTTTAGGTCTTTATGTATTCCTAACTTCAGAATATAAATTATGGTTTCTGGTTCGCATTTACTAGTAGTCAATGACCTTGCTTAGGACCTCAGTTCATTCAAGTAACTGTTCATTGCCAGATAATGCTCTTTCATCGACAGTCGCTGATTGATTTCTGTAGATGTTGGGAGAAATAAAAGGCAGAAATCTTTTTAAAAGCATGGGTTTTTTCACTATAAATGGCCAAGTTTTGTTTGGTTTCATCAATTGTTTTTTTAAAGTTTGAGTGGATGGGTGGATAGATAACATAATTGTGTGTGTGTATATATATTTCTTAAATACACTTTTATTATGAAAACAGCTTAACGCTAAATGTATATTATGTATTCAAGCCACAGTTAAAGTTGTATGCATTAATTACAGGTTTATCGATAGATTATGGGGAGAACAAACTTTACTGGATCAGTTCAGGAAATGGAACCATAAATAGATGCAACTTGGATGGTGGTAATCTTGAAATAATAGAGTCAATGAAAGAAGACTTAACAAAAGCCACAGCTTTAACCATTATGGGTAAGTCCAGTGGTAACAACTTAGTTTTTAAATGATTGGAAGCTAATTTATAATGAAATATCAAAAGCTTGGAGAAGCTATTGTTGTTTTAATGTAAATAATACATACAGTACATTCACATTCACTAGTGAGAGTGTTTTGTTTGTGAAAAATATTTTTATATTTCATTGAACAGTTTACTATCTGTATTACAAGTATATGTTTCTAAATAGTCTTGCATATATATACACAGGATGAAGGTAACAGACTTAAATTTAATATAGTTACTTGTAAAGCATATTGGAAGGAGGTGTGTTATGCTCTTTGTTACAGAGAATTATTTATTATTTGTTTCTTCTGCAGCTCACTTCTTTCTACTATCTTAGTTCAGAATAGCTCTAGTTTGTTGGATTGGCTTGCGCTTTGTAGTGCAACCCAAGACTTCTTTCGGATTATGAATTGATGATTGATGATTTGGATAAATTGATGATTTGGATTTTCAGATGTCTGCTAATATTCTGTATATTAAATTGGTTAAAAAAATTGTTTGTTATGCTTTGCACATTAGAAATGTTTAGAATGTTTAGAAACATCTTAAATATATTAAAAAACAAAATCAAAAGAAGAACAGTAACATAAGGAAAAATTCCTAAAAAGTTCAAGAAGTCTTTAATTTGCAGATTACTGAATATTATGAGAGTATTGCTTCAAATTGACTGTTTCTCATATGCATCTTCAGCTCTTGGCCCTTGCTGGAGCTAGGATACAGTGTGTTAAGAAATTCCAGTCTGACTCAGAACTATATTATATTTATATTATTCTAGAGATAACTTGCTTTATATATAACTTGCTATATAACTAGCTTTCCATATTTCTTCCAAATGCTTTGCTGACCTCTGTTCTGGTTCAATTAAAAATTATTTATATTTATCTTGGATGTTCCAAAAAAAAGTTCAGTTGATAAGTAGACTTTTGTTGGGATAGTTGACTCATCAACTGCCAGAGTCTTTTTATAAAGTATTTTATTTGATTGATTGATTGTATAATGTACATATTGATGATGTGCTTGTGAAAGTTATGCTAAATAAAATCCAAAGACTTTATGCACATGGTGTAAATTAAGTCATATTTTAAAGTAGTAACTGCTAAAATAGGGGTTTTTTCATACACATATTTGGCCAGTATTGAACTCTGAATGCTGTCAAAATGTGTTGGAGAGGGGATGCTTTTATATATGCATTCATAAACAAAAGCAAGTTCTGTGTCAGAAGGAGTCATGAATGTTAATATAGACAAATTGTCTTTCGTTGATTTGATTGTGACTAGAAAGAAAATGAATAGATGACCTTTACTTTAGGCAGCTATTGGAAGTCTTTAATATGAAATGTTCATACTGTCATTGAGATGTCTGTGGTATCAAGTCTTCATCTGTGATTCACAGTGATGATCCATCTGGGATATTGAATAAAGAATTTATAGCTATCATTTAAAGAAGAGTGTTTTGTACTTGTTTGCGTGAAAGTAGTTGAATTTTTGCAGGTGTGGAGATGTGAGAATTTCTGTGTTTTTTAAATGTATATACATCTAATATTCCTCGTTTGGGATGCTTTGTTTTTATGGGTGGTGGCAATTCTTCCTACTCAAAATTGGTAAACAAAATTTACAAGGTGTTTGGGTTTTTCTGTTTGTTTTCCTTTTGGGTTTTGTCTTTGTTTTGGAGCCATAGTTGTGATAAACTGCAATATGACATTGCAGTATGATTCTGTATATAAATCTGTTGGAGAAAAGTGAAAACCAATACAGTTTTATAAACAGTACTGTATGTGCTGATTGAAAAACATGAAAAGTTTCTGTATTCATTTCTCCTGTATGTTTTTATATTGTGGAACATACTGTAGCAACACAAATGCCATCTATTTTCCTGAAGTGCTGGTGGCTTTACATCAGCTTCTTCTACTTAAGCTTTTGTGCCTGTAAAATGGATTGGAACAGAAAATCCAATGTGATACGAAGCAAGATAACAGATCTGTAATTGATAAATGATCATAACTAACAATAGATAAATAAAGAAGAATTAATGATTTGTGCTAATGTAAGATTTAACATGATAGTGTGTGAAAATTCAGTACCCTTGTTGATCTGTTTGCCTACAAGTTTAATAGGAAGTTTTAGCAGGTGAATCACAGTAATTACGGTGTTTATTGCATCATTTTTGGTCCATTTCATAAATTTTCCTGACTGCTTTTATCTAAAAACACAGTATACACATAAAAAACCAACATGTTTTTTCTCTGTGTATATACTAAGCTAACTTTTTTTACCATTTGAATTCATCAGTGACTGTGGCATTTAGGTTCCACTCGGTGCTACAGAGTCCTGTAGGCTTCTGCTGTCTTTTGCATTTTTCTGTCTTTTGCATTTAGTGTCTCCCCAGGTAAAAGCAGTATTTTGGACAGCTTATATTTTTTGTTTCTTTATTTTAAGTGTATCATCATGTTGTAATGTTGGGTTATGTTTCCACCGGGGCAGAAAGAGGAGATAGAGTTGGGTATTTTGAGGCTTCCTTTGTACAGTAGTCTCACCAGGTCATACATTGGTCAGTTGTTGATCATCAGAACTTTTATTGGTCTGAACAGCTAAAACAAGGAAATGGTGGAGGGAACCTCGGTGGATTGAGGGGACAGGGTAATGTATCTGAGATAGCCCTGGTTCCCATGCCTCCCTCCCCCTCCACCAAGGGTAGGTGAACCGGGGGAGAAAGGGTTGTTGTAAAAATTGACAGTCTATAAATGAAAAAATGAAAGTCTATAAATTTACTGTACCAGTGACCTCTTCTAGCACCTCAGTCCTTCTTGCTTCTGAAAATTTTTTTAGCTGTTTGTGAAGCATCTCCTTACTAGCATCTTTCCCAGCCATCAGAGCCTCCTTGTCAGAAAACACGAGCTCCCAGAGACACCTAAGGATAATCCAGTAGTCTGCGTGAAGAGCTAGTGTCTTCCATTTTTTGTCTGGACAGCCTTTTACACAGAAAACTAACAGATCTTCTCACAGTTTCCAGTGTTTTTTACTATCTCTTATAGTTTACATTCCAGAAGATTTTTCAGAACCATAAAAAACTAATGACTGTCAGAGTCTTGGCCCAAGACTGACTTCTTTCTTGCTTTGGTAATCTCTGTGCTGTTCCAATATCATAGAATCATAGAATTGTTAAGGTTGGAAAAGACCTCTAAGATCATCGAGTCCAACCGTCAACCCAACACCACCATACTCCCTACACCATGTCCCTAAGCGCCTCATCTACATGTCTTTTAAATACTTCCAGGGATGGTGACTCAACCACTTCCCTGGGCAGCCTGTTCCAAGGCCTGACCACTCTTTCAGGAAAGAAATTTCTTCTAATGTCCAGTCTAAACCTCCCTTGGCGCAACTTGAGGCCATTTCCTCTCATTTCTTTTCCCATTAACAGAATTAATGGGAAATTAACAGAATCAAAGATCAAGATAACACAGAGAAGCAGTTAGGCACTCCATGGTTATGTACTTTGATATGAACTCAATAAATAATGCTAGCTAAGTCAGTAAAGTTTTGGTTTGCTTTTTAATGTAGGTTATGGAGTAGTTCAGAGCTTCACCAGGCAATCATGAATACCACTCCCCTTTAGTACTACTCCTCAATCTCCTCATTATTTGTACTTCATTGCTTTCAATCCCTCTATTTTAGTGTTACAGTTTAGCCATTGTAAACTTTGTAAGTTACCACTACTGTTTCAGATGTGTACTGTTGTTTAGTCCTTTCCAGGCTCTGTTTAACATTTTCTTACTGTTACATCCTTTAGTGGGATCATATAGAAGGTAATGATAAGACATGAAAAAATAATGTTGGCAAACAAGTTGGTGCCAAAGTGACGCTCAGGTTTATTCTTGAGGGAAATGGAAACAAGTTATATAATTCGCATCTTTCTGTATTTTGTTTTTTTCATTTATTGGTTTTCTACTCAGTAGTCTTCAGTCATCTTTCTTTTTCCATATGCCAAGCTCCAAAATTCCTAGTCTTTTGGTGCCTGCTTTTGCTACATCTTTTTGAGCATGATATAGATGGGATGAAAATTATATTCCATTTGAAAGTAAAGCATTTTAATATATACAAAATTACTATTTTTCCATGCCCTTAAGCATACAAACAGTTATTTTTGTTGTTGCCATTCTGTATTACAAAGATGTTGCTATAAAACCATGATGAAGTCATTTGCTTTTCTACTCTTCCTACTTTTTCTTCAAATACACATTCACTGTGTGAAATGTCAGTGCATGCAACATCACCCAGTTTTAGTTAATTTACCATTCAAAAATGCGTGTGAATGCTTTGTTTAGTGCTTCCCACTGTTTATTGTCTTGCATTTGGTCAACAGTAATTTTCTTCTGCTACTATGTTAACTATGTGTTCATTTTATTTTGTTCAAAAACCTCTGAAGTTTATTCTGGTCTTTTAGAAGCTTATCTAATTCACAGCACCCTATGCCCCGCATGATTTTCAACATCTACTACTGACACCATTTACAAGTTGATAACAAATATATCCACTGTTTTGGAAGATCAGGATGTTCCATGTGAGAGAATCTCTAATTTTCTTATACAGTACGGCGATATTCTTTTCAACATTAAGTGAATGCTTCCTATACTTGTGTTAAGGTTTGAGTTTAATATACCATATTCAGTATCTGAGTTTAGCAATTTTCCTGGTAGCCAGTGTCTGAGTGTGATCAAATTATATACGTGTATTTGGCATTCTGCAAGAAGTCTCATTCCCTGCCTTCCAAGTTACTTAATGAAAATGGTTCCTTGACTGTAACTGAAACTTGTTGGAAATTTGTCGTGAGAACTATATGTATTTCTGGATTAGTGAGCAGAGTTATTATATTACAAGATTTGGATTACAAAGGAACTTGCAGCAATATCTGATGTATTTCCAAACTGGCATATTCTTTCTTGAATGATATATGGCTCTGAATCATAAACTGAGCATTGCTAGAAAAGTATTGATTAGTTACTGTAAGTTTGCAGCTGAGAAGAAAAAGATATTGAAGGCTTCTGTCAGCGGTTTTGGTGAAGGTATTTGATTGGATTTTGTGTCAGGTCCTCACAGAAATACAGTTTACACAAAATCACAAAATTCAGCTCATTTCATTACAAAATAGGAATATGATGTAGGTTGTGTAGATTGTATAATGAGGATATAATTTGTTGTGTGTTGGTGATTTTATTTTTTAAATACTTGTGATAGAAACCTCACATGAAATACTTCATGATGCTAAGTAGTAGCCTTTTTCTAGTTGTTGTTTACTAGTATAAAATAGAGTAACTTCATGTGAATGATTCTCTGTATAATTGCTATTTCTGTTGAAATTAATGTAAAAAAAAAAAATTCAATCAGCAATACAACAAAATCAGACACCTATAATAGCTTTTCAATGGGAGTGTAAGTATTAGAACAATGTCTTTTGAACACAAACTGTATATAATACAGCCATCAAGGTGTATTATCAAACAATCAAACCAGACAGTAACAATTACAGTATTTCATTTTAGACAGAAAATGTGGGTTCATATTACCAAAATACATTCATGCTGCCATTTACTTTCATCATGTGGTTAAATGATATATTGGTTATTTGATTTTTGTTTTATCCTAAATAAAGTTTCAAAAATAACTCCAGAATGCATTTCTAGTAACTCAAATGGTGGGAGCTGTGACTTTGCTGGATGTAGTTGTGAAGTGAAAGGGGCTGCTTAGATCAGGAAAATTCAAATACATACACCTTAATTTTCCAAGTCATCAGTCTTCTAATTGCCGTAACACCATTCATTACATTAGCATTAATATATGAAATATATCTAGGCAATTTGCCCAGTTCTAAGTACAGTACATAGTTGTCTTCCATAAATACTCAAACCACCATTAATGAAAACTAATGGCCCATCAAAATTTGCATTCAGAGTACTGCCTGAAATCTCCAAAGGACTGTCCACAATGCTAGTGTAGCAATTTTTGGCATTTTAAATTGCTGTTTCCCAATATGTTGCTGCACTTAGTGCTAATTACTCAACAAAATGGATAAATACAACAATTTTAATGTATATTATAACCCGGTTTCAGCAACAAGATTGTAATTAGTGATCTAACAACACTCTTGTTAGCATAATCAAGCAAATAAATCATTTAACTTCAGTTTGATATTTAAAGGTTTCAAATAACGTTATTTCTTCCCTAGTTTGTGAAAGTAAGTTGTCTTTATGCTAAAATCAAGTGGTTTTGTAAAATCATCTACTGTATTTTAAAAATAGTCCAAAACTCTGCTTAGAATTATGGTCAAAAATAACTGTGTAACACATTGGGGATTTTTTGGTATGAGACTGTATTGTGGTGTATATCGGCCACCCAACAGTTTCTGAACAATTAAAACCTGTATTCTTTAGGTCCTAGGGCATAACTGGCCAGCTGTGACCAGTTCATGGTTTTTGGCAAGTAGTCATAAGAAGTTTGATCTCAAAACGTCTGTACTTCAGAATTTGTGGGTTGGCTTTTGGGTTTATTTTGGGTTTTTTATGTTAGGGGTTGGTTTTGGTTTGGTGTTTTTGTGGTGGTTTTTTTTTTGTTTGAGGTATTTTGTTTTGTTTTGTTGGGTTTTTTTGTTGTTAATATACCTGAAATGTCAGGATTTGCATGAGCTTCACCTTACTTAAATTGTCAGGTTGTCTTTCTCATTTAACTCCCCATCCTGTATCCATACCTCTTTCTAAAACTTGTAGTGCACCATATAAAGCCTCCATGTAAAAGAAGAATAAATACTAGTTCAGTGAGATTTTGTAAGTTATATTTTTAATTAAATGTTTTTTCAGGTGTCATGTTAACAAGGATGGAAGAAGACGATAAAAGAATCATTATGAAGCGTATTTTGAGTATTCACTTGTGATTTCTCGTGATTTGCCCTTTTTAACGGTATAGGTGGCATAGGAGACTACTCAACCTCTGTGTTCACAGTCAGGTACTTCAAGGACTAGTAATGAGTTTATGCTGTGATGATTTCTGTTTCTTGTGTCGTGAAGGGAGGGAAAGAAGAAACTCTATGATCTGACATGTCTGACTGATGGAAATTTTCTGGATACTGTTAACTGTATATGAAAGCAGCAATAGTCTCATTTAGTAGCTCAGTAACCAAAAGAGGTACATGGTGGAACATTCAGTTGGTGATATAGAAATGCTTTGGCTCTATACTAATACTAAAAGGGAGAAAGGAAACTATTTGTGGTGTAGATAATTATTGGTAATTGAACTTCTTGATTAAGCACATGCCATGCCATGCCTTCATCTTTCAGTAAAAGAATATGCAAAGTTGGATATTTGGGGGTTTTGTTTGTTTCCTTTCCCTAGAGAGACAGACAGTCAGCAAACTGCAGTTTTGGGAGGCTGTCAAAACTACAGCCAAGCATGAGGTTTTGCACAAAATACTAAAGAAATGTCTGAACGAGTTTGATCGCTTCTTTGAAGTAAATGATGCAAAACACCAAAACTGTATGTGTTTTGCTTCCTTCCTACTCCAGTCTTAAAAAAAATTTATGGATGGGTTTGGATATGTAAAACAGTATACTGTGCACAAGACAGTTCTGGTATACTATGCACAAGACAGCAGTCATTACCAAAATTATTTAATGGGCCATTCTGATTTGTGGTCAAACAGAGGATTTGAAGACTGAAATTGCTCCTTCACATACAATCATTTAATCAAAAAAGTTCGTCTAAACCTTTAGGATAGATAATTCATTATTGTGAGTCATAATCTCACAGGAAAAAAAAGAAAAACAAGTCAAATTCCCATGATTTCCCATATGGGTTTTATCACATAGTCACTTTTATGTTCTTATCTCACATCTGTCTTTTTGTTATAATTCACACCATCAAAATTGAGCACAGGAATTTCTTGTTCTAAGGGTTGTCTGATAAAAGAATCATCAGATGCAAGCTACTATTAATTTAACAGGCTGATATCGCAGGATGATCTTTTCACTCAGTCAAATGCACCTTTGGATGCATAGGATGATAGATTTCCTTTAAGTTTTACACAGGTTTCACTGGAGAGTTCCATTTGTTCTCCAAGTCTTCATATTCAGAATATTTTCATTCTGTGGATTGTTGTCTCATCATATACCTGTGAAGACCACTCAATAAATGCTTTTTTTCCTTGATATTTTCAGAGTTTATTTTCTTTTGTGCAGTAACTTTTTTACAGTTACTGCAATGGAAATTATTTTTTTAGATCTGCAGCTTTCATCATGAAACACTCAAATGTGTGGCTCTATGAATTAGTTATTTAAATATTAAAACTGCAGCATAGGCAACAATTCATTTAACTAAGAAGAAAATGAACTAGAAATGAAGTTAATACACAATATTTGTTGGAAAGGCAGTGTTCCTGGAGTTTTAAGTTTTTTCTCTCTAGGGTTTTACTTTTGGTTCATCTACAGTAATAACTTTTTCTGTCTGAAATGAAAATGCTGATGATGTTAAACTCATAATTATACAGACTTGCCCCATTTAATTATTTCATTTAAGATGTTTAAAAGATACAAAGCTATTTGGAGAAAAAAAGGAAGTGTTCGTGCTTTTTTCTTCACGTAGAACATTGCTGCGAGGTTGTATTTCACAGTAATTAATACTTTAAATGTAGTCTTAAGTGAAACGTTAACTCACTGCAAAGCAGTAGTTTGTTAGTAACCTAAGCATGTGGTACTATCTGTATGTTGTCATTTACGTTGTTCCAGTTTAAAAATACACATGACAAACTGAAGATAAAGTTGAATTCAAATTGCTGCCATAATCTCTTTTCCTTTTTCTGTTGTTTTCCCTTTCATGGTTAAATTTAACATTCACACAAAAACTACATTGTGTTGCCCTTGAGACTATTATTCAAATCTAGGTCTGAGGTAATATAGTATTAAAATGTTAGCCAGTTCAGTTTGTTTAAAATAGTTACTTTTCCAAAAGGCTGAGAGCAGAGGGAAGTTGCTTGGGCTTATTTTTATACTGTTTTGTTAACTCGGAGAATATAACAGAGATGGGCCAATGAAACCTTGTTTCTTCCTAGAAGACTTCCTAGAAGGCTAGTATCAGAACTACATTTTACTTGATTGATTAAATTTTACTGACAAAATAGCTTAAATTTCTTCATAGTATAGGAATATAGAGAAAATATAGGTTGTGGATCCTCAGAAATATAATTTTAAATTCATAACATAAAAATCCGTAACTTCCTTTCTGAAGTGGTGAGCTTCTTTAACACTCTAACAGAGTGTTAGCCAGTCACTAAGGTGAATGCCTTGACTACGTCAAGAGAAACTGAATACCCATAGTGAGTTGGAAGGAGGTCATCGTGCTGTTTAAGTCTTGCGAAGGGAGTAAGGACTCAGGTAGGGTGTTCTGGCATTCAAAGAAAAAGAGAAACAGACACTGTGGAACTTGTCAACCTGGAACATTGAGGCCATCTCATCATACATCTGTGTGTACTCCAGAGTCAGTGAGGACTAACGTGTTGAGGACTTGAAATCAGAAGATTGGCTAGGGTTTCTGTGTCAGTGTTTGGCCATTAGTTCACTGAAGTTTGAGTTTGATGTCAAAGCTGTTTAAAGTTATATTCTGATGCATTGGGAGGTAGAGCCTGCTCTTCATTTTTTTCATGATTTCTTAGTTATTGATTGTAATTTGTTTTTAATGAAAAATGTGTTTTAGCATTATAAGCAATTTTGTTCACTTGTGAAAATGAATTTCTTCCCTAGAGTAAACTCAGTAGAATTTCCATATATAACTAGGCATTTTAATTTAGGATTTTCTATGGAAGTAGCCTCACATCAGCAGTTGTTGCAGCAAAAGTGGAACCAGTGAAGACTGCTTTCATGTCTCCTGAATCTTAATAACACAGTACCTTCAGCTTTTCTCTATAACCTTCTGTCCATAATATCTCCAGTCAACACCCCACATCTTCCATCCTAAGACCTCACCCCAGTTTCACTCCTGCTCTTCTGCATAACAGATGTCTCTACTGCAACCACTTGCCGTAGAGCCTTCCCCCATTCACAGTTCCACAGTTTGCTATCACAATACCCCATTTTCCTCACGTATTCCTTAAATTTCCCTTTTTTCTCTCCACTCCATTCCCCATCTTCTCTGTGTCAAAACACAGTGCAGGCTGTTGCCACTCTGGAGCTACACATGAAGTGACACGCTGGCCAGCACATGTGCTGTGTGGCCATCTGGCTGCCAGCAAAGGGCAGGGATTCAACCAGTCAATCATTCCACTATTTTGCAGTATACTGGGTCTCAGTCAGACAAGATTTTGTAGTTTGGCTTTTGAGTTCATCAAGGAAGTATGGCATATGTGTGTTCTTGGTTTCGCTTCAAAAAGAAATCTGTATTTTGACAAAGGTTGTGGTAGCTCTGTGCATTGATTTTTTTTCTAAGGTTTTAAACGGTTATCAAAACCTAGCAAAGTATCTCATGCCTCTACTGTGTAAAGTAGAATACAGGATGTTGTTGTTCCTGTTACACTTGATAGAAATAGCTGGCAGTGCTTTGCATTTGGATTGGTTTGTCTACAGCTAGAAACATCAGGAAGTTCTTCACTAAAATAATGCTTTTATGCAATGTCTGAAGGATGACATTAAGAGTTAGCACTGGCTAAGTGTTTTCTGTATGTTCGGTATGCTCTGTGTTTCAGTCTCACCCAGACAGGAAAGGACTGATTTGCTTTGCTTCCAGCAACCATTGAGATTGATGAATAATGGGAACAAGCTGGCTGAAATTAATTATGATAAAAATGAAAAGATTATGTTATAAGGGAAACAGCTGAAGGACTTGGCATTGGTTAGGTAAGGAGCTCTTCACTGTGAACATTCAGTCACTATGAGTTAGCTGAATTCTTGTTTTGATAGCAAGTTTAAGTTCTCAAGTGTTTAGTCTGTTAAAATTAGACAGCAAGCATAATTAGACAGTAAGCATCATTACTATGTTTATTATTCTTTTGGATCTTTTGGACAAAAGTTTGCTTGCCTTTCAGAAATACACTTTTGCAATTTCAGTCTGTTCTTTAGTTTCCTCTAGACTGACCTGTCACCATGTACCTCATGGAAGATATTTATGTAGAATATGTTAGTTTGCATTAAACAAATGATGCCACCTTGAGTGTGTAATGCTGGTTCCTGCATACATTAAATTTAAAGGTTGGGGTTTTTTCTCTCTTGGCGCATGGCAAGTCACAAAAGCATGTCATGGCTGATTTCAGTACCCTGATTCTCAAGTTGTGATAGTCTCGGATGTGATAGAAAGGTGAGCAGTCCTTGGGCACCCCTGATTTATGCCACTTGACAGTAGTCCCTGACAGTATGGCCATTACGAGTAGCAGTGCCATACTACAGAGCTTTTCCATCGTCACCCCAGCGTCTTCATTGAACCACTGACAGGATGTAGCTGTCCTAGAAGGCAGTTCTATGATCTTGATGTCATCCTTCAGAGCTACAGTAAAGCTAATAACTGTGACCTTTTATATGCATAGGGGTATAAAGAAATGCCAAGAGAGTGAAGGGCATTTCTAGCATTCTTCTGATTTCCCCTCATTTTGACGTATTCCGTCTTCCAAGTCTTAGCAATAGCGAATACAAATTTTCTATGAGAGCTGATGTGAAGGTTTTCAAAAGTGTATATTCAATATTCTTTTCTTCTGTTTGCATTATTTCTTCTTGCTGTGTTTCCTGATAGGTCGTCTTTGCTTTTTTCTTTTTGCTCTGTGGTTGTTGTGACTTATTTTATACCCCATTTGTGCAATATGAAGTGATGGCATGAAACATGAAATATTCAAAACTTGGTAGGAATACCACCCCAATCCTGGTTTGAGGAAAAGTAGTAAAGATTATTACCTTAAAGAAATTATAAACCATCGGTACTGAGGCATCTTACTAGCTTTTGTTAGATGAATGAAAGACTAACAAGCTCTTTAATTGAAGAGGCTCTTTCATTAATTCCAGCAGGTAATGAGTCAAAGTCTCAAAATGACAAACTGATAACACTGATAAATGTTGTATGTTTCTGAACAAAACCAAAGCAATCCCTAATGTTGATATTTAAATTATGTTAATGGGGCTTCAAAAATAACATTTTCATGAAGTGATGTAAGTGAAATGAAGCAGAGAATATACATCTCATGTATACCTTTCAGTTTCTTGAAATTTCTTTTAAATTACTTGTCTTCATACACTGTTGTTTAAATTGTTATGAAGATTATCTTTACATTAATACTGCATTTGTATCTTAATTTCTTTTTTTAATGGAAATTTACATTCCACAGTAACCAATTTGGCCACAGCAATATGATCAAACTTAGTGTTTCTATCCTCATGTCACTTAGAATTCTGTCTGAATTTAAGTGAAATCTTTATGACTAAAGTCATCTGAAATCCGACCCTTGAAAAATATGTTGTGTATACTGCAATTGTGCATCAAATGAGTATTCTCTGTCATAAATTTTTGACAAGTCCTACATAATATGATTCAAGTATTCTGCATGTGTCGATTGACAAGATGGTTTGAAATTTTATGCTAGTATGTGCATAGCTCATTTTTTCTGTTATTTTAAAGTTTTGTGTAAATTATGATGAAAAAGTTACTATCAATTTAAGTTGGTGATTTCAATAATTTCTTTAAGACAGTAACAAGATTCTTAATTATTTTTATTGTAATTGTCATACTTATTAATTTGAATACTCAAGTCAAGTAACGAAAGCCTGGAACCAGAGTTCCTGTCATTTCTACGTACATAATGTATGGAGATAGCACAGTTAGAGAACAAAGCCTGTGTTGTAGTAGTATGTGATCTATGAATAAGGTTGGTAACTTTCAGTTATAAATTGGGCATTATTCAGTTTTTCCACTTAAAAATGTGTGAAAACCTATCACCTAAAGAGAAAAAAAGTAAATTTATAAATCCAAAATTTCTGTTTTTAAAATAAAAACCCACATTATTTATTTTTTCAGCAATTTTTCTTAAAATTGATCTGAGAATTAACCTCAAAAGCTTTTTCCCGCCTTAGGTTTCAAATTTGAGTGATCCTCTTAATTTTTAAAATTTGAAAATTTTACAGATAAAAAGCTCTGGTGGGCAGACCAGAACTTAGCTCAGATCGGTACCTGTAACAAAAAAGATGGAAGAAACCCAACTGTCCTGCGAAACAAAACTTCAGGTGTTGTACATATGAAAGTGTATGATAAAGCAGCACAGCAAGGTATGTTAAATATTAAGCATGTTTAACCAACTTTTAGACTGCATAGTATCTTTTCCCATGTTGTTCTCCAAACGTGGCTAGAACAAAATAATATGTATTTCATTGTAATTCAGTGATAAAATACTATAAAATACTTTATTATTGAATAAATTACTGAATATAACTGATTTATAATATCTGCCTGATATATTTTAATTTATCAGATGTTTTCTGAAGTTTACACTATAGTGAAGTTTGAAGTTCTTTTAGAGAATCTAAGTTTAAAATTTTTAGTCAAAAAAAAAAATCAGTTAGTGTGTGAATCTCATCTCAAATTATTGAAATTTTAAGTAAGTGAAGTATTATGAGAGAATTCATTAGAATTCTTAACTTTTTGTTTTAAGACAGTTTAATTCACCTAAATTGACAGAAGTGACAGTAGTATAAATCAAAAGTGAGACAGCAGAAAAATGGGGCAATATTGCTAATACTGCCAAAACTTAGTTGGCAAAGTGGCAGCTAAGATAATATGAAAAAGTGTAATTTGGGGTCATGCACACAGTTTTATGAATTTGGATATCAGAGATAAGACATTTGGGAGATTCTTTAGAAAGAGATTATTTCTGATTCTAGCTACATTCAAAGTGTTGGTGGTTGCACTGAAAGGATGGGATCTACATGAAACAAATTATTTAATTTTGTGGAGAAGCTTCCAAAAGAACACAGGGTGGAGCTAAGCTGTCTGATATCTGATGGACAATAAGTACTCTATATACCTAATCTAGGAAACACCAAAGGTGCTTTGCCAGTCTTGCCCTTAGTTTTAAATATGGTGGAACAATAAGTAATAAAAATTTAGACATTCAGTAATGTTTCTATCATTTTAAAATGCTTGAACTCCCTACCATGGAAACGTACAGCCTTATGAGTGCCCAAATGTTAGCAATATCTGGTGTCTGTACCATTAATATGCATCTTCCATTGTACAAAAGTCAAGAAAAGGAACAGTTCTGTCTTTTTGTACTACTGAACTTTAACTGTAACAAGAGCCCTGAAGTTGTGTAGTGAAATGTCACCTTGCTGATCTATATTTTGACAGAGCAATGTCAAGGTTTTGGATATAAGAATTAAACATTGTAGGTGGGATTCAGCTTTACACTTGCATTTTTTTTTTTCAAAGAATCTTTGCATATTTTGTATGCATCTTGCATTTCATTGAATCAAAGTGACATGAGAGCAAATGTGATGTGAGGGCACTTACAGATTTCTCTGTATACAAATACAACCTTTGTCTGAGGATATCTGAGACTTTGAAACCTCACCTGTCTTTTCCGTTTGTATGGTTGGATTGTTAGAAAACATCTGTAATCTTAGATGAAGAAATGCTTTCTACTTAACAAAATTAGGAATGCAAAAATAAATGTGACAATTAGTGCTCTGATTCATATGGGCTTGGTAACTTTAATCAAATAATTCCTTGAATGTCTTCATAGACTTAAATGTTTCTTCATGAAGCTTCAAATTTCTGAGATGTGTTTATTGTACTGTGTATAATGTTTATTATAAATCTTATTTGAAAGTGTTCATCTGTTACTTAAAAGTAAATATTGTTTTAATTAAGAAATAGGAGCATGGATCTGTGAGATCACTTTGGAGCGTATCTTAAATATACTAAACAAATAGTGGTTCATGAAGATACAAGGTTAATATAACATTTGGTGAATGAATACAATATGATCAATGATTTGCTCATGGCCTAGAATAAGATACACCTTCTAGACTAATGTCAGTGAAATTTCAGCATTGCTACTCCCAAACTTAATGTAGTATTTTCAGTTTTATCATATGCTTTTACTTTAAAATAGGCAGATTCTTCTTCAGAAAACAATGTATATTCTAAGGAAAAAACCTACTATTTTAAGTGGACAGATAAAATACCGTAAGAGTGAAGCATGGAAGAGTATATGAATAGTAGCATAGCCTGAAATATTTTATGCATATCTCAATTTTTCAAAGAAGTTAGCTGAACAAAATTTGGTTTTGGTAATATTAATAAATTGATGCCAACATTCATTTTGAGTCAGGATTGCACTGTTCAAATTTTGTTTCCTTTTGTCTCTTGCCGTCATGTTATAGGTAGCAATTCCTGTCAGTTAAACAATGGTGGGTGCTCCCAGCTTTGTTTACCAACATCAGAAACCACCAGGTCTTGTGTGTGTACAGTAGGCTACAACCTTCAAAAAAACCGCATGGCATGCAAAGGTAAAATGGCTTTCAATATTTATTTTAACTAACTTCTGTTTTATGGGAACACCGTAATGAGTAAATAAACTTTCTTTATTAATTTTAAGTTAAATAACCATACTTAATATGCTTGATTAAAGCAGTAACAGAGAAATGTCTATTGTGGTTAGGACAGAATTTCAATTTAGCTTTTAATTTCTTTTAGTTCTTCATAGCTTTTTGTGGAAATTCTGAGGAATATTTTTCAGCTTTTTTTTAAATATAGGCAGAAAAGCAGACCATTTGAGCCATTATTAATAGCAGTACATATTTGTTCAAGGTCTTTAAACTAAATAGGCTACAGTATCTGAAAGGTTGGTTATCTCATCTTATTGTATTGCCCTTAGTATAAAGTAAGGCCTGATTTTTTTTTTTTTTTTTTTTTTTTTTAATTTTAAATCTCTTGTCTATTTGAGCAGGAAAAAATCAAAGCATAGCTGACATCCAAAGTCTTACCTTTTGCCTGAATTTGAAGTGTATTCCTCCTTTATGTCTAGATATACTGCTTTCTAGATTATAACAGCTTTTTATGATTAAATTTTCCTTCAATTAAAAAGAGATCATGAGTCAAAAACATTTTTATTCTGTCTTGAATATTCGTGAAGAAAATCTGACAAGTACTATTCTGTACACATATACTTGTTTAGCATTGCTCTTTTCATTTGCTAGCTAGATTTATTCTTGCTTAGAAAAAAATTTTGTAATTCTCTACCTGAAACTATTTAGTCCACTTTCTTAGGGTCTCCTACTAGGTGGCTCTTTACAAAGAAAGAAATTTTCAAAGAACTGATATGACGAAAAAGGAACTTTTTTGTGTATGGTAGTTAAAATTCTTCAAGAATATCAGTTATGTATCGTCACACTGCATAATTTCGCTTCAACTTAGAAGTGTTCTGATAGATGAGCAGATTAGCGCAACAAAGTATTTGTTCTAATTTTGATTGTCAACAATTACGTGTGATTCATCTCATCTGGGAATGACTACATAACAAGATCCCTCCACAATACAATTTCTTTCTACTTAATAGGAATAGATGCATCTGGAGTGTGATTAATCTAACACAAACGTAGACATTTAAAATGCTTCAACTGCATTATTCACTAAAACTATGTATTTCTCTCTATTATCTAAAGGAAGCGTGCATGACTAAATGAGGTGGGATGAATCCCATGCCTCAAAAGACAATTTATAGTCGAGTCCTGCTTTCCACAAGTTCTTTAAAATTGTCTCTTGCTGAATATGTACAGAAAGTGTAGATGTGCACTGAAAATACTCTTAAATTTCTCATAATTCAAAAACATTTTCTTCTTAAGTTTTAATTTTTATTATGGCTAATTACTTAATTCTAAGGTGATGCATGAAAAGGACAGTGATTCCCTTCTCTTTATAAGACCGCATTTATCATTTAACTAGAAATACACCATAATAATTCATGGATGTTTTTTCAAAGAGATGGAGTTATCATTCTGGAAAACTATGGACAGTATTGGAAAAGTGTGTCTAGTGCTTGTTAATTGGGGAAGTCTCCAATTTGCTCTCATTGGCTATTTTATTTTTTCCATAGGTATTGAATCATTTCTTATGTATTCTGTTCATGAAGGAATTAGAGGAATTCCTCTTGATCCAAATGATAAAATGGATGCTTTAATGCCTATATCTGGAACTTCATTTGCTGTGGGCATAGACTTCCATGCAGGTAAATATTATGGATAGTGCATTGTATGTATGGTAAATATTGTATACTATTCTTATAAATGAAATAAAATCCCAGTTTTCAAACCTTCTAAATAATTACAACTCTATTTGAAGGAATTGGAAGTTGATTGTGTGTTACAGTGTTAACCTCTAGCTATTTACTATTTATAGTAAACAGAAAAACATGTATTATGTATATGTAGATTACACTAGCAACACTACCCGCTGTTTTTCAGTGAAGACATCACTGAGAACTTGAGTAGGAAACTGGTGGTTTTAGAGAAAGTGGTCATAAATCTGTAGGAAAGCAGGTTTCATTACTTCATTTTTCATAGAAAAAAGCTTGTTCCTGTCATGACATTTTTTCCACTGAATTTTCTTAGTCCTATGTATTGTACCTAGCAGGTGGTTTCGACAGCTGAATGGGATAGTTCTCTTTCTGTCCAGTAAAGCTCGGCCACTTCACTGCAGTGTACAAGCCAACTCCATATCTGTTTCTTCCTTTTAGAGGCGGATGCTCTTAACAGCCTGAAAAATAGGCATTTCTATCTGAAGTACACTACGTACCTTTCCACTGCAGTGTATAAATAGGAAACAGTTTTTAGTTTAGATAGCCTCACAAATTTCCTCTGAAATTAGGTTTCTGTTTTGCATGTATGTGAAAGAAGATGGAAAGAAATTAAGGATCAGATCCTGAAAAGTGGTTGGGTACATCTGCCACTGGTACTAAAAGGTGTCTGAATATCTTCAAATATTAGGGATTTAAGGTTTAGTTTACACACAGTAAGAAAACTGTGACCAAGTAGTGACCCGAAAACATCTTGTATCTCCATGTTTTTAACCCCCTAGCTCTTTGACCAGCCTTCTTTCTAAACAGATTTTCTCATGAGCTGTTTTTGTTACCCATTGAGTTTACAACCTAGCAGTTTAGAAATAAAATTTCAAGTTACCTGTTATGTATGTATGGACATTGCTTCCTGAAACATACAATTACTTTGTCATGCTCCGTTGTTTTTCATTTTGAAATAAATTCTGTGTGGGAATTCAGCATTGAGAGTTCCTAAGTTTTTGCTTAAGTATATGTTAATATATGCCTTCGTATTAAAACCAGACCTTTTTCTGCTTGTTCTATTTAACTACTTCATCACGCAAATATCACTAATCTTGTGGTATTTGATAACAGGTTAGGAGTTAAACTCATTAAAGTCTTCTCTTCTTTTGGCCTGCCTTCTTCACTGATGCTCTTGTACCTCTACTCTACCTAGTAAAATTCCAAGTTCACTTAACATTTTACAGTGCCTCATAATTGTATATTTTCCTTCAAATCAGTGACAGCTAACATTCAGAGCTTTCATTATGTCATTGGTATAGTTCAGTCACAGTCTACTGAGACATAAAAATCACTTAAAAGCCGATGCCTTTATACACATATCTTAGATGGGAAAGACTATGATACAGCTGATTTCATCTATTTCTGGAAAGATACACAATGATAGAGAAGCGGTAGCTATGCATGTTCTTGTCAGAGAGTACTAAGACGATGCAATTGGGTTTTCCAGTATACTGTATTACAGTATACTTACTTTAAAAAAATAGCATTTTTTAATTCAAGTCTTGCAAGCTTTGTAAATTTATGTTGTGTAATACAGAAATCTGAAATTTGACCTTTTCGTTCTAAAATACTGATACTAGGATTTTATTGGGGATTTTGCATCTTGTGTTTTCTTTGTGTTTTTTTTTTTTTTTTTAGCATAGTCTACTTATAGGATATGCTAGATCCTACTTTAGAGAGCTTTGTTTGGACTTCGCTAGTCAATATCAAATTAATACTTTGGAATAATGAGATGCATGTGCTAATTTTTAGCTTTTTGGAAAAATGAGATTTGAGGAAGGATGAAATTGAGTGAGGTTCGCCAACTTGCGTGATGATCAGTTACAGCACAGGGAACATGAATACGTCTGACGGTGACAAATGAATTGCTAAACGTGAATGTAAATCTTTTGTAGCAGTGAAATCACAAGGGGATACTGTGTCATAAAAAGTTACAGTACAGCTTTCAACTGCTTTTCAGCTTAAAAAGCAATTGTTTTTCTCATTTTGATACCTTACCTTGAATTTTGTGAATTCATTCCTAAAAGCTTTGTTCATCAAATGTGATTCAGAAGGCAAGTGGAGGTACTTTCAAATTTCATCTTGGTTTTTTTCACTTAGTGACTATTCTAATTCTTAATTGTGAAACATTCCCAAATTCTGATCTACTTTCAGTAATGTTTAGGTATGCAAAGTGGCTAAAATACATTAACATATGCTAGTAGTATAGCATATCATAGTTAAAAGACTTATGGCAATATTTTTTCCAGACATGAAAGGGTTAGAAGATAAATGCATCTTTTTTTCTCCGTATGTCTTGATACTTCTAAATTGTCATTAAAGAACTACAAGAGTTGTTTTGACCTTTGGACTCTTTCAGAGGTTCTTGGGGAGTGGGGTTGCCAGTATTATTTAAGACATAGATTATAAAACTGAGTGTGATCCTAGTAGCCTTTCATTTCTGTATTGTTAAAGATAATGGCATTGATTCTTCCCTGCTGCCAAAGACCTCTTCACGTTATGTCGGGCAAATGCCCATTGTTTTTTCCTCTTGACATTATTCCAGGAAGCTCACCATCCTTTTTACCTTATTATCTGGTTTGCATTTGTTGAAATCATTCTTTCACGTGGTGGGAGGTATTCTGTACTTAAGCTTGGTCTGGTTAGAGGAGAATCTGCATGGCAGAGAAATACGACTGTATTTGAGACATCAAGGGCATTCTAAGTATTGAAGAAATGAGAACATCATGTTTATTTGCAGAATGATGGTCTTCAAACTGATGGTTAGAACTATGCCTCCAAGAAGAGTGATCCTGTTCATCAGGAGACGCTATCTTAACTCCTACTGACTTAGAGGGCACAAACTAGTTGATGAGTAGTCGTATTTCCGTCTTTCTAAAGTACAACAATGCAGAGTGGTTATATGAATGTTTTCATTAGTGCCAAAAAGCCTCCATAAAGGTGGAGTAATAGTTAAAATTGTTTATAGTTTTGAAAGAATACAGTGTTATTGCTGAGCCCTTTTCAGTTCTACAGTAGTTCATCTCAGAAACAGCTTAAGATTTGCAAGATTTTGCCTATGTGAAAAGTGGAGTCTTCACAATCCCTCAGTTTTGCTGAACTTAGTGGGAGCTGGGAACCCAAAGGTGTTCTGTCACGTATTTTTCCCCACTTTTGTCCCCCTTTTACTCATGCTATCATTGTGCCTCCAGGCTTTTGTATCTGTGGTGTACGTACAGTTGTGTATAGGTGGGAGGAGAATAGATTTTACCCTCTTTGTTGAAATAAGCATTTTGAACATTTACGGACTAAGCTGACAAGGCCTGGCAAAAGGGGTAATATTCAGCAGATACTTTGTATAGTGAATTTTGAGTTACAGGATAATGCATTAAATGGAATTAATTTTCAGTGTTTGCTGATAAGCTGCCTGTGGACTGTAGGAGTCAATGTGAGGCAATGGTTACTAATGCTCACCGCTTAGCAGAATGGTGGAAGCTGCGTACAGTTGCAGACAGTTGTTTCCCATTTTGTGGCGACTGTCATTTCCAGGTAGTAATTCTCTTCTCTTCAGATTCCAAATAGAATAGAATAGATGCTGAAGGCTCCAGATTGAGTATAGGCCTTCTTTCCATCTGTCTGAAGCCAGAACTGACTTTAGGAACCAGATGCTGAAGGGAGTTTTCGTCTCAATCTCTGTTGTTTTTCAGAGTGATTGGGGAAAATAAAACAGGTTTGTGTGATTATAATATTAATAGTGCTACCTGACAAAGACAGCATTGACACACAGGTCTGTGAAAATGTCATCCGCTTTTATAAGTGAGCAGACTACAACAAAATAAAGGCCAATTGCTTAATCTGAATTCCTATTAGCTTGTTCTACATGGCATGGGTCTTCAGTGGTTGAGTCGTACTGAGAATGTTACATTTTATTGAGATACAGAGAACTTTGATTATTAGCAGAAAGGAACCCATAAAAATTGCTGTCTCCATAAAATGAGAGGGGTTTGTCATTTGGATCATACCATCTGTATCCAAGCACCAACTGAAACTCAGCAAATGTTGTAGCATTATCTGTATTTGAAACCTACAGGGTTCTTTGTTAGTTTAATGAAAATTTATTCCGTGGATATTTTCACACCGTAGAGCACAAGAGTATAGTTATTTTCTTTTCTTAAGCTGTCTTGAAGTACCTGAAAATCAAAAAATATTCTCCAATGTAATGTAGAGAACATAGTGACTGAAAAGTTTTGCATTGCTGTGAATAAATAACCTTTATCAGTACTTCAGAAAAAAATAGGTCTTTCTTTTTGTTGCCTTGGAGCATCTTTGAACAATTATATCAAAATGTCATAGTCAATGCATTTTACAACTATGTTTAATGAAGATTTAATTCAGGATACAAAATGTAGGCAAGTAAGGTATAGGACTGTAAAAGAATATGAGAATTTTAAGGAAATTATCTGTTAGCTGAGGTTTAATATCAGTGTATGGTTGGGTAATTATTGTCTTTGCATACTCAAGCTGTTAGCATTTACTTTTAAGGATACTTTCTAGAAGCAGTGAACTGCATGTGTTTTGTGAACTTCTTCCAACACAGCAAATATTACTTGAGTTTCCCTGATTAGTTCCAGTCCCAAAACTTTTTGTTTGTAGAACAGATTCATTCTGCTTAAAAATTCTGGTACTTTACAGGAACACTACCAGCTAAATAAAAATCCAATTTAATGGATGTTAAAATAGTATTCCCTGTAATATTTGTCTTGAAAATGTGCTTTCCTTTGTTATTGGGAAGTATGTTTATATCTCTGAAGTTACATCTGCACATCTCTGATTTTGTATGTCCTCACCATCCTATTTCGTACATGTACATAATAACCATTAGTTGCTTTCTACCTATTTTATGCTCAGGTCAGGTAAAGTCTATATTAAGGAAGAATGTTGGTCCTTAACAAAACAAAGCTGTGTCACAAAATGCTGTATTTTACAGAAAATAAATTAGTAATTTAGATAGACTTTTAATGGTTGTTGTGTGTAATGATATATTTTAGAGAGAAGTATGATTTTTTAAATTGGTTTCATCTCTTTAACATGTGATTATCTGGAAGCAAATCCCGGTAATTCGGTTGTTTCAATTTTTGGATTACTGAAAAATGCTATTTTAAGGAATAGTCATTTAAGTCTTTAATATGGGAAAACAGCACTACAAAGTCAGTTATACTGTATACGTTAAGATTTAGTCATGGAAGTGAAACTAGAGATCTCTGTATTCTTATAACTGAGTTTCTAAGCTGTTATGTGGATTGTTGCTCATGTGGCTGACTTAAATGGTCATAGTATGAATACAAAGTGGTTTATTTTTATGGAGACGAATTAAAGTGGAGTATGAAATACATAAATTTCACTTGTAGGATGTCTTATCCAGTTGGTAAACATAATAGATAGAAATTTTTTTTTTATTAATGATGTGCTTTCAGGTAAGACTTTGTAGTAATTCAGTATATCTCATATTCCACTGAAGGGTATTTGGTATACACCTGCACACAGTCATAGATCAGTATCTTATTGTTGCATATATGTGCAGCTAGTATTAAGATCTGTGTAATTTTCATACTCATTAGAAATAAGTAGCAAAATACATAGCTCCAGTATGTGATAATCAAACTATATGTTTGGGATACTTGAAGTCAGAATTTGTCATTTGTTTTATCGCATGCCATTTTTTCCAAATATAATTTGCCAAAATGAGAGGTGGTGTGACTAGAGTTCTTGAGCATACCAAACTGTTTTGGTCTTGGAATTGACTTTTATCTCTGTAAATTTATTATATATTTGTATATAGAAATATGTTATATAAAATATATATATAAAATATATATATGCACAAACACTTTTATGGAATTTAAAGCAGATATATAAAGTATGAAAAAATAAAGAAGGAAAAAATATTATTTAATCTCTGAGCAATGTATTTTCCAGAGAAAATAGCTCACTCAGGAAGTCCCCAACTGACGACTTTGAAACCAGAATGTGGGTTGCAGCGTGGCTGTGTTGTTAACTCAGAGCTCTGTCAATGGAAATACAGAGAATTCTGCTTGAGGGGCGTCATAATTTTGTTTGCCCCATCTCTTTATCATGGGTACTTTGTGGCAACGGAGGGGAGCGCATGTCTGTGCTTTGGCCACTCCAAATTCTGAGCCTAGCTGATGAGTTTAAATGGTCAGTGAAAATAGGTTTGTACTCTACATAGTGGTCCCTCTCTTCCACTCTATGCAGCCAACTGCAGCAGAATGGCAGGGGAGACAGCTGAAATGCTTTAAAACACCAGAAGAGACTCTTAGTAAAAGCTCGCCAGGACATTTAAAATAAAAGATGAACTGTGGATAGAGTTAATTTTTTATTCTTTTACCAGTATATCACTCTCAAATGTCACGCTTTTTTTTTTACTAGTTAGATTTTTTTATACTGCCAAAATTCAATCATACAGATTGAAAAGACTGTATAGGCAGTTTTACACTGTAGTTTTTCAGACCTCTAGATATTTTGGGATGGTGATTAATAAACAAAATAACATGTTTTCAAACAGGTATCCATTAGGGGGAAAAAAACAACAAAACAAAGCAAGACAACATATTTATTGTCTGATTTTTGACAGGGTTGGTGGCTTCCATCTGTTGTCATGGCCCTATTGTGTTATATGGGCAGTACTAAACAACCAGTTGAAAACCTAGTATTCTGGTTTAATTATTTTAAAAAAAAAAAAAAAAAAGGAAAAAGGAATTAAAGATGATAAAGATGATAGTGTTGAATACCATTCTTCTGTTTACTCTGAGACATAATAATAAACTTATAATTGGCATTTTTACAGTTACTGATGTAGATACTTGGACTGAAGGAACTGACTTAATCCAAGAATCCTTGCCATGTATTTTATAGGAAATGATACAATCTATTGGACAGACATGGGTTTCAACAAAATTAGTAGATCTAAACGAGACCAAACATGGAAAGAAGACATTGTTACAAATGGTTTGGGAAGAGTTGAAGGCATTGCAGTGGACTGGATTGCAGGTAGGTCTTAACCTGCTTCAGGAATTGTCATGATTTCTGACAGTACGCTCTTGCATCTTCAGCTTAAGAATAAATTATGTGGTTTGACTTCAGCTCTAATTTCTAATATTCCAAACGTCTAGATATTTTTCTCTGAAGATATCACTACTGTTTTTTTCAGTTTTACTACAGACAGAAAAATTATTTAAGTATCTTGGATACTGTTTCTTAGGTGGACAGTCTCAATGGGACAACCATGAATATAAGTTTATACTTTAAAACGGAAGACTGAATAGTGCTAGAAATTACAAATATAAGATACATATAAGTTAAAAGACAGCAGTTAGTTTCTGGTCCAAACTTATGCACTTAAGATTTAAAGATTTTTCAAGTAGTCTTTTCTTTTTCCAGTAACTTCAAGGTATTTTTCCTAGGTAACATATATTGGACGGATCATGGCTTCAACTTAATTGAAGTTGCCAGGCTCAACGGCTCATTCCGATATGTAATTATATCCCAGGGTTTGGACCAGCCAAGATCTATTGCGGTACACCCAGAAAAAGGGTAACATGACCATGGCTACTTGCATTTCTTTTAAAGTTTGCATGCTAGCATGAAGCTCTTACATAAGTAAATCAAGGCCTTTGTTCTAACAGATAAGCATTTAATAAAACCCAAAAGGATTATATTGGAAACTATTGTACTGTAACTAAGCACAGGTGGAAGGAAGTGTTATTCTTATCATGCGCTGATTTTTTTCATTGGTCTCTGTATACATGACATACTGTACTTTGCAAAACAGTTTTCATTTTCGAAGACAATCATTTCAACTGAAGTTTAGACATTGCTTGGAACCATGCTTAAATCTGTTCTTAAGTTTCCAGCAAATCCGAGGAAGTCACATTAGCTAATGAAGACCTTGATGTCATGATGAAATCGTAGAACAGTGTAATCCTTGGTAGTTATAAATTCTGGTATCATGTAACATCCCACTACAACAACCAAGGAGATTCCCCAGGGTAGCTGAAAGTAATGTGAGATGAAGCATGAAGATGTGGGTAGAGAGTAAGGATTGTCAAAAATGACATATGAATTCATCCAACTGTTGAGAGTAGGGACTACACTGCAACATTAACAGAAATAGAGAACTTCCTGTCACCTTCCAGGTGCAAAATTATTGTTAGTAGAGCTACAAGTAAAACGGAAGCAGTAAATTCTGCAAAGAATTCCCATCTTTTTTTCATGGGAATATGAAAGGTACTTTCTGAGGAAAAGGCATATAAGCAAGATTCAGTGGATTTAACTGGTACACTTACTCTGCTAAAACGGAAACTCTAAGTGATGTGTATCCAAAATCTTAAAGAAGTATTTGAGCAACTACCTGCCCCCAAAACCAGAGATGACACTGTGTAGCTCATTTTCCAAGATTCAATCAAATCAGTATCTCACTATTTTCAGGAAAGCACTTTCTATACTCAAAGGAATTTGCAGCCATAGTAATGAAGAATCCTGACTTTTCAGTAAGGCCAGATTGATACCAGTGATGCAAAATGCCATTTGGATCTTTGCCATGATTTCCTTTATGAGAATTTAGACATAGTGATCTGTGTATTTTGCAGACTAGAGCATTGCAACTGAACGTATTTAAGAATTAAGATGATAGCAATAACAGGTTTTATTTTCTGCATAATGTAATAGCTTTTGCCACAAATCATTACAGCCGTGTTCATATAGCACCACTGGTTGCTTGGCAGTATCTGCTAACAGTTTAGGATTAATGCTGTTCTTCAGAGTAGGGTCTGGCTGAATTAATTATTGTATTTTTGTCCTTAATGTAGCAGAATAGCTGAGCTCTTCTGTTAGAAAAAATTAAAAAAAAAAACAAACCACAACTTTTGAAGGTAAGTACACAGAAGCCTGATAAAATTCTTCTGACCAGAAGGATAGACCAAACTTCTTCAAAACAATAGTTAATTTACAGTGTAATTTTCCTCAACATGCATATAATATATTTGCTGTACACTTACATAGTTTTTCACTCCTTCCTTACATTAAAGGAAAGGAAAAGCCCCCATGAAATCTATGATGACTAAGTGCAGCAGATGTAGTTCTTCTGGATAATCCTTAGATATTAAAATAATATGAATTATATAAATAAAATCTATCTGCTATTGATAGAAAAGTTGCTTTTTTACTAAAGTATGGATTTTTTCTATTTTAATGACAATATTTTCACATGATGCTTTCTGACTCAACAGTTCATGGTTTTATTTTACCAAAATAATAAGTGTGCACATAAGCACATGAAATAATAGCCAACAATATTAACAAGGTTCTTTGGAAAGAAACAGTTCCTGCTTTTAAGTTAATGGATATTTGGAGGTGCCACTGAACCATCTTCTTAAGTCTTAAAATAGAATAGTCTAATGCCACCAAAAAGCAGATATCAATAAAATGTTGTTAAAATATAATTTGGAGGAGTTCAAATTATTGCACTTAAAACAAAAACAAAGAAGAGAAATGCTAAATGTAGAAATTAATTCAGTTGTGAAACATTTCTTAGATGTTTTGTCTTGTTGAGTTTTATAGTTAGTTTTTGGATGTGTTTAGAATGCTTAAGAAAACATAGGAGGATGAGAGGACCACAGATTAGTAATTGTTGTACATGTCTGGTAGAACAGTGTACCTTCTGTGAAAGTAGGTAAGCTTCATCTCTTTTTTTAATACTGTGCCACAAAATGATATCTTGAGATGTCTCCAATCAAAGTTTCTTCATGAGAAGGACAGCAATGTTTTGCTAGTGAAGTACGGGTATACCTTTCGGCGGGAAGATAAAGGCCTTTTTACCCTCTGCGTTATTGTCACCTCTCTTTCCCTTTACGAGGCAAAATTTTCAAAGGTATTCTTCCCTCCCCTTGCCCTAACTTCACATTCTTCATTTCTCTTGGAGCTTGAGTTGACAGCTATAAGAATGGAGAGGAAAATAGCAGTTATTAGATCTCATTGAATCTGCCAGTTATGCCAAGATATGAAGCAGCCAGCATTCAGCTGGTTGGTAACATTGTTGTTACTAAGGAAAAATTTAAGAATGTGTAGTCGTACAAAGGAGTGTCTTGTGTCATCAGGTATACACTTGTTCATATAACATACACTTGGCTGACTTTTTTTTTCCCCCCAATTAAATAATAATTTTCTGATCAAGCTCAAAATTGTGATTGAAATATGGAGTAAAGCTAATACTGAAATAATTCTTAGACTTAGAAGATACTCCTTCAAAAACATTGCGGGAATTTCATTTGTGTTTAGGGTTTGGGGTAGGGTGAGTTTAAACTCTCATTTCATTTTTTCCAAAGAAGTTTTTTTGAAAGTTGATTGTAGCCCACATCAAATTTCCGCCACTTGCTTTTCCATGTCAGCTACGTAAATTATATATGGGATAGTTCCGAAATAAGTTGAGTAGTAGTTATTCTGGCATTGCAGTATATACACCAAGGGTGTTGGTAGCATATTGCTACCTACAAAGGTCCAGGAAACAAGTATTTTAGATGGTATTTCCCATACCTTTTGGGAAGATATGGGAAGATCAAGTTTTTCTATACTAGTTAATAGTTTATGTAAGTTTATATATCAATATATTTATAATCATTAATGCTCTAAGAGAGTGTTAAGTAACTTGCCTTACATTTTTGGCAGCTATTCAGTATTTTCTTTGGAGGATTCTAGATTCATTTAACATGCTAATTATGGTTGGTTTGTTTGTGTTTTTTTTTTTTCTCAGAGTAACTAGTCTAAGTAAAGAGCATGGAATGTTTAATTCAAGCATACTGAATGTCTGCTTTTCTATAGTCAACATTTAGTTGGTGTCTTGTGTTAAGAACGTACTTCTGCCTAGATGCCTGAAAGCAAGTTCAGTTCCATTTAGAGGTGCTGTTAGTAATCTGGTTAAAGTTGTATTAAACTTAAGCAGTGATTGCTGATATCTAGCTGGTTAATACTGTCTATTTTAATGTTTCTAAAACATATTTTAAATTTAGCTAATGAAGCAGTTCAATTTCCTAATGCAGTGTAAGTTTATAGTTAGTATTCATATTGCTGTTTGTTATGTAAAGAAGTATGAGAACAAATTTGTTTTTATTATAGCCAGAAAGCCCTATAATTAGAGCCAAAGTAAGGTGGGCATTGTTTCAGAAGCTAAATTTGATGACCTAATTATAGGATCCATATTTGTTCTCCCCTGCCCCATTTTTTATCCCTCTTTATTTCATGTATCTGCAGTCATCCAATAAACATTTAACAACAGATTGGTATAATGATATCACCAGACTCAGGGGTAGAACTGGTTAGTAATGCACAGAAGACTTCTGTAATCTTTAAAAATAGACTAATGCATACATTCCACACAGAGAAAAACAATGGAGAATGGTTTTGTTTGTTCTGTTCTTTTTGTGTACAGCATATTGCTAAACAATGTTTTAGTGAATATTTGCTATGAAAATGCTTCTCTTCAGGCGATTAGCAATATGCTAGACCTCAATTATGTTATCTTAGAAAGAGATTTCTTGCTTAGAATATATATATTGTTGTGTGTGTGTTTATAATATATTTTAACACAAATATATATATACACATATATATTTGTAGACACACAGACATTTACTTAAAGCTATTCCGTAGGTTACTGTTCAATAAAGGAAGTGCTCTGTGTAGATTAACTGGCCTCATTTTGCTATACCTAAAACAACAGATTGAGAAGTAGGAGGTCAAGGCAGAAGTTTGACCTAGCATCTTATCCCAAAATAGTGATGTTACTGGGCCAGTAAGAACACAGTAATATAAAATTAGATAAGTAAGATGCAGATTCTTCCCATGAGCATTAGGGAGAATACGAAAAATATTTTCTTCCCAAATAAAATCCCTTTGCTCTACCATTTCCCACAGTACTCCTCACTGCTTCATATTTAACACATTTTTAAGTTAGACATACATCTTTTGTATTATCACAACATTTGTTAGCAATTAGATGTGAGAGCTTCTGTTGCAGTAATTTTTTTTTTTTTAATTTGCTTTTATTTTTCCAAGCACAAAGCTGAATTCCTTATGAAATAAAATTGCGTATTGACTGGTCAAATACAGTTTTAAGAATTACTTCATATATATCATTTGCAAAAAATCTCTCAACAAAGTGATCTATGAACCAAGTATTATGATACATTTAATCTCTTAAGATTACTTAGAGACATGAGTCTTACCATGTTTTTTAAATACCTATTTAATGGGAATGGTGCATTTTGTTTGCAATTGAAGTACAGTGTTACATATTTTCAATTCTTATTTTGATGTAAAATTTTAATTGGTAATTTCTACAATGTTCTAGGTATTTATTTTGGACAGAGTGGGGACAGACTCCTTGCATAGGCAAGGCACACTTAGATGGGTCTGAGAAGGTCGTGCTTGTGAGCCTGGGGATTGCGTGGCCTAATGGGATTTCCATCGACTATGAGGTTAGTTCCTCTGTCTTCCAGTATATGTTAAAATGTACAATATTTGGTATGTTTCATTAAAGCCAACTGGTCTTCCACTTTGATGTAATCGTAAGAACTCTTAATTAAATACTTGGACAAGATTGTTGATGTTTCCTTTAAAATTAATCTTTAGGAAAATAAATTATATTGGTGTGATGCTCGTACCGACAAGATAGAAAGAATTGACCTTGAGAGTGGAGGGAATCGGGAGATTGTGCTGTCAGGGAGCAATGTGGATATGTTTTCAGTCGCGGTGTTTGGAGCTTACATCTACTGGTCTGACAGGTAATTTATTTTTCATAAGTATTTGAGTCTCAAAATGTTATTTCAGTGCCAGGTGCTTCACCTTTGTAGGATTAGCCATTCCTTAGCAAGGTCACAGAATGGATCACAGAAAGCTATGCAATTTCCAAAGAAAGGACATTTCTGATGCTGAAAGCTAAAGCATATCAGTGTCATAGATGAGAAAGGTCTCTTCACCTTCTGTTAGGTGAACTCTCCACTGCCCTTCAGTCATTTGTTTGGTGTGAATGAGTTGAGGATTGTTGATGAGACATCTTCAACTTTTTTGGCAGAGCACATGCAAATGGCTCTATTAGAAGAGGCCACAAGAATGAGGCCACGGATGCTGTGACCATGAGGACTGGCCTTGGAATAAACCTGAAGGAAGTGAAAGTCTTTAATAGAGCACGAGAGAAAGGTTGGCTGTTCTTAAGGATGCTATTAATTGTTTTAATATCACCTGCTACTTTTTATGTATATTAAAGCATACGAAAAGTTAAGTAATCAGTGATTTTATCTCCACTTTTTACTCTTGAAGTATTTTTTTAAGCTAAAATTAATGTACTAAAGAAAACATACAGTATAAATTCTACTAAAATTCTTCTGAATGTTTTAAGGAGAAAATCTAAAACCAAAACACTTCCTGTCATTCCAGGTTTGGTTGGTTTTGGTTGTTTTGGTTTGGTTTGGTTTTTAAAAAGCAAAAAAACAGTCTTAGGAATGAGAGGGATTTGAACTGTGCTTTCAAGAGCAGTAATCTCAGGCAGACTCAGATTTCTGTTGGAAAGCAAACTAGAATTTTTTTTCACAGCTAGAAATTCCCAGCCTCTGTGTCTCAAATATTTATTTCCTGAAATTACTTGGGTTTGAGTCCTATTTTTTTTCTGTGGGAAGAGACCTTGTAAATAATCAGATTTCATTTATATTAAATTTGTTTAGCAAATTCAGGAGACAAAAGTTATCATATACTCTTGGTGATTTATCGTATTGATGGTTAAATTTTGTTATCCACTACCTGACTAAGAATAATCTTGCTTTTAGCTATCTTTTTCCTCCTAAAATTCTGGTTTTGAAGAGACCTTGAAAAACTTGTTTCAGTGAGCAAAGGTGGTTACAAGTCTACAAAAAATGATGATGATTTCCTCAGAACAAAGTGCTACCAGAAAATCCAGACAAAATTTTCTACAAATGTATTCAAAAAGAGAGGAAAAAAAATGTGACTGTAATGCAAGATAAACATTTTAATACAAATATATCTCTGGTGTTGGTAGCTCTCAAAAGTTGCTTTAATCACAGCATTACATACCCGAAGATCCTGTTGCTTTTATATACAACTTTCCTAAATTAACTGCATTAAATATGACATGTAAAATAAATCTGCATTTTGAAAGAAAGCATATTTAACAATCAAGAAGAAAAACTGTCTTTTCATTTTTTTTTCCAAGGGAATTTTAAATAGTTTTGAAAAAAATTATTTTGCAAACATATGCATATTAATTTTACTAAGAATTTCTGCATGTAATTTCAGAGTACTGTGGGCATCGTATTTTGTGGATAAAAATAAAATCCACACAAAAACTTATTGTTTCTTTTAACTAGGCTAGAAATAGTTAATGTCTGCTTGCTTGGAAGGGCTGCTTTATATTATAGTCTTAGGAAAATAGAACAATTGGATAAAAAAATGCTTCTTTACATGTAATGATTTTTATTGATAGCTTTAAAGACTTGATCGCATTAGGAATAAGAGAAACAGTTACTGAGGCTAAAAATCTTTTGATGCTAGTTTGAAAAACATAACTGGATGATTTTTTAATACGTTTTTCAAATTTTACTAGGGTACAAATGGTTAATGTCTTTGGGAGGGGCTGTCAGTGAGCCAGGAGGACAAAAGGGAAAAAACAGGTGAAAAATGTTTTTGGAATGTTTTTCTATATCACACTATTATATATATTTTTTAAGTTCATTGAACTAGAAGTAGTTAATGCTATTTAAAAAAAAATGTAATTAGCTAGTTTCCTGACCTTCTATTATTCAAACAAACAAACAAACCACCCCAAACAAAACCAAAGAGAACCCCAAACAAAAAAACAACAACCTGTGCTGATTGTGATTAATGCTTTTTTTTCAAACACCTGTTTTACCCTTTCTGATGAGCCAGTCCTGCAGTGCTATTTGCAAACGGATTCCTATCCTTCAGTGCTATTTTAAATGTGTGCAAAGACATGCCCTAACGACACTGATTTCAGAATTGGCCATTTTAAAAGATATTTACAGCTGGTGAACTGTGGAAGCATTGAAGTTTCAAAGAGAGATTTTAGAAGCTTGGGGATCTTTTTCCTATAACTTCCTTTCTCTTCTCAACCTCTCATCCTTCCAAACAGATATTAACTTTTCTAGCCTAATAAAACTTTAAAAGAATCTTTAAAACAAACCAAATATAAAAATGTATATAGCTAAATCTCTAAATGTTTTTACGTAACTATAGAGAAATATGTCTCATGTAACTTTGCCTGAGAACACAAAATTCAACATTTCTAATTTGAAGAGCAAGTTAACTCTCATCTCCCATTATTTTTTCTTAAAAGTATCTTCAGCTTGAAATGTAGCAGTTAGAAAGTACAATCAACAGTACTTTTAGACACTACGCATTCCCCAACAATTATTATGGTTTTCTACCAGAAAACAGTCTATTTAAAATGTTTTCTTCTCCTCCTCTGTGTGGAAAACTTACAGAAATGGGAAAATGACTATATTGAAAGAGTGGAGTTGTTACATGGGAAGTGCTGTCAGAAACAGAAACTAAATTATCTAAACTAAATGTAATAGTGATTCATACATAGTCCAAAAAAGACAAAGGAAAATAGCTCCTAATTATTGACAATTACTGTAATTTTAAATATTGCTTGCAACAAGTATAGTTTAAGTCATTGAAGTTACTAATTTTTACAATGATTTCTTAATGGTATGCATTTGTCAGGGAGTAAGTTTTTAAAGTCAGGTTTTAAGGGAAATTAGAACAAAATGTTAAGAAATATCTTTATTAAAAACAGGGAACTGCATTGACACAGTTTTGTACGTGTCAATATTATGTTTTCATTTTGATAGAAATTGTCTAAAAACAGTACTGTATTCTGGTGGTATCTAAATTTGACTTTTTGCCAGTAACAGGTGTTTTAAAAAAAAAAAAAAAATCTTTCAAAGCACTTGAAACAGTCTCTAAGTCTTCAGCTGATTATGGAGGAATAACCCATTTTATAATTTTCTATTAATAAAATATATACTCTTGTGAATTGGAGAGGACATTAATTATATTTGCTTATTAATTGTATTCTTTAAAGTTGTCTTTAGGTTGTGGTTAAAGTTACATTCTTTACTGTTTTGGCCTTTGTTTTACTTGTGAATATTGTAGAAACAGTTTTAAGAGAAGAGTTCTTAAAATACATAAAACTACGTTTTGATTTAAGTTAGCTAAGTGTAGTATTATAAAAGATAGTTTTTTGTTTTTGTGGGGTTGTTGGTTTTTTTTTTTACAGGTACTAATATTTGTGCCAAGAATAATGGTGGATGTCATCAACTTTGCCTTTATTGGGGAAATGCACAGAGAACATGTGCTTGTGCACATGGCTATCTTGCAGAAGATGGAATTACTTGCCTGAGACATGAAGGTTACCTGTTGTACTCAGGAAGGACAATATTAAAAAGTATACATCTTTCAGATGAAACCAACTTAAATTCACCAGTAAGGCCATATGAAAATCCAGAGTACTTCAAAAATGTGATAGCTCTTGCTTTTGACTATAGTCTGAAAGGAAGAGGTACAAATCGCATATTCTTCAGCGACGCACACTTTGGAAATATACAAGTTATTAATGACAACTGGGCTGGCAGAAAAGTGCTAATTGAAAGTAAGTAAAAAATTTATTTCCCAAAATACATATTTTATTTCAATAAACTTTATTAAGTGAAAAGTTGATAATCACTGGACTTTACAGAGTAAAAAATGTCGATAAAGTTTTACCATACTTAAGTATATAACACAATTATTGTAATTTATGCCTATAAGATACATTTAAATATTATCTTTACAATTACAACTTCAAAATAATTTATTTTATAACAATCTTACAATGCATGAAGCATATTACTAGAAAACAGAAGTGATAATGACAGTGCTTAATTCGTATTGCTGTGATTTTAAGGAGCTTTACTGTTAAAACAAAACCTCATTGTGCAATGCCTGGAAATGAAAGAAGTCCCCTTACACCATGAACCTATTGGTTGTTTATTTTTCTAGTTAGTGGGGGTGAAGTACTGTAAGATACCTCTGCTGACATAACCATTCCTCGGTACAAAATACTAGGACCCTGGTCAGTGTGTCCAGTTGACTCACCCTTCTTGTAGTGAGCCCAAGAAAAGTGACTTGTCCTCGGTGATAATCAGAGGCAAATTCTAACCTACGAAATTGTCCATTTGTAGTAGAGGCTTACTCAGTAGCTTTGCATGTTTACTATGCCTTCATTCGCCACATTAGTAGGAGGAGTTGTATGAAACTTGACATTTTTTTAGCCTCTGAATAACTGAAGCCTGACACTGCTATCAAGGAATTGACGCCAATATCATCACCAAAGTCTTCATGATAAGACACAAAACATATTTTGCAGCTGAGGCCTCAGTAAAATCTTCTGAGGATCTGGCACTGAAATCTTTATCAACAAAGCCTAACATAACTTTAATACAAGGTGTACGTAAAAAGTTATCATGGTTTGTCATGGTAAAATTAGAATTCAAGGCAAATCTGAATGCAGATGTGTAAGAAATATATCCTTAATGCTAAACATCCAAAAATCTGTGCTACAAAAATCTAAATTCTAAAAACGACTTCTGTCTTTCATTTCTGTTCCAATCTAATTGCTCTAAAATATGCAATAAACCTCATTCATCTGTAGTCAGTTGTCAGATGCATATATTTACTGTTTCTTCTCTTCCGTGTCATTTTTGAGTACTATCTGGTTTTTTTGGAGGCTGCAGTTCATTTTGGTAACTGTTTTCCAAAATGTCTGAAGTGTTGTATAGTTTTTGCTCCTTATGTTGTGGATAATTCTCATCTGAATGTCGTACATTGTGTTGCCTATGGCATTGCTACATTTAGCTATTTGTTTGGGTCAAACAGTTTAATAACAAGACCAAAGAAAGTGATTAGGAAAAATGGAAGTACATTTGATGTGGAACTTATTTCCCTTTGCTGTTGGATATTAATGGAAATATTTTTAGAAAAGGAAGAAGTTAAACATTTGCAAACTGACAAAATATTATTCTACAACTGACATTGGATAATTATATCATGTCCCTCTGCACTGTGGTTCTGGGAAGGTATTCGTGGTCATGAAAACTGTTGACACTAATGAATGGAAAAGCATTTTTCAAATATAATACAAGGCCTTTTTTTACTTTGAGTTTTTATGTGTGCATATTTTAGAGGAATTACTAGTATCTGTATTACGATACGGTAAAGAGAAACTAAGCAATGTTGTCAGGATGTTCTCATTACTCCCAGGAAAACATTAAAACCTAGGGATTCAGAGCTGATGTTAGCCATACAAGAGACACAAACAGCTCACCGAAATGTGCAGTGGTGACATACAAACACTATTTTAACTAAGCCACTGGAAATTTTGGCATTTAAAACAGACAAAGAGGAGAAAGAAATACTGGTGAAGCACCAATGCAGATACAAATTGGTTTTTTAAAAGAACAATAAAGTATTCCTCATTACTTTATAATAGGTTGTTGTACAAGAGCTAAAGACATTCCATAAAGCATAGTTGAGAATTATACTTTTAAGAAATTGTTAGGAAGTGTTTCTACTTGTAATCTTAATATGCCCGATTTCATTTTTCATTAGCAGAGTCAGCACTCTGAATAATTGAATGTGAGATGAAATTTTCTATCCTTGCAAAAAATTTACTGTATATGCTTGGGATGTGTTTGTGAACAATGGTGTTTGTTTTCTATAAATGCTTCACTTGTTTTTTTCATTGTAAATGAGAAGGGATATCACATTCCGGTATATGTTAGTTTATTGTTCTCCTTCATGTGTTTTAAACCCCTTTTCTTTATGTTGAGTCATTCAATTTAAACTGATATTTTTGTACTACATATCCTTCCTTTCCACAGTCTGCCCATGATTTTCTGTCACTGTAAACAGGAAACAGTTCATGAGGCTGCTTTATATATTAGAAGTATTTGATCAACAGTGATACCTATAAAAGAAAAAGCAGTGGTAAGACCGGTTGACACCAGTGATTCCATTCACTGGAAGATGTAAAATTCTAATTTTTTTTTATTTCCACATTAACTATATGTGATTACACAGAAATTATTAAATGGAATCCAGCTGAGAGATTTTAGTTAAAATGTTTCATTTCAGGATTAAAAAAAAAAATCTTTGACATTCATTTTGCTATCTTTTTCCTCCAAAATTATTAGTACGCATGTGTAGCAAGTTTTACTTTATTAGGAAGAGATTCAAAACCACATTGGAAATATCTAGTGTGGTTCTAACAATTCTGCAACCCCTTTCTACACCATTAAGTTGAAGTCTACAAATCATGCAAACCTTTACTCAGTATTTGACTCAAATAGTGAAAATAGAGTACCCTATATACAAGATACTATTGTCCCAGATTTTTAATTCATTGAATGTAGATCTGCTCATAAAGAATCCATTAGCTGATGGATTTCTACCTCACTGAAATCAGATATGCCACTCAAATTAACACATTATTGAACTTTTCTGCACACTAAAAATGGAGTTAAGATATATAAAGAGCCCTTTATTAAACAGGTTTCCAGTTCACTAAAAACAGATTTACAACTCTGGAGCAACCCATTATCTAATATGTTTTTAGCTTACTGAGAACAGATTTACTACCCAGAAACAACCCATTATCTAACATGTTTCCAGTTCTCTGAAAACAGATTTACAACCCATACGCAAGCTATTATCTAACATAGTTCCGACTCACTGAATATTGATTTAGAATTCATAAACAACCCATTATCTGACAAATTTTCACCTCACTGAACAGATTTGCAACTCATAAACAACCCATTAGCTAACACATTTTCGGCTCAGGGAAAGTAGATTTACAGCATATAAACAACTTTATCTAACTTGTTCCAGTTCACTAAAAACAGATTCAAAACTCACCAAGAACCCAGTACCTGATAGGGTTCTGTCTTCAGCAGGAAGAAACAATAACAACAACAGAAAAACAGTGTAGCATGTGCATAGTATGACATACCCTAACACCTTTATTTTTTGTTCAGCGTACGTTTTTGGACTGGATTCTTTCTTATCTCAACTCCAGTGACGAAATGAGCATTATTTCCTCTAATCAGTCAGTAGGACTTTTTCTTTCGTATTTTTATAAGTAACTTTATGAGGTTAGTCTTTCTTGATTGCCAATTTCTAAAAATTTACCTTGTTCTTGGCTGTGTTTTCCCACAAATATTCTTTTGGGTGATAAATTATCTAACCATTGAGTATCACTCATGATTTTATTGTCATAGCACCATGTACAGTTTAATCCAGTCTGCAGACATTTTTAAAATTAACTTATCAATGCAGCAATACCTATTTTAAATATGTTGGGACATGACTACCATCTATATCATGTGTTTTTGATCTCGGTCTTTCCTTCCAAAAAGAGTGTAGGAGGTTATATTTTATTGTCTTTCTTGCTTTAAGTACACATTTTGAGAAGTATCAGACTATGAAGGCATGAGTAGGTACTTACTGTGTGGTCCCACCCATTCACTAATTTCTTTTTATCTTTCCACTTTTTAGTTGTAAAGGTCAGCCTTGCAGTTCACTTTGCACAGGTTAGACTGCTTCTGCTTCTAACCTTTAACCTAAGCTACCTATACATATGTGTACTTTTGTGTCCTGTTGTGTTGTAAAAGCTTCATGAAGCTGTTAAGGCAAAATGTTTGAGAACCTTGATGACGTTCCTATTTTTCATTGTCGATGGTAGTCCTCTGCAAAACAAAACACAGTCATGGGGATTATATCTGGAAAATTCATACTAGATATATATACTTTCTCTGCTCTTCCAGTTTAAGGAATCGTGCAGGATTCACTCTGCAAAAAGGAGTACTTTTTCATTTCACATAAACTTTCTGGAGCTTTAGATTGTAGAACCAGTGCCTCGACAAATCAAATCCTAACTCGGTATTCTAGACAAGATCCAGAGAGATTACATACACTTTGGAAGTTGATTTTCATTTAATTTTAGCTCCCGATGGACTGTAGGCTTTGTAGGAAATTGAAAGAAGGCATTAAATACAAAAGGAGGTAGAAAAGGTAACAAATTTTCATGGAAGCGACACTGAGTTTAAATCAATATATTGGGGTGGCCATCTCCGAATAATATTTACAATTTCTGTTCAGCCCTACTAGAAGTAGACCTTCTAACTGTTGCCAGTCTCTCTGGGAGAATTTGTTACTGAAAACCTAGATTAAAATGAGGTAATGGAGCAGCACACAGAAAGAAGGAACAGAAATCAGTAGCAGTTAAAGGCAGAGAGTTATGTAAAGGAGGTATTTGGAAATCTGGCTTGTTCAAAATTGCCACAGGTTATCTGTTTTGTCTGGAACAATAGGTTCTATTCTCCTCTCAGAGAGAGCCCAGGGGAGAATTTTACTCTTATTTGCTTTGTCATTAATCACTTCTAGACAGAATAACACTATTATTTCAAACTTCTGAACCAGTTCCTGTAGTATTCAAACTGGAAGCCATTTCAAAGGCACTCTGATAAACATATATGAAGTACTTTAAATCTTTATAGATCTAAATAGACCTATCTTCCATCTGCAAGTAATTTAAAAGTAGATTGGAACAACTGAAAATGAAAATGTTTCAGCAGAAGCAAGCATCTATTTGATATATGAGATTTTTAATATTATCTGTTTATCTCCTCTCATTCCACATCTCCCATTGACTGTTGTTTGTTTTGTCAACTGATAAACAGCAAATTGACTTTATTTTTAATGATGTGATGATCTGAAGAGAGATTTCTTCTACATGGAATTAGAGGTCTCAGTTTGACCCAGAGAAAGTCAGTGAAAGATAGTATATTATTCACAAAGTAGATTCATTGTGGTTTTAATGGAGCAAAAACCTAATGGGAGTCTTAATTAAATTAAAATCATGAAGACCGGTATGCTAAACTTTTTGTTTCCTGTTACGCATAAGATGATTACCACTGTGGATTGACCCATTAAGCAAAAAATACATTATATTGGATGGGATAAACGTATGGTTTTTTTCTTCTATAATATCCAAGATTCAGCCCTAATTCGCAAACCATCTGCTAAACTTCTCTTCTTTACTTTGACATCCTTCCTTCTCTGCCTGCCTAAAAGCAGAGTGCCAGAGGAGCATCTGTTTTCCTTCTTCTTTCCCTGGTGAACATGACATTGTGGATCAGCAGCTCTGAAAGTCTAAAATTTCTGTCAACTGAGAACGCAGAGTAGACCATCTTAAACCATCTCTGATAAACCATCTGTGTGAGCTATCTTCCATCCCAGTAAAAATGCAAATTAAGGTTAGCTTAGACAGTGGATGACATGCTAGTTGGTGACTGATTTGCAGTGGGAAACAAAAAGCTGCCTCATAGCATTTCTGGAGACTGCTTTTGGTTTTCCTAACTTGTTTGAAAGCTTATGTTTATGCAAGGAAGCCTTTTTTTTTTTTTTTAAACCAAGTCACAGTTTCTAAGATAATAGTGCAGTCTCCTTTTTTTATCACAGGTAGAAGTTTGAGGTAATATATTCATTCACCAAAGCCTGCCTCAGTGTATCTGTACAAAAACAGTGCAGCTTTCAAGTAGGTTTAATGTAGTGGTACTGCTAGAAAGAAGAGCAACGAAGAAGTTAGAAACTAAAGAAGAGAGAGGAGAAAAAAAAGAGGGAGGAAAGGCAAAAGAAAGCAAATGAGAAAGAGGAAAAAGTATTAAAATTAGATACTCTCAATGAGCTGCGTTTTTTTCCTAACTCTGTAAACAATGGCGCGGAGACATTTTGCCAGTGTAATGTCTTTCATGGCACAAAAGGAAGTGTTATGTGAAAAAACGCTTCTTCTGTTTTGAACTTTAGGTGCTAGTGTCTACAGAAGGCAAAAATCTTTTCACTTCTAACATAAAGTGTCAGATCCTGTGATGTATTGTAAGGCTTTTTACAGTTTGAATCTTTTAAAGGTGTTCCAATATGTGCTACTATTCTTTTTAACTAAATGGGTCCAATTTAACTGTCAAAAAGGCATTTATGTTCCCATTTTTCTTACAGAACATTAAGTTTGGTACATTGTATTGAGGTCCCTTTAGTTTTAGAGCTTTCTTCCCCAGGAAAGCAATTTTTAATCTGTTAAAAATAAATACGTTAATATTGTTGCTTTTCATTTCATGAATGAATTGGATTCATTATAATTGTATATGTTGGAATATAGGTCCAGTGATTTTCACTTTTTAAAGGAGGGAAAGTGAGAGGCTCTTGTTAAGTCTAGGACATTTAAGTAGTAAAAACTAAAATTTATTATTACAACTGCTGCCTTGTGAGTGAAAACCAAAGTGTCTGATTTATCACTATATTTTGTTTCTGGATGTGGCTGCATATTATGATTAATGGGTAAAGTTTATGAGCTGTTCAGTAAATAACTGTTACTACAGGTGGATAAAGTTTACTAACTTTATATTAAGCAGTTGTTATTCTAGAAATACGTATTTCTGCACATTTCATGCTTTGTTTAGCTGTTGCTGGTTTGAAACTCTGAAATGTATTCATGTTGGGAGCTGACATACATTGATCTTCCAGTTCAGTATGTCCCAAGCATTCCCAACCTCAGTATTCAGGAAAGCTGCTTCTGCCTATTAAACTTGAGATTATTCATGAAGAAATAATATTGTTTGTGACTGCATCAACTTTCTACGTTGCCCTTAAATTTTTATTGATGTAAATATCTGCTGATGTAAATTTTTACATCAGCAGCTGTGGCTTAGTTGCATAAAATGCAAAACTCTATTTGGTGAATTGTCAGGAAAAAGCTATAGAGAGGAGTATCTCTTGACATTTCTCCTTTGTTTTATTCTAAAGAGTAATGTGATCCAGCAAATATTTAATAGGTTATTAGGCTGTTCTACCATTAATGTTTCCAATATCTCGATACTGTTTGGTTTTATTTCAACAATAACAAGAAAGACGTGTGATTACATGTGTTTATTAGAAGACTTATTTAGTCTTAGTGTAGGCGCTCTAGTGGTAAGGATAATTTTTATTGATTTAAAGGTGGTAAGTCTGAGCAGTAACTTTTTTTTGAGAGTCTACATGTAAAGCATAAAAAGATAATGTGGGCTCTTGTAATTAGGAAAAAAATTTCTTCCATGACAATTGTTAAGATTTTTTAAAAAACTTAATAAACCTTCCATCTCTATATGTTAGCTTTCCAGTCTAAGTCTTTCTACTTTTAAAGCCTCTTTCACTTTTAATTAATTTGAACTTATGATATTATAACACCTGTTAACTATTAATGCTATATTGAATTATACTGAATACAGTTTACAGTTATACGAAATACTATTGTTCTTCTAATTTGAGTTCCCTATATTTCCTTAAATATATGATGTACCACTATTCCTTTGTTACATTATTCCCCACTGACCCCAAGACAGTCCCTAAACCTAATCAAGGAGTAAGTTAAATCTAGGGTAATAGAGGACAGAATATTGCAGGTTTACATTTCTGTTGATGTGGTTTTCTTCAGTGAGGTGTCAGGGAACAACTCTGGAAGGGCTGGATCCATTGTTGGGAAAAAAAGTAATTGGAGGTAGATAGGGATTTCCTCATAAAAAGTTGTTGGTTATTTTTTCCCTCATGATAAAAGGGGTAAATCATTCTTTAAAGAAATATTATGGTCCACAAGAATGTAGACATAGAATTAAATATATAATTGTTGTACTTAGGAACATAAACAAGGCTTGATTTTTTTAAAAAGCTGATTATCACGGCAAATTATGATAATACTATCTACTGTGGCTTGACTAGTGTGTTTTTCAAATGCTGTTAACTAGGCGCCAAAAAGAAACCCAGCATTTATGCATAATAAGCAAGTTCTGGAACAAGCTTACTGTTTTCAAAGTCACTTTTTTCCTCATTTTAAAGAGTAATTTACTTGTTCCATGTATATTCAGGTAAAAATGACTGAAAAGTTAGTAGCGTTGTTTCTGTTCTCTCATTGTGAGTTTCTGAGCTGATCTGTTTGATCCAGAAGCAAGCTAAACTATATAGGGAAATGTAGAAAACCCACCAATGCTGATAGGGGGCAAAAAAAAAATCAAATAATCTAAAATTTGAAATGCTGCTATTAATTATCTATTTCTTGGCATAGAACTTTTACAGAGCTGTGCCTGAATAACTGAAAATGTTTGTCTTACAACAAGAATAACATATTTCTGTCAGTCTCCATAATGCAATTAAAACCAACCAAACAAAATGTTCCAGAAACACTGTACAACTTGCTGATTGATCCTTTCAGGATCCGCTGTTCCTTCTGGTATCTCTGCCCTATTTACATCATCAGCACTCTGTAAGTTATAACCTCGTATTAGTGAGCATGCAGGTGTTCACCAAGTGTTGATAGGTCACCTGCTCTCAAAGGTCCAGCTTTGCCCAAAGGTGCAGACATGCCTTGTCTAGCTCCAAACTGGGCTTTATCAGTGTTGTACCACAAGTACGTTGAATCAATATCTAATGCACTTCATTGCACAGAATTATCATTCATCTATCATATACCATTCAGTTGGTTGGTTAGTTCATATAAGTATGACTAAAGTCATCAGTTGCAGGTTAGGGTCACGGTCTTTTTCGTGCTAAATTTTGATGTTTCCTACTCTGAATAGTCTCATCAGGTATTGTGTATAGACTTTCATAAGTTCACTGGTGGACTATAAATATCCTGCTACTTAGGCATCTGCCTGTCTTCCACATTGTACTTATTTCACAGATACAGTAATTACATACAATATTTTATATATCTTCATTGACATAGACTAAAGCAATGTTATAAATCCAGAAAGATATTTACCTGGTAGTTTCTTTTTGCTGAATGTATAAGAAGTGTTTCTTGAGCAATTATCCAGTATTTGTATTTTCATTTTTATTTGCACTTAGACTGAATTTTTAATTGTCATTAGAAGACACCAAGCATTTTGGAAGATGTGAGATTTCAGTATTATACTTTCTGCAAAAACAAAGGGGTGTTTTTTTTCTAGATTCTAAAATTATTTTACTTCCCTTTAGATTTTTCCCAGGAAATGTTCATTCTTTCCAGTACTGGCTACCACAGCAAGTTTGAAGGAATAATAAGGTTACATCCATGGAGATGTTTATGGTGTATTGAATTTAAGCTAGTTGTTGCCTTGAAGAACCCAAAGCCTTTGTTTATACTATCTTATTACATTTAATGATCTTTAATGTGTAATAGCATATGGCTTGGTTTTATGTTTTGGAGATACATGAAAATGATACAGATGTTTACTGATTTATGGTATAAATTTAGCAAACTTTACATGTACTATAAAATAATATTCTTAGGCTAAATAGGACAATGAAATAATTATTATTATAGTTCAGAGTTGTTTATGCCATATTTGATATTTAATATTTCTGTTATTTAGAATATATGATGGCCTTGGTTTACATGTGACTGACAGAAGCAATTAAGAAATTAAATCACCCTCTAATTTTTGAGATGAATGGAACTCATCTTGCTTTTTTTTATTATAACTTATTATTGTCTTAGAATTTTTGTTTAGCAGAAACACTTCCTGCTTTATGGCTGGTTGAAGAGCAAAGTAGAATGGTAAAGAATTATTTAAAATTCTAATTGTGCAGCCAGTTAGATATGTGAACTATAAACCCTTTTCTTCAGGTACTTTATTGGCATTGTGAGGCATTCTTTTCACCTCAGATCAAGTGGTGACCACCTGTTATCTATCACCATAAACTTACACAAACAGATTGACAGAAAGCAGTATCATCTCCTGTGATCAGTCTAGTATTACAATTGACAGGCTGTAACCTGAAAGGTAAATTGTGAAAGCCAATTCAGAGAATGAATAAAGGTCAAGCAGGTGTTTAATGTTAAGTACTAAACATTAAAGCCTTCTCCAAAGTTCTGTTATCAAAGTGCTGGTTTTGCTCAATTTTATTACTTTGATGGCTTTTCAATATTAAAAAAATTATGATGTTGAAAGTTGTTCTTGCTTTACAACTTAAAGAAAAGGAGTTGTTAAGAATATGAAATTAAAGGAAAAAGGTGGCTGAACTGATGCAACTGGAAAAGTTTTGATGTAAACTTTCTAGAGAATTTTAAAAGTAGAAGATAAGAGATAAAAATCTAGGAAACTGAGAAATAGTATATACGTTGCCAGAAGTCAGTGGCAACAACTATCAGATAATTTAAACTTTATATCCTTTACTATTTTTATTTTGTGTTTGCAATAATGAGGGCGCTCTAATCTGAGTTCTTCAGTTATTGATTTGTTGCTTGTCTGTTCCCTGAGAAAGTCAGATGAAGATCAGCATGACAATATTTATAGGCTGCATCTCATCTGTGGGATGCAATCCATCTTCGTTAAGTTCAGTAAAAGTGATAGATAGCATTTGGCAACGTAATGATGTGATCACTCTACCATTGCCTTTGTAAATCATAAGCTGTTGCATTCTCTTGTGTAGATATTTAATCAGTTATACACCCCATTACTGATTTAATTCAGAATGTCAGTGTCAGGTGAATAATGTGAGTATTTGTATATTAATATCATATTGTATTAATGTTCCTTTCATTTAAGTATGCTATTCATGTGAAAATCATAAACTGTTGCTTCATGGCTAGAATAAATTTAATCAGTGCTGTAGGCATCTAATGCCATCAGTGTTTTAATTCAATATGTCAGTGAAACAAATGTGTTTCTTTTCATTTCCAGTTTCTTTATGCTTTACTAATTCAGAATATTATATGATGCTGTGAAAATATGAAGCTGAGAGTAAACAAATTGCTAATTTTCACCCTGTTAGTAGATTTTTGGGACTGAATCCCCCAACTGTAGCACCAGATAGGATGACTACATATTTCTGATATGTTTTATATATTTTAAAGTAACTGAATATCTAATGATAAATTTAAAAAAAGGAAGTGGTGTGGAATATTTCTTAAGGAAGTGTGAAATAAGTAAATATAAAATAATATCAATGCAAACTGGTAATGATATAACACTAGAATGCAGTTGCTTTGGAATTTTCTCCAGTGTCCTGTCTTTGGCAATATGAAATTGCTAGAAGGTTTTCGTTTTAAGGAACCACCTGAAGTGGCCAGAGGACCATTTCTTGGTCCATTTCTGTCCTCAGTTAGCACCTGCTTTATCATTGATAAAAGGATCTATATGAATTTTGGGATTCTTGACTAACCTCTAAAACAAAAAGTTTATTTTAACCTAGAAACAATATAAACTAACAAAAAATATTGTATTAGCACTGATAACTTATTATACTGAAGATTTGCCTGAGTAGTGTACTGATGGTACTTCATCCAGCTCCATACTACATGTTAATAAGAACAAAGTTAGTTGTATTTTCCATTGTAAGAATTTATCTAAATCTTGGATCGCTTTAGCACCTACTCTCTAGGTCTTATGCCATTGACTTTAAAACCACCTTACTTACAGATTTCTAAAAGTATTAAATGATTCTCTTCTGTGTTGGTGGAGTTCTCAATTCCATAAGTAAGGAACATGATAAAACTAAAAGTTTATTGGCAAATAAAAGAGAGTGCTTGGTATAAATCCTTCAAATTTATACTTTTGGTGGAGCTAAGCAAATGCACTTGGCATGTGTTTGCGACAGACAGTTTTTTATTTAATTAGTGTTTTTTTCTTGGCAATTGAATTCCTCTGAATGTTTTGTTTGTTTGTTAAAGAAAAGCATGTTTTTTTTACTCTGAATTTTTTTTGTTTGTGGTGTTTATGAAACCATTATCATCCACAGGCTTGTCACCTGAACCTTTTGATAGTTTCAGAATTAATTTGCTCGAAGATGTGATCATCTAATAAGGAGCCCTCTCTTTTTCTTTAAAAAGCACATATACGTCAAGCAGTTCCCAAAGTTTTATTTATGATAGAACATTTCCTTAATTGGATATCAGGTATTTGACTTCAGGCAGCTTTCACAGCCTGATTCTGTTGCTGGGCTATTTTCAGATTTTTTGGGTTTGTTTGTTTTTCTTTTTTCCCAGTCACAGTCTTAATCTTTGAAATTCCCATTAAGAGAGATTTCTTGGTTGGTTTTTTTTATGTTAGCTTCTTTATTTTCTTTTAAAGTTGTTGCTGCTATTCTCTCTTAAATAAAATGTTTTATTGATTGTTTTGGTTTAGTTCTGCTCCACTCAGAACATATGGCAAGGTTTTTCAAAACTGCACGTTTTAGATATTTTATTAAAACAAGAGGAAGATGCATTTTTCATCTGAATGCTAAATGATTGCTTGTCTCCATATATGGCAGAACTTTCCATGACTCTGTTTTCTAAAAATTTAGAAATTACCATTTTATAAATAGTAACGTTGAATTAAACCTTCTTCTGTCACCATTTACAGAACTCTTGATATGGAGTTGCAGTATGATGTGTTCATCCAGTTTAAGAATGTGAAGCTGTACTTTCTAATTCCTGCAGAAAAATGGAGTTTGTCTCTTAGACATAGAAATTACAAGTAAACCTATACATCTTGTATTTGAAGAGCACTTTCATCATTCTGGTTGTGTTCTAGTTCATCGCATCTAGCTGTGGCAGGAACAACATCAGAAGAGTTTTAGGCTATATTGTATAAACAGTTTGCTTTCAAATTGCCTGACAGATTTAGACAAGAAACAAAGCTAAAGTTGATAGAAATTCAAGAAGTTACATGAGGGAAATTTTTTTTTCCTGATAGTCATCTTTCAAATGAAGAACATGATTTGCAGCAAATTTTAGTTAAATCCTCATCTCTTAAGGGCTATGTCTTTAACCACAAGACAAAGACTTAATTTCATTATTCTAAAAACTTCCATAATAAAGATGAGGAAACACTAAACATTCACAGATATGAAAGGTAAAAATAATGCAATAAATGGTCTGATGGTTTGTTCATTACAAACAAAGTGCAGAATTGGCCAGAAATTGTCGATACATGTTCTGTCATTTTTTAATAGAATCATAGAACATCCCACGTTTGAAGGGACCCACGAGGATCATCGAGACCAACTTCTGACTCCACACAGGGAAACCTAAGAGTTGAACCATATATCTAAGAGCATTGTCCAAATTATATCTAAGAGTGTTGGTTTTAGTTTAGAGAATTGTAAGTAGTGGTAAATTGGAATTCAGCATATAATTTTAATGGAAATTAGTAGATTAATTTAGAATTGTATTCCTGGCTCTTTATTTCAATATTTATCACACTTACTAAGTTTTCTTTTAATTTCACAGTTAGTGGAAGATTTGCAAGAAGTGACGAAGAAGTATATCAGAGCCTGTATCTAAACTGTACAGATTTCTGCCCCTGGGAGTGATCCCTGCGCCCAGACCAGGGAGCAGAGTGGTTCATGTATGCAGTGCTTGGCCTGGTGCCTCTAGGATGATTTGGGCAGTCCAGGTTTCCTTCGAATCCTATGTTGTGTTTCTCTGGCTCTGAGATATTATCATTATTTTTATGATTTCTTCTGGCTCATGCTGCCTAAAATTGTGCGCTGGCTGTGTGTCAGTCCTAAGAGTGATATTTTGATGTTATGATCAAGGATATTTTTTTGCATGTCCTGAAGCATGGTGTGAGAAAATTAAGGTGTGTTTGAGGTGTAGAGATTTTAGTGGTTGGGAGGTCTCTGTAGGCAAAAGGAACAAAATCTGATGTGGTCTTGTTTATATTCCCAAAAGAGTATTTTTTAGAACGAGTAGCAAATTTTTGCCAGAAGAATACCTAGGTTACACCTCAGAAGGAATTAGTTGTTTTGTTGCAGAAGGTTGCCCTGGTATAAAGTAACATGCATGCGGTGTGGGCGCTCAGGGGTGCAAGACACAAGAATGAAGCAACTGACTTTCTCAGTTCATAGTATGACAGACATGCTCAGAAACTGCATAAACCATAGTTGATAATAAGCCTGCATTCAGGCATGTTCTAACTGGTTTTAAAATACTTCAGTAGGTGTTTGCACATCTCTGTCATGATGTTTGAAAGAACTGCTTATCTTTGATTTCAGTTGGTGATTTCTGAAAGAAAGAATAAAACCTTCGCTATATCTCGATATGTTTTTGATGCTAAAAATTAAAAAATAAATTAATAAGGCAACTAAATATTGCATTTAAAGAAAGAATATATGTAACACATTCATCTTTTTGAAAACCAGAATTCTTACCTAAAGGGTCATCTTTGCAATGGTCAGAAGAATTGCAATGGTCAGTTGCCTTCAATGCCATCTTAAAAGTTAAACTCAGTCGCTTTTTTGAGTTACTTGTAAGTGAGCTTACAGGATATATATATGAGAATATATCTTTTTTTCATAAATTCTTCTTCATAAATAGGAAAACCCATTTTACATATATTCAGCTCCATTTAAGGAGTGTCACCTAATTTATTTTTTCTATTCTTCCAAGACAAGTCACTGAGACTTCTCTACAGATATGTCATGAAAATATAGTCAGAAGATCTCCAAACACTTTAGAAAGAGAAATATAAAAAAACTGATAAATAATTATTTGTCCCATAGTTTTTATTTATTTGCCTCACAGTTTTGATTTAGTGTTAGCACTTTCAGTGTGATCAAACTTATTTTGGGACTTTCTGTTCTATGTATATGAATGGCATGGTAAAAATTACATCTTCCAGCAAGCCAAATGTGAATTGTAATAACCAGCATAATGTAATCTTTATTATATTTCTAGATTTTTGCCTTCTATAGCTCATTAATAAGCTGCATGAAATTTTTGGTCTAAAATTATTTGTTTCTAACAAAATAATAAGTGAAGTAATCAACGTACATTTCTGTAGTAATTCAAAAATAATGGTAGGAAATAATTACTCCTATTTCTCACAGTCTGTCACTTTTATATATTGGAATCAGATATAATTTATCTTTTCTGGGTGTTAAATATATGCTTTAGCTGCTTATTGATATTTGCTTTTGTTTCTACCTCCCAGTTTTTTATGTAGAATGAAAGAGTGTGGTATTGTGGCTTATTAAAACGATGTATTCATGCTGAGACCTTCAGAGTTGGTCTTTTTTCAGTATTTTTCAGGTGTTTAAAAAAAGCCTCTACAGTTAATAACAAGAGGACACTTTGATCCCTATTAATGTAATGTGTATCTGTGTTAGAAAATACATAGAAAAATAATGCTAAGTAATACAAGTAATTAGTGAAAACATGCCCAAGACTTGGCTTAAATGGTGTTTGAAGTTGTGACTAAATTATTGCTGTCTTGAATAGATGCTTATAATTTCTAATGTATTGTCTGGGGACACTGTAGTAAAAATACTAATTTAATGAGTGTTAGAATTGACAAATATAGTACAGGGATATTCATAGTGATTTTGCTCTCTGTGGTTTTTTTATTTACATTTATGAAAAAATAATAAGACTTTGATTCCAATAAAAAAAATGAACAGGTGAAACGATAAAAGAATTGACAGGGTCAATAGGCTGAAATAGCTGAACTCTGTGATTCTGCAGGATCAACTTTGAGGAAAAAGAAAAACAAACGTCTTGTTAGAAGGAGTTTTATTTGCTCTGTCTGTAACCATTTCTTCCAGATGTTGGGTCAGTGGAGGGACTTGCTTATCATAGAGCTTGGGACACTCTCTATTGGACCAGTTCAACCACATCCTCAATCACAAGACACACTGTTGACCAGAGACGTCGAGGAGCTTTCAACCGGGAAGCAGTAATAACAATGTCTGAAGATGATCATCCGCACGTGTTAGCTCTAGATGAATGTCAAAAGTATGTATTATATCTTTCTTACGAGATTTTAATTTTTGCCTAATGTCAAGGATACAGCAGCACTTCTTTATTTCACAGTCAACTAATACTGCTGAACCCTATGAAGGTTAAATAGATTTCTTGGTTTAGGAGACAAGTGTTAGTATTAATTTTTTTAAAGCAATTGCAGAATTAAGATACAGCATTTTATGTGGTTTTATGTTTCAGATCAAATAATCATTACATTTTCATGGAATGTTAAAAAATTCAAGCTGGTTTTAAGAAAGTGCAAATTATCAAGAGAAATTTAGTAATTTCTTTTGTCAGACATGTTATTCTCGTTGCTTAAATAAAAACAAAAGTAATTTAAGCATTTAAAAAAAGGAATCTGAGTTTCTTTTGTGGCAAATTGATGGGCCCGTGTGTTTATCACAAAGATTAGTGTTGTATAGATTTATATAACGAGAGATGTACATTTATGGTGCTTGTGGACAACATCCTGGAAAGAAGCCCAATTCAGTTCCCTTCCTGCCACTCTCGAGAAGTTTCCTAGTAAGATAATAGAAGGGTTTATATTTCTACTTCAGCCTTTTGCTAATAAGTGTCTTACAAATTTGAGTTACTTTAATCTTCCCTGTTAATTCTGGAAAAAAGGCAACCTGCTTTTTCTACTTCTTGTAACTGTCTCCACTTTGGGGAGGCTAGGCTACATTTCTGCCTTATTATGTTCTATTTTTAATTTTTGATAGCTGAACATCCGATGTTGCATGGGTAGTCAAGGAGGTTATTTCCATGTATGACTTTACATACAGTTTATGCAAATTAAGAGTTTATGCTGTATTACAAAATACGATTTATCTAGGTTTCATTAAAAAAACAACTGAATGCTGATGGAGATTGAGAGGATGGGCAGGTTCTGATCAGTATATAAATTACATCCACAGCTTGTTCCATAACGTTTTGTCCATAATTGTTTAACAGTAGCAAGGGGCCGATTGTGCCTCCTGTAGAGCATATTAAGGTCACTTGATTCCCCATTATCAACTTCTGCATACCAGTTCTAATATGGGAAAAGCTGCAGATTAATTTCACTGTTAGAAATTACTAATATATACATTAGCAGAATTAGGTTTATATTGTAATGGTATATTAGTATAAAGACATGATCAGAATTGAACAGACCTGTGAAGAGAAAAAAAATCTGTACTCATATCCAAGTTAATGAACTAGGAAACTGCTATAATTTGTAGGATGTTGGCTAGCACATTTTCTTATTCACCATTGATTATTACAATTTCTTATAGATGCCATTCATAATTGTCTCTGAAGGCATATGTGTTTTCTGTTGCTCATTTCATAGAGAATTAAATTATAAAATGTATCTTATGGTTTTGTTTGTTATTTTGATTTTAATACAGCTTAATGTTTTGGACTAACTGGAATGAGCAGCTCCCAAGCATCATGAGATCTACCCTTTCAGGCAAAAATGCACAAGTTATCATTAGTACAGATATTCTGACACCAAATGGACTTACCATTGATCATAGGGCGGAGAAACTTTACTTTTCAGATGGCAGCTTGGGAAAAATCGAGAGGTGTGAATATGATGGATCACAAAGATATGTAAGTAAAACAAAAATCCCAAACATATTCATTGTAAATCTGCTTTTTTGCATTTGTTAGCATCTTTAAAATGAAAATGTTACAGAAAGATCTTTAGTTGCCTAAGTTTCTCCTAATATTAGCTGTAGATTAGATTTAAAACTGAAAACACTTGTCGTGGTTTAACCTGGCAGGCAGCCAAATACCACGCAGCCGCTCACTCACTCCCCCCGCCCCGCAGCGGGACGGGGAGAGAATCGGAAGGGTAAGAGTGAGAAAAACTCGTGGGTTGAGATAAAGACAGTTTAATAGAACAGAAAAGGGAGAATAATGATAATAAATAATGATAGAATATACAAAATGAGTGATGCACAATGCAATTGCTCACCACCCGCGCTGACCGATAACCAAGTAGCGATCGCTAGTTCCTGGATCACGCCTACCGTTCATATACTGAGCATGATGTCACCTGGTATGGAATACCCCATTGGCCAGCTGGGCTGGCTGTCCTGATTATGTTCCCTCCCGTCTTGTGTACCTAGCTCAGTCAGTAGGCATGGGAGCTGTCCTTGGACTAGGAGGGCACTTAGCAACAACTGAAAACATCGGTGTGTTATCAACATTCTCCTCATACTAAATCCAAAACACAGCACTAGGAAGAAATTTAACCCTATCCCAGCCAAAACTAGGACAACACTTCTGGACCTACAAGTAATTCTCTGTTTACTCAACACATGCCAGTTTCTGGATGACCTTCTGGAGATGCGGACCCTTACCACAAAATCTATTTGCATTGATATTGAGCCTGAAGCATCACTGTCCTAAATGATCTGTATCAGCTTGAAAAAAATGTAGAACTAACTTCAGTAAAAGAGGTAGAGAAATGTTCTGCTTTACACAGGACGATTACAATTTTCCTTTCAGTGTTGAATTTTTCTGAATGCACTAGAATTTCTTTTGTGTAATGCTTAAGTATTACTCTACAAATCTTCTTTTTTTCTTTTCTAACTATCCATTTTCAGATATATTCAACCTCACTCCATTACTCTTTTATCATAACACATTTTGGTCCTTGAGTGCTCTATTAGTTTCAGCGCAAGTAGACCTTTTGCATGGAATATGCTGAAGGCAGTTGATCTGTGCTCACAGTTTTGTTACATGTTTGGCTCTACATTTCTCATATTTCATGAAGTCTTCCTTTCAGGGATTTTGTACCTCCCAAAGTGCATGATAAAATAAATGAAGGGCATGTTCTGGCTTGTATTTTCAATTCCCAGCTCTACAAGATAATGTTTGGTATATCAGCTCACTTTCATATCTATTAGTGTAAAAAAAAAAAAAAAATCCTTCATATACTATATAAAAGCTTTGAAATCTTTTTGCATCTTAAATGACAATTACATGTTTTTCTGGAATCTTATTCAGGAGATGTTACTCCGTAACGTGATGTATTCATCTACATTATTATAATTGTAAATGACAAACTCCTATCCTGAAATAAGGTTCATTGGTCAATTAAAAATGCCTATTTAAAAGACACATGCAACTTTTATTTCTTTCACAAGTAGGAACTTGTGGTAATGCTTTATTGTGTTTGTCTGTAAGTTTATTGCAGATTCAGACATTTATTCTTAAGTTCCTGGAGCTTAATGATGTACATAAATAGTTATATACATGCCATTTTATTCCAGTGATTTGCTTTGCTTAAGTACATTACCATCTCTATCTACTGTTATTTGTCTATGTCACTACTGTTTTTGTCACATTTATTAAGGATAAGGGAAAAATATCTCATTTAGATCATCAAATAATTTTAAAAATAATTTCCTTTATCTTCTATGCTTTCTTCAATTGTCTTCTTAGAAAATACCTCTTTCTAGATTGGATATTCTTTTGTTCCTCTTCTAGTTCAACGGAGATTCTTAAATTCTTTTCTTACACTTTTTTTCAGTTAGAATTTTTTTTTTTCCCTCTTCATTTTGGCTGCATTTCCACTTTCTGATGTATATGTCTGTCTTGTACTGCTGTTTCTTTTCCCTTTTGCTATCATGTTTAGTTTTACTTTCCTGATCCTGTTTTACTTAAGGTTTTGAATATGCTGTCAGTTAAGTACAAGGTAATTAGTAGGTTAAGTGGAAACAGTTTAACTTCATCTATGCACAGGGTATAACAAAATATGCATCACAAACATGAAATAGGAGATGATGCAACTTAGTTGCAGAAACCATTGCTAAAATCCCACCTTTTAATCAGACCTCTGGCTTCCAGTTTACATCAGCAAGACAAACTGGTCATTCAATTTTCTCAGCCATTGAAACTTCTAACCTTCCTAGTATATCGTCTCTTTGTTTGGCTTTCTGTCATTTTAACTCTCCTTCGCCATTTCAGTAAACAAAAAAAGCTCCTGAAAGCAATAAGCTGGGTCCGTCATGCTCTCCTGAAGTCTTTTTGGGACCTCTAGTGTGTTACCTATACAAAGCTATACTACTATTGGTTGTCCTACACCAATACCTGTTTTGGGAGAATCAACTAACTGTTGTCGAAAATACTGATCTGACTTCTCACATGCTATGAGCTTTGAAACAGAGTTATGTGTGTTTCCTGGGTTCTGAAGGCACTTCTCCTGCCATAGTTAGATGGGGATTGTCGTAGCAGAAGAAAAAACCACCGGGCTGCTTCATTCAAATTTGCACTTAAACGGTACTGGCCTCACTAGCAGTGCTTCAGCAGAGTTGCTCATCACCGTGTAGATGCATTCTTACTGATACAAGAACGCCAGAATCCAACCATGAAATTGTATTATTGATCTGGTGAAATAATATTTCCAGGGCAGTTTCTTTTCATCGTTCATGTGCTGTCCAGTTTGACGAGATCTCTGGTTTCTGTAACATTAGGATAATACAAGTAATAATCATTCCAACGTTCTGGTGATCTGAGATTCTTTAGGGTGTTTCAGCAAGGTCCTGCCATCAGCCACCACTCAAAAACAGTTTAAACAGATTACCCTTTTCCTCACTATCTCTGTTTTGTTGCTTTCTAGTTTCTGTCATGTTAACAAAGATAGAAATTGTATAGTAGAACAAGAAATGCTAATGTAATATAATGAATTTTTTTCCAGGGTATAGCAGCTTCTTTCTTCACTCCACTCACCACAATAATCTAGTACAATGAATGGGTAGAAAATAATTTAGCAGTATTGAATTGACTCTTTTAAGTGGATTGTAAGAGTTTATTGATTTTGTCTTAAACTGATATTTTAATACTAGTATTTGGTTGCTGGAGTACTCTTTCAAGTTTGGAAGAATTTTGTTGTTGCTTTTGTTCCTTTTTATTACTTAAAAAATATGCGGGTTTTTTTAAACATTTCTTGTTCTGCTCTGTCAGATCTTCCTGTTTAAAAAACAAAAATGGTAATTGCTTTTTCAATCTCTTCCCCTTTTTTTCTGTTTTTGCTCCTGCCCTTAGTTGGATTTAATATTGTGGCCACAGCTGTTTTTAGCTGCTTAGTGCTTTAATTATAACATTTTGTTCATGAACGCGGAGACTGAGCCAACAGCAAATACAGCTGATTTTATGTTTTGGACTTATGTTTCCAATAAATAGTGAGCTATTTTGATGTTTTTCCTGTAAATAGAAGTCTGGTTATTTTCTAACAACCAGGTTGGAATGTTTTGGTCTCAGTTACGGATTTTGTGGGCCTACAGGTGTGATTTTTTTAAAATCAGTTTTAGAGGTGTCTCCAGTAATTATAACTTTCGTATAATTGCAACCTTCCAGTAATTATAACTTTCAATTTCTAGAATATATGTTTTTATTCTCTTGGAATTCTGTATTTAAGCAATCAAACAAGTTCTGAAGTTGGTGTTCAACTTCTGTTATCTTCAGTAACATTATATCAGATCTATTCTTCAAACTACTAAATGCAGAAATGGAAGTTAAAGGTTTGGCTGTGCATTTATGAAAAACTTGACTTTATGATTGACATCTAAAATTACTTTTCAGACACGTCATTATATTTACTTGTAGTACAAGTAAGATTGAGGACAGCAGAGTAATTTTGGTCAATTCTTGGAAGGTGTTCATGATGACATCAACGTTACATTGGGAAGTGGCTGAATAATTCACTAAGGCAGAATAGAAGTAAGATTGGCCAAGGTAATCAGATCAGAGATAAATCATGCAAAATATTAACAATTAGAAATGTAGAATGTCTAACCCCATTAAAATCACAATGTGCTAAAAAGTCTTAGAAAAGATTCTCACTAAGCTCTGAACATGAGGAGTTACAAAAAGATGCAGGTCCTGAACATGATTCTGAGTTGAAGAATCACATCGCTGTATTCTCTATATACTAATAAATAATCAGATGTGAAAACTAACCCAAAGGAAAATAATGTCGACAAGAAGGCAGATATTTTAATAAGCTTGGATCGTTGTCTAGAAATAAAATAAAATTTAGCCTACTCTCCATAGAGAAATTATTTCATCGATTTCTACTGCTTCCTTGTGATTTTGTTAAAGAGCACCAGAAGCAATAATAGTAGAGAAACAAGAAATTCTAGTAAAAATTGATATTGTTAGCGCAACATGCACAGTTTACCACTTAGACATTTAAGTTCATGATGTTTTGCCTCTGCTATACGCCAGTTTATTGTTAGGTTCTGGGCTTTTTAATCAATTCATTCTTTCTGTGTTTGAAAAGCAGCTAGAATGGTGTGGATAATTTTGGAAATCTTGGTACTAGAAGCAAAGTTGTGGTGGATTTCTTAATTTTCTCTGTTCAGCAGTATAAATATATTAGTTGTAGTGGGAATTTTCTGTTCTTGATTCTTTTCTCTTGCAAATCTGAGCAAAAAGAATCTTTGTTTCTCAACTTTATAACTGTCCATGTTTCCCGTTAACATTTGTCTGAAGAAGTCCAGAACCAATATGAAGAGTGAAATATCCCCCCTGCTTAATTACTTGTTTTTCTAGGGAGTTCACTCCATTGATGTTGATGAGTTGCTTTCTTTAAGTAGTTCTGTAAAGTAATGCTAAGATCGAACCTAAAGAAAGTGATTCCCTAACCAATGCAATAAAATCCTTTGATCCATGTGAGCTAGGCAGCGGTTGACACAGATCCAACAGTGTTGGTTTGGGACTGTTTGTTGAAATATCTTGATGTCCAGTGTTGGTAGCCTGGTAGAAATTAACTGAAAGAAGGAATTAATGAAAAGATAAAAATAATCTTTAAGGCTATGGAGAATAAGATTATTTATAATACCTCAGGATCCCACAAAAGGAGGTTGACGTGGTTTAACCCCAGCCAGCAACTAAGCACCACACAGCCGCTCACTCCCCCTGCCCCCGGTGGGATAGGGGAGAGAATCGGCAGGGTAAAAGTGAGAAAACTCATGGATTGAGATAAAGTCAGTTTAATAGGGAAAGCAAAAGCCGCGCATGCAAGCAAAGCAGAACAAGCAATTCATTCACTGCTTCCCATGGGCAGGCAGGTGTTCAGCCATCTCCAGGAAAACAGGGCTCCATCACGCGTAACGGTGACTTGGGAAGACAAATGCCATCACTCCGAACGTCCCCCCCTTCCTTCTTCTTCCAGCTTTGTATACTGAGCATGACATCATATGGTACGGAATACCCCGTTGACCAGTTGAGTTAGCTGTCCTGGCTATGCTCCCTCTCAGCTTTTTGTGCACCTGGCAGAGCATGGGAAGCTGAAAAGTCCTTGACTAAGTAAACACTGCTTAGCAACAACTAAAACATCAGTGTGTTATCACCATTATTTTCATACTAAATCCAAAACACAGCGGTATACCAACTACTAGGAAAAAAATTACTCTACCCCAGCTGAAATCAGGACAGAGGTTGAAATAAATGTAACATTAGATGAAATTTGTCATCGTCATTTATGATGTTGAAAATAAATGTTGTGTAATACGCAGGTAGTTGGAAAGAACCTAGTTAATATAGTCATAATCTACAGAGATGTATACTTTCCATTTGAATGGCAATGAAAAGTAGAGGCCTGTTATAAATGGTTGCTTAATATATCATTCAGTTGAACTGCAAATCTAAGTAACAGCTGGAACACTGCAAATTCAGCATTATGGTTTGGTTTTCAGTGTCTTAAATGTTCATTTCTAGCATGGAGAAACAAAAATTAATTCTTGAAGAGGAAGCACTTCTGATTTTGTTACATCTCACTTGGACAATTCTATGGAAACAGGATCTTACTGTTCTTGGTAAATGTGATATTCTAGTACATCCTTTGTATCCTTTGCTATGTGATTGCAATTCAAGTTATTCTGAAGGTATTTTTGAAAGATACAATAAATGAAAAGAAAATCCATGCATTAAAGGTATGATGATGAAAATATGGTCTTTATTCAGACCAATCAACAAAAAGCATGATTATTTTTAGTAGGGTATAGCAGTGATTGGCACTGTCCTTCCACAAAACCCAACTTAAAACTAGACTAGAAATTCTTTTAATTTTTTTTGTGGCAACAGGAATGAGGAATTGGTAAACTCAGAAGTGTTCTCTTCAGCACCAAATTTCTTTCTTTTTCTGGCTTTTACCTGCCCCCCCACTTTTCCCCTGCCAATTGTTTTTTTCTGGTTAACATAAGTTTTTTGTCCTAGTAACACCACAGTGTTGGAAGGGCAGAATTTGGATACTCCAGATTAAGGCTGATAGATTTGTTTATCCAGCAAGAGGTAGCATTTTTTCTTTTTATTAAAGCAACCACATAAATAACAAGCAAAACAAGAAGTCTGATCTAAGTGTATGTTTTTTAGGTGGCTAAATCAAATACATAAAAGTTATGACTTAGATTTTTTTTTTTTTCCCCCTGGCTGTGCAACTGGTTTCCCTGTGTCACAGTCTCATATAATTTTTTTTTCATAGATTCCTTGTTTATACTCTTTTAAAAACAATATTCATAATTCAATAATAAATATGGCATACTATTTTATGTCTTTCATTTGAAAGACTGAAATACATTAGCTTATTTTCGATTAATGTGTTCTGTATAAGTCAGTTCTGTCAGACTGAGTTTTCTCATATTCATCTAATGTTATTTATTTTTAGATTACTGATACTGCTTTATACTTGTATAATGATTTTATTATGCAATTGACTTTAAATTGTCATTAATTTTAATCTTTTTAAATGTAGTTTTCTATACTAGCTTTGTCATTCTGTTATAGACCTCTAAGTAGATTTGGGTATCTTTAGAAGAGTAAAGAGCCCTTAGAAAACTTTTAAAAGCTTTATTGGATGACACTGTTCATTTATTAAGCATTTTGAAAGAGAAGTATTATTAGTAAGCCATTCATTAGAGTTAAAATACTTAAAAGCAACTCGTATTTTAAGCTGATGCATTAACTTTATGCACACATCTTTAAAGAAAACCTTTCTATAAAAGTTAAGCATTGTCATGGTAAGAATTGTTATGAATCTAATTATTACTGACAATCTAATAAGAGTTTTGTATAAAACATTCAAATTATAGTATTCTGGCACGAATTCTTGTCTATCTGACATGTCTACCTGACTGGCTCCTCCCCTTTTTCAATCATGTTTTTGTAGAGAAACTGCTACACATACCTCAAATTTAGAGCAGCTATATGTTAAAACAAAAGCTGTCTGGAGAACTTAAAAACTCAGAACTTAAAAAAGAAAGGATCATAGTTAAAATTAAATTACCCTGATACTTGTGACATTCGTCCCCCAGCCCCCAGTCTCCTTATCTCTTTGCAGGAAGCAGAGAAAGCTTTTCATCTGTTATTCAGAGCTCAAAGGACAAGCTGTAACTGAATGTTGGTATCATTTAGTATTAAAACACGTGATGTACTATTGGATGTGTCTGACTTCACTGGTTCATGCGGAAGGGTTGGTAGGGATGTCTTATTCAGGTTTTAAAACTGTACATATATTGTTGCAATTTTTGGTATCAATTTAGACTTACGATAAAATATGTCAAGACAGGGTCTTTATATGATTGATTTTGTTCCATACTGTTAAAAACCCTGTTTAAAAACTTGTTACTGTAAAAAAAAAAAAAAAATCTGTTCAGTTCAAATCTTTGTAATGCAGAATGGCAATGCATTGCTTTTTTCAATGTGTGCGCGTTCATTCAGTACCACATTTCCCTCTTCTGTGATCAAAAACATTGCTAATGACCATAATTATTCTTACTTTTTTTCTGTGGTACAGGGTGCTTTTTGGCAAAAAGACCTTTGTGGAAAAGGTCTTAAGCATTTATACAGTACTGCAATAGTTTGTGGGAGTGCATGAATGTGGCCTTTGTGAATTAAATTTCTGTGACATTGTGATCCATGTCATGCTTGACTAAATTTGATGGTTGAGGTTGTACCTTCTAGTTCTCTTTACCTGTATATTGTCTGCACATGGTAAAAGGTTATTCCATGTATGGTACACTGTGTAACATGGATGGTCAGTTTCTTATGGAATTGTGTCCTTTTTTCCTCTGACTTAGCATACACAATGGCTCTCCGATTCCAGCACACTTTATGCAACCTCATTTGAACAACAGGTAGCATATACTGCAGTTTTACGATTGTGGATTAACTGGGCATTATGTTTGTGTTGATATTGTGCTTCCAGATGAGATACGTAAAGAGGTTTTTGCCTGTATTCTTGTAAGTGGGAGCAGTGCTTTGGGTCATTTGCTGCTACCCAGCCACTACTTTATATAAAATTTGCTATAAGTTGATTATCTTGGAGTTTTTACAGTTTGAAAACATCATTTTTCTTACGGTTGAATGGTGATCACTGATTCTGCCTTGGCTTGCTTCTGTGTTATGTATTTGGGTATGTGCATTCCCTGAAAGACTGCGGCGGTCGTCTTATGTCTTGATCCAAAGCTTATAAGGTTACTGTCAATAACTCAGAGGAATAAATCTGCAAAGTGCTGTATTGGCTTCCATCATTATTTTTGTTAGAGACGAGCAATCAGCAAGAAAAAAGGAAGCAGGAAGTAGAAGGCAGACCCTTTTGTGCTTCCTACCCCTCCTGGGCCAGCCAGATGGGGCCACCCAAGGAGGATTTCAATAAGGTCACAGTGTAAGAATCTGAATTTTTGTTACATGATCCTGCTGGTGAATCTGGAGATATCTTTGTCCAGAGCTGCAGACACTGCTGGGAAAATGAACGTGCAAGTTGTATAGAATACAAGATTTAGAAACATAGGTGACTTAAAACAAGTTTGATACACAGCAAATTTGGTTGACACTGAATCCTCAGGACTTAATTTTGATTTAGCAGGTAACCAAAGGATGAACAGGCTTTTAAAGACGACTTTCATTTTCAGTTACTTCTAATCATGCAGGAGTGCTATCAAGATTTAAAAAACAAAACAAAAAAAAATTGTCAGTCATTTTCAGCATTATTGTATAAACTAGAATGTTAAAGGGACTGTAAGGTTGGCCAAAAGCTGGCAGAAATAGGAACTCTTCCTCTTGGATGCTGAAATAAAACTGGTGTCCTTGGATAGTGCTGTGACATAATAGAGGAGACCTTGGTGAAACGCTATGAGCATTAGTGAACAAATGTTCCTGGATGTTAGCTATTGGGACCTTTTATTTGGATCTCAAATCTCCCAAGGTTGAACAACAATGATCAGTTCTGCAATTAATTTACATTCCTTTGTTACAATTTAAGAAAAATTTTGATGGTGTTACAGAACACAGAACGCTGAACAGAGTAGTGCCTTCCTTGGCATTGGTTGTGACAATAAAATCCTTCAAATTGGGACAGTTTCACATTATCATGGAGAACTTATTATATGAGGTTGCAAAATCTGCATGGCCAGATTTTGAACAGATCTTTCAGAAACATATATGATTGTTTTTTTTTTTTCTGAAATGTGTCTGAATATGAATAGCATAGGCTTTTAAGAGTGTATGATGAAAAGTGTTTTACAGTAAATGTGCACAATTGCAGAAGAGATCTTTTTGCCATTAATACATTCGCATCTATCTTTTAATACTTTTAATTTTGAAAAAAGATTAGTTAGAGAAAAGTTGTCCTCCTGGGACATTTATCACTGGAAAAAGTCTTTGCTGGAATAAAGGATTTGCTGGTCAAACCTTCTTACAAATAAGCAGAAATATATAATGTGCATAGTGGTGCAGAATTTGTTATAATTACCTGATTAATAAGTAATTTTGACACTATATCTGTATAGGTGAATTTAAACATGGCCAGGAATGCTCCTGTGCACTGAATACAATTATTTATGTTAGCAAATTGTTGAAATGTCCACGTGTCTCAACTTTGCCTGTGCAAAGAGCTAATACCCTTTCCAAACAGTTCTTGGGAGTAGTTTGGCACTGAGTCAGTCCAAGGACATTCCCAAAGGCATTTTGCAAGCCGCTGTTTTGGAAGCTGTTCACTGCCTGCCCTGGGCAGGGAACTGGCAGAGGTGTGAACAAACCGCCACTGAAGCATTACTTGGTATTGAATACCGCAGAGTTAGGGCACCTTCTTAATCTCCCAGGCATAGCTGTAGTGAACTGCAATTCGTATTTTCTTGCTACGTTTTAAACTGATAATTAGTATGGTGACTGAGGAGATTTTTTTTAATTGGAAAACACAAAACTTTTATTGTCTTGGGTTCAAGTTTCTAATGTGATCGTAGTGGTGAACGCTTTTCAGTTCTGAAACATGCTTCTGGCGTCGATTCATAAAGACTCGGAATTTTTAGACTTTCAGCCATGCTACAGTACCTCTTTTTCTCTGTTCTGTTCGGGCTATTAAGCAGGCAGTGTGCTGCATAGGTATTTTTACAAGCATATTTAGATAAACTTTACAAGCACATTTAGATTACTTAAGGAACAGATTCCTGGATTTCTGAAGTTTGGACATATTGAGAAATAAGAAGTTAACCCTTGTAGCATCCTTTTAACACATTTTAAGTGCTGTTATCTCATTTTTCCAGGTGCTGTAAGTATAGAAGAATTAAGTGTTTTGTCTAAAACTATAAAGTGATGTGAGTCACAGTTTGCACTTTTAAAACTTCTTATTCAGAGACAACATTCCTTCTCATGCTTCTCTTCTGTACTTACGTATTCTAGGTAATTGTCAAATCTGGACCAGGTACCTTTCTCAGCCTGGCTGTTTATGATGATTATATCTTCTGGTCAGATGGAGTGAGGAGAGCTATTCTGCGTTCTAGTAAATATACAGGAGGAGATACAAAAGTTCTTCGTTCTGATATCCCACATCAGCCGATGGGCATTATTGCTGTTGCCAATGATACTAACAGTTGTAAGTTATAAAGCAAGAGACACTATTTTGTTAATTCCAGTATCATTCATTTCAAGAATTTTACTTAGTTTTAACCAAGTTAAAACATTTCATGGTGTTTCATAAATTGTTTTTGTTGTAGGAACTGTTAACAAAAGATAGGATATAACCTCTTCCCCAAGTAAATAAATATTATTGAATGACCATTTTCTGCCATGGACGTTGTGCTCATTTGATAGCAGTTAAATCATTTCCTGTCAAATATCAGCAGTTTTGAACGTTGTGGGGTTTTTAAATTATTATATTCAAGGTAACTCCGTTTGTTTATCTTTAGTATGCTAGCATCTGAGGCACACTGGCATTTTTATCTGACTGATTAAACTTGAATCAATTGCCCATGAATCTGAGATATGGTGATCTTTGCTCTCTCAAAGGCATTGGCCATTGAAGCAAATTTAATAAAACAGACTCCATCTTTTATCCTTTGTTTTTCAGGTGAGTTATCTCCTTGTGCACAAATGAATGGAGGTTGTCATGATTTATGCCTTCTGACTCCTGACGGACGAGTGAACTGTTCATGTCGAGGGGATAGAATACTGGTAGATGATAACAGATGTGTGAGTAAGTAATACTAGCTGACACAATGCTTTTTTATGCTGTGATGCAGTTGGCTATCATAAGCAAAGACAGTTGCCCAAGCCATTAATTTTATTGCTTCTATATACTGTAAAAATTGATCTGGCAATTCAGCACATACCAGGCTTTTAACTATTTTATGTCTTATGAGTGGGGGGTTAAAAAGCATTAATACTTATACTCTCCTTAAATTCCAGTTTGGGTAGTTGTGTTCTATTGAACATTTCCTATTTGCAATTTGTTTCTATTGAGTACAGATATTTTCATTTCATGTCCTTAGATATATGAAATAATTGTAACTTATTAACCAGCTATTGTATTTAATCATGTAGAATTGGTGTTTTAGTAATTTGGGAATGTATCCCTTTAAGTTGGCAGATTCCTTAGAGACTGGTTTTGTTGGAGAATATTCTGTGTTACACTGTTCTTAAGTTCTTCTCTTCTCACATCTTCCCATACTTCCTCTGAACCCGTATGTCTCAGCACATGATAAAGAAAATATGAGGAAACTATTTTTTCATAGTTCAGAAATGGTTCAGAATATATGGTCATCCATTGCAGCTTCTTTAGATCACACTGTCCCTGCGCAGAATTGATGTTTACGAACATGGAAGCATGTGCTGGTAATTTGGAAGGATGTGATATGTATACACATTCTGCACTCTTCTGGCTTTTGTAATAATTTGGAGAAAATCTCTGTCACTTTGCTAATGCTGTGCCTTAGCAGGAGTGAATTAACTGGAAAACTTTGGGTTGTTTCCCCAGGGATGACCCACATTCATAATGTGGAACATGACTTTGTGCTTCTCCCCTCAACAAGTGCGGCTGGCTGGATTTGGAATGGAGGGAAAGCTGAGGGGGAACCATGCAGTTCCTTATGTCTTTGTTAATGTCACTGTATTGTAGCTCTTCTGTCACAGTTAGAGACCCCTTCCAAATTCCGGTGGTTTATTGGACCTTTACCTCTGTGGGGCAGAAATCCCAACTCTTAGATCAAGTTCTCCATTTCCATATCTGTCTGCCAAGTATGTCTGTTCTGCTGCTTCAGTTTCGTAGCTCTGACCCACCTGCTTTCTCTAAATCATTTTTTTTTTATCCTAACAGTAGAGAGACACTATAACATTCAAGAAAAAATATATTTCAGCTTTGTATATGATTTAGCAAGATTTACCATCCTGGTAGAAGCTTAGACAGTTTACCTGCTTCAGACTCTACTGTGACAGACTGTTGCTCCTGAACAGCCTAACAAGTGGCTTCTCTTCTACTGATACAGAGTCACTTTTAAAATGCTGGTCTGTATATGCAGAGCTGTGTTGGTGTGGGATATTAAGAGATATAGTCCTTCATTGATATACCTGTACTGGTTATTTTGCAAACCTACTCCTTTGCTAATAGAGCTTATTTTGGTCATGCCACTGATATTTTTCATACTACCATGATATTAGGCTTTCCTGGTACATCTGAGTCAATAGTTATTTTCATATCAGTATTTTCATAACAGGAAAGAATACTGTTGTTTAATGATCAGTTGAAGAAGACCAAGAAGTGTGCATCTAAGGACAGGCTTACTCTCCCTCCCACCATATGCCTTTCATCAGCAATAACAGTTGTGTAACTGAATGGTGACTTAACTAACTTGCTTGACTCGCAATCGGGATTTTTTGGTTTTAGACCTAGTTTTAGTTGGATCAGTGAGCAGAGCTCGTTCAACTTGACACTGCAAGATCACCAGAGCCGCTAAAGAGAATTAATGAGAACAGAAGACTGTGATGAGGGAAAGGGTAGAATTACACCTTTAAGTATCAGTGTGATTTTAAATTGGCTTAAGGCATCCTTACCGTTACGTAGCTTTGTGAGAAGCCTGTGATTAGTTTTATGCCATACCAAGCTAATTGCTTGGTTATTGTATTTAAGATTTTAATCCTAAGATTTCTTTTTTCATGTTTATTTTGGATTCATAGCTTTGCCTCTTGCTTAATTTCCTAAAATATTGCTATTAAATGAAATCAGATGCATACATTAATTATGCAGATAATCAGTATAATCATACATTGCTGATTGTAATCAGCAATTGTCCCAATATGTCCCAAACAAATACATGAATTCCTACAGTTTTGTTCTGCACTTTAAAACACTTCGTAGCTCACCTTCCACCTTTATCTCACACATACACGTTGTTAGTTGTTAACTAAGTCTTTACATAGTGCATTATAAGGTCACTGAGACTTCACAGAAAGACCTGGTTTTGTAATTAAATACATGGAAGTATGAGGATTAAAACTGTTATCCTTCACAACAGGGAATATACAGCTGATCTAGAGTCAAGATGCAGTAGTAAAGTAGTGTACAACTAACCTGTATTACATTTACAGCTCTTATTCAAAAACTGCTTTAATTATGTATAATTGAGATATAATGAATTTTACAGATGATTTGCAGTGATAAAGTTTTCAATTTAAACTATAACACTGTTTCAGAGTAGCAGACTTTTAGTCTAGTAACAGAATCCAGTGATCAATTGACATTGTGTGGACAGGTATCTGATTGTTAATGGTTCAAAGATATTAATTAAGACTTTACTACTTTACAGAAAGATATTTTCCGCTACAGCCAAATGTTTCTGCTTCCTGCAGATGGAATATTACTACCAGGCTTATATAATCAAGTTATTTCACCCTCCCACACTGTCAGATTTTATTGATTTTGATCATTCAAGCGACCTCTTGGAGCTGGAAAATTTCCTTAAGTTCCATTGCCTACCAGTTTGCACTTGGTCTTGTGGGTCATGTCCGTCACTTGCTCTCCCAGCATTCTCCCATCCCTTTACCCATGAGATAGAGTATGGTAAAGTACAGGAATTGCTGGAGACTTGGAATTAACTGCCTCCACCTTCTCTGAATCTGGCAAGGAATTTTTCCTTCATTGCTAGGCTGTCAAGAGCCTAATGGGTTTTTTTACTTCCTCACAGCAGGGCAGAAACCTCATTCGCTGATAAAGAAGACAGGATCAAATTGTAGCAGATTAAAAGTTTTTCAATGCTTGGTTAAGGTATTTATATCATAAACATTTCAGTTTCCTAGATTAATTAGAATCAGAGAAAATACAAGAAAGAGTTGGAATTCTTAATGTCTGGAACAGTACGAAGACAAATCTTTCACTGATCTTTGTTTTACCTTCATTAAATGCAATAGACTTTATTTCATGTAATTTTAACTCATTGCATGAATGCAATAAAAGACCTGGTTTGTTTGGAGGTGGGAGAGAAAGATGGCTGCTGGCATCCCAAAGAGGTTGGAAAAAAACACATGATGAAAAACATAACTGCTGTTATGGAAGTAAGATACTGCTTTCTTAGTAATAGTTATGATTTTAAAATATCAATCATAAATACTACTGAGAGAGATAAAACTATCTGCAGGCACCCATTGGGTCTGTCTAGGGCTATATCAGATGAGTTACTGAAGTTGAACCTTAATTAAAGCACTTTGTCTCACCTGTTTCTTTACCTTGTCAAGGCAGTGATCAGCAGTGGAAGTGAAAGAGGTTCAGCAGATAAATTCATAGGTCTGATAATTTATTTTATAATATTATATAGCATTTATATTTTCAAAAAGCATTACAAATCTTAAAATTGCTATTAGGTAAAACAGTGTTTAAATCCTCATCTAGACCATGATCTAAATTACTTTGTAGAATGTTTGCAGGAAATGTTGATCTGAGTTATTAGTTAAAAAAAAAAAAAAAAAAAAGAAAGACTTAGACATTAAATGTTGGGGTTGACTAGCACAGGAAGGATGGAAACAAGACAGACTTTATAATTTAGCTGTGAGATCAGAAGTTTCTTCCTTCATATCACAATTGAAAGGGATACTCAATAAAATTGAAAGTTAGCAATTCCAATTGATAAAAGGAATTAACTGCCTTTTCAAAGTGTAATTAGACTATATTAACCAGTCAAGATTCTTAAGACAAAGCTTCAGTAAAATTCAAAGAGGGATTGGATGATTATATGGGTAATAAGACTACCTAGACTACTTGTTTCTAGTCAAATAAACTGTTTTGGAAGATGTTAAAGTGCTTTGTTTCTGAAAGTTGGGGTTTGAAGCAATCTCTACGAGGGTTTTCAGTTAGACTTTAACTGAGGGCAGATTATACTATATATACATTTTGATTTTTTTTTTCCCCCATCTTTCTCTAAAGGCTGCAGTCTAAGATGCTGAGCTAGATGAACTACAAATGTAATTGAGAATGACTTTTCCTAACATCTAAGTTCTTACAATGCTAAAAAATGGGGGGGAAAAAAGAGAGAAGAACAAATGCTGCGATAAACTTTATTAGCATTTAAACGACTGTATAAATCATATTCAAGATCAGATCTCAGCTTGTCCAGAATCTATATTTTCAGCACTTCTTTTATATTTTTCTTCATGTTTGAATCAAATCAAGAAATGTTTTCAATTTATATTGGCTTGACTTTTGCATATAGCGGACATGAGTTCTTCCTGAATTGATGCTGAAGTAATTACAATGGAAACAAGAAAAAAAAGCATAATAATTGGGTATCATTTCCCTATTCTTCCTCTTGAATTGTCCTGTATACTTCTCCTTTCTCTTAAGTTTGATATTTTGTTTAGAACCATACACGTGAAGTAAATGTACTATCACGAAGTTCATGACCAAATTGTTCTGTGTAAATTTTGGGATAGTATTTTAGTTTCTAATTGAACTGACAGAAAATCTATATGCAAGAGAAAGCAGCAGTCAAAATTTTAAATGTACATCTTGTTCTCTTCTGAAATAAATAGATAAAACATCCACTCTGAGAAGGCGAGAACACAAAAAATTTACATGTCTACCAATGATTTTTTTGTGAATAAAAAGAAATAGGCAAAGTACAAATCACAGGTTTTCTTCATTGGGTGTTAGGCTATACCTTCAACATCGGATGTAGTACATTGATGCTGGTACCTGTGTACACACTGAGCAGCAGCACAGTGCCACAAAACAGAGTTGAGAGTTCAAATTACCTGCTAGGTAATGGTGAGGGTTACTTCTTGCTTTTGGATGTATTATGTTGAAGGGGTTTTTTTAAACATCTATTAAGAAACGGTTGTATACAAGCTGGGGCTTTTGGAGAGACGTGTGGGTAGAGGATAGCTGAGCACAGTAGTTACAATGTCATCATCTTATTAGAATCGCTGCCTTTAAGTTGCTTCACTACATGTTCCTTCATGGATATTTGGCTATGTATTTTTGTTTTTTACAGACCCTCTCTTACCTTGGTTTGGAGTTCACTCCAACATAAAATTTCTGAAAATTGTTTGCTATTTTGATATCTGTCCTCAATCCTGTGTAATATCAACAAATTTACAGAGAAGTATGTCAGTCTTGCAGGCCACCACTCTGTAGAAGCTTTTAAGTTCTGATGCCATGGTGGGGTTTTTTTATACTTAGGTTTTCAAAAACTGTGTAGGAGATACTTTAAATGCAGCCAACATTTTTCTCATTTTCACTAAGTGTAAAAGCTATTAAAAATTACATGTTAATATGTTTTATTTTAGCTAAAAATTCCACTTGCAACATTTATTCTGAGTTTGAATGTGGAAATGGTGAATGCATTGATTATCAGCTGACTTGTGATGGCATTGCTCATTGTAAGGACAAGTCTGATGAGAAACTTTTCTACTGCGGTAAGTATTTCCAGACGTTTCACCCTCACATTCTTATTTTAGTTATACATGCTTATATTGGTTCCTCTGTGACTTTTCTACTTATTCATACCAACTGCTTCCCAAGATGCACAAGAAGAAAATGCCAACTCGCATATTAAGAAAACCCTGACATTGTAAGGATAGAATTACTTATACTTGAATATATTTTCCTCGCAAACTTTCCTCATATTAGCTGACTTATATTTTTAAAAAGCATCTCAAATGTTCTCATATTTCTGTCTCTAAAACAAAAATAAGGAAAACCTCAACTAGCTCCTCTTTAAAAGATGAAAAATTCAGTATTTTCAGCTTTAATTTAGCAATTTTGATTTACTTTTCCGTATTTAATAAGATTTTCCCTGATTGTGAATAGAAAACACCAAAATAGACGTATTATAAAATACAAAAATGACTGTGTTATAGAATCTTTCCACTCAATTTTCTGTTTAAGTTTATAATATCATTATTCTTCCCACCAATCAGTCTGCATCTTGCAACAAGTTAGACACAAGGGTGTCTGCTCTTTGCTTTCATATTTTTCCCAAGGGATTCTATCCTTTTTTTTTTTCCCTAATAGTCACTAACTGAATCAATTCCAGCTTTTTTGTGTCCAACTGATTTTGCCTGCTGCAATGTCTAAAACACTACGGTTCAAATAATTTTCCTAAATCACTGAGTCACCTTAGTGAATTCATATATCCTGCATGTTAAGTGAAATCTCCGTGTTACCTGTGTGCCTGTAACTCTTGGCCTTTATCTTGTTCTGTATATTCTTATCACAGCCTTGGTATCTCTTCCATTTCCCATATGAACAATTTCATGTCATTTCAAACCCACCCATTATGTTTATACCTGCCACCTCTATAGTTTTATGAAAAAGTCTGCTTTAATTCCTGGAGTTCACCTCTGCCATTTTAATAGAATCATAGAGTATCTCAAGTTGGAAGGGACCCATAAGGCTCACTGAGTCCAATTCCAAGGTTGATACTGGAATAATAGCCAAGGTTGATACTGGAAAAAAAGAAATGGAATAGCTTTCTTCTTTTTTCTTTTTCCTTGCAAAAATGAACACTAACAATCTGAGTATAATAACCGATTCTATGTAATTTTTTTTCTTCTTTCATCTTCAATTTGTGGCCTGTTAGCTTTCAGACTTCTCTGCGATAATTGCTTTGATCATGTCATGTAAAACTAATAGCAACATTCCATCAGATCATCTACATATAAATAAGTAAGGAAATTTGTTTGTCTGAATCTGAAAAAAAAAGAAAACACATCAGACAAGGAAATAAGAATCTGGAATATACAAAACTAGTTACTAGGGGGAAAGGCCCTTGAATTACAAGTGACAGCTTCAAATCACTGAAAAGTAAATGACTAATGTCTGTGAATTCCTTCTTAGGTTTCCTTACTAAGTATGTGTAATTTCTTCTTAGGCTTCCTTACTAAGTATGTGTAAATATTTGTATTTATGTATGCACCTTGCTTAGACGTAAGAAGTAATTAAAAAAAAAAACACAACCATCTCCTCTCTCCAAAAAAAAAAAAAACAAAACCAAAAAACCAAAACCAACACCACCACCAAAAAACCCAGTCAGCTGTATTTTCATATGGATTAAACCTCTCTGCCTCTACTATTCATTTTAGTCATTTATTTCATTCACAATTCATGGAAGAAAGATTAAGATCTCATATAGTTACTTTTACTTTGTGAGGAGAGGAGAGTAGGTTGAAGGAATAGAGAGAAAGTCATCTAGGAATAAACAAGGAAGTTGTAGCTGGTGAGGAATCTCAAAATACTCTTTCTTGTCATTCCAGAGAAGTTGTCTTATATGTCACTATAGGTTTAAGGTCTACTGAGCTGCTAAAACTATTTTATACTTTATTCTACAATACTGAAAAAATATAAATGCAAGATCCAACAATTTGTCTTTCCATCAATTTGCCACATAATTTTATAAAGGACATTATATTAACTTGTAGTGTGACAGTGTACATTTTGCCTGATCTAAATCAACTGTACCAAACTTTTTGCTACACATTGGAAAAAGCAGGAAGAACTGTGATTCTGTCATACACTAGGACATATACAGTATGTTGTTTTCTGAATCTGATAAAATAAAGGATGCTGGACTCATTATTATTGATTAACTAATATCTAATGAACTTTATTTATTTATTATTGTGGCATGACTTCTACAATGGTTAAGGCTTTAGTAAATAATTTCGGAATTTTCAAACATATCAACATATGTAAAATTCATACATTGTTCAATAGTGTACCTACTTGAGCAGTACACTTGCAGTATTGGTATTCGGAAATCCAGAAACTTTTCTGCTAATATTTTTTGTTATTTTACTCTCCATTTATTCCTAATTTGGTTTAGGGCAAATTTGGTATGTTTCATTCTATATAATAGAATTACTGATGCTATATGCAAACATTGTCACGTCTGACAAAAGTTTGTCTAAACAAATGCATTTAAAGCACATGGGCTTTTTATACGGTGAGATAATGAAAATTAGGCTTTCTTTTCCATTTTTTGTCATTCTTTTGTTCTTTCTCATTGTGGTTTTGTTTATTATTCTTTATCTGTTTATCAGTCCAAGTTCTTCTGCTGGACAATAAATGAACAATTTCTGAAGTTTTGTAGCTTCAAATGGATTTTCATTTAAAATGTTTTTCTGGTATGTTTGTCTGGTTTTAATGTAAGGCTATTTTTATTATATATCAAGTGTCTAAATGAAATTGTGCTTGTACTTAACTTCCCAGAAAATAGAGGCTGTCGGAAGGGTTTCAAGCCATGTTCTAATCGTCGCTGTGTTTCAAGTAACAAAGTCTGTGATGGTGCAAATGACTGTGGTGACAACTCTGATGAATTTGACTGTAAAGGTAAATGACAGTTACTTCCAAGGTGATTTCAGAATCTTGCTCTGAAAATGCTTAGTATGTAAATAGAAGTAGCTAGAAAATGCATATAACTTTATTGGAATTACAGGTGCTGGGTTTTGTTTTGTTAGAATTCAAAACCAAGCAGGTACACACTGGTATGTTTGAGAGAGTGTATGTTGGGATTGATATGAAGACCGATTTTGGTTTACACCTACAGTCCTCTAGAAGGAGAGTGGTTTTGGCTATGGAAAACTCAGAAAATGCAGTTGCTGCTTCTTCTGTGAAGCAATAAATGAGAGAGTATCTCTACCAGAGACGGAAAGGTTGAAAGATGGGCAATTTCTTTTCTGCATCTGCTGCACTATTTCTTCTTTGAAGTAGCTAATATTCCATTTCTTTGCTTCTCAGATGCATGGCAATGTCTGTGTCCTTTGCAAAACTTACCAGAATCATTCTTCTTTTTATATCGGAATTGTTTTTCTTTTTATGCCTTAAAACATGAATATTTATATCTGTGCATCAGCCAATGAATAAAGACTAGCTAGCAGACAACACAAATCCTTAGTTACAATTCAGAAAGATTGGAGGGGAAATTATTCCACAATATATAGCTAAAACCTATGTAGCTGTAGTGACTAGCATTTTTTTGAAAGCACTGCATGGTTTTTAATCATTTAGCTGAATATGAGTAGAGAGAAGAGCATACAGGCGAAAACCCCAACCTGGTGTTACATGAAAGAAATCTGAGATTCATAGATGGTCCTGAAAGTGCTTCTTCCTTCCTCACATGGTGATTATCTCAAATTGAGTTGAATTACCTAGAGAGAGACTTTTAGCTTAAAAAAAAAAATTTTAAAATTAGAAACTTATGCTTTCAAGTTTATTAGGCCCTATATTTCTATTGAATTTTTAGTTATGGAAGGTATAGTGTGTTCTGAACGCCTTATCCTAAAATGCAGAAGATTTAAACACAATACATATAATATGCATCTGAAGAGTCTGTTTAGTACACAAATTTACATCTTTTATAACCATATGTTGTAGATTCAACGTGTGCTTCAACAGAATTCCATTGTGCAGATGGGATTTGCATTGGTAAATCAGCACAGTGCAACCAGATCATTGATTGCGCAGATGCTTCAGATGAAAAGAACTGTAGTAAGTTTGTGTTTGTCGGTGCTCATCGTAGCATCTGTTCCATGATTATTCCTTGTTATAAAGCAGTTAATTCATAGTCATTACTAGTTGGATACCAATAGCTGCATGGTCTATGCAAAGTCAAGATAAACCTGAAAACCAAACTATAAGGCTCTCAACCTGTATTAGGTGTGATAATAGTGATTTACTGTCTCTTTCCAGATAATACAAACTGTGCTTACTTCTATAAACTTGGAATAAAATCTTCAGGATTTATTAGCTGTAATTCGACTTCAATTTGTATACTGCCAGAATGGATATGTGATGGATCTAATGACTGTGGAGATTATACAGATGAACTAAAATGCCCAGGTAACTGTGAAAAAGAAAGAAGAAAAAAATAATTTGCTTTTTTTGAAGAATATATTCCTACATTTCTGGTTCTTTTTTCTAATTGTGTTGTTGCGAAATGTTTACTCAGTCAGTACTGTTTTATTTAATACAGAGATTAATATAATGCTGAATGCAGTTTTTTTCACCAATCTTTATTTTGTGTTTCATTAGATTATGCAAATTGTTACAAATTACTAATGCATTTCTCTGAAGAAAACTGTAATGTCTGGCTTTCTATTTCCTCAAGGTTAGGTCTGTCATTAATCATTTTTATTTAAGTAAAACATCAGCCATTAAAATGCCAAGCTCATCAAGCTTCAGCACAATCACTTGGGAACTTTTATTAGATACTACTTTAGTGGATGATATTTCTTTTCTTGTTTACTTTTTTAACTTTCTCTTTTATTTTGTTGTGGTACTTTGGGTAAGCTGCCAGAGTAGAATCCAGGATTTTTGCTTTTGTGATTGTTCTGGTCTTCAGCCAGTACAAAGAGATCATGTACACTTGGGTCCCAGTCCCAGGGCTGAGATTGTAGGCTTCCAGAAAAGGAAGACGTATTTACAGCTGGAGATTGTGTTACTTTTCTAGGTTTTCCCTGTCTTTTTCTGCTCTCCTATGTGAAAGACATTACACCCTTATGACATGTAGGAAAAAAAAAATCCTAAACTTAGTGTCTTGGAAAATGAATCATATGAAAAACTTATTAAAATAGAGATGGGCAAAGAACCAGTAACAACAAGAACAACTGAGGTAAATATCTTACATGGAAAAAAACAAGAAGTAAACTTACTTGACATTTTAAAGTCTTATTTTTTCAACTTCTCATCTGTCAGATTTTCGTGAGAAGGCAGAATACTAACACATTAGAAACATACGTGTTCAAGGTATATGCATATGTAAATTTGAAAGAAAGCCTCTACTTTCATGAGACTTTATGATGCAATTTTTATCAAAATGACTGGAGTAAGTGTTAATGAACTTCAGAAGTTAACATAAAGTTTTTAATGTTCAAATAGTTTTGCCCTCTGAGTGCCTTCTGTATCTAGTAGCAATGGAGGGAAAGATCACTCATGCAGGAGTGTACTTTTGTGGAAGTCTCTTCTGCAGTCTTGAGAAACGCTCATTATCTCATAATCACGGTTTTAGCATCTGCTTTCTATTATTTCATAGGTTAATATTAAGTAAAATATTTATTTATAGGCATGTTTACATAAATGATAAACTGATTTTAGAATGAGAATACTTTAATGAACACAGCTTTATTGATACATATTTGTAGGATTAGTCCCATCCTATGAAATTCTGATCAAACTGAAGACAGTGCACTAGCAAAAAAACTCTGGGGATGTCAAGCCTGTATCTCATCTCCTGCACCTTGAGCTTTTATACAAAAATCTATAGAATTAAAAACTAGTAGTGTTTTTTGCTCATAGTATTCCTATTACTATCATCTTGCAGAACCTCACTCATTCTTTTAATTTCTGGTGTACATGTATTCCGGTTTATAGCTATTCTTACGCTGAGAAGGACCTTGTAGTCCTTCAGTAATCATATCTTTACTCTTTACTTGCGATGGCAAATAAGCCAAGGCATTTTGGAATTCCTGCTTTCAAGACAGGGATATCTGTCTGTGTCATCTTAGTCATCTCAACCTGCATCTCTCTTGAATATACCAAACCAGTATGCAGGATATCAGATGAATTCTTACTTTTGCCTTGTATCAGTGAAAATACATTTTAAATTTTTGTTTATGGTTTTTTTCATAATTAACTCATGCTAGATTCAAATTGGCTTCCTGTGACCAATACCTCTCTCTCTCTTCTCAGAATTATTATTTAGTAAAAATAAATATTTACTAATTAATAAATATTATTAAATAATAAAAGTAAAACTTTTGATTTTATGTTGTTAATTACCATCCAGTTTTTGCCAGACTAGTAATTAACATCATCTGATTATTCCCATTTAATATTCTGTTTTTCTGTGTGATGAGCCCATTGTGTCACCAAAAGCTTCTCTTAGAATTCTCATATATTTTGTGCCAATTTTGTTGATGAAAATATTACCAGGATCCAGAAGGAACCTAGTACTTCAGTACTAACGTCAAGCGACCTGACATTAAGAACTTTCATCCACCCTATAAGCCAGATGCATATTAAATTATAGTTTTCATTCTAATCTCCATATTCTCCAGATTATCTAATTAAATTCTTTAGAATTTGCTGTATATAATGCTTCATTGAGCTCAAAATAGCTTAGATTTACTGTATTTCCTTTGTCTATAGGGGTTTTTTTCCATACCAAAGAAGATTTTGAGGGCAGTGTGCTATAGCTTCATGTCGTGGTTTAACTAATGTTGCATAAGTAAACTAACATTGCGTTTTATTCCATTGTCCATTTATTTGTATTACTTTATTCTGTCTTTCAAATGTGTGCCAAAAAGTTCCATCATTTTAATGGACTAATTGCCTGGATCATTCCCCCCTTTACTTGGAAGCAATACCATTCCAATTCAACCTACATGTGATTTCCTGTGCCATTTCATTCAAAACTGACCAACTTTGGAACGTTAAGTTTTCGAGTGTTGTTTCTATCATGAATATGATAATTCCCATTAACAGTCTTTGTTCAGTGTCATTGTTCTTAAAGAAAATTAAGGCAAAACATTCATTTAGGGGTGGCTATACTTAGACAATCTTTAATATCTACCCAGTCATCATAGACATCCCACTTCTTTCTTTTTTTTTCTTTTCTATTCATACAGCTGTAGAAGCTGTAGAAGCCATAAATATGATAACTTTTAACTTTCTTTTTAAGAGGAGGGAGGGGAACAAAACCAGTGTCGATAGCCCCAATACATTAAAGGAGTAATAGAAACCTTGGCAGAGAGCTTCAGTGATGTCCAGTGCTTGGAACTAATGTACGCTTGGGTTTTCCCAGGCAAAGACCTTGCTTGAGATTTTGAAAATAACCTGTACCACTCATTAGACTAATATTTGTGCTTACGTCATGAAACTAAATATATGGTCTGATTCTTCTCTAAATAAATGAAGTATTTCAGCTCCCTAAACTACTTAGCTATCACTATTTTCTAATTTGTATGAACACAATTAAATAATATAAATAGTATTTTTTTAGCATTTTTAGATATAAACACGTCGTTGTGCATTAGAATTCAGAAATTTAGCAGAAATGTGTTAGGCTCCTAATCATACTAGTAGAGACCATTTTACATTACATTCTTTATTTTATCACAGTTCAAAACAAACCCACATGTGAAGAAAATTATTTTGGTTGTCCTAGTGGAAGATGTATTCTGACCACCTGGCTTTGTGATGGGCAGAAAGACTGTGAGGATGGAGTAGATGAATTGCACTGTGGTGAGCATTTTATCTTATTTGTATTTCTGTAATCACTAATGCACTTTGAAAACAGAACAAAGTGTGCATTTATATCTCAGAGATTGAATCCAGAGCTATATAAAAAGGTCTTTAATACTAAATTTTCAGATTCAACTCTCTAATACTTCATGCTGCCAATATTTTAAACCCTATCTCATGCCAGAATGAAAGCCCTATCAATTTTTTTTTTCTCCTGAAGATATATTTGTATACAGACTTTCTATTGCTTTAATATATAACAATTTACTAATTCTTCATAATTCCTCATTAGGACAGTTTTATAGTTCTAATCAATTCGTATCAATGTTGTGTGACCCCAACAGGAAGTAACTAAAATAGACCTTTATGACATAAAAATAGACATTTCTTTGCAGCAGAAGCCATACAGGTATAATTATTTAAAGTAACAACAGAAGTGATGTGAATAAAATACAGCATAAACTGTGAACCAAGTTAAGGGTCCGTTCTGTCTCAGATCTTTTAAGATTCTTAAACACTATCTAACTGAGGAGCAATGCAGACTGGTTTTGCTCATAGTGAAAGCTGGTCTTTTAACTTAAATTTGTATAGATTACCTGAACGGATTATTTCTATAATTAAATTGTAGCAGAACAGCAAAAGCAGTATCAAATTTTCCTATTCTCCATTTAAATAAAATGTGAAATTTGTTTTGGTTTTTTGTTTTGTTTTGGTTTTTTTTTTTTTTGCTTTACCACTTAACGTGACTGAAAGTTATATATTAGTCTTCATGACCCAGTTTCCATTAACATGCTTCCATGTTTGTTTTGCAGTTTACATTGTATATACACATCTTATAACTTCAAAATTAGGGACTGCTGTGCACTATGAAAATCAGAAGGTTTTGTGTTGTGTCAGTGTTTGTTTTCAGGTTTTATTACATATACATAGTTATATGCAATATTGTAAAACCTATTAGCTGATTTTTGTGGGAGAGAGGGAAGGGGGTTAAGTACATTCTTTTTTCCCTACTTATTGCTCTTACCCATTTTGAGGTAGTTATTACACTCTACTGTTAAATTCAGATTGTATTACCTAAAATTCTTTTTATTGTTAATATTAAAATTTGTTGTCATCAGTTAAAACAAAACAAATTTTATTCTTAAAGAAAGAAGTCTGGGAAAAGCAGATGATTTGAAGTTTTCAGGGAAGGTCACAATAGTAGCACTTACTTAGAACAGTTGGGCACACAGATTTTGAAATGCAGAAGCATGCCGTTATTTTCAATGTATACAAAAGTGTAAATGGGACAATAGAATGCAAACAGATAGAAAACAACAGATTTTCTTGTGAGAGAAAAGAACATGAAATCTTTTAAAGATGCAATCAAATACTGCAATACCAAGAGAAAAGCTGCATTGGAAAATTTGAACTGTGCCGTCTCTGCCCTACTACCAAAATAAAGCAGTTCAATATAGTTATAACATCCATGTGAAATACACAAACCAGACCTATGTTTTTAAAGTGTTTGTCCTCATCCGACTAGCAAAATGTTTAAAAATATTAGAATGTAAGCATTTGAATGTTTTATTTATTTATTTATTTATTTTTATAAATGTATTGAATAATGCAAACTCTTAGACAAACTCGTAACGTCCTGAATACCGAGATTAGGATTATACTGTACTTCAGTGTTTTAATACACTAAAATTGGGAGGACAGAAAGGAGCAGTGTGGAGATTCCTAAACTACGCTAGAAAATACAGGGAATGCAGTGCTGTTGTGAACCTAACAAATGCAGTGGCTGGTGTCATTCCTAGATTCGTCTTGTTCATGGAATCAATTTGCTTGCTCTGCAAACAAATGCATCTCTAAGCAATGGACTTGTGATGGTGAGGATGACTGTGGAGATGGTTTAGACGAGAGCGATGCTATTTGTGGTAAGTAGAATAATTTTAGTTCTGTATTTTGTCAGATCATACTGAAAAAGACCAAGTGAACCAAGAAGGTGGTGGAAAGGGAGGAAGTACAGCACGTCCAAAGAGCATGTACTTTAAGCATAGGGTGTTAGAGGATATCCCTCTCCAGCCTCCTTCAACCAGCAGCTAGATACCTTTTTATGGGGACTATATGATTTGTGTGTAGTCTATCAATGAAGATATGAATGGCACACCAGCTTGGGCAAAAGGAGAACCAAACTTTTCTCCAATTCCCATCCTTGAGGTAAAACCGCTGTATCACTATTTGAGTTGTACATTTCAGTGGTAGGTGCTTGAAGACTTTAAAGTTGTTGTGGTTTGTTTTTTTTTTTTTCTCCAGCTCTTTCTCCTATTTCCTTTAAATTTTTGTATATACAGTCATAAGCATTATTGCATAATATTCCTCTCAAATTACCAAACCTTTCAAATTGCATAAGGAATTGAAAATTTTACTTTCATTCCGGGGCTCAGTTCACTGGAAATGTGTTAGTGATTTTTTTTTTTCAAAAGAAAAATCACATTGTGTCAAGTCATATTGTCACAATTTCATGATATTTTATACATTGGTTCCATCCTTATCTATGCTGTATTTTAAGATTTTCTTTTTAAAATTTCAACTTTTAACTCTTAAATATTTCTTCCTTTTCAAAAATCCTCTTACTTAAAGTCCATTCAATAAAGAGTATTTTATTCCATATTTCATGTGTGATACCACAGTAAAAATATTATTGATAACTTTACCGGAAGTGTTCAGTAGAGAGAGAAGAAATATCTTCAGCTTATGTTCAGACTTGTGGTTTGTTAAAGTAGTTTCTTAAACACAGATGTAGAAATGCCAACAAATGAAAAGGATGAAGGTGGAAATTACACTGTTCTAATATGGCAAAATATGAATGAATTACTACATTAACTTCAAGTTGACATCCATCTACAATACATTTTTTCATGGTATTCGGGTCATGCTGAGGACTGGGGAGTTGGAGGCAATGTCTGTTTGAAAGGGAAGATTTCTTTATGCCTCTCTCCCCTAGGAAAAAGAGAAAGTGTGAAATGAGAAGAAAAGCACCTCGTCTGGGACTGCTATAGAACAATGTGAAACCCTAAGAAACATCAAGGCCTGAAGCTTAATAGGAAACTTAGAGCAGAAAATAGAAAAAGGGAGGGGAAAACAAAAGCCTGCAAATTGCAAAGTGTCACTACAACATACCTTTTTTTTTTTTTTTTTTCTTTTAAGGTTGTTCAGAATTTTCTTTTGATATCTTGACTTGCAATACGTTGTAGATCTCTTATTAGAAGAAAGCCCACCAATAAAATTGTAGGTCATCTCTTGAAGAGGGAAAAATCCACACCAGTTATGAAGAGGGGAGAGTTAAGGCTGTATTTCTTCTTAGGAACAGGAGGCAGAACTGCAAGAAGAAAAGAGAGGTCAAGATGACTTCAGATATTTCAGTCTTACAAAAGCAATATTTATTTAATTTGAAGTTTAACTTCAGAAGTATCAAAAAATGGCAAATGAGTATAAGTAAACAAAAGTTATCTCTCTTGCATAAATAGTACAAAAAATCAAATTTTTAAATTTGTTTTACTATTTTATTAATTTTAATTAAAATTTGCAGAAAATACACTATCCTCTTTTTCATGAAGTATATTTAACTTATCTAAGAGAATACATTAAGTGATGGATTGCGCAAAAGTTTACTTCCAAACAGAGTAAAATTAATCCTAGATTATAATGTTCTTATCTGGAGAAAAGCCTGTTTAAAAAAAAAAAATAGTCAAATAAATAATATGTTGAGTTACTTGCATTAGAACTGTCAGACATTTTCTTACTCCCACTACTATTGTACTTGGTGCACATCATTCTCTTCTACATGGGACTGACTCATGCAAGTTTTGAATACCTTTGGCCTCCTGGCATAGAGTATAGTGATGTGAAGATTACGCAGTTTACAAGATTAGTTCCTTTGTTCGGTCAGTCCAAACATGCAGTCAAACATAAAGACCAAAATTGGTTTGAAAAGTTGTTCTGTTGGATAGTTTTCATGAAGTATGGTAAATTAAATTTCCTTTCAGAACATTAAGAGACTGAATAAATGGAAAGAATAGAAGAAATAGTAGATTGTCAAAATTTTACTGTAAAATGCAGTCTTAGCCAGTATGTTTATCATACTGTGCAGAACAGAATCTTCTTTCAGCTTTATTTTAAAATAAAAAAACCTTACCCAGTCATTACCCATAAAAAAGAAAAAAATCAGTTAGAACATGTTCAGCACCGACATGTAATTTTTTTTCAGGTTCAGTGACCTGTGCAGCAGATACGTTCAGTTGCTTAGGCTCCCATGCCTGTGTTCCCCAACACTGGCTTTGTGACGGTGAAAGAGACTGTCCTAACGGAAGTGATGAACTGTCGACAGCAGGCTGTGGTATGTTTGCATGTTAAAAACATATAGTATTTCGTTTCTTTTGCCTTTGCAGTATCCAGATGCTGTTTATGTTTGTGGTATCATACCCTTACACTGTCAAGATTGTTAGTAAAGATTGATGGACCACATATGAACATACATACCAGGATCCTTCAATGTTTTAATCAGCCTAACATCTTGTTAATATACACTGAGGCACACCAGCTGAAGATCAGTGTGTGTGTCACGTCATAGACATTATACAGCGTGTTTACTAATGAAAATTAGCACATTATTGACTATGCATTTTTATTCCTCTTCCTGAAGATAATGCTGCTGCGTGTCAGGGAGGTTGTGCATCAAAAAGGGAGATGCAGTTCTGTCTCCAATTTATTCTGGCTAATTGTTCAGATCTTGACATGTCTTGCCCTATAAACTATTACTTCCAGTCTTCTGAGATACATTTCTATTAAAAGTGTCAGGAGTTCAGTAGTAGTTTCATTAGGGGTTTTGTTTTATTAATATGTATAAAAATGATATAGGTTAAAAACATTGAAATATGGTCTCTCCACTGAATGCATATTCTATCACTTACCATTTCTAGGCTCAGTTATATTTTGAGTATTTACAGATTTTAAGGAGCTTTTGCTCAGGAGCAGAGTAACATAGAAAGGACATCGCTACTTCCCAAATGTTCTTTTCTTCAGAGGCAGACGTTAGGTTAGTTGTAGACATCGTCAACTTCTGAAGCCTTTCTGTCTTGGATTACATGACATTTTTTTAGCTATCCTTACTTCTTTAGCTATCTTTGTGGTGATGATTAGCTTTTTCTGCTGTTGAATTATGTGGTGCTTTTTGTATGACTCAAAAGTTATGGTTATTTCCATTGAATCCACTCAGACTAACTAGTTCTCTAGTACTTCTCTACTTCATTTCATCTTTCTATAAGAAAATGGCTGTATATCTTACTGTTCTCAATTTCATTTATTTTTATGTACTGTATTTTCCTTAGCTCCTAATAACACTTGTGACGAGAATGCTTTCATGTGCCATAACAAAGTCTGCATTCCCAAACAGTTTGTGTGTGACCATGATGATGACTGTGGAGATGGATCAGATGAATCTCTGGAATGTGGCAAGTATAACAAAAGTAGAGTAAACAGAAAAATTTCAGACTGTTAACTCTAAGGTATTCTGCAAGGTCTGTTACTTTAAGTCACTCTTGAAAAAGAAAGCTCTTTGCTTTTTAAGATTGTTTTAATGTTAACTTTTAAATTATGCATTAATGAATACAACTTGGTATTAACTTGGAGCTGGAGCTACAATGACAAATTATTTGCTATAGTTGTGACTTAAAGTTGATGGCTAATAACATTTAACAGAATTTAAAAATGTACAGTCTATAATGTCTTGTTCATGATGTATATCTTTTATATAAATCTTTGTCTCTATACATGTTTTTTTCTATCAAATAATGAAACATCTCTGTCGTGATTATCGCTGCAGTTAAATGATACCAACTAAAGCCACATGTGAATGTTTCATTTTTACCATTCATACGAATTTAGGGTTTCTTATATTATGTGAATGTCTGTACAGTATTTCTAGGCCATAGTCGGAAACATCCATCTAAATAATATTTATGGAAAATACAAAGCAAATATTCTGTCCAAAAAGGCAAACTATTGATTATCATGCCTGATTTTGTGCAGTTAAAATCTATGTTGCTTATTTACTCTATTAAATGTGCTCAAGAGATGAGAACCACAGCAGAAGATAGCTAGCTGTGTATTTTAGGCATTTCTATTGTACACATCACCTGAAGAATGTATGTGCGCAAATGATGCAAGGAGACATCCAAAGATTGTAAGAAAAAGCATGTTTGGTATATGCATTTAGTAAAATTTTTCATGTAAAGTTTGAGTCAAACATGTAATGGAACATTGTAGGAAAAGAATATAATGTAGCAAATAAGAACAGATTTCATCAACATCAATTAGAACTGTATATGACATGGAAAAAATCTGTTCCTGTGATGAATTGGGCAGTGACCAAATTGTCCTTTTTGTCTCTATGCTCACCAGAAGTAGGCTGGTACTTAAGAGGCAACAGCCATTCCTGCCACATCACTAGATAGGTCAGATCAGCAGAGCACCTTTGAAACGAATCTCCCGCTCACCCCACATGCTGTGTTTTGGCTCACATGGAGCAGTGTCGAAGCAAGTGGGCATAAAGTCCACAAGTGCAGAAGAGAGCTAGTGTGAAGTAAAATCCCAAAATGCATCTAGTGTGGATACTGCGTTCTCTTTACCAGCTGTTTCATTCTACTGCTCCTCTCTTACTGCGCCACACCGCTTGCCAACATAGACTTCTAGATCCTTGAAGAAAGAAGGGAACAAACACACCTTTCCTAGCAAACTCCATTTGCTTTTCACTTACGTAAACTACACGGTGTTTTGAAAGGAGCAGTTTGCAACAATAAGCTGTTGTAGGGAAAAACTGCTTAGTTTACGTAGTTTAAACCAAATCAGAATCATAGAATCATTAAGGTTGGAAAAGACCTCTAAGATCATCGAGTCCAACCGTCAACCCAACACCACCATGCCCACTACACCATGTCCCTAAGCGCCTCATCTACACGTCTTTTAAATACTTCCAGGGATGGTGACTCAACCATTTCCCTGGGCAGCCTGTTCCAAGGCCTGACCACTCTTTCAGTAAAGAAATTTTTCCTAATGTTCAATCTAAACCTCCCTTGGCGCAACTTGAGGCCATTTCCTCTCGTCCTATCGCTGTTACTTGGGAGAAGAGACCAACCCCCACCTCGCTACAACCTCCTTTCAGGTGGTTGTAGAGCGCGATGAGGTCTACCCTCAGCCTCCTCTTCTCCAGACTAAGCAACCCCAGTTCCCTCAGCCGCTCCTCACAAGACTTGTGCTCCAGGCCCTTCACGAGCTTCGTTGCCCTTCTCTGGACACGCTCCAGCACCTCCATGTCCTTCTTGTAGTGAGGGGCCCAAAACTGAACACAGGATTCGAGGTGCGGCCTCACCAGTGCCGAGTACAGGGGCACGATCACCTCCCTGCTCCTGCTGGCCACACTATTTCTGATACAGGCCAGGATGCCGTTGGCCTTCTTGGCCACCTGGGCACACTGCCGGCTCATGTTCAGCCGGCTGTCAACCAGCACCCCGAGGTCCTTCTCTACCGGGCAGCTTTCCAGCCACTCTTCCCCAAGCCTGTAGCGTTGCCTGGGGTTGTTGTGGCCCAAGTGCAGGACCTGGCACTTGGCCTTGTTGAATCTCATACAATTGGCCTCAGCCCATCGATCCAGCCTGTCCAGGTCAAAAAAATATGGAACGCTTCATGAATTTGCATGTCATCGAAGCAGGTTATTGATTTATTAATGACAGATAAATAATTGGAAATCAGTGAACTACATATTCAATATCAGTAGCAGCAATGCAAAGGGTAAATCACACCTGCAAAATGTTGATATATCTTATGCATTTTCAAACACCATTTTATAACTAGTCCCAAAAAGTTCTGAACACACAGACACGCACAGAGCAGCGTTATGTGCACCTCCTGCCTCAGCCCGGGAGATGGGGTTACAAGCACACATGCCCGCTAATCCACAGAGGGCTGTAGCTCTCCATGAGGTCAGATACGCAACTCCACTTGGTGTACCCATCCTGCCAGGTTCGAAGCACATGCTGCTGTGCTTGCGTTGCTATCTTAGCAGCTGTGGTTATCCAGGCCATTTTGCCAAAAGGAGTCTGTGAGAACGGACCCATACAATAATGAAACTGTAAGTTATTTCCTCCGTTAGCAATAGTTCATTCCTGCCAGAACCCTTTATAGAAAGTGACTTATTATGGGTTTGTTCCTCTATTTAGCACTATATGATCAAGTTGAATGGTGGGGGGAGTAGGAGAACATTTCTGATCAGATTTTACTTGGAAGCAGTCTTAAATATTTAGAACTAAACAATCACAAACTTTGGAAATAGCTGCATTTTTTTCTACATGCTTATAATTTCTTGCTGGTGTATTTCATTTGTTTTCTATAGCATCATATACATGTACGGTCCCTTAAAATACTGACAAATAAATAGTGATGGTTTGACAGACTTTTGGAAAGAGACAGAAGGAGGAAACAGCAACAGAAGCAGAGGATGTACAAACTCTTGATCTAATTGTAGTATGGACCTGCCTTCAGGCACTGGTTCTATGTAATTTCTATGGAGTAAACTGAAATCTACAGCAACATTTGTTACATGTTGCACTGCTCCAATCCAATTTCTGTTAGCTGATAATCAAATACACACCTTAGTGTGTGACTAGTATGGTAAACTCGTTCTAGTGTAATTTTAGGAAAGGGTTGCATTCTTTTATGAGAAAGGGAACTACTCTTAGAGACTAGGAATCAAATTCCAAAACAGGTTTTTCAAGGTTGTCAGGATGTAAAAATAAACTGCCTAATTCACCAAGATTTTAAACGTGATTTCTGATTTGACTGCAAACTAGGTAGCCTAATCATAGCTCTATTAAATTCTAGAGCTAGACCTTTGCATCTTGATATCCAGAAAAAAGAACCCAAACAACTCTTCAGCAGCCAGTCTACTGAATAGGATGAAATTTGGTTTGAAATATATTCCTAAAAGCTAAATTAAGGGTATCCATTTAAAAATCTAGATTTTTTTTTTTTTTATCTGTATCACTTAAAGGTATATTTTTGTGGTTTTTTCTAGAGTATTATTCAGATATAATATAAAAATGGAACTGATGATTGGAGTAACCAGTTTTTACTTGTATCAGAATTTGCATCTAAAGAGATTATAAAAGTTCACAACTATTCTAATCCCTCATAATTTCTTTGATACAAGTTTTGATTCCATTGTATAATCCTGTCTTTTTAATGAAATCTTAATAATTAATTACTAGTAAGCAAAAAATAGCAATAATTCAAGCTGGGGAGAGCATGAGAACAAAACACATTCTCCCTAATTTGCATTTCCTATTGCTGCTGTCAGAGACAGAATACTGAGCTAGATGAGCCACTGTCTCATCCTGTAAGGTATTTCTTATGTTCTTGAACATTAAAAAAAAAAAATTAGGAGTTTCTATTCAAGAATATGAAATTTCATAAAGAAGATTGAATACTTTGTTTATGTGGCTAATCAGAAGACAAATACAGGAATAGGAAGGATTTTCTGGTTTCAGTTTCCAGTTTCTTTATGACCTGTCATCCAGAGCAGAGGCAATATTAAGCAGAGGCCCTTGTTCTGCCCATTTGTAATGACTTTTCTGATGATGACATGCTTGTGAAATGCTGCAAATATGAGGTAAAGCTGTTGGTCTGTAAAAACTTCTACTCAAAGGTGTCTCAGACAACCAAAAAGCTTCACCTTTTTCCATATCAAGCCAGCCTATCTTCTTTCAAGCATGATCTATGTAAAAAAGAGAAAAAAAAACCCAAACCTTCAGATTATTTTAATTCCAAATAATGTTTGTAATTGATGTAATAACATATTGCATTTTGAAAATAGTACATTAACACACTTCTAGATTACTACTGAAGATATACAAGAGTTTTAAAGCTCTTGATGGAGAGGGATATCTCATCCCAGATTGTCAAATGTTATATTTCTATCTGCTATCAGAACAAAGCTATACTACATAGCAGGAAATGCAATAATTAGAAAAAAAGAACAAATATTAACTTTGAACAAATATTAACTTTCTACTTCTAGAGAGTAGAAAGTTATGAGTGCTCGTTTCAGATGTTCACAGCTTCAGTAGTTAAATCAAAGCTTTCGTAGTTGCTATAATTTGGATTTATTTCGTGGAAGAATCAAATGTTTTTTGAGCTTAAAATCTGCATTTTTTTTCAAGAGGAAAGAATGTTAAACATGATTCAGTGTAATTTAAAAAAAAAAGTTGCAAAATCATTCTTTATAATCAAGAACGAGTATTGCTATATAATTCTTTCTTTATAACCATATTTACTTTATTTTTTTTTTCTTGAGTTTTAAACTAAATAAAGACTTGCTTTCAAGGCTCTTTTAAAGGTCTACAGAGTATTTGAGGCAGAATTTATACACATAGAATACAGGAAAAGTTACACTTTTCTTTCCCAAACAGGAACATAAGTTTTGTAGTAGTTGGTTTAGTGTAATGAATCTTACAATTAAATATTTTACAAATAGAAGGTGATTTTCCTTCTGGGAATTTTTCAACTTTCATGTTTCAAAATTGAATAGAAAAAACTAAATTTGTGCTGACTCTTCTAAATTTTTCTGCTGCTTTGTTGGTTTTGAACTCTAGGTTAAACACTCTAGGTGTTCTCAGAAACAAATGCCTGTCTCTGGTTTCTTTACTTCATTATATATTATAATTTTCTGTTAGAAATCCACTTAACTTTGAAAATGTATACATTTTATATATATTGATTTTGTGACCATCTTAGAAAATGCATGTTTAGTGTGTTTAAAATGATAGTGTTCTGTGTGTTTTAAAGGAAAAGCATACAGTAGAAAGCATATTGCAAAAATATTTGTTGGTATAGTAATTTCTAAAATGTCTGTTAGCAAGCTATTTCCTAATAATAGCAAAAAGTTAAATTACACCTAAAAGAAAATGTATTTATGATTGAGAGCTGCATAAATATGTTTTACATATGTGGGAATTTTTTTGTGATTACATGTGCTGCATAAGAGACATTTGATTTCTCTCTTTGTTGGTAGACACTCGTGTATAAGCATATAATGCTTTGTGTCTCTTTACGGAACAAAAGATAATTTTACTTACATTACCTTGTATATGCCAAATTTTATGTCAAAAGTATGAAGCAAAGAATGAAGTCATTGATTGCTGTATTTCTAGGGTATCGTCACTGTCGTCCTGGAGAGTTCACTTGTGCTGATGGAAGATGCCTGTTAAATTCCCAGTGGCAATGTGACGGTGATTTTGACTGCCCAGACCATTCTGATGAAGCACCTATAAACATAAAATGCAAAAGTTCAGGTTTGTATTTAATTTTTTGAATAACATGTGTGACCTTTCTGTTTGGAGATGGTTTAGGATTGTAGATAGGCAGATGTAAAACCTCGTAGCTTAAATCTCCAGTGCTTTCGTGGTGATATTCCTTGTGTCTTGCAAGGAGAATGTGTTGTCAGTCCTCAGCATCCAAAACCTCAGCTTACAAAGTTCAACCATCAGTTCCTATGGCATAAGATGGCTGCTAGTTCATTAATGCATAAATTCTGTTAGTACTAAAAGAAGACGATATTAACATATAATTATTGTCAAAGTTTATAGCTTGCCCTGAAAATGTTTAATATATTAAATATACTCATCACATGGAAGTAGATCATACAAAAGGGGATGTTAGGTTGTTCTTCCTATATTAAACAGTGGTCTATTTTTATTAGTAAGTTACTGACCAAATGTGATTTGTTTTATTGGTATTTTCTACTGGCATAAGTTTGCTGAAGTCTGACTGGTTTTTGAGTGGAAAATGAATCCTGGTGTGTATCTCATATCCTATTCTGTGGCTTTTTGAAAGACCAATTCTTCTGTCCAGATCTTATGACTTTATTGTACAGTAGCCCAGTCCTTTATACCAATTTTGATGGAAATCACTCATTTGCTTTGAAGTAAGGCAACATACCTGCTTTAAATATAAATGTTCTGATTCTGATTTGAAGAACCTGAACGTAGCTAAGCCAACGTATTCAAGTTTTGCCAAACAGGAAAAAAAAAAAATGTATGCATGTCCTCAGATAAGGAATGTGTCAGAATTCAGTCAGTCATGTTACTAAACACCTGAGCATCCAGAAGAGAGAAGCCATGCTTTTTAAGTTTTGCAAACTATAGAACTATATTTTGTGAAGAGATAATGTAGAGGATTCTCAATTAAATGAAAACAAACGTGTAGGAGGGAATAATAAGTTGAAGTATTCACGTGTTCTTCAGGAGAGGAATAAACCTTTAGAGACACTGAAAAGTAAAAAGGTATTATAATACTATCAATAAGAAATGAATATTCAGTTTTTACACAATTGTTTCATCTCACATGCACATATTGCAGCTGGTCCATGAGAAAATTCGTTCCAAATACTAATAGACAACACAAAGTTGTGTTCTCTTTTTTTGTTTTCCAGAGCAGTCATGTAACAGCTCTTTTTTTGTGTGCAAAAATGGCAAGTGTATTCCTCAAAGTGATGTTTGTGATAACAAAGAAGATTGTAGTGATGGATCTGATGAGAAAAGCTGCCACATTAATGAATGCCTCAGTAAGAAAGTTAGTGGCTGTTCTCAAGATTGTCAGGATCTTCCTGTTGGATACAAGGTGAATAATTACAAAATGTGATGTAGTATAATGCGAATTCTTAATTCTTAACGGTTTCTTAACTACTGCGTGATTATAATAAAACTCCGGTGTGTTGTACTTCCTTGTAATGAAGTAGCTTACCTACCATAGTAAGAACATTCAAATTTTTATTTCCAGTAAGCAAGCAATTGCCAATTTTATAAAAAACCTGGTACAATACATACTTTAAACCTATGGAAAAGAACATACAATGCTTTAAATACAACAAATCATACTGATGTATACAGAGCACTGAAAAGCAGTTGTGAAAAAGGAAAACACAGGCGTGAATAGCAGAAATAACAGTTTTCTCCAAATTTTTTTCTAAGTCAAAGACATTTACAGAAATATTTAAACAAAGTATAATTGCCTTAGTTGCAGAATAAAACCATTAGTTGCCTGCATGTGATGATGTTTTCCGAATCACCTGAATCTGCTCTTTGGCCTTGAGACGTAGAGAGGAATACTTCTCGGGTATTATGTAAACCCTAGCCACTGACTGCACTAACCTGTAAATAGAAGCTGAGAATAGAAGAGAGATTTTTTTTTTCAGGATTTGAACTCTGAAGTAACCCTAACTGCATCCCCAAACATTTCATCTTTTTAATAGAATATTGGCTCACTGAGAACTAAATAAAATATGTCGAACATGGCTTAGCTCTAAGGGTATTTAAACCTCTGAAATCATGTCCTAGTTGGGAGGCCATAGACTAGAGAGCTGGAGACTGGGTTGGGTACAGCAAAAGCTTTGCTGAAGTAGCATCGTTGTGGAGAAAGCATGTCGTGGGTCTCTGCAGGGAGTAATACAGAGAATACAGGAGGGAACATGACACAAAGTTTTCCATTGATGAAACTATGCCCCTGTTTCAAAACCGCCCTGCCAAAGTTGTATTTTGCTCACATTGCATGGTGTGGCAAGCTTGCCACGGTGATCATCAGACCCCAATAAAAATTAGCTTCAAGAGTTCTCATTCACATTACTGTATTTGTTACACAGAATGCTAGATGTTATTGATGCTTCAAGAAAAACTATTAAAAACTGTACATCTTTACCAAAAAGCACATGTGTACTTGAAAATAAAGAACTCCAAAGGGTCCGTCCATCATTATTTTCATGGAAGAATCCTTTCCGTGTTTTTGAAAAGGTGTGTTTTACCTTTTCTTCAGTTAAAGAAGAAAGAATAATTACTCTTCTACAGGGTTATTTGGGAGGGGATGGTACTTAGGATCACAGCAGCAATAGTTGAAAAGAAATGTAGGTATGTCTGCCTGGAAACAGTATAAATAGCAATGTAATTAAGATGTTATTTGAAAAATTGAGATTACATGAAAAAGTTTACATAATATATATATTCAGAAGAAAGTACATAAGATAACAAACAGAATCAATGAGTAATTCAAAATGAATGTATTTGTTTTTCTTTCCCAGTGCAAATGCTGGCCTGGATTCCTGCTGAAGGATGATGGCAAAACATGTATAGATATTGATGAATGTTCATCTGGATTTCCCTGTAGCCAGCAATGCATCAATACATATGGAACCTACAAATGCTTGTGTGCAGATGGGTATGAAATACAGCCTGATAACCTAAATGGCTGCAAATCCCTTTCAGGTATCAATTTTTTTTTTTAATCCACAGCTGTATCCAAAATAATGGAATATAGTGAAATACCTTAGCCCCAAGGTTTGTGTTATGCAAGATAAACAGAGTTACTTTGAAACACACTACTTCTTCAATAAACAATAGGAATGTGATTCGATGTCTGAATGTAATAATAAGTTCTATTTTTAGTATGTATTGTGCTCAAAACATTGGTAGTGAATAATTACAGTGCATTATGAAAGTTTGACTTAGTAACTTTATTAGAAAAAGTATTAGGAAAGCTAAAATACATCACTTAATTCTACTTCCGAGTCACATGATAATAGTATGTTTATGATAAGTGATTAAAAGACTTCTGCTGTTTTATTTCATCAACTTTAGAATATTAGAATGTACCTCAAACTTCCTGGTATGAAAAGGCGGAACAGGAAAAAATGATAGAAATTGCAAACCCCATTATTCTTATAGCATATGAAATCCACCAGTCTTATATATAATACACAGTAAAGTTCAAGATATATAAGAACACTGGTTATTTCCTCACCCCCCTGTCTATGCCACTGATGTTATTTTTATGTGCTTCAGTGAGTAGGATTTGCTAGATCAGTGAAAGGAAGAGTAAAATGTCAACAGGAAAGAAACAAAAAAACCCATTACTGCATTCTGCTGGATTTCCTTCATAGCGCAGGCGACCTTCAGCTTGAGCAGACTCCTCCTTATTTCAGTCTTGCACGAAGTTGTCTGTGTTTTGTTTTTAAATATAAAAAAACTTCTATTTTCTTTCTAAATGACAAGAAGACTGGAACCTCTGCCTGCCTCATATTCCTGTCTCAGGTGCTTCCCTGAGTAATCAGAGGAAACACAGGAGAGGGCAGAAATACAGTATCTGTTTTTTGCTTTACTCGCGCTTTGCAAGCCACTCGTACGTTTAGAAGCCATAGATCATTCAAATGAGAAGGGGAGCTGGAGCACATCATAGTACAGTTCATTGGAGTTGTAATATATCTAACTTCAAAAGTGATCATGACAAAGCTGTTTGTGCTGTGGCAAGGATGGTTGCGCTGCGAGGAGTTGCCAACATGTGAATGTTTGGCCTAACGCTGATTTCTCGCATAAATTGCCTTGAACTCTTTACAACAGAGCAGAGCGTTACAGCCGTTCTCCACAAACCACTAACAGTCAGTGCTGAGGATGATGCCTCAGATCATTTAAGAACTGGGGAATGTCTTGAGTTGAACATAAAACGCAAGCAAGGTGGTACAATGTATTCAGTACAAGAGCAGAGCAGGTTGGACAACACATTACAATCCAGAATGTATGAGGAATAGATACAAGTCTTAAATACATTTTTAATTATTATTAGGGTTTTTTAATTTATTTTAGCTGAGGTCTCTGTTAAATAAAGACCGCTTTTTAAATTTTTTTTTTTTTATTATGTATGTCAGTGTCAGAGATGTTTCAAAGTGATGGCATGAATGAGTATCTGAAGGAATATTTTTTGATAAACTAGAGAACTGGGGGTAAAAAAGCCAAATCTGACTTCAGTTCAGAATTAGAAAATCAAGGTTTGTCCAAATATCTGTTTGTTTATGTCTATACTGTTCAGAATATTGAAATCTCAAAAAGCCATGGTCAAAATGTGCTTGCTTTGCAACCATAAAAAATAATAGTCTTAGTGATAATTTGAAAGTGAATGTTGAAATTAAAACCAGTTGTATGAAATATATTTCAAATTTAATCTCTGACATTAAATTAGCATAAAATACAGTATGGTTCCCATATCACAAAGGCAAAAAAACTAAATTACATTGAAAGATATACTAATTGATTGCTTTGTTCATTTTTATACTGCATCATTGATCTTTCTTGGAACATTTGAATGTTTTAAATATTTCTTTCATCCATAACATTGATCAGAGCATGTAACATTTATTTTTCAAACCATCTGTATTTCAGCGTTGTATTCCTGATTTTCCATAAATTAACGTAAAAGCTAGTCTAATATATTCTTTCTCCCGGGGTTTAGATGAGGAACCTTTCTTAATTCTGGCTGATCATCATGAAATAAGAAAAATTAGCACTGATGGATCCAACTACACTTTGTTGAAACAGGTATAATCGTAGTACCATGCTCTAAGTTTAACTCAATAACTTTTATTCTTTTCTAAAGTGTGCAACTGAGAGAAACATCATCCTACAATTGGCATTGTATGCACCATAGAACAACTGCAGTATCTTCAGAGTTTTTATAATATTTTAAATTGACTATTTTATCTGAATTTGACATGATTAAAGCTCAGGCAGTTGTTTCGTCAGTCATTCTGATGTAATACAAAAATTATGTTATTTGTGATCCTCTTCCATCACAATACGTTTTGTGCAATTTGTATAGTTCAGTTTTCAAAAAAAAAAACCAAAAAACTGTTTGGCCATGTATTATTTGGGCTACTTACTGTCATAATCCAAATCTATTTTTTGATTTAGACAGACAATTCCAAGATTTACAATATTACAATACAAGAACATATATCTTTGGCTAAATCTAATTTTTAAAATAATTACTCTAAATTATTATAACAGGGAAAAATAACTTATTTGAAAAAAACTACAAAAATAGAAGGTCACCCAGTAAGTATAGAGCTGTCATTTTTAGCAATTTCTGCTCTGCTTCTATGCTTCACCTAAGTGTAGTTACTTACCATAGATTAGAGTTCCAAAATATGCTTTAATAAAAACATCTATTTCCTTGAGTACTCATTAATGAGTTGTAGAAAGACTAGAAAATCAGTTATTGCTCGTCAATAGCGTTAAGCTTTTTGTGACTTCTTGTGCCAGTAAGCTGTGCATCGTAATGTCACAAGAGAGATGCTCAGGTCTTCGCAACAAAATTACAAAATTAACCATCTTGCATTAAACATTGACTTTATTTAAACATAGCAAGCATTATGTTAATGTCTGTCTGTTCTTCTGAAATCCTTCTGACTACCTCTCATTTGCATCTCACTGCCTCTCTCCTCTTTTGCTGGTATATCTATTAATAGAAGCCTGTGAAAAGAGGGGAGCAACAGTAAATTTTCTTTATGGTTGGTGCTGACAAATTGGCTCAGAGCTTCATCAGTCTTGAATTTAATGGACTCCTCTTCAGTATGTTAGAGACCGTGTAGCTCCAGCCATTGAAGAGAATCTGTATTTTCCATATCACATTAATTCACTAGTCTAATACATACCTCTGCTATTGAACCTACTGGCCTTTGATCCTACAAATAAGGCATTTTAAAAAGCATCCAGATTTGAAAGCGAAAGAGGGAGCTATACCAGCAGAACAGGTGGGCTGTCTTCCTCATAAGGACACCTTTTTGTCCTTGTAACGTTATGATGGATCAGCTCTTTCTAAGTCATCTACCAGATGAAGGCAAATACCAGGGCTGCTCTGGTGAAGTAGCAAACCCACCCTTCTCTGTGTATTTGGTCTTGTGTGCTTTGCCATTCTAACAGTTGTTTATATAAACTCAGAGTAAAGGAGCTGAAAGTAGGAATTCATTCAGTCTTCTCTGAGTTGTTACGTGCCAGCTTCTTCCTCTTTTTTTTCTTTTTTTTCAAATATACATAAACAGTACAACTGTTTGAATTGTGTCTCATGTATGTTCTTTGCCTTCCATTTCCGTCGCTCCTAGTCATCAAAATTCTTAGGGTTTCCATAGACAGAGTAGATAGAGACATCTTGCCTCATTATTTGTGATTTTTATCTGCATTTTTTTAATTGGGGCACCAAGGCAACACAAATCACGGCCTAGGATACCATGTGCTGTTTGTAACAGAAACAAACAAAACCACAGGTTTAAGATGAGAAACTAGTGCAACTGATGCCATTTGAAAGCTTCCCTATTCCTTCTAAAAGCAGATTACATGAGAAATGACAAAGAATTATGCTAGGAGGACTTAAAAGTGACATGTGGATCACAAAGAGACGTTGTCTGGACAGAGAACTCCATTGCAAATGTACAGAAATAATTTTACCTGCAGTTGATGTTCTGATAAATACTGGAACTAAACTGACTCAAAATAAAACACTTGAAACCAAAGACTTCCAGGCAGTCAATTCTCTTTATTAGTCTGGATACTTAAGAAACTTTTAGTGTCGTAGAATATGTAGATAAAAGGCTAATTTTTCACAAATTAGTGATTTTGATTTCTAGAATGTTATAAATTGTTGATAGTCTTTTGTATTCATTCACTTGTTGTCTCCTTTGTTAAGAATTTGGGGTGGGGGTTATCTGTAGATGCATTTATACTAATAGTAGAAGAAGAGACAGGAAAATTATTTTGCAGCACAGTTATGACTGACAGAACTGCAGTTGGTTTTGTTAAAACACTGTGTGCATGGATATGTGATTTTTGAAAATGAGAGTGGTCCTCCAACACTGTATTGTTTCAGGCTTTCTTTAATGATGGTTTGTGCAGCCTAATCTCTCCTTTCCTCTACATTTTGATCAAAAGAGAGATTTACAGTATTACACTGCAGTAGTTGGCAGATAAGCCTTGTATCACTTTCTGTACAATTAAATATTGTTGTTCTTAGTTGTTTATTTTAGAGCTGGCTAGTGCAGCACATCCCCTCTACAACTGTGAATTACATTAATGAGGGAAGTTGCTGATCTACCTGAGAGTAGAATGTCACGGGGCTGATAACAGAATTGATTAACTGATCTTGTGGTTTTAAAAGGAATGCAAACTGCATTCATTCTTTTTAACCACTGCTGCTCCATCTTTGATTGATAACAACATCTTTGTATATTAAGAATAATTGTGATTTCATTACATATCAGAATGTTAAGCAGATTATGGGGCAAGGCTTTCCTATTCTCAGATAAGGAAATAAGAGCCACCATCTCAATGCAATGCCTCTCTTTATTGTCTGCTATTTGGGATAAAAAGCCATTATTATATGACTGTTCTTTCCAACCTGTAGGAGTACCTCAAATATGATCACCACTCTTTCTTATTGGCTTAGTAATTGGAGCCATAGGAGTCTTCCAGATTCCTGCTGGATCTCTAACTTTCACACTTTATGTATATACTAACTCTGTGTGTGTGTGTATACACGTGTATATATGCACACAATACCTATAATATAGCATCTAAGAAATGAAAACCTCCTTATTCAGGAATTAAAATTAATGCTTTTTTTAACATCATAGTTTTGAATTCCTGATTCATTTATACTAATAATGAAATGTTTTCATTAAGTAGAGATAATAAATTTTATGCTATTTCTGAGTTTATTGTTGTAAAATGAATGTCATCTAGTTTGCCAAAAGTAATGCCAAAGGTGGTCGTTAACAGAGAAATTGAGCAAAAGCTAAGGTATTTACTGTTAAAGTTCATTTTAATAATAAGAAAGAAAAACGCAGAAGCTTCATTTAGTTTCATACGTCACCTGCATTTTTGAAGTGAGATAGTTCTTTGTTTACTTCTGTTACAATTTTTATCTTATTCTGATTGTTTACAAGGAGCGTATGGAAAAATGAGAGAGGTACTTCAAAAATATTCAGTCAGTAAAATAAAGCATTTTGAATATTACATGCAATGTATTTTGCATTCTGAATGCTATCAAACAGTTTGTATTCAAACATTTGAATAAATGGACTTTTTTTTTTCCTTTTTGTAGGGGCTGAACAATGTGATTGCAATAGACTTCGACTATAGAGAAGAGTTCATCTATTGGATTGATTCCAGCAGACCAAATGGCAGTCGCATAAACAGAATGTGTTTAAACGGCAGTGATGTCAAGGTAATTGGGGATTAATAATGTCACTGTTAGAATTAAATTTTTTGAGTATTTTGGGAAATGCGTCTTCATGGTTTTAACCCAGATTGTGAGGTTCTGGTATGTGCATACAAACACAGCATGAGCTGGCAAGTCCTAGTAAAATTTAATTGCATTTGTATCTTATTTGAAATAGAAATAGGGACTAAGTGGACTGTATTTATGAGCTAAATTCCTTATGACTTAATTGACAGTTGACTGAATCGGTAGTTCAGTGTGGTTTACAGGATGCCAAAGAAAAAAGAGGTGTAATTATGTGTAAGCTGTGTAAATACACTGATAATTATTTCTTCATATACAATTTTCTGTGGTCTTCAGTTTGTTTTTTGTCTCACCTCCACTACACTGGTAATGAAAATAACTCAATGTCTTTGCTGTGAATAATCCAGGGTAAAACTGCACTCCTCTGCTGTTTTCTGCACATCTGTCTGTTTTGCCTCAGTAGCGGAATAAATTCACAAATCCACCATTAAGCACATTTGTTGACTTAGATAAACATTTTCCCAAAATTTGTGATAAGCAGTAAGGAATTCTTCTTTGCTTATTCTCTTATGTCGACCTTCTTAAACAAGGAACAAATGAGCAGTAACGTCTCCTGTGAATTTTGTTCCCTCGTTGTACACCAGTATATTATGCAGAGAGAAAAGATTTCTATTTTTCATTTGCAGCTTAGTACATGGACTGACACATCCTCAGAGCACACTGACTTCAGTCTTTTTAAGGGTTAAGGTTTGAAACTGACTGGCATCAGTGAACCTTGTTTCCATCCTTCACATGGAAATAATTGTTCTGAGAACTTAAAAAAAAAAAGTGAATGAGCATAAGTTATGGCACTCTGATTCCGTTGGGGTAAAACCAAAATCCAGCACTCAAAAATTCTAGTAAGTCCCTGAAAAGATTCTTCCCACAAAAAAATAGGAGACAGGCAAGCGTGGGGTTCAAAATCCATTAAATACTTGAATCATATTTATTGCCTTTAAACATTTTACAAAGCATCCTATTCAGCTTCATGTCCATTCTGGATGAATCTGTATTTTGTTATTTTAAGGAATGTTTTCGGGACTGGGGATGACCCCGGACTTTTTCTTTCTAATCTTAACTATTTCAAGAAAACAATTTTTTCCAGTCAAAAAGTTGTAATTGCCAGGTGAGAGAGTATAAAAAACTCCTATTGCTTTCTAATGATGTAATAATAATTCCATTTTTTAAGGCAAAGTTTCAGAAACTTGAACAAATATTAGAAGAAAATTAGGTTGGGAGCATGGAGGGTATTTTTTTTTTTTCCTTCATTAGTACTTTGCAATTTATGGAATGAGTGTCGTCTTGTCAGAGATTTTACTCAAATAGGGTGCCCAAGTCAAAGCAAAAATTGTGAATATAAGTGCATTTAATTTTCATAAGAATATTTGGTTTTTGCACTGAAAAACTTGGCCCAGGTTTGGCCTCTGAAAGCTAAAAATGTGTGCAAAAATTTATCAAGAATTATATATTGTAGCTGTCTGGTATTCTGTCAGTCTTTTTTTACCCAGTGCCAAATGATAACTTTGTCTCTTTAACTTAGATTGTAATAGGTTACCATAGCATATATTTAATAATTGATGTTACAAATAATTAGTTTCCCAGTAAGCCTGTTCAAATATTTTAATTTTATTTTTGTCATGAAAGAGAGGTTTTATGGATCACAACCTTTTCCCTTGAAGTATAAATTTCCTATTTTATTTCCTTCATACTTCTTGTTTTATTATTTACTATAAATAAATACACTATTAGTGTAAATGATACTATTTGATATATTACCTAGGATTTCCCTTTTAGAAGATAGCATCTTTTCAGCATACCAACTCTAGCTTTCTTGGTCTGGGAAACCTGATAACATCGCATTTTTCTTCTGCACTTGATCATGGAGGGGATATTTATACAAATGAAGCAAACAACCTTTTCACATAAATGTGTTCAAACATTAACACAGTGTTTTATGTATAGTATTGTAGATTCAAATGAAATCTGTTACTGGAAAATGCTGTAGTAAGCTGGATTGCGTACATAAAATGTCACACTGGTGATCTCAGTGACTGGAATAAGCTTAAAGTGACCCTCCAAAGGAAAATTCATCAGAAAAGAGAGACTAATTACTTTGGTTGATGCTTCTAGATAGTGTAACTAAACCACTATCTAAGTTTGCATTTTTCTACATGAAATGTCCCATGTTACAGTGCAGCAGTTGCTGCAATTACACATTTAGAAAACAGTGAAGCTGGGAGTGCTAAGGTATTAGAAAATAAAGTATTTTGTTCATATTAAAAAATTGGTGCATGTCTGGATTTAATTTTAAAAAGATTTTATAAGGTGATAAATAATGTAATAACCTGAAAGGATGCTTTTACATATTCATAACTATAAAATTGGTTTAAAGTATCTCACAGTGTCCCTTCTTATCTTGAAGGCTTTTCAGTATCTTCAAATGGTAAATGAAATTTAAAATAACACATCCAGTTATGCATAATCAGGTTTGTGTGTAAAGTTTATACTCTATTGCACATGCTTTTAGTGGTGAAGATGATGATAAATCAGAATGTACACTATAGTAATAAACCCATTATTAGTACTTGAGAAATCTCAAATATTTTCAAGTGTTGCTCTCTCTGATTTTTTTTTTTCCTTAAGTTCTAGATGCACAGACCTAATCAGGACCTAATCAGGAATAGAATAGGTCAGAATAGACCTTATCAGGAATAGAATTTTTAAGCCTAGAAGAAGTTGGACTCTAATGATTGGCAATATTCAAATGTCAGTCAACACTTAACATGAAGTACGCCCAGCCAAGCAAGATTGAGTCATACAGTCATGATGAGATTTGTAATCATGTATATCTAGAGGTGTTTGTTCAAGTCTCAAAATTATTCAAGTCATCAAAAACCTTGAGAATAGCACATCCCTGTCAGTAGAGCGTAGGCTTTCCAGTAGGTCCCTAAATTGCTTCTGTCTCTTGGTTTATTCCTTAATAAAGCAGTCCTTTTGAAATTTAAGTAATTCTTAGAAAGTTCCTCTTTCTTCTGCCATATGAATGTTGGAAATAAAAGCTCAGTATTTACTTTCCAATTAGGTAATCTTTTTCTGTTTGCCTGAGTTGAGTGCCCTTATCTGTCATGATGACATATGGCACCACTGTGATATTAAAATGAAATATATGCCGATGTAGACTGGTGAGAGAACTGGTGAGCTAATAAGCAGACATGTTTGAGGGCACGCTATGGGGAGAGAAGCCTCATCTCTGATCTGTTCTGTGAAAAATAAACAGAATAGTAAAGGGAAAAAAGTTGTCTTTTTTTTTTTTTTAAAGGAAGACAAAAGGAAAATTGGAAACTTAAGATGAAAAATGAAAGATACAAAATTCTTAAAATTTAGTGCATAATGCAGGGATGTTGGAAATTTGATATTTACTACATCATGGTGTTCTCCATTCTCCCTTACTGTAAGGAAAGTGTCACGTTGTCTTAGTTATTTAAGAAGTGTCATTACTTCAGAAGTGTCATTGTTTAACAGGGAATAATACCTATGTTTTGCATGTTGTATGTCACTGTATCATATATGCAACCTCTCAATATTCTGGTATTATTAACTCTTGAATTGTTGTTCCTTTTCACGGTATTTAGATGACTAATTTATGTAATTTTTCCTTTTCTAGGTAGTCCACAATACAGCTGTTCCCAATGCACTTGCTGTTGATTGGATTGGGAAGAATCTCTACTGGTCTGACACAGAAAAGAGAATTATTGAGGTGTCTAAACTCAATGGCTTATACCCTACCATCCTTGTGAGCAAAAGAGTGAAGTTTCCTAGAGATCTGTCCTTAGATCCTCAAGCTGGGTATGAATCAGCCATTTTGCAGTAATTCATATTTAATCCTAATTTTCTATTTAAATATTTTTTATAAAAACAGAAGATAGGAAATACTGATTAGTTTTTTATTATCTAACTTTCAGCTACACTGGATATCAGTAGTCTAAAATGCATTCACAATGCTTGCTATATCCTCATTACATATAAAATTGGTATAATAGAAAGATGAATGCAGGTACTAAACCATGTTTTGTTATATTTACTACTCTATAAATGTTTTCTTTTGGTAGGCGGAAAGCAGACATTTCAAAAAATATCCCTATCTTTTTTTAAGTGTGTTACTAGTTAACAAAAAGTTCATATTACATGAAGGACATTTCTTATGTTTTGTTTCATTTATTCACTGAACTGTCTTGTTAGCACTCTTCTCTGTGTTTAGTAGTTTCCAAAATAATTTAGGCCATTCTACTACCACATATCTGAAGGCTTTTTTCTGATAGTTTTTGCATGTTAATGGAAGAGTGAAAATGTTTAATTCTCCATAATTTGAAGATAGCTTTTGCCTTTTTTACTCTATAAAATTAAAGTTTTGATCTTTCAGACAAGTCTAATAAGTGGACTGATTAAATATTAGGATACAAGGGGAGATGTAGTTTCTAACTTTAGTTTTCAGAAATTTGAAATTATCAATATGCTTGAAAAATTTATTGCAACAACAATGATAAGAAGTGAGAACTGCCTAGTTAAAGTAGTTTGTTAACTGGTAACTTTAATTGTTAATTTTATTAATTATTGCATAACTTATAATTTACTTATTAATATAAATCTGTGCTGGTATTCTGACAGCAGTTTTGAGCATCACCACCATTTTTGATTTCTTGACTGGTGTGAGAGCTATAAGAACCATGGACATTTTTTTTCACAGTTATATTATAATTTTAAAAGGTTATATTTTTTCCCATAAAATTGATGTCCTTGAGAAAATTAACCTAATACTATGAATTTTAAAAAGAAAGAAAGAAAAGAAATCATCTTTCCATTAACAAATTTATTTAATATTGGATTTTCACAGAATCACAGAATGGTTGAGGTTGGAATGGACTACTGAAGGTCGTCTTGTCCAACCCCAAGAGATACAAGCCCTTTTTACTTTTTTCTGTTTGTTTGGGTTATTTTAAACAGAAACTTTCTAGCCATTTCTATTTGATCGAAACCAATTCAGCATTAGAGAGACTCAAATAAACCATCTAACTATTTCATGCAGCATCTAATTCAGATGATAGAATAAGAAAGATTTTATATTCTTGAAACAGAAAATGCATAAAACCCTTGAGGTATTTCGTGTTTGTGTGACAATATGTGTAATGCCACAGCCATTGGTCACTGAGTCTATATGACTCAATATGCAGTTAATGCCTCATAAAGAGAGGCCTCTCAATTCACCAGTAAACCATCATCTATATTAAAACTATCCACTAAAACATCAGTGTACATTTAATTGGAAGTCATTAAAACCTGGTGAATTTCTAACCAAATGTGTTCTCTTAAATAAATATTTACGCTGCACATAATCTTGAAGAGAAGTAATACTTTTGAATAGTAATACTTAACTTATTATCTAGTCCATGAAAAAATGAGATATAGACTATGGAAAGTTTGCCCTATATCTTTTCAGATCTGAATTCTGTATGTACTGCTTTCTGTTTTGTGGAAATTAAGATACATGTGCATAAATTGGATGAATAAAGCTATTGTAGTGTCTTATAACACTCTTCTAGTATCATGGCAAATTAACAATTCTTTTCCATCTCTAAATCCTAGTAATCATCTCAAGTGTCAGTGACAGCAGAAAATTGTTGAGTTGGTCTGGACTCTACCTAAATAAATAAAAGCAGTGTATTTCCTAGCTAAGAAATGTAATCTATCTACTTTACTATTTTTAAGAGAAAAGCCATTTTCTATCAGTTCTTAAAACTAGCATTGAATTTTCTTGTAACTGTACCCTTTCTTCCCTGTAAAATTTGGCAGGGAGGATGTGGTCATTTGTTAAATGTATTCAAAATACCAAAACATGGTATCTCTCTCTGGTTGCCTGGACATCCAGGGTATGTTCCCTGTGTATGCAAAAATCAACTCTACAAAGTTTGTACAGAGAGTGCCAGTCTTCTAGGAAGGTTTAGATATACACAGGCATAATAAACTTATTGTGCTCCTGCTCAGTGCACTGTATGTGTACAGAGTTAGCTTTCCGAAGCCAAGCTCTTTTTTTTGTTTGTTTGGGTTTTTTTGTTAATAAATATATTTATTTCTTTGTTCGCTTATTTTAATTTGGAAAGCTGCTGGAAATAAAAACTGTGTTTGCATTTCAAACTCAGAGTTACTGTTTGAAATAGTATTAATTGTATCTTAGGTTTTTTCTCACAAATGAGAAATGCTAAATCAACTATATTGCTGATGCCATACCATAGTAATCATATGCTTCCAAAGAAAAAGTTTTCTGTTGGAATCAGTGGAGGAAGTTCCCTTTCTCTACTGCCTATGTGGAGAGGCTCAGTGCCAACATATTGCACCTGTGTGTTGTAGGATACCTGTAGCTGTTCTTAAGGCCACCATTTTCTCCTGCACACAAATGGTATTCCAGGTGGCTATTAAGAATATGGGTTTTTGAGAGCCTGTCCACATCAGCTTCCCAGCTGGAAAGATCTCTCCTGAGGTTTTAAATAATGGTATACAGCAGTAGCAACATGCATCCATGTATCAAATAATAGGATTTTTTCTTTTTCTTTTTTTTTTTTTTTTAAAAAACATGCTCTGTATTGTGGCTAAATAGCATATTAAAGAGAAAATTGCTACTCAGCTTTCCAACAGTCTTTCTCAGTGCTTTACCCATTGTTAAGCCCTTTATGTGAGAAACTGTTCTAATATTTTGGAACTAGTACTTCTTGAAGTAATATAATTTGCATCATACTACTATTAACAACAAAACAAGGTTTTGTAATATGTGCTAAAAAAAAAAAGTAACTGTAATACAATATTTGTCATAAGTTTAGCAATGATACCATTTTTGCAGGATATGAAATTCGTGAAGTCCAATCTGGGCGGTACTTCAAATTCTAAAGTATCAAGACTAAGCAATTTAAATGCACTTTTTACTAGTCCATAAGGAATTTGATGAAATCACATCTAACATGAGGACTCTGCTATTCAAACTCTTTACATTTAGCACACTCATTTACAGACAGGTCTAGAAAAATCCAAAAATCTATCTGGAAAATGGAAACATTATGGAATAATTACTGATTTATTCTTGAGACCAACTAAATAAATTAATTATTTACTGTTATTATTTTTGCATCTCTAAACAAAGCAGCTGTTGTATTTTGTTTTATAGATACTTGTACTGGATTGATTGTTGTGAGTATCCTCACATTGGCCGTGTCGGTATGGATGGCTCCAGTCAAACAGTTGTCATAGAAACACAGATATCTAGACCTATGGCTCTTACAATAGATTATGTCAACCATAGACTGTATTGGGCTGATGAAAATCATATTGAGTTTTCTGACATGGATGGATCTCATAGACATAAAGGTTGGTTAACAGCTTTTCTTTTTTTTTTTTTTTTAGTTTTTTTTTTTAGTTTTTTGATAATTTTTAAATTGAAGATGCTTTGCATGTTATGTATAATTATGCAAAAACTGTACTTTAAAACATTTTTGCAACCTTTATTGATACATTTTTTCCTTTTAATCAATATTTTAAAAGTTGTTTTTCATATTCCTTCTCTGTTATGAATACAAATAATTTTTAAACTTGCAGTAATACATGTCCATGGAAAAAATGTCAAATGAAAACAGAAACTTTAGGAACAGACTCAGCAATCAGAGGCTGCTCTGTCAATTCTGTTTTCTAGTGTATATTCACAACACATGTTCTCAACCAAGTTACAAAGCCAGTGTAACTTGGCTGTTAAAAATGGAAGGGATATGTACTGTGTGCCATGTGTCAAAATGTGGCTAAAAGCAGCCTTTTCTCCAGCCTGAGAAAGCCTGGAAATACCCATTAGTCTGCTCAGCATGAGTCAATAACGAGACCAGTATTGCAAATATAATTTGGGGCCTTCCTGGTAGATGGGTAAAATAATAACTTTTGAAATACTTATGTAATGAAGTAATCTTTATCCCTGTGTTCTGCTTCTCACCTGACAGATAATTAAAAAGCTAGTATCTTTTTATCTATAAAGTGTTTAAAAAAAAATATGTTTTACACTATGATGAATAGTTCTCATATTCCAAATGGTATAATTAAAGATCTTTCACTTTAATTCAAATATATTAAATACTCAGTATTGGTGTGCTGGTTTTGGTTTTTGTTTGTTTCTTTGGTTTTTTTGAGATGAAACTGTTACTTGAGCTCCCTTTCACAAGCTTTACCCAAACCTTCTGCTGTCCTGGTAAAACTTCATGCATTTGGGCTTTTTCAGGCTTTTATCTCATACTGGGTCCCTCCAGGTTTTCTCAAAACCAGAGTTCATGAACTAACTACTTTATTTTCAGATTGAAGCTTTGCTGTGAAATAAAACAAACAAACAAACAGTTTTCTAGCCCTTGTATTCGTGAATAGTAAGTTATAAATAGATAATGAACAATTCAATGACAGTTATTTGAGATGGTAGATTGGAGAGACTACAGCAATAGCTATGACAGCTGTAAACATTCCCATTAATCTCAGCATTAACTTCCGTGGTTTTTGTCACGATCACAGGACAGTCGTAACATCCAAGTAGTACTTGCCCAGACATGCCCCTGAGTGCCAGCTGGATTCCTGCTAACAGTCTATTTTTCTGACAGATTAAGCAAAGCTCCATACTCCTCTTGATGTTACTCCCTGTGCTGCTATCCTGGTATTTTGTTCTCATACAATTATCCTCTTACTCTTCTTTCGGGATCTTTCAAAGGAAAGAAGTAAATAATAGTCGATGTGTGTCTCTTAGTCCTAATCTGACTGCAGTGGTCAAACCTTTCTCAATTTTCTCTTTCAACCTGAAAGTTTCAGAATTTTTCTTTCTCAGAAAATGTCCTCCTGTAACTAAATTTCAGAAGATATCTGCAAAATTCCAGTCATGCTGTCTTTGGTGTCCATTGCCTTGGTCTCCAGCCTGTGGATTTCTCTGGCCCGAGTGGGTAAAATCAGCTTCAACTGTTTTTGTGTTCAGGGAATCAATGTCTTCACCTGAGGATATATGAACCTAGAGAAGAAGGAAGCCACAGCTGCTACCAGTGAGGAGCAGTGTTTCATAAAACAAATTCTCTTTCTTGTTCAACAGAGCACCACCACTGCTAGTTTTAGACATCTGAATGCATTCATGACTGCTTAAAGAGCATGTCTGACTCTCTAGGTGTCACAGTAGAAGTGTTAGAAGTCAAGTATTACTGGACATTCTGTAGGCTTTCATGCCCGATAGTTTTACCATTTCCATTTGTGAATGAAAATTTATAAAAATTTGGTACCAGTTAAATATCGGAGGCAAGCTCCATAAGTGACAGTGACTTTGTGTAAACCTGGTATCATACTACTTTTGAAAGAACGAATGATATATAAAACATTCAAGCAATAAGAAACTTGTGCTTTGGGAGAAAGATCCTGAGGTATTTAAATTATGTGGGAGGAAGATTTTCTGCTTACTAATGCTGTTTGTCAATTTCTATTGTTAGGAGCTTCACTCAAAATGTGATTATCGAAGCAAAATCGAGTTGTAGAAAAGTTTCTGTGGATTTAACAAAGAAGTGATAGAATTCTTGGTGTCTGAAACAGATCAAACATGCCTGTATGTGCTCCAAGGGGTGCTTTGAGAATTTTGCAGATCTCCTACATAATGACCAATTTGTCTTTAATCAAAATCTTTTCCCTGCCTCCCCGCTTCTCCTGGAACAAACTACCAAATAAATTTTGCATGTCTTCATGTTTCAGCAGAAGATTAGAAATATTTCTGGAAGATAAAATTTAACCATTGCAAATTAATTCTCTTAATAAGGGAAACTCAGGGAAGTTCAGTGGTTGGGGTTTAGAGAAGGTGAAACTGTGATCCCTTCTGGCTTTCTGAAATGAGAAACTGTAATCCATGTTGATAAGCACTTAAATGAGAAAGATCAGTTTCATATCTTGTGATAACAGTGTTTCTTGACGTATTGTTCACATGGATTTCATGGTCCATTTTCCTTTGTCATTTTTAGACACTTTGTATTGTCAAAGTTAACTAAGGGATGTTTGAGTTTATTCTATCCTTTGTGTTTTCAAATGGAGAAGGATAAAGGCACACATATGATGACCGTAAAATACATTCTCAGAGTGCAGAGAAAAAAGTCTAAATGGGAATCATGTGAGTGATGCAATCTGAAGTTAGTTATCATAAGCTAAGTATTTTTTCACCTGTTTCTGTGACCTTTGAGGATAAGGCTAGCTTGCTGTGATTTTTTTCTGAGAATATGTTTTTTGGATCTTAGATTACCTGTTACAAACTGTATCAGAAAATGCCACAGAGATTTCACAAGACCCAGCAAATAAGTATCTTGTCAGAATGGGTAGATCTTATATCATAAAGGGATATTATGGTATGAGATAGACTGCAGTGTTCTGTGCTCTGCACTAGATATTTCTTCAGGACAAAGAGAACAATCTTAGGCTAATTAGTGACATGCTTTATGTTAAACCAAGGAGTGTTTATTCTATGCAATGGGAGTTTACATGTATTTAGATCTTAGCGTTAACACTTTTTGCAACAAGTTTTGTTTTTTTTCCTTTCTTTCATATGGATCTTAAAGATTTTTCAGGAAAAGGGAACATCTGCTGCTTTTCTCTGTTAAAGTTCCTCTGCATTTCAATGGAGAAATGGGCTTTTATAATTATCAAGACAGTCCTAGTAAGAACTTTTAAAACATGCTAACTAGGCCAGAAATCTTACAGCACTTGGGAGCTCTTCTTGGCGCTAGGGGCAGTAATGACCTTGCTTATCTATTTGAAGTTTAATGCTTGATTATGTAAACTGTCTTCAGAGCTTAGCCAATTTAGCACTGCAGCATTCACAAATGTTATGCACAGTAAATGATTAAGCAAGCATTGAAGCACTAATCTGGCTAAGCACTAAGCTGGTTTACTTCTGTGAGCTTTAAAAAAAAAACATTTAAGAATTTGTCAGACTTAACAGCTGCTTTTGGTTCCCACTGCGCAGAGGAGATGCAAGCTTCGCAGTTCCCTAGGTATCTGATTGCCTCATGCAGGGTTTCCTATCCTTCAGAGCTCTTAAAACCCAGAGGTGCCTACCATTTTCCCATTTCACTCTTTGAAGATGAGCATTTCAGTATAATAAAACTATAAAAGTGGAATCTGATAGTCCAGTTTAGGAAGTATAGAAGCTTCTCGGAGCTGAGATTAGTCCTTAACTGTGTCAAGTTCTTTGACGTTTTATACTGTAAAGACAAAAGTTGAGCACTGCATAGCTTCATCTTGTTGAACCTTAAATGAATTGAGTATTCGTAAATTACTTCTTTAGCTGTAATATAGTTAGCAGAGAGAAACTTTCCTATAGCATCTCAATTTGAAAAAAACTTTTCTTCAGAATTGGCTTCTGCCTGAGTGTTTACTCAGAAACTTCAGAATTGGTGTACATATATGCAAGTTTTAAACTATCAAGTATAAGGGTTTTTGGAGGTTATAACCTTTTTTCATTTTTAGCACCTGTAATTTCAAAAATTGCTGATTGTAAGGACTTTGTAGGTAGAAAGTGAGTATTTGTGTCTAATTCTGAACTCTGCCAGCAGAGTTTTATAAAAGAGTAAATCCAGTTATTTATGAAATTGTCCTAATGTAAAAGTAATCTAAGAGATTACAGAAACCAATTCCTTCCAGATTTATAGTGCAGTTTTCATAGCTCAAAAATTAGAGAACTGTAAACAAACGGTTTCTCCCAGCAGATGAAAAATAAACAGTAGTTCTGATATTGCAGCAATTTTTTCCCAACTTTTGAGGAGTCTATAGAATTACTCATTATAGCCACATCTGATAGCACAACGTGATAATTGCTTCACCTCCGCTATTGCATTCTAGATTCAGTTTTCATAATTGTTCAGATAAAATTCTCCAATTTATATGTCTTCCTAAATATGATTATTTTATTTTATTGTATTCTATCTCTTTTAAAGGATAATATTAGGGAAAAATACACAGATTGACCTATATTAAAGGCAATTCACACAGTTACAGTACTCTAAGGTTCCACGGTCTCCAGTTTATGGAGCCCAGTTTATGAAGATTGCCAACAGGTTGGTTTCTATATCTTCCACTGTTCCTGTGATAATATGTCCAAATTTGATTAGATTATAAACTTCTGAAAATAATTTTTCTACATGATCATTAAAAACTTGGCAGACATTCACTTTTAAAGTCTATGAAGTTTCCATATGAGTTGGACATGCTCCATCACAAATTTTAAGGCATGGGCATTACTTTCCATGCAATTGTTCCCATCAGAAAGCAACCAGAACAGAGAACATAAAATACGTTTTTTTTTTGTGTCACAATGTCTCCCCCTATTCATATCAAAGCAATCAAAAATGGGAGGCAAGAGGCAGCCTCCCGTTTTTGATGAAGAAAGTTGCAGAGTGTGGAACAGTTCCTATACCTGCGGTAGAAGATAAATGAGATAAACCGAAGGGGCTTACCAGTTTACGTACTCATAGCTGGATGATGGTAGGAGATAATTCGGGCAGGAGCATGGAGAGGCAAAGATGAAGGAAGGAATAGCTTGGGGGGCAGAGTGGGGATGAATATTGAAACCAGTGACAAGACACAAGTCTAAGGTATAGGGGCTGGTGGGCATGTAAATTTGAAAATTAATTAAAGAATCTTTGAAACTCATTAGCACACTATGAGTAATTCTGCTAGAATAGTGACTTGTATATATTTGAGAATAACTTAGTCACTGCTGTGACAGCATGCTATTCTGTGCTACTACAGGGTAACTGACATATAAGCAACTACTGGCAGTGAAATTAAAAACGCAATAAAACATTATAAAGTGGGACAATAAAATATTTCAGTCCCAGATTTGATCAACTGATTTTATAGGCAGATTTTTGAAAATTTATTCATCTCTTCTCATGGTGTCATTATAAGTCATATGTAATTGTCAGCTTTAATACCACAGATACATTTGTGCCTTAAGATGTTTAGATTTAATTTTAAATCCAAATTTCCTGCTTCTTTTGTGATAGTAGTTTTGGGATGTTTTAAGCGGCCTCTAAACCACTCATTCGCAACAGATGTATAACAATTTTTGTGTGAGTTTATTACACTGAGATATTCTCAGTTTTTAATATTTTGCCTGGCAAAATATGCTACCACTTAATGATAGGACTTCTATCTTCCATACTTACCCAGTATGGGTGTTCGATGTATATACTACATTTGCAGAAAGAAATATGTATTGCGTGCACATGTTGTCATTAAAAATATCAGTAATATCATCCTAAAAACATATTCACATATATGTTTTTTTTCTGTGAAACTTGGCTTCAGTTACTGAAATTAATGTATATAGTCTATGAATAATGTTTTTTTCTGTTATTTGAGTTTGAAAGGTTTGGTTTTTTAAACAAAGTGTCAATTTAATAAAAGTAATAGTGATTATAAAATGTCTCAACTTTAAAAAAACCCCGTGTTTTAATGTAACATACTTAAATCTGTTCAAATTACGTACTTTTTCGCAAACTTAATAGACATAATCTTATTGTCATTATTCATTATTAATTTCATTTTCTAAGCACTTCAAATTCTTTATCAAAAGGAGCAAGTACCAGGAGTAAGTACTATACAGAAATAAAAAAGTATTGACTGTGTCTCGAAGGGGTTACAAGTTGAATGTAAAATGAGACAAAAATGTTTACAAGGGAGTTCAAATGAAAAAAGAGGATGTATGGGCCAGTAATTTCGGCACAAGAGAGGATCAGCAATTTCCAAGTTTATTTGGTTTTGTAGGTATAATGGCTATTTTCTTATTAAGGGTTGTTCTTCCTTAATGCAGATGGTGTTTGGAGGATTCTTAATTCTTCCTAAGAGTTTATCACTGGTTCCATTTAGGTCAAGATGTCAGTAGGCTTTTTACTTTTATTTTGTTGCAGTTCAGGAAATCAAGAGTTGCAGAGAGTGGAATGCAAACTAATGTAGCCTGTTTTTTAAGGTTTTATCACCAATGTAAATTTTCTGTCTTCGGGTGCCAAAATTCTTAAACAGAATCTGCTCTAATGCCACGGTGGAGGAAGAAGGTAATTTAAAATGTTGCTTAACAACAATTAATTACTTTTAGCAGTTACCAGCACTGGAAGTCTATCTGGGTGCATTTTTGGGAGGAGCATGGCAGGAATCTTTCACCCTTTCTCTTCTTGCAGACTTTGCACAAGGGCATGGCAAGGTTGCAGTCCCTTCTTTTTGGAAAGGAAAAGGGCAGATCTCTTTCTAGCTCAGAAGTGAAGTGATCAGCCAGCTTCAGCTTGAACAGGAGCCAAACACCAAAGAAAATCTAACCTTGGTGGACATGATAAAAGTACAGATATTTTTGTAGTTTTTATTGGTTAGAAGAAGTCAGCATTTGTCATTTTCAAGGACACTTTTTCTGGGCACATGGATTTTACCAGCTGAAAATGAGACCTTTTTTTTTTTTTTTAATTCATTTTAGTTTAGAGTATTTGCTTTTACTTTTGGAAATATTTGTGTTTCAATAAGAGCTGAGTGAGATTGAGCTTCACTTCTTCTGTATGGCTTCTTCAGTAAGCATATTTTGTAATTAAGAAATCCTAGATGGCATGTTTTTTACCCCTGAAATCAAATGAACATTTTTTTATGCTTAAGTAGAGGTACTCAGAAAATATAAAGGAAACAGAGTTCACACAAGAGAAAAGTAGACCTTTTTATCACAGATATGACTTACAGCATATAAATTTATATGCTTGGATCAAAATTAGTACAAAATGCAAAAGAGAGACAGACGTACATTTTAAGTCTGTGCATGCTTCTCATATGTCTACATAATCGCGTTCCCTCTCACGGAGTTATGTGGCTCTTCTTCCCTTAAGTTCATGTAGCACTTTATCTCCCTTTAGCATGTTACCTATTGTCATTTTATTTGTGTTCAAGTATCTAATAGGTTTTATTTTGCACTGCTTCTAATCTGTTGCAAGCCTCCCCTTTTTCCCCTTTTACAACACACCTGTATTTCTTCCTCCTATTTTCTGCAGCTTTCCGGTAGGCCTGTGCATTCCTTCTCTTTTCTGCCTTCTCTTTCTTATCACATTTTTCATCTTCTTGTTGTTTGGTAAAGCACTGTTTGGGATTACCATTCAGTGTAAGAGAATCCATGATTTATGTATAAAATGAAACCCCAGTAGAAAACTAGAAACTTTCTCTAAGTTTCATAGTCACAACAGAACACCTATAGCTTTTCCAGCCATAAATGATGGAAGCTGCTGAAAGAATTTTGATCAAATTTGTGTTGAACATTACTTAATGATAAGTTGACTGTAACACAGAAGCCCATTAAAATTATAAAGTTACTCAAAGGTCATTCTGGAGAATGAACTGCTCTCTTTATCTAGAGGTCAGAAATAGTGGCAGAACAAACGACAACCTTAATCTGCGAGAGCTTAACTCATTGACATTTTCAACTTTTGACCAATATGTGGCAATAATGGAAAATCCAATTTTTAGAAACAGATACACTTTGTCATAGTTCTTTTAAAGAACATAAAAAAGAGAAGATAATATTTGTTACATTGTGTTGTATATTGTGGTTTTGGTTTTAGGGTAGTCGGAAAATCTTAGTTTCTAAACCTGGTGCTTACAGAATTGGCTTTAAAAAAAAGAAAAACGTACTTGGGTCATCAGCTGTTTTCTGAAATGCAGCTTTCTAACCGTAGTATTTAACATTTTACGCCACACATTAAACTTAGTTTCCCTATTAATAAGGTGTGATGAGAGACTCCAGACAGTACATTTTACTCTCTTGACTATTTTTTAGTTAATGAATATAAAGTTTCATCTGGATTCTGATGTATGCATAATCCATTGAAGCTAAGATTAATTGTATGGCAACCCACAAACATACATAGAAACAAAAGGAAGCATTTACTCATACTTCTGTACTCAGGATATGGTGTTTACTTGTAATTCCTGGATGGCCAAAAAGAGGAGACTGCTAGACGTATTTTTCATTGGTGGGGAATAATAAAAACAACCAAATCAAAATATTTTTCTTATGTAAATCCTCTTCATGTGCATTAAGGCTTTTACATGCCTGTTTATTCTGATTTTAATCTTAACTGTGATCAGAATAAGAGAAAACAGACAAAGAAAAAAGCACGTTTATTTTATTTAGGAAGACTGGAGTGGTATCTTTGAAATTTTTAATTTGATGTCAAAAGTAGCAGCAAGGGTCATAATTTATATGAACAGGTATTTTTTCAGAACACAAGCAAAAATGAAATAAATAGCTTTACGGATAGCTTTAGGGTTTCACTCAGAGTAGCAGTTTCTCTTTCTGCCGTTCCTTCCTGCTTCTTCTGTCAGCCTGGTTTGTATTTCTCATTAGAAACTGCCCTGATCAGTGGGGAATCTCCTGCAGTTTTGCAGATGCACCTAAAGTTCCTGCTTGCTCTTTAATTTTTGTACTGCGGCACAATCACATGACTTAAAAGTTACAAGAAAACTTTCAATAGCAAATGTTTATAATCTACCTAAAATAAAAAGTGCTGAGTTTAATATACCTAAATCTTTGTATATAAAGATAGCACAATGGATTGTGCCCAGATGTACTCAAAATCCCCTGGTAAATATAATAGCACAATAAAACAACTGAATGACTTAAATTCAATGAAGTAACTAACTGGGGAGAGAAGCAACAGAGGAAGTCTGAGAGAGTCCAGTTTTTCAGGGATCTGCTGAGATATTGGATAGTGATTCAAATCAAAAGGTGGTTCTTTAACAGAGCATGCATGTACAGAGATTTTGATGAACTAATAATTCTGAAATAATTCAGAATTATAATTTCCTTTTTCCAAATGACATGAATGTGTAAATTCTATGCTTCCTTAATTAATTGCAGTAATCTGGTAGTAAGCATATTATATTATAATTAGTATTACCAATTAATAATTATGCTAAAGCATTTTAAAGATCATTCACTTTTTAAAATTAGAATTAGATACACATGCCTTTTCTGGAACAGTAGTAGGTTGAATTCATCATTATCAAAGATGTATGCAGAGCTTAAGGAATCTCTCAAAAAGGTTCAAGGAAAATCACTCATGTTGAGCAAAAGAACATGAAAAAAAACAGGTAATGACTGGGATTTGACTGCTTGGGCTCAGTTGTGACTAGGTGTAGGGTTCGTTTCTCTTTTTGCAGTGCTAGAGATCCCCCCACACTCATCTAGGGTGAAGCTGGGTACTATTGTCTAGTCTAAAGCTTATTTTCTGCACCAAGGGAATTATTTAGTTTGCTCCAGAACAGAGTGGGGATAAAATTAACATGCAAGTAGTTGGTCTAATTAGGTGATAATACATATAGGTCCTCCAGTGGACAGACAAATCCTGGTCTAGCTTTTGGGTGTTTTCCCAAATCTAGGAGGTTTTTCTTGCAATTTATTCTGATAAATCCAGTGGTGAGAAAATAAGGAAAAAGACGAAAGAGGAAAAGGAATCAATATAATGGAAATACCTGTACTTATAGTTCTGTATTCTTGTTTTGTTGTGCTTGATTTGTTACTTTGGCAGCAAAACTAAAAGTAATGGTACTTCAAGAATTCTTCCCTTCCTTACTCAGATAGCAACTCCAACCAGGATAGCAACAATCGCCATGGGGAGTGATTCACTTCTAGTTTGTAAACCCCCTTTTCACAACATGATTCTACAAATAAGGGAAATAGCTTTTCTTGGGGGTACTGTACTATGTAAGGAACCATGCCAAAGTTGCCTATGTAATAAGTGCCAAAATTAAGATTTCTTTGCACTTTGACTAATTTCTTAGAAATGTTATGAAGCTCTTTAAAAGAATTATCATACTGTTATTTCAGTATGATGGCTATGGTATATGTAAATATACAAGAAGGGAAAATAATTTCAGGTCTAAGAAGCAAGGTTTCCTTGACCAGAAGGCAACATACTCTACACTGGAGTTCACTATCGGCAAGAATATTGTATATGAAATTGGATTTGCTGAGTTGTCATTCCGTATACTCAGTATCAGTCATCAGTTGTCAGTGAACTATGAAATGTTCCAACTGGAATTTGAGATTTGCCAACTCTATTTAAGCACATTCCAGGTAAAAATATGAAGCTATTTTCACCTAAGAAAACAAGGTAAAGGTGTTAAGGATATGCTGGTTAAAAATGGCAGACTCAGCTGCTCTGATCTGCCTTTTCATCTCTATCAGTAATTAGAGTGATTCAGCGACAAAAGATTATAGTTTACAAATTGACCATTGTGGTCAGATATTCTCCTGTGACATTTGTGATTACAGCTATATACGATAAAAGAAGAAAAAAAAATGGAGTTCAGTTTATGTTTACCAAGAACAAATAGTTCAAGATTACAGAGTATACAGTAGGATAAAGAACGCTCAAAAGCTTTTTCTCCCTTTTGTCCTTCCATCCTTTTTAAAATGGTGTTGGCTCATAATTTTGTGATGTTGTAACAATAGTGTATTATCATCACTTTATTTTTTTAAATTGTGTGGTTGGTTATGCTGGGAATAAGCAGTAAGCCCTCTTACTGCTATGTTTATTTTAATGCAAAACTTTTTTTTTTCCCCCTGTCTCTCTTGTCAGTATATTTTACCGAAATAAAATACTATTAATTGTCTTAAAGGGTGTTAAACACAGTGCATCTGGAGATGTATACCTTACGTTTTGGATGTTTTCTAATAACTTTTATTCCCCTAAAACAGCAAATGAATATTAGCCTTCTGTAAAGAGTAGGTTAAGTTATATTTATGTTATGTACTTCTTTAAAGCTTTACATATCATTGGTTTAGAATCTGGAGGTGATTTTTTTTAACTGAAATTCTTTCATTTCCTTAACACTGATTGGGCCAACTAATTGTAAGCAAGCAGAGCTCGTACCCCATCCATCTTTATCATAACTGGTAATAAAGAACCCTCTAGGCTTGACATATTGTCATGACAATTATTCTCAAGACATTATATAGCAGTTGTATCTGTCAACCCATGCAGTATGGAATATTTTAACTGGCAGTCTTCCAAGAGTGAACATTAATCTTAGCATCTCTTCTTACAGTCCCTAATCAAGATATTCCAGGGGTGATTGCACTAACATTGTTTGAAGACTATGTCTACTGGACGGACGGGAAAACCAAATCACTCAGCCGTGCCCACAAAACCTCTGGATCAGACAGACTATCACTGATTAACTCGTGGCATACCATAACAGACATCCAGGTGTATCATTCTTACAGGCAACCTGATGGTAATTATCTTGTCTATGCTTTCTGTACAGTACATTGATGTATTTCACTTAGTAGCCAGTTGCTGAGTTAATGGAAGCTTGTTTATCATCTGCAGTGATTTATTTTTATTTCTGTTTTGTTTCAAATTGTGGAAGTTTTCAAATTAACATTTTTAAACATAAATCTGTGATTAACGTTGTAAATATATCTGGTATTAAATAAATGTGATATATCTTGTTCAGTGACGAGATACCAATTTGGGTGCTTAAAAATTAACCCAGATACTGACCAAGTACGGACCTGTTAAGTTGCATTACAGTCTGAGTTACCAGTTATCAGGGTGGGAACTTGAAACATTTAACCTTTTTACTTGAAAAGTAAGAGAGTGTTAATAATACAGAACAATACTTTTATTTAGAAACTTGTTGGACTGAGGGAATGTCAGAAAAGATAGGCGTTACGATTGTGTCTCATCTCCTCATGTATTTGAATTGTAACTGAATACAATTTGGCACTTGACCTAGATAAGCTAATTTTTTGTCTCATTATAAAAAAAAAAACTAGTGCTTTTTCTTCCTCTCATTCTTTCAGTATCGAATCTACATCCATAGTAATAATTAATTTTCGCATACAACAGAGAATAGCTTAAAGGCAAAAGGAAAAGATTGCTTCATTGTAAAAACAGTATGTGTAATACATTTTTCTTCCTCTATAAAGCAGATGCCCTGAAATATACTGAAATAATAGGCTCTAATATTCTTTTCCTGTTCTGTCCACAGTGTCTAAACATTTGTGTACACTAAACAATGGTGGTTGCAGTCATTTATGCCTTCTAGCCCCTGACAAGATGTATACTTGTGCCTGTCCCACTAACTTTTACCTTGCTGCGGATAACAAGACATGCTTATCGAACTGCACTGCCAGTCAGGTAAGTGCATACGTATGGGGAAAGGGGGAGTGGGGATTACATTTTCCTGTGTTTCCGCCTGCTTTTAAATAATGAATGCTGGTGCCCACGAAGTGTGGAAGCATCATTCAAAGGAGCTGAAGACTAGGTAACTCATGGGTGCATTTAAAGCATTTCATCCTCATGGCTATTAGTTGAAAATAGACTTGCAAATGCCTTTTTTCCAGAGAATGCAGAACTTGTTTCCTTTCAAATGTGGATGTTTCTGCCAGTCACTAGAGCAAATACAGCTACTAAACCCATAAAAATTGCTTTGAAAAAACATTTGTATAAAATATGAAACATAAAAATACAAAGTGTCTATAACAATGATTTGGGAGTATTCATGCATGAACGAACTTTACATTAATAAAAGAAAACAAGCTCAGTCCAGGTAGCTAGGTAGGTAAATGATAGGGTTACATCAAAAACAATCCGGTAGCTGAAATGGAAATGGTGGAACATGCAATTAATTAATAATTGCATCAATTAAAACATTGAATTCCTTATGGGAGGTGGATTCCCTAGTACTTGAAATAAATATTTGCTGATTTTTTTCTTAAAATATAAGGTAGATTAAGTAAAACATACTGCTTTCTTATAAGAGAACCACTTTGATAAAAGTCTTTGGACTATTCTACCCAGGCAATTAATTGGTTGATTGTAATAGTACATATGGCCTTTAAAATCTTTCTAGTAATCCAGCTTTTCTAGCAGTCCGCTTTTATGATATGTATGCTAATGACCTCTTACGACATTCTACATCATGATGCATTTTGTCTGTACTCAATAAGGAAAGGGTTTTACCCTTAATTTTTAGGGAACCGTGGTCATCTTAATAAATGATGTACAGTTTCATTCAAGTAATATTGTTATTTAAGAAACCTTCCCACTGTCTTCCTCTGTACCCTTAAGGTAGTGTTTGGTGTGCTTTTATTATGTTCATCCTATCTTTTCTGTTGAGATTGTCTGCTTGTTACTTCCCATTAAGTGGTGAACAAAAAGAAAGTGTAAAACACTTGTAAAACAAGGAATTTCTTACCTTTTTCCCCCCTATATCTAGCTTCTCAAATTTGTTTGGTTAAAAAAATAGCACTTTTTTCTTTTTTCTTTTTTTTTAAATTTTCTTTGAACGGCACTGGAAGCTTATTCCACAGTGAATTTGTATGCTAACAGTTGATTGAATGGCTCTAGTCCTTTCTAAAGAATTCATTGGTAGTCTGAATTGAAGGATAGCATCGCATCTTGGGTCCTTCAGGAGCAATATTTTATCACTTGTGGATTCCATAGGAGGGAGAGCAAGGTTAAATAGAAGAAGCTGCTTCAGACACACAATTACAAGTTGACATTGGTTATTAGTCATTTTCTTCCAATTTTGAAATCTGTTTACTGTTTGATAATTCATCAATCTGATGGCATCAGATGCAGAGATCAGTGGCAAAAATATGCTTTGCTACTTAAGATTTTCAGAGGATGCTGTAAAATCATAGCTGTTCCTATGATGAAATCGCTCTTCACAACACACCCACTGTTAGCCATTTCTGATGAAAAGGAGTTGGATGGCTGATACGCTGGTCTTGCATGTCTATCGACTTTCAGCTGTCTTTTGATAGCTAATCTGACATGAGAAATTGTTTAGTACAAAACGCATCAGACTCTAGAACATCAAAACTCAGGCCATTCCAGGCTCACCCATATGACTCTGAACCCGGATTTTGCAAAGTGTCTGGCTCCCCAGTTTAGAAGGGAATGCAAGCATTTTCATGTAGAGCATAATAGCATCTAAGAGTTAGTACCCATTTCCTGGAATGAAATTCATAATGTCATTTTAACAGTCTGAAGTCCCTTGTGGTGCGCAGAGCGAGGCTGGCACCTCAAAACAATTAAGCAGCAGGAAGGCTAAGCAAGTAGAAAATACTAAGAATGAGAATTGCCTGAGTTTCTGTTTGTCGCCTACATTTGGAGGCCTTCTGCTGAGCTATTCTGAGATGCATACCTTTGTGAAACAGTTGAACAGTTTAGAATAGCTGCCTTTCAAACCCAACCTCTTATACAGCATGTCCCTCAACGTGGTACAAGAATGATGTAGCTCCAACTATAGGTCCTACTACATAAATGACCATGAAATCCTAAATTTTCTTGGCAGAAAAAATAAAACTGAGCTAATGCACCAAATTTAATATACCTTTTAAATACAGCTTTTTTGAATAATCAATTATTTTAAAAATGTGAAGAAATGAAAAAATTATGCCTAGTCACAGAAAATAAAATGTCTTGCAGTTCTAAACCTGCCAGTTTCCTTCCTTTCTGTGCTCATACAGACACCAGGTAGGAAACACAACATTTCTTAAAAGTTGCTGATAATCTATCCAGATTTTTTTCCCTAGCATTAGCCACATAATGAACTCTGATTTTAGGTTTAGCCCTAGAAGATTGCATCAAGTAATTTCTACTCTTTGTTTTGTTTGCAGTTCTCTTTCAGTCAGGACAAAAGTACAGTGTTGCCTGAGCTCAGAGTAAAGGCACTGCCAAGGTCTTACGAAGGATTTTTCTTTTTTGTACAAGTACCTTCCTTTTGAAAGGTTGGAAGGCTTAGCTTCTGCTTTTCTCATTTAATTCAAACAATATAAGTAATACTATATACAAGTACCACACTGCACATTAAGGTCCTTTTCTGTAACTGTGGGTGTTTTGGTTTATCAGGAAAAATGATATTAAGTCTGCTTCAACAGCCTACAAAGACTGTTTAAGAATTGAAGTGGTTGTTTTGAATAAGATCTTAAAGAATCAAATCACAGAATGCAGCAAAATGCAGTGAGTGGTTTATATCAGGGGCACTCTAAGTCAGTGTAGCAATGTCATTGAAACTACAGTGATTCGTATCAGTGGAAGTCTCAGTGCAAAACATCTCCAAAAAAAAGAATATTTAAAAAATAAGTTTTATAAAATTAACAGCCAGCATTGATTAATGGAACAATGACTTAAGCAGTGAATCTAATTTTCATAAACTGTACTATTTCTGTTTAAAAATAAATAAATAAGTATTCATATTAAAGCTTTTCTTCCTTCTTTCCTTCCTTTTACAGTTCCGTTGCAAAACTGACAAATGTATTCCGTTTTGGTGGAAATGTGACACTGTCGATGACTGTGGAGATGGCTCTGACGAGCCTGAGGAATGCCGTAAGTGCATTCTGAATTTGGAACCCAGTTTTGTCAGTAGAGTCCAAATCAATATAATTGGACTCTATATATATTGCTTTATAGATATAAAGCAATATATAATGCTTTATAGATGTTAGGAAGAGGATTTTTTTGAATGCTTTTGTTTACAGCACTGTTTTCTTTTCCTTGGTCTCTGTCAAATTTACAAAGGGTGCAGGCTCTTGTTTGTCAGCCAGTAAAAGATTTTCATTAGTTATGTCTACTAAGGGTCTTTGAAGGTCTTTGGAAAATCATAAGAACGTGTTTTTCATGTTTTAAACCTTTACTTACCAGTTACGTTTTTGCTAAAGATTTTTATTTTACAGCTGTGTTCTGAGGTTGCTGATTTTTATATATAAATGCAAAATTCTGCCAGGTTTATTTGGTTTATTTTGGTACATAATAGAAATGTGGAATTCCAAGCTCATTTGCTTATGTTTCATTGCAATCACACAAGTTTAGCTACACATTATTATTTAGTGCAATTTTCTGAATAACAACAATGTTCTCCATGTGATTCCTACTAAGATTCTGTGTATTTTTCACAACATGTTTTATATAAATATTTTCATTTCATAATATAAATATTGTCAAAGGAAAGTTTGGAGAGCTAAATCTCACTCCTCCAGTATGAACAATTTTATGCAATGAACATTCTTCATGCATCCTGTGTAACTTTGAGACACTATCCTGAAGATGTTGCAGATACAGCATATTTCTCGATAGCCTCACGTAGTCCAAATAGTAGGTTACTGTAGTATTCCCCTGTTGAATTGTAGACAACTGGAAGTCAATTATGATGATGTTTTCGACATCCCAAAGGATGGTTGCTGGGATGGTAGCTGACTGCAAGTTTGCAGTACCTTTCCTAGTGTACTGGATTCGTAAACAGTAGTATCTGTTGATGATGCTATTTTTACGTCCCAGTCACTGACTACTTTAATACTATTATATTAATCTACATAAATCAAAAGATTCTTGCCTTCTTCCCTTAAGCTTATGTACACAAAATGCTCTACTATCTTGTTCTACAATCTTCCAGTTAAGTAACAGTTAATTTGATTTTTTTTTTAATTGAAATCTCTCATATTTTTACAATTTTATAATTAGTTCTCTTTTTCTGCTGCAAAGGCCTTTGAAGAAAGCTTTAACATATGTAATCATTCTACATAAGATTACATTTTAAGCTACACTTATATTACTATAGAGGTGCATAATTGCTCATTCACTCAAATGGCAGTGTCTGTGAGAAGGAACGATGTTAGAGCTTTCATGGGAAATAAAATTAGGGTGGGATAGTGAGTTTCTTAAATGCAGACTTGAACTCAAGTGTTTAGATCCCAAATTGCAAGTCTCTGTTGAGCTAATAGTAAGCATCAATGTGTAGAGGGTTGCACTCTGTATCATTAGTAAGGTATAACATAGTTATGCAAATTTAAAATCTCAGACTTTGAAATTAATTTTGCAATAGTACGTGTACATTTTAGTTACTAATATCTACTCAGACTGAGATTATATAGGCAAATAAAAAGGTTTATAAGTTCTTTTGATTAGTCCATAGAGGAAGAACAACACTTGATATTTTAACCATTCCTCTGATAGTATTCATAAGCAGTTTCCTCTTTTCTCAGCTGAATTCAGATGTCAGCCAGGACGTTTTCAGTGTGGAACTGGACTTTGTGCTCTGCCAGCCTTTATCTGTGATGGAGAGAACGATTGTGGGGACAATTCTGATGAACTGAACTGTGGTAGGTGATTATATACATTGTAGACTTCAGAAACATGCTAAACAGATTTAAATGCCATGCTTTAAATTCTGTCAAGAAACTATATTGTTATTCTTGTACCTTTTAATTTTTAAATCTTTTAATCTTTAACTTTTAATCTTTTTAACTTGATATTTTTATTCTTTTAACTTACAGACACACATGTGTGTCTGTCAGGTCAGTTCAAATGCACAAAGAATCAGAAGTGTATTCCAATAAATCTGAGATGCAATGGACAGGATGACTGTGGTGATGAAGAAGATGAAAGAGACTGTCGTAAGTTATATTTAGAGAATTTTGCTCTGACAACTGTAGCTGGTTTTAAATAAGGAACTGAAGTAAAATATGTAAAATACTGTAAATGTCCTCTATGTAAAATAATTTGAGGAACATGCAAAACAGTTAATTCACAGGGTTGATTGATGTACAATACTTCATATACAAGAGAACAAACTAAAATGTCATTTATTAACTTCATTTTTTAAAGTCATTGCAAAGAAGAGGGGTGTATAAACAATTAATTTCAAGCATTTAATTGGGTTTCTGACTTAGGCTGAAACATCCATTTTACTCTTAACCACCTCACAAATGCTCATCATCTTGAGGCTTTCATCTGCCGTGCCTTGCAGCAACGCATTTCAATGGAAAAAGATATTTTTCTGCATCTTTTATGGGAAATGATGTAGATCCGTAGCTCCTTCTACATCCTCTTTCTTTGATGGAGTTTTCTACCTTTTCTATTGCCTTTCCTCTGGGGACTTCTTCATTAATTTGCCTATGTAACTTGATTTCCATTTACTCAGCTTTTAATACATCTTACTTTTCATAAACTCATTTTCACTCCATATTTCTTAGACATAAGTAGAGAAAATATTTTCAGATTTAGAATGGAAATGTATTGAATAGCTTGTGTCTTTGATCATTTTATAATTAAAATGACAGTGCTGTCTTGAAATACATCTCTGTCCTTCACTCAACTCATTATTCAGATCTACTGCTGATCCAAGGTGCTTATTCCTATTTTCTGAATTAGCTTTCTCAAGGTTTGCGTATGCTGCATTTCTGCAAAGAACATGGCCTTCTCCGAGGGAAGGGTTGCTAAGGATACAAAGGCTTTGTTGATGGTCGTGTTTAATGGCCGTCTTCCGAACAGCACAGCAGAGCTGTAGCCTCTGACAGACAGTATTATATGTTGGTTTGCATGTTATGTTTCTTTAAAAACTGATTAAGTGGGGTCAGGTAAACTCCTGTGGAAGATAGGGGAGATTGCTTTTTTTTTGTTACAAAGAACTGCACATGGTATATGGAAGTTTCCTAAAACCTTGAGGTGTAGCTGGCAAAAATTAAATCAGAGCAGCGGAGTCTGCAGCGCAGCAGCGCTCAGGGACTGTGGGAGGGATAGGGTCAGGATCAGCGGTGATGGAGTTGAAAACTTCCTAGGCATTAGTGGGGACAGGACAGTCTGCTGTGATACAAAGCAAGCTTTTGAATTTTCTGAAACTCAGCCATCAACCCACCTGCAAAGACACAGTGGGGAGTGGGGGAGGTTAATTATATACATTTTTAATTTCTGTTTGTCTTACCTAGTCTTTATTAGCTTCTCTCTTAAGAAAGTTAAGTGTGCCAGTTTATATTTTAATAAAATCTCACTTGTGGCTTCTGGAAACTCCTCAGTTGCCTTTGGGGAGATTATGAAAAGGGGAGGTTTTAAGTAGGTCTGCTACAAAGTTCATATTGACTTGGGTTCCTGTCACCAGACAGATAACAGATGAGATTATCTATTTCATTCTAATTTCACTGGACTAGGATTCATAAGATACAGACCTTTTTTTTCAGCTCTACCACTGTTTTGTTTACATGTCAAGTGACCTTGAAAAAGTCACATTTCGTAGTTAAGGCTTTCCGTTTGTAAAATGGAGGTAATTATGCTGGTCTTCCTTGTAAAGCATTTAGAAATCCCCTAGTGAGGTGTCCTACCTGAAAATCAGTATTATTTTTTATAAGTATAGTTAGCAGCATAGCCAAGTCTAAATGCTTTTTATTTCTGGCACCGTAAATTTATGTATGGAAACACGACACTGAAAGAAATAATACACCAACTTTTAACAAACCTAAAATTTTTCGTCTTGCCAAACCCAAGAAACAAGAATGATAGTATCAAGGAGCAAATTGCTTTTCAACAGGGATAGGAAAGTTTGTTAAAAACCTTATGGAGTTCCTTAGGTAAAAGTAGGACAAACATTCATGTGGGAAAATGTTATCAGAGAATAGATCATCACTGTTTTCCACCTATGTTCAGTTCAGTTTAGAACAATTTGGAGGTTCTCATACATATGCTTATCTCTAAAGAAATCCTTATGCATCTGATCACAAATAGCTTGCTCACAGTCCAGTCCAGATATATGTCCTTTATTCACCTTGACTCTGCACTCTCACTTATAACAGTTTAAGAAATAGTAAGATCTGGCATATATGCTTGTGAGGGAGTTGATCTAGAATCACATGAGTGCACTGAGGATCTTTTTTGTTGTCAAGTGGCTGTTCTAAAGTTAAAGCAGTTAAGCTTTAACTTAAAGCATCCTGAAAGAATAGGATGAAGGTTAGCTGCATCTTTGTGTCTTTATCTTGCTGTCGGATTCATTCAAAAAATTGTTCTGCTAAACTGATAAAGTGAAATAACTGTCAAACTTTTCTCACCATTTACCCATGTAACACAAAGCACAGAATTTCATCAAAATTGTACATCCTTTTGATTACCTTTTCAATCAAAGCGTTGAGAGATGCCTTAGTCCTTCAAACTGACTGACTGATGTTTTAGGAAGTTAGAAATAAATCCGACTGCTTTCTACTAAAGTGGTTTGATTGTATCAATGTTAAGTCTATTAGTTGTTAAAAAAAAATCACAATTGATTCGTTTGACCTTACTGTTGTATATAAAATAATATATAAAAAGAAGACAAAATTATAAACCTGAATGCTGTTTTCTTACAGATGTTACATAAGTGATGCTAGAGATATCAAATTTTTGAATCCTTAATATTAGCAGAAATTTCTAGTTTTAATTTGGAATCCTTTTATTTAAAGCTGAAAACAGTTGTTCTCCAGACCATTTCCAGTGTAAAACAACAAAACACTGCATTTCTAAACTGTGGGTATGTGATGAAGACCCAGATTGTGCTGATGGATCAGATGAAGCTAACTGTGGTGAGTATGCCAGTGGTTTTGGAAATATTACAGTAGCTTGACATTTTTGAAAAAAGTACCAAAAGGAAATAATCATCCCAATTAATATGTCCTCTTTCAATGTATGATAAAACCTATCTGATATGATAGCTGTATCTGGCTCATAGAGTTCTTGTTGAATGGTAATCTTTATATGAGTAATCTATAAACTTCATATTATACTACTACTTTATTGGCAGGAGCTGTAAATGAGTATCTCATTTGGAATATAGTGACATTCTTGATTTTTCTCACGGTATTATCCAGTTTCTATCAATTTATTCTGCATACTTTGTTGCTGCTGTACTTCATAAATAGTGAAAAACGTCATAATTTGCAAATAGTGTTAGTTAAGACTGGCTGTGCAGAAGGATCCAGAGCAGATTCCAACTTGACATGACCCACTTTTGCTTCTTTCTGTGAGCTTCAGGGATTTATGTGCCCTAACACACCACTCCACAAACTTTGCATCCCCATAGGACTTCTCCAAGAACGCCTGATACTTATGAAACTTCTGTACTTAAATTCTACAGTTTGAAGAGGCAGATCCTCTACAGAGAAGATGAAGGATAGAATCGCACCATTACCAAACCAAGCCCTAATTTCTGACAGATTTTACACAATATCCAGAACCTCAGTGTTCTACCCCACTGAGGCAGATTTTTTAGATCATAAGTACTAACTTTGAATCCAAGAACTTCTTCCATTGCTGTTTTGAAGATTCATTGTTGGATCACAAATAGAACTCTACAGTTTTTAGCATGTTTCTTATTGACAGAACAGATGAATTGATGATATTTCCGCAGAAACAGTTAAAATTATTTTATTATGACGGTACTTATAGAAAGTTGAAAATCTAAGCAGTTTTCACATTGGTCTGTCCATGATATTTTATTGTATACGCCTAGTATGGTATTCATCATCACTTGGAAAAAAACAGATCACTATAGTAGTAGTAGTAGTTGTTCTCAGTCATTGCTTGATTGTTGGAAAGTACTGAGTCAGCTCTTTTGTTGTAAATGAAAGAAAGTAATAAATATAAATATAAATATTCCACCTGGGAAATGGATTACAGATAATCGGAGTCAGAATAAGTGGATCAGTATTGTTGGAAAATCACTGAACATGGATGTCAATGCAAGACGCACACTCACCAAGTGCAGAAAAACTTGTAGAAATTTCAAGATAGGTCTATAAAGGAAAAGATAGAAAACTGTTCTGAGATGGAAGAGAACAAGAAAAACAGTTGTACAGAACATTCAAAGCTCTCACCGTTATTCATCCACACATCAATAAATGGTTTGATGAAACACATGAGTCTGGACAAGTTTATGCTACCTCTGGGGCAACAGAGTAACGAAATTACAGGCTGTAATCAGGAACAAAGCACTGAGAGATAGCCAAATTTCCATGGATGTGTTTCAAGCAATTGACACAACCCTATATATGAAAATATTGGAGCTGGTAAATATGCCTAGGAAATTGAACTCTTCCTCAACACTGAAAATCCAAGACCATGTTTGAATTGTCAAGAAGGAGAAACTAATTAAACATATCAACTGGAGAGAAGTTACAGTCCAGGAAATCATTTGGCTTGAAGAAACAGTGAATGCAAAGGAGATGAACCTTTGCCATAGAGACTCTTTATGTCCTCTTCTGGACTATTATAGAACTACCCCTGCACTGCTGACCTTCTGATCCACTTCATAGGTGCTTTCTCCTGCACTGTCCCCCATCACCTTGATCTCCAAGATGCTGTTTCTTTCCAATTCGGACAGCATTCCAAGCTTCCAAACTGTGGATTCATATTTCGAGTAACCCATGCAAGCTCAACTGATATGGCACAAAGGGTCTTAAAATAATTCATCTAATAATATCCTCAGAACACAAAGTTTAAAAGCAAAGAGGAAAAAAACCCCAAACTAACGCTGAACAGGAAAAATTGTATTTATCATAGGTACTTCATGGTGATTCATCATTTTGGCCAATAGAAAGAATAACATCCAAATTACTCAAACTATTAGAGGTGCAATGCATGCAATCCCAAGTTAAATAGTTTTTTTCAGTCACAAAATATTCGACTGGTTATGCTGGTTCATATCTAAGACTCATCTTGCCTTTTATTCTGTCTCTGGCAGTGACTGAAAGCTAGTACCTAGGGAGGAATATGTGAGCAAAACAGGCCTGTAATGAAACTTTATTGGGATACTCTTCCAGCCTCTAACAATTTGAGAATCAGACATATTGTGAGTCAAATATATCTCTGTATGCAATAACCCTTGATGGATTTCAGTCTCTTTTCACCTTTGTAAAGTTTTCACAACATGCTGCAACAAGGAGTTCCACAGCTTAATTACACACCTCCCTGAAAAACCACCTCCATTTTTATTTTAAATCTGCTAGCTGCATATAATGCTCTTAAGTTTTTGTGTTGGAAGAGACGGAACGGTTTATCCATATTCACAATCTCTGTGCCACACATGATTATGTACACATAGAACAACTAAGCCTTGAGAAGAACAGGGTGGGTTTAATCACATTTTAAAGTTTTCCATAATTTTAGCATTTGAAATTTGTTTAAATGACCTTATTATAGCAGCAGTTTTAACACCGTTTGCTCTTCTGCATTTTGGGTTTTTTTTTTAAATTTAAAGATGGTTATTTTTATGAACAAAGTTTGGTAGAATTAAATTCTAAAGCTGCAAGCTGAGTATAATAAAGATCTGCATATGTTGATGCTAATACTAACTTGTTATCGTTTATAGTTCATTTCTAAAATGCTTACAATGCAAAACTTGTATGAAGGGTGATCTCTTTTTTGCTTAAGTGCTGCATAGTCATATATATATTTTGCTAAGTCAACATCTACTACTGTGTGTTATTGGAGATATTATATTGAGTAAATTTGTTAGAAGTAGTCTGAATGTATTTAGTCTTCTGTCGTTACTTTCCGACTCAGACAATGAAGTAGAATTAGGAAATGTATGTTTATTAATGAGTGTATGGTGTTCTTCAAAAAACAGTAGGTAGAGTTAATTCATGCTTTCTGTCCAGGCAATTAAAAAAAGCCATTAGATTATGGTAATCCTTGCTCACAACTTTAATATTTACATCAAGAAAGGCCCTGTTTGAGTTAGAATCTGAAGAAAGCTGTGTGTGGTCTTGGAAAGTGATTGTAATCTGCTTTAAAGGTTATATGTATTTCAGGTCTTTATTAGCATAATGTGTCAACACTAGTATGACTGCTTTCTGCTTCCTCACTTTTTTTAATATTAATTTTATTTTTAGCCTAAAGAGTCAAAGTAGGTTTTCTTTCTGATGATGAAGACAATGTTCTTTGAGACATTTGAAGGATGTATTATATAAACTTAAACGTCCTTCAACAGGCTTATAATTTCCTGTATCCAGCATCAGTCACAGCCTGCCAAGTTCTAGAACAGCTAGTGATCAAAAGTGAGTTTCGTTTCATTTTGGATTGTATCTCTCTCAGGCATACACACACACCCCACCCCCTGCAAATGCACAAACGTGCACATACATGGAATTAAAATCCCCAAACGGCAAGGTAGTGCAATGAGTGACAAAATAGTGTTTTAATTCATAGGGATTTATATTTGAATCAAAATGCTTTTAGGGTCCATATGTAATATTTTGAGGTTTGGTTTGTTTTCCATTTAAGCCTTCATTGTATTTTCTTCATACTCATTTAGAATTATTTCTAAAATAAAATCCTAGTTCAGTATGCACAAAAGGTGAACCCCAACCAACCAGCAGCTACCTCAGGTGGTCACACAAATTTTTGAGAAGGGATCTTTGCCTGTTACAGTAGATCAATGAATCTCTTAATAATAATTTGAAGAGAGAAATATGAAAATTGAGTTATCAGTACTTACTACTTTGCCTTTGTACCATTCCTATCTGAACTTTCACTTTTTAAGGTGGTCTTATTTTAAGAAAAATGGAAAGCAATTTAGTGTTGAAGACAGCAATGACAAAACGTGTGTGGGCCCTTGTGTGCTTTTCAGGGTTCCACAACTCAAAAAAATAAGGTCTTGCACTATTTCTTTTGAGTTGAGTAAATCAGTCTTTCTCAAAGATCAAATACTTGTTACACAACTTTCCGAAATCTTCCTCTTTGTTACATCTTAGTTCTAGTATCCGAGTGTTTTCCTCTGCTCTCATTAACGTGAAGAAGGAAATACAAGACAAGCAAATCTGGTTTGTAAGACATTGTCAGGTGTAAGCTGCTACGAGAGATCAGTCAACCCAAAGGAAGCATAAAGCTTTCAGATTTGTGAAGTGAAGAAGAGAGAGCCTTACAAACATGCAAAATATTTTGTATGAAAAATAATTAAATATTGCTTTGTGTTTGGTAAAAATAGCATAAGAAAAGAAGGATTAATATTCAAGTGGTAATCATAAGGTTAGACTACACTTGCATAAATTAAAAAAAAAAAAATTCTAGCCTTTCTTCACAAGTGTGAAGAGGCAATGCTAGAAAATGGATTTACCGTCCTTGAGAACTAGGTAATTCTTTATGAGGAATAAGAAAAAATATATTGCATGTTCTTTTCATCCTAGCAGATAGCTGAAATGAAGGGATGGCATGTCTGTGTATTACTGATTAGATCTTGGTATTTCTATTGAATGTGGAAGGATAAATAGAATATAATCTATCATTAGTCTTTAGGACTCATTTTGTGGGCAGATATGTTAATGGGAGATTGTAGACTTTACCAGAAGTACTTTAATAAATATAGGATGGATTTCTGGTTTGAAAGTTGATCTTTTGCAAAGCTACAGAAACAAAATACAAGAGTGTCTTATTTTCAGGGAGAGGGGGATATTTTTATGTTTTGTAATGTTAAATATTTTTTAAGTGCTTGCCAATGCAAGTATTTGAAATGTCACGATTGAAATGTCATAGACTGTCATCTTGAGAAACATCATAGGAAAAAGTATTTTGGAAGAAAACTACATACAATCACGATATTGGCAGAGAATAAGGAACAAATGCAAAAGGCAGTATTGTAATTACCAAATTTTTGAGTGTACACAACTGAGCTGCAACACCATTACCTCCACCTTCTTGATACCCAAATGCAGTTTTGATTTATCACTCTAGTTCCGGAACCACACCTAAAATAAAGCACAAAAAGCAGCTGTTTGGGCCGTAGCATCAAATCTAATACCTCTAATTTGTGGTCCTTTCCATTTCACAGGCAGAGAAAGCAGGTTGATTTAAGCTAGTGTTTCAGTCCTCTTTCGTTCTGTCAGTTATTAGAACTCATTGAGTTGCCGTGATAACAGTATGAAGTCTGAACTGATGTGCTGTGAAACAACCTAATGGAAATTTTAAAAATTTCTATTGAAATATCATCACAGTGACATGTAATTTTAAATATGTCATTGAGGCTTTTACAAAGCAAACTCTTTTTTTCAAGAAAATGTCACTGATAGCTTTTTAATTTACTTCATTTCATCTCAGTCCTTAGAACCTGAAATAATTACTCAAGAAGTAAAAAATATAAATAAAATGCAGAGGCAGCTCCTTCCTACTGGAGGAGTTCAGGATGTTCATGCATCTCCAAGAGGCTTTGCCTACACTGCTACGCTGTAAACAGGAAAGCTCATTGAAAATTTACTGCATGAAGAAAATTAATCTCAGTTTAGCATTATATGCTTTATAATGTTTTACTTTGTATAAGTAGACTTCCAGTCCAAGACATCAGAAGGTGAAAATGTAAATCAAAATGCAAAGTTTTCTGTCACGTATGATTAGTCTTAAATTATTATATCCGAACATAACTTTTGAGGAATATGTATTTTGTGCATTTTCAAATAAATATTCTTGTGGTTTACTGTGATCTGATCTTTTGTAAAGCATTCTTACAGATAAATTCAAGGAAAAGTCAATGCAGTTTTTGAGATTCAGTGCAATAATACCCTCCCCTCAAACTAATTTGTGATCACTTCTGAATTTCATATTTTTTACTTTAAATGACACTGTGTACAGTCCATATTTTAATTTTATCATCAAATTTATGACCATATCTCTTTTGGTATGAATGAATAAATAGAATCTTAAAGAATGTGGTATGAGAAATAAATTATTTCTGAAAGTAACATTTCAAGTAGTATGGTTGCTCCTTCTTAAATGTATCTAGCGATATTGTCATGTCACTGTTTAGTACCAGTCTTTCCCATTTTGACTCTTTGTCTGCAATGATGTAAATGATATTCATCTTAATTACAGATAAAAAAACTTGTGGGCCTCATGAATTCCAGTGCAAAAACAACAACTGTATTCCAGATCATTGGAGATGTGACAGCCAAAACGATTGTGGTGATAATTCTGATGAAGAAAACTGTAGTAAGTAACTTTTACCTAAGACAATATTATAAGGAGTGGAGTTAGCTTAGCAACATGTAAGAGGAAACTTTTCAATTTTGATAAACTGCATGTGTATATTTTTATACAATGCCATCTGATCCGTTGAAAATCAGTTGACCAGAATTGAAAATGTCCCTTGCTGAAATTCTCCAATTTTATTCATTCTTATAAAAAGCTGTAATTCTGTATCAGCTATGCAAAAATGCCTGACCTGTGACTTCTCAATAATCTGATTAATTCAAAATAAATATTACAATTAGTATACCGTTGTCAATAAGTTACATATCGCATTTCTTATCTCTAGATAAGAATCATAAAAACTGCTCAGTGATACAGTGATAAAAATTTGTTAACAATAAAGTTTGATCAAACACTACCTGCCCATTATATTCATTATATTCCTGAGATGATTTGGCTTGTTTTGTATCATGAGAAGTCCATTTCTATAATACTTAATCTCATTAAAAAGTAGATTATGTTATTCAAAGTAGCTCAGTTAGCCCGGTTCTCTCCTATCTATGAGGAACCTGAATGCCTAATAAATCTCCGTAATACCACTTGCAGTGAGTTAATTTAGATCTGGTTCTTAGGAAGAAATGACAAATTCTTAATGGTTTTATCTCATAATCATTGTCTTTATAAAATATTTCAAGAGGGAAATGCCACAAATAGTTCTGGAGTGCCTTCTTTTCAGTTGACAATTTCTGTTGTTTTTTTTCTTTTTTACTTAGAAATTCCAGAAATTAATATCTTGTTGTGTAGATAATCTTAAATGCGTATTCCTGATTGTATATCATGAATGTATATTTAGTATATTCAAGGTATTAACCTAGAAAGCTTAATAAATTAGGCGTTCTAATGCTGAGTATGTGCTGTCTGCCCCTTTCTCCAATTCGAGACAGTGTCTATAGGTACAGGATGTCTGAAGACTAGCTCATTCTTCTTGGAAGATTAAAGTGGATTTGTCTGCCTTTTAATTACTACCTACATTTGAAAATATTGCGAGTTACTGCAAGGGATAATGCTGTAGTTTTCATATGCAAGTGTTTCATCTAAAGGGGGAAATGTCATGTGCCTCTCAGTAGTCACTCAGAGCCATTTATTGTTATACCTGGGGGGGTGTTGACACACAAAAGCCTTCTTAACTTTGTGAGCGATTTTACTTAGGAATTGATTATTAGTGCCAGTGGGATTCTTCCATTTTCATTTATATTATAAGTACCAAGAAATCATTTAATGTTCTCTTATTCTCATGTAAAAATCAAATAAGGAGACATAGTTTTGCTATAGCGCTATTAATCTACATGACTAGATAATCTTTTGAAAATTTGAAAATTAAAAAAAAAACAACTTCCACAAAATATTATTGCTGTCTGCAAAATAAGTGTCAAGCACCATTTGAAATTTGCTATGTGTGAAGTGGGTTTTATTTATCAGCCAGTATTAATAATTTTCTTCCTTAAAGTTTAGATTATCATAGTACAAAGTGATTAAAAAAAAAAAGTTCAAATAATGAGGGAGCAATCATCTATCCTTTTTTTTTTTTTAATATTTATTAAGCTTGCTGTCTTTGTGTTCATATCAATAATTAAGTTATATATTCAGTTCTTGGCTGTTCTCTAGACTTGCAGATAAAGAAATCTGTAGTTAGTTGTAATGGATGGAATTAGTGAATTGAGAGTACCCAGACTGAGCCAGTGCATCAGACTAAAGGCCGGACTGGTGAACTGTAGTTTGCGTTAGCTTTTTTTTCGTTTTCTTTTGCTTGTCAAGTGCATACTTCACATCTAACTCTTGAATCCCATATTCTGCTGTTTAAATTAAATACAGTAGCCTGACACAGCTGTGAAATTCAAAACCTTGAAAGCATTGGGAAAATACATAATACTGTTCAGTTGTTTGAAATAGATGTATAAAATTCTTTATAGGCTGTCAAGCCACTTATAGAATAAAGTGTAATGAAACAAATATACACAAAATTAGAAGTTCGAAAGCATTTGACAAAATATATTACATTGCACATTACAATAAGTTGTTCATAGCATACATGAATATACAAAGGGCTTGTCAGGCAACTATACAGAAAATGAGTTGTTTCTCAAGAATGCAGAATGAATTCATTGAATTATAGAAATTCAGCTCAAGTATTTACATTTCTCTATATAGTTTCTTCGCATGCACACACAGCATCCTGGTGAAGTTATCAGAAGTGAAACAGAATGCATGTTAAAAAATATCACATATGGGTGTGAAAAATTATTAGTGGTATAATGCAAATAGTTGTGCCCGTTGTGATTTTGTTCTTTAACTGTATTTGTCTTACGGTCTGTTGTTCTTTAACTATATTTGGACCCTCCCAAATAAGTAAGAGTTGTTAAGAAGGTTATAGGTCCATACTGAGTTATAACTAAGCAAAGTAGAATGCATTTTTAACTCTTCTGAGTTAATATCTTTTTGGAGGGGGAATTTGCTTTCAGAGTTTATTTGGATTTTTAAAAACAAATTAGAGCAAAAATAGTATTTTCTCTTTCAGGAAACTTCAAAAAATGAAAATTCCATAGTAATGACTATCTTATTCCTGCTGAAAAGAAGGCATCAGAAATGTTTTATTGAATATAATTAAAGAAAATATAATACACTGTAAACTTTGAAGCAAAGCAAATGTAATAATGCTGTAGAAAGACATGAATTCAATCAGTGTAAAAATATTACTATTGCTAGAGAATCTTCTCAATGCTATTTTGTTGCTCCTACAAGTTGTAAAGAAAACAAATGAGCTAACTTTGTCCTGGGATAAGTTTGTATCCAAAAGGCAGCGAGAACTAGCAATTATTTAATGTTTAAGTGAAAACGTTTTAAAGCAGCATATTGCAAGAAACTGAGCTGGAATGTCTCATAATGTCATCTTGAGTAAATTTTGATTGGACAGTGCTCTAAATTCACATTCTTTACATTGCCTAAGGCTCAGCTGACTTGGTGCAAAGTCAGACAATGGCTAGTGTCAGTTTTCTAAAAGCAGCTAGGTGTCAATGCTAGCCAAAGGCAAGTCTGCTACTTTAGTATGATAAAATGATGTCTACCCAAGGTTTCTTCTTTTATGTACACCCACCAGTCTTATGCCTAGATTAACAAAGAACAAGTGTCGTCTTTGTTTTGGTGAAATACAATGCTAAGTAAAGTTATTGAAAATAAATAAGTAAAGAAAATCTGCATTTAATGCCACATTAAATATACGAAAAAACCCCATCTATGACTATTTTAATTATCTTGTGTTTACAGGCATTCATTCTGCAGGGTGGTCCATGTTATTGTTTTTAGCAGTATTGTAATGGAGAATTATAAGGAAGGGCGTTTTTGTTTTTTGCTCCTCTTCCATTTTGTCATGTGTACTGGTTTTGGCTGGGATAGGCTTAATTTTCTTCACAGTGGCTCCTATAGTGCTGTGGTTTGGATTTGTGACCAAAACAGTGTTGGTGACACACTGATGTTTTAGTTGTTGCTGAACAGTGCTTGCACAGCATCAAGGCCTTTTCTGTTTCTCATGCTGCCCCACCAGCGAGTAGGCTGGGGGTGCACAAGAATTTGGGAGAGGACACAGCTGGGACAGCTGACCCCAACTGACCAGAGGGATATTCCATTCCATATGATGTCACGCACAGCAATAAAACGCTGGGGAAAAGGAGGAAGGGGGCATGTTTAGAGTTACGGCATTTGTTTTCTCAAGACCGTTACACGTGATGAAGCCCTGCTTTCCTGGAAGCAGCTAAACACCAGTCTGCAGATGGGAAGTAGTGAATGAATTATTATTTTGCTTTGCTTGTGCACGCAGCTTTTGCTTTACTTATTAAAGTGTCTTTATGTCAACGCACAAGTTTTCGAACTTTTACCCTTCTGAGTGGCTGTGTGTGGCTCAGCTGCCCTCCGGGGTTAACTTTCCACATCATGATAATACTGTTTCGCTGATGTTATGTGGATGCATCATACTGGATACTCTGGCTTAGCTTATTGAAAGATTTCAACTCTAACACAACCATCTAGTAGTAGATCTGATGAATATTCATTCATTACAAGAAAGTGTGGCCTAAGTATGTCCCCTAATTCCTTTAAATCTTTGTGATCTACTGCCAAATGCCAGGATGAATCGAGGTCAATGTACACTTCTAACTCATTTTGGTTGAGGTGCTCCTATCCCACGTTTGTATTGCTGTTACTTCTTTTTCTATGTACAAGTTCCACATTTCTTGTTATACAAATTAGTTTCTCTAAAAGTTTGCATTGTAACAGCTGTTACAAGACATAGAATTCTCACAAGGAGCAAACATATTTATTCTGTACAAATACAGGTTAAAAATACACTATAAGTTTGAACTTCATATCCTATTTTAGGAAAAAAAGTTATGTTTTTTTTTCTATCAAACTTGTATATCAGTACATCAGTCTCCTAAAAAATCCTTTCCATTCATGACTTAGTGCAATATCTATGCCTATTAAATGCAAAATTGAACCCCAAATATGAAATCACTTTAAATGTTTCTCATGAGATCCTTTTCTCGCTACCATTTAAGTTGATAACAAATGTCTGTTGACTCTACAGATTATTTTCAGACTTTAAAATGTGAAAGTAGATCATCTTATATGCTGTGTTTCAAATAAAATTTTTTCTAATAATTAAAAAAAGCTTTTCTCGGGAAGGAGTTTCAGTGTTTTTGTAAAGCAGAAGCTGAAAGATGCTGTCCATCATTGGTTATACAGAAGTCTATTAATACTTATTCCTTTCACTAACAGTCTGATGGAAAAGTACTCTTCTATGTTCATATGTAAATCACAGAGATGTATTCCAGCAGCAGAAGAAATATTTCTTGCAAACAGAGAATTGAGAAGTTGGCTCATTGTGTACATTTTTCCAGAATCAAATCTCTGTTTATAAATAATTCATTAGCAGTATAGAAAATGTATTTGCTTATATTTTGCAAATCAATATAGAAACATGACAAATGTTTATTTGCATGTGAATTACTTTTTCCATAAATTATTTCCTTTACATAATTTATCATACCGTGAACTTCCTCTTCCTGGCCTGTTGACAACAAAAAGAATCAAATGTCAGTGATTTGCTAACATTCATACGATGAGCTTTTGCTTTGAAAAAAATTCGAAGTATTATGTGTATAATCTAAGAATCCATATAAATGCTAACCTTTGATTTGCTTAAATATAATATTGCTGGAGAACTGATGCAATTGCTGTAGAACTGCTTTTATTATGACTTTCCTACAACTTCAAAATGAAAAGTTGTGCCTACCTGAAAAATGAAATTTCTCTTAAAAACTTTCAAACAAGGTCATTTTCACTTTTTTTAATGAAGTGAAGAAAAAAAAAGTAGCTGAAAGGTTTATTAAAACTATTCCTTTCTTGAAACAGTTTTTGATTTTTATGAATCCAGAAAAAACCCTAAGTTCAACTTTACCTTAGATCTGTGCAACTCTTATCTAGTATATTCTCATGCTGGTATTTACCAAATTCTTCTCAAATGGAAGCCTCTAATTTTGTGTTTGCTTTCCTTGATCACTATGGTACGTTTTTCAAAAGCATTCAAGCTTCCACCTTCCATAGCTAGCTAAAGGACCCTTTAGCATTACCCAATCCATACCATACTGTCCATTGCTACTGTCTGCTTTCAGTCTCTCCTCTTTATTTTTTACCCTTCCTCCATTGATTTAGTCGCTGTCATTTACCATTTGCTTGAACTCTTCCCATCTCTCTGTTGAAAAGGTCTTACTAATTAATCCTTATTCTTGATCATAGAATCATAGAATCATAGAATCATACAGGTTGGAAAAGACCTCTAAGATCATCGTGTCCAACCGTCAACCCAACACACCATGCCCACTACACCATGTCCCTAAGGGCCTCATCTACACGTCTTTTAAATACCTCCAGGGATGGTGACTCAACCACTTCCCTGGGCAGCCTGTTCCAAGGCCTGACCACTCTTTCAGTAAAGAAATTTCTCCTAATGTTCAATCTAAACCTCCGTTGGTGCAACTTGAGGCCATTTCCTCTTGTCCTATCGCTAGTTACTTGGCAGAAGAGACCAACCCCCACCTCGCTACAACCTCCTTTCAGGTAGTTGTAGAGCGCGATGAGGTCTCCCCTCAGCCTCCTCTTCTCCAGGCTAAACAACCCCAGTTCCCTCAGCCGCTCCTCATAAGGCTTGTGCTCCAGGCCCTTCACCAGCTTCGTTGCCCTCCTCTGGACACGCTCTAGCACCTCCATGTCCTTCTTGTAGTGAGGGGCCCAAAACTGAACACAGTATTCGAGGTGCGGCCTCACCAGTGCCGAGTACAGGGGCAAATGACAATGTGATGTCACATTATTTACATAATGCAATGTTTACTATGATGGAAATAATCCCTCAAATAATCGTTGTTTGCTTTTTCAGTCCTGCTTTCCCAAAGCTCTCTGACTGGCAAAGTCTAAATTGCATGTGGAGACTTGCTTAAATTTTGCTCAATCCCCACTACTTCTCTACCTTTTTTTAATCTAGCGGCCTAAAGTCCAGACATTAACTTCATTTTTTCCAATGTCTTTTGTAGTGGTCCTCATTTTCAGGAGGAAAGCACATAGTATTCTGCTGGGGGAATCTTCCACACTGGTCCCCTTGCCAGTGTTTTTGTGGCAGCGGTAGTGAAAACGCAGAGCTGTGCAGACAGTGCAGTAAATAGGCTGAAACAACCAATCTCACCTTCTCAGGATTAATCCACCACTCCCTGCAGCCTGCTTCTCCTGTTTGCTTTGCCTGTACCTTGAATTAATTTTGTGGGTACTCTTCCTCTTTATTGTGTCCACCTTTTATAATGACTTCAGACCTCCCTGTGTTTTGTTTCTTCCCAGGGAGTAGAACAACATACCCATTTATCACAAAATATCCCACTTATCTTCCAATCTTTACTGTCTCCTATCCATCTGTAAGCTCCTTAGATTCTTTTTATCTAACATCTCCCTTCTGTTTACCTAAAATTACTTGAAAATTCCATCCTTATCCTTACCTTTTTGTTCCTTTTCTGTGTTTTCTAACAAATTGACAGTAGTGTATTTTTATGAAAGTATACTGTCCATTGACTTTTGCAACTCACTGTATTCTCATTCTGTTAAATCTCTAACAATTTTGTCAGTGTTTAAGTCAGTGGATTATTGTCATGCTTCTGCCCATACTTTATTTCTGGAAAATGGATTTTACTTGAAACTCCAAACCTTAAATCTTAGGCATTCCATTTACCATCTCAAAACTGTTCCCCTGCATGCTTAGCACAGGGGAAGCTGGCTCTTGACACACACACATGTGTTAAAAGGTATGGGATAAATGGTATGCTGTTGCGTGGTGGAAGGTCAAAGATCTGGTTAGTTCTACTCACATTGAATATTAACAGGTGCAAAATGAATTTCTAGTCTGTGGTACATATCTCACAAAACCTGTAATAACATACAAAGTAATATTTATATAGTCAGCATCATATAATTTTCCAAAGAAATTTGATAGAACTGAAATGAAAGTATTTTCATTATTACCTTACTATACGTAAAAGAAATTTAGTTATAAAATGTTATGAAACAAAATCTTACAGAAAAAAAAGTCCTTATAGTTTGCTAGTTAGTAGTTTTGAATTTGTTATAGTCATTCATTGATTGATTGGGGAGTTTTATGTATAAAATATGTTATGGAAATGCTAATAAACCTAGGGTTGTTACTTTTCTTTATTCAGAACCTCAAACATGCACTTTGAAAGACTTTCTTTGTGCAAATGGAGACTGTGTTTCAGCAAGATTCTGGTGTGATGGAGACTATGACTGTGCTGACGGCTCAGATGAGGTAGGCTTCTTCCAGGAAAAATATTTCTTTAGAAATTTAGTAGTTTTATATTGTTGGAGAATGGATTCCCACATATGAATATTTTAAAAAGCAGCAAAGGGTATTCTACACATTAATCCATATACGCAAATGTCTTTACTAAATTAAAAACTAAATTAAAAATAAACCTATTGAAATAGTTATCCTAAAAAGAGAACATGCAAATAAAATCAAGTCATGTTTAACAATAATCTACATCTTTTTGTCCCAGTAATGATCTGGACCTCTTCCCATCCTGGAAATATTTTGTGTCCTGGTTGGGGAACCACTCTTTCTACACACAGCAGTGGTTTGGTTTGGTTTATGAGGGTTTTTTTTTGAGAAAACAACATGTAGACTGTTTCTTGTGTAGCAGAAGCTCACTGGATATTTGCTTTGCTGTTTTTCTGTTTTTTCCTGTTCCTTTTGTCCCTTTTCCTTTCCTGCCAGTGCTGGACCTCAGGTGCTTCCCACCTGCTTAGAAGGTGAAGCCACCTTTCATGAATCATATCTACAAATATATTTTATTTCACAAGGCATTACTGTATTTCATAGTGTGGAGGAGTACAGGCTGTAACTTCTCTGATCAGCTGTATATTTACCAATGTTTATATTAAACTCTTGATCTCGTATATACATTGTTTTTATTTACCAGAGGTATTGTGAAACAGGCTGTTCAAGAGATCAGTTCCAGTGTTCCAATGGTCACTGCATATCAGCAAAATGGAAATGTGATGGTCATGAAGACTGCAAACTTGGGGATGATGAGAAAAATTGTGAACCAGGTATTGTCTTAAATAATGCTGAGAAATAAAATAAAGCAAGGAATAAATCAGAATGAACAAGGAGAAAATAAATCAACAAATCAAGATTCCTTGTGCGCTAGGAGTAGGGAGGAGTGCAAAGAAATCTGAAATACTTTCTTTTGAATGTGAATCCTTGTGTCGTTCTACTCATGTTTTGAAAACCCCACTTATGTACAGCTATGCAATATGAAGCTTGTTGGGGGGAATGGTATTTAATTTAATTATATTGAAATACAATTTGATAATGTATGCTCAGCTTATAAAATTCTGCTCTGAATAGAGAAGTAGTTCTTGGCATGTTAGTAAAGTGTCTCTGGGGATTTTTTGCTTTGTGGTGTTCATTCAATTTTTACTAGTCCTTATGCAAAGGTTTTCTCTAGCAAATTATTATTTTTGTTGTTATTGTTTTATTTCCTCATTACTGTTGGAAAATGCAGTTGTTTATTTTTGCAGGAATTTTCCTAAATTTTTTGTAAACTTCATCTAGATAGGTGCAACTGGTAGAAGCCTATGACAAAACTCCCCTGATTTACAATGCAACAAAAATATCCACTAGTGTTAAATAAAACTAACTAATATGTATTTATTTTAATTGTAATAATGTATACTTTCTAAGCCCATGGTTTCTTATAAATTAAGCTTATTTAATTATAAACACTTACACAACTGTAGCTAAACCCTAAGCCTGTTTTAAAGAATGCAATTTTTTTAATATACTTGTTCTATGAATATGTGTATGTGTGTAGTAACCATCGTTACCAAGTACAAGGAAAACACAAAAAGAAATTTCTCAGTGATAAAACACAAATATCCATTCCCTATCATTATACATTTTACTTAGGATGCAACAATTAAGTTTTGTCAAATATTTCATTGTAGTTTACGAACATTTGGAAAAGCTCTGGTCAGCTACAAATAATGTTTGCTCACTATCTTAACCGGATGAAAACATTAAATTATAAAGCAACTTATTTATTAATTCTCTTTTTCTTAATGCTAAAATATGTGTTTGTAACCAGCATCTCCAACCTGCTCTCCAAGTGAGTACGTGTGTGCAAGTGGAGGCTGTATTTCGGCATCTTTGAAATGTAATGGAGAGTATGACTGTGCTGATGGATCTGATGAGGTAGCTGACAAATTTCTGTTGTTTTTTTTTTTTCCCCCCTACCATCTGACATGAAATTTGTTAACAGTTTTAGAACTAAAAATAATTAAAAGGGCAAATGGGTTTTTTTTGCATCCATGAACACTGTCAGATAACTTAGCCCCATGATTTTGGTTCCCTGGTGGTTACATTGCATTATGTTTGTTTCCTCTGTGGCCACCTTTTGGAGTAGACAAATTTGTTTCCCCTGAGTCAAAACCTGAGCGTGTTTCTAGGGGAGTTGTCTTCAGGGACTGCTCTGTACTGGCAGCGTGGACAAGTTTGTGTCACATTTGGCTGCCTCTGTCCTCTAGATTCATCTAATACAATCCTAGCAGGCACTGCAGCCTCCGTGGGCCTTCATGGCTCTTCCTTCAGTGCTCTTCCTACATGTTACACTGTTGATATCTTTTTAAAAAATTACCACCTTCATGAACAACTTCAAGGAAAAAGACCAAAAATAGTTCTTATTTCTCAGAGCCATAAAGGTGCCGGTTAGAGCCTGAAGGATGCCTGACCCAAATGCTACTCAGTGCAGGTGAAGACAATCCACTCCAGGGATTTCTAGTCCTGATCAATGTGGATATGAGCCAGTTTGCACTAACTGGCCTCATGTCCAGGGTTGGTTCTCTTAGGGCAGTTGACTTCAGAAATGTGAATGTAGCCATTGTTTCCACTGCTAATACTAAGCAACATGAAGAAGTAATATCAGAACATATATAATGTGTGGTTATAATTTCACTTGGACTTCAGTAACTATTTAAATTGCACATTCTGTTGTCACGGACAACTTTATTGTATTAAATACATAAGGCAACGAAAAACAGCAGTGGTTATTTTTGTTAGGTTTGTCTTTAAGTATGTTGTTGTTTTTCTCATTCATATCTGTATTCCCACAGATGGATTGTGTAACAGAATGCAAAGAAGATCAGTTTCGATGCAAAAATAAGGCCTACTGTATCCCTGTCAGATGGCTTTGTGATGGGATCCACGACTGTGTGGATGGCAGTGACGAGGAAAACTGTGACCAAGGCAAGAGACACTTTTCTTTAAAAGGCTTACTTTATTGGGTTTTGTGTTAATACGTGTTGTAAGTTAGTGTTACCCTGGCCATTCTGAGTGATGAAATGAAAGCTCTGTGACCTCTTTCTACAAAGACAGTATAGCAGCTTCACAAGCGATTTGCAGGACGAAGCAAAACCTACACTGTTTATAACTCACAGCTCATTGTTCCTTCTTTGTGTTTCCTTCCCCAATGACCAAAAGGTTGTGTTATTACTGGAAGCATATTCTGTCTCATCAGAGAAATCGGTAATAAATCCAGTTAATTTACAGTTTTATAGGCAACAATAAATTACAAAGCCATGCAACATAAGGAAAAATTGCTCAATAAGTAATCTTAAGACCCCAGTTTTCTATTTATTTCCATGGAGATGAAATGTTGCAACTAACCAGAACCCATAAAACCACATTTTGAATTCTCGCTCTCCTTAGAGAGCAGAACTATGCACGTAAGTTGATTCACGTGAAGCTAAACACTACGGTCAGACTTCCATGCTTATGATTAAACTTCCAAATATGTTTTCGAGAAGTACATCTGTTGGTCTGATTCTCATAGTTGCTGCAAATTCACAAATCTTGTTCTAATATGTCTTTTCAATTGAGCATTCATATATATTTACATACATATCTATATATACATACACACACATAGATGTATGCAATTAAACATTATTAAATGAGTTCCCCATAGTATTCCTTCTGAGGGTAAGACCATGCAAGCCTTTTTCTGATTTTTTTTGGCTTTAGCTTCAGCTACCAGGCAGTAGCGATGTAACTCTGCACAAAATTCTTAGTAAGTGTAGTAATTCAGTAATTATGACAAGCACAGAACTTCATACTCAAATTAAAGACTTTTTTTTAAAAAGCAAAATTTTACTCAGCGTTTTGTCGGCTTCTTGTTTTTTCCAGATTTTTCTTCTTTCCTTTCTTTAAAGTGAGTAGTTCTGTGTGTTAGTCATCTACAATCATATGATATGTGTGTAACTTCAAAAGCATAATGCAGTACAATAATAAGTAATAATAATCAGAGATGAAGCAAGCAACTGTGGAGCAAAATATCCTTCCCTTATTTTGTCATAAGTCATCAACACTTACCATTAGGAAAAAAAAGAAGTTATATGGGATGATTAAGTTTGAAAGAGAGACCAGAAAATGAAGAAAATGGGAAGAATGTTCCAGAGATGTTTATATGTTATTTGGAAGTGTTGAAGAATGAATTGTTTTGAGAGGACTGAGATCAACAAAGTTTTAAAAAACTTCTAGTCCATTTTAAAACTGCTTTTAAAATATCTGGACTGTATCCCTTTAAAAACCAATGAAGTGTAAGTAAGTAGTAATGCGCTTATTTTATCTGAAGCCCACATTATTCTTTGGATAGCATAATGGAGCTTCTGTGAACTGCAAATTGCTTATAATGCGATAAGAAGCCTTTTGCCTAGTTGGTTATTGCTATAATAACCAAAGTATTCTTTGTATTTATGTCACAATTATGATTTCTGTTATAGAAATCTATTCTATAAAGGAATTATGACAGGCAGAGCAATCACATGAAACAAATGCCAGTTTATCTCACTGATAACTAATTTTTTCCTCTTTGGAAATACGGCGAACACAAATGGAGTTTTATTCTACAGCATTCTAAGACAATCTCCATAATATTTATCTGTAGCCCACTGTGCATATTTATAAACATAGCTCTTTTCAATCTTATTATACAACTAGAATTATAGTTTTATTGTGATTACACACACAATTATTTATATTCATGTCTTTCATCATGAAGAATACTTGAATTTTATGTATTTTTCCTTGGATGATAATAAAGAATATTTCTGTTAATGTTCATAAGTTATACTTGCAATGGGAGTGAATTATATTTGGCAACATAGTGTGAGAGTTCCCAACATCCTCTTACATGGTGGGTGTTTCATGCAAATTAATTTTCTGGAAAAAAAATTTAAACCATTCTGAACCCTTTATAGCGAAAGAAAGCCTTCTGTTGATTTTAATGGGGTGTGAGCAGGGCACTGAATGAATAAGTGAAAAGCCACTGGAGCCTGATCTAACTATTAGGATGGTTGTAATGCATTGAGGTAAGCCAGGGTGAGAGTTTTGGTCTTATATAAAATTTTGTTGTTTCCTCCTCTGCAGGTACACAGCTTTATTTCTTTTATACTCTACTCCTCTCAGGAAACTGAGAATCCAGTTACTGTAAAAACGTGTTATGTAGAAGATTAATTTAAAGAAGTTTCCATAACTTTGTTGATTGGTAGTGATAAAATTTAGTTATAATTTTGAAAGAAAATGCCTTCTTACTGCTACACATATTAAAACTGAATCCAGCTTGAACCAATTTTTAAAGCTTGAGCACTCCAGCTTGAAGCATTTTCTCTCACCCTCTGTTTCATTTTGTTAGATGATTTAGAGTTCAGTTAATACTAAAGTTACACGGAAGAACTTATTCTTGCTGCATCTGTGTTCAGTAAATATCCTAATGAGAAATTTCAGAAGTTACAAAAAGGAAGAGACTGTTAGAGGTCACCTACTCTTATCCACTCTCTGCCTACATGCCTAGATCTTCCCTAATTACAGAGTTTATAGTTGATGGGGATGTTACAAGCCTATTACTCCTCAGGAGAAGAAAACGATGCTACCTCATGGCTGAGGGACCGCAATCACTTTGTCTCTTCTGAACACAGTTTGTGTCTCAGAGGGAGTAGGAATAGGTGGAGGACCAGACATTCATGTGAAACAAACCTGGACCAAAGTGGCCTTTCACAAGTTTGACCGTATTTCAGTCTTCCTGTTTGTACATTCTCTGACAGCACAAATTACAAATTACTGATGTACCCAGCCAGGTCTTTTCTGAAAGGCAGCATCACCAAAGGAAGTTACAGACAGAAAGATAGTTTAAGCATCTCCTGGCTAAATGCAAGGGGAACATACCTAGCTGGTGAGTTGTCGGTGTCTGTCTTTGATAATTGCCCTTTCTAGTCAGGCCAAATAGGTAATTCCTAGCTAACAGTCATGAAAAGAAAAAGAAGTGTATGGTCAAGGAAGAGATTTTTTTAAATGACTATTTCTCTCTGCTTCTCCAACCCTTTCATTTGGGATTTGTTCGTTTAGTTATGCTATGTGTGTCATTCTCTGCAGATAGTATGTGATAAGTGGTTGTACTGGTTTTATCGAGGATTGATGTTCTTTCTTTTGTCTTTCTGTTTTCTTCGGTTTTTTCCTGTCTTTTCACCCTCCCAGGGGGAAATATATGTAGAGCTGATGAATTTTTGTGCAATAATTCCCTCTGCAAACTGCATTTTTGGGTTTGTGATGGCGAGAATGACTGTGGGGATAACTCTGATGAAGTTGCTGAGATGTGTGGTATGACATTACATTTTTCAATGCTTTTCATGTAGTAAAGCAAGAAATGACGTAACATACATAAATATATAAGGACATATGTGTCTAAGTTTTCTTTATTTTGCTTTTAGAAGATTAGCTTGAAATGTGGGATATAGTTTTCTCTTGTTATTGCTACTCACGTAGCAATTTCAGATAAGATACTTGTGAGAAATTAATCTTTTTGTAGGAAATGCACAGATGGGAAAAAGTAACTTCTACATTGAAATATTGATTATCATTAAATTTCCTACTTCCTTTGTTTTATTTCTGTCATATTTACTGATTCTTAAAAAGAAGCATAATTACCCTTATCACACAAAATAATTTCATTCCCTAAATGAAGAACTTACACTGTAAACGTTGTTGACGTGTTATTCCATTACGTATCAGAAGTTAAAATCAAGTACCATTCATATGTCAAGTACAACTGTATTCCCATGCCTGTTATTGCTTTGATAAGGAAGCATTAAAGAAAGTTCAAGAATTCTAGCTGGGTAATAGCTGATTCTTTTTTTTAATATACAGTAAAGTTTCCATGCCCTCCAACAAGGCCGTACAGATGTAGAAACAACAGGGTTTGTCTGCGACCTGAGCAGATTTGCAATGAGGTTGATGACTGTGGTGATAACTCGGATGAAGATCACTGTGGTAGGTGATATTACCTTTCAAGGCATTCAGATCAAAGAAAACAACTTGAAGGCAAACTTTGTTACAGAGATCTGCTTGTCCTTCAGTAAAGCTTAACTGGAGGTTAGTAGATCAGAATTTGAAATTGAAAGAAATTAAGCTTGAAATAATTTCTAGTTGCTTAATGCTTCATGGTCATTCCCATTTGTATGTGTCTAAAATAATCTAAGAATCTTAAATACTAATTTATTTTTCTCTTATTAATTTGTAATTATATAGATAAAATCACATATAAAGCAAGACCATGTAAAAAAGATGAGTTTGCTTGTAATGATAAGAAATGTATTCCAATGGAGCTACAGTGCGATTGGTTTGATGACTGTGGAGATGGTTCAGATGAGCAAGACTGCAAAATAAGTGAGTTTGGCTGACAAGATATGTTTTTGTGATTGTAGCAGAAAAGAAATAATTAACTGAGGCTTTAATCCATGCAAAACCTACTCAACAACACAGAAGTTAATTAAACCTAAAGTTAATTTTTTAATTAAATAAAGAGTTAATTCTGTTTGACATACCACATGAGGAAGGCAAATTTTATGGCAGTTCAGGTTGTAGTAGTTTTTAGAATAGTTCTTGAGCTTTTTAAGTAGTTCAGCTATAAGTTGATTGCATTTTATTTCATATTTGCAACAAGACAAATTTTAGTATTAAATTCTTGATGTGAAATGAAGTATCTCAGTTCAATACTGTCAATTTATATGCATATGCAGGAAATACTGTAATGTCATATATTTGTTTAAAATTTACCTGATACCCTTTTAACAGAAAGATAAATTTGTTTTATGTTGTTATTTTAGATCTCTTTTTTAACAGTTTAAACAAGTGGTTTTTTAGACATTTTGTTTATGTTTAGGTGTCGCTGAATATACATGTGAAGATAATGTGAATCCTTGTGGAGATGATGCATACTGTAATCAAACAAAAACATCCCTACTGTGTCAGTGTAAACCTGGATTTCAGAGAAACGAGAGGAATAGACAATGCGAAGGTACAGAACTTTTCCATCATCCCTTGCTGTAAAGTATTAAAAGTCAACTGCGTAGTCAATTTTCTATGCTGGAGAAGGAGATACATATCACATATTTTTTTCCACAGACTAAAAACTGTTTCATAGCTATGGGATTAAGAAATCAGGAAAAGAAACTGAAAGGATTTACAAGATATAGATTTATGCATTCTACCTGGAGAGGTTATTAAAGATTAACATTGGTTATGAATGTCGAAAGGTTCAGGTCAGAGCATTAAATGATTTTAAAATTTGAGGGGTAAATTGGGTGATTTAAGGTCTAGTAGATTATTTAACTGAGCAATTGGGATTGGTGTTTCAGTCGGTATATACGAATATTTTGAGATGCTTAAAATAATGAAGATGCATAAAACTGAAAATTGAAATGAAAATAAACAGATTGAAAGTAAAATACTTTAGAAAATGTAGCCTTAATATATATGATGCCACACTGGTCAGAAAAAAAGACGTAGTTTTTATAATGAAAGAGTTGATCAAAAAGATAAGATAAATCTACCTTCCCAAAGAATGGGATGCGAATTCATTTTCTTACTGGTGAGTAGTAACTTAGAAGTGGAGATCACCTCAGTGGAACTATCAAAGTGAATAGATACTTGCATACAAAAACTTCATTGTTTGGCTCTTAAAAAAAAGGTATACACAGGAGGTTTTCCAGTAAGGGATGATCATGTAGTTTTGACTGTAACAGAGATAAGTATGTTGGCAATAACTGTACAGACTTTTTCATTCTCAAAGTTGATTTCAAGCTCTAATGATTATAGATTCATATAATCTTCATATAAGAAGGATGCAGAAATAATATAAAATATCTTTCTGAGATATGTTGATTGCAGCAGAAATAACATTAGTGATAATTGCAGGAGGCTTCCTTTTACTGTTGCAGGTTATACCAATGCTTACGAGTTTCTTTCGTTCATCTGCATTGTTCCCTGATGTTCTGAATGTGTTAAATGATAATGTGTTAAAACTATAGGTATATAAATTACAGTTCTTTTCCTCATAGATATCAATGAGTGTATGGTATTTGGTGCCTGCTCCCAACACTGCAGTAATATTAAGGGGTCATACAAATGTGCATGCGAGAAAAATTATAAGGAGAGGAATAACAGTTGCATAGCAAAAGGTAAGGCTATACAAATCAAAATAGATTGACAGTACTAAATCATTTGTTATGTACATGGTTGGTAACACTAATGTGTTGCATATACAATTTATTTTTAGATAAATATTTCTTGAATAGTGCACAGAAATAATTCTCAAAACCACTCAGATATACCTTTCATTTTGGTAAGCAGTAAATTCTTAATCACTTCCACATAAATGAACATACTTAATATGAAAGTCCATTTCCAACTCCAGCTTTCTCTATTTACAAAAAGATACACACAAATAAGAAAAACAGATTATATATTAGCAAGCATGTAAACATTTTGGTAAAGCTTTAGAACCTTGAGAGAAGAATCAACTGTTGCGTAGAAACATGTTTTAGAACTTTAGGAAAAAATTAAGTAGTATTTGGAGTTAACATGTTTTGCTTGTCTTGTTGATAAATCTTATATAAGTCATTTAAGTGGAGTTTTTCTAAGTATAGTCACCTAAGAATATACTCCACATATAAATCAGCGACCTAGACCACGGTCCAGTGAAGGTAAAGAAATATGCATACATAGATGTTATTTCTGTCTTTCATAAGGCAGAGGTATTGCACAAAATGGAGGTAATAGTTAAGTCTGGGTGTTATGTAACATTTAAATCATTTTAGAATTAAACAAGCAATAATCCAGCTGCCTGAGTAAAGTTAACATAATCCTTATGGATCTGTATCTGAATAAGTGAAAGTATGATCCTAGAACCTCACCTGCAATTTAGTGAGATTTTGGTGTGAATTTGACTTAGACCTTCACTTGGAGTCTTCGGTGCAAAATGAATGCTGAAGTTATAAGGGGTGGCTCCTTATACATCTCTGTGCGTATCTGGTGCACAACTATGAGCGTTCCTGATCCGAACCTTATGGCCAGTAAGCACGTGTTGTGGACATACATCCTAGAACCATAACAGATTATATCATGCTAATTCCAGTTCTTCCTTCTTTGTAGCACGCCAGTCAGTAATGTAGATACACCAGTGCTGGGTAGCTAGATGGTGATAGTCAGGTATCTTACATGCTTTGTTCACATTTTCTTGAAGCAAACTTATGGGAAGAACACATTAATGAGTCATTAGTAATATCCTCTATACGTAACGTGGACTCTATCAGGATTTAGCATTGTTACCTATTACTGAAGAAGCACTCAGATTACGACATAGGAACAAACAAAGTTACTAATTGTGGATAGCGGCTTGTTATTATAGAAACACAGACACAATTCTGAGGGCTTATAATTTAAAAATCTGGGAATCGTTATCCTACAGCTGAATTTTTCACAAGCTTCATTTCAATTGTAATGCAGTTAGTGGTTCCCTCTTTCCCTCATTGATACTTGCTTTAATGGAATTCCTCTTCTTGTATTTAGCAGGAGGGAACAAATGATTTTTGGTATTTCATACTCATAAGAAGGAAATGTATTGGACAGATATTATTATAAGTTGATTCTCTATGGATAAATGTGATATAAATTGGAAATCTAAAAAATTGCAAGTGCATTCTAATGTATCCAGCAGATTTGAAACTTTCTCAAAACTTAATGAATAGATACCAGAGAGCATTTTCTTATGAATAACGTATTTTACAACATCTGAATCAAGATAGTAACTAGGTATGGATAAATACCAGACATTCACAGGTATCCATAAATGTTAACTATCTGAAGGAGATGTAAGGTACAACTGCATATGTTCTGTAGCAGCTTTAGTCCAGTTTGCTCATGTTATAGTCAATTTCAAAACTTCACTGCCTTCACTAAAGATAGGATCATTCCACTTCTAATTTCCAATTAAGCAATTCAAAATAATGCTTGCTGACAAGTTTGTGTTCCTTTAATATATACATTTAGGACCCATACACATTTGGATTTAGGCACAATGTGCATATAAAAATACGTAGCAATTCATATGGGCTTAATGCGTAATATCCCCTGTTTGTGTATACTGCTTAAAGTGTTCAAATTCTTATATTACATATGCCTTAAAATATAGTCTTAGGTGTCACAATGTGAGCTTGGTTATCAGGGTATGAAGAGTTGCATTTATTGCCTAGAGTGTTTTTGCAGTCTTCAACAATCAGAAAATAATTTTAACATAAGAAATTATATCAGATAAACACCAAAAAGCTACTTGAGTGAAAAACACTGATTTTGCATTAGTTGACATTTACCTTATTTTTGTTTCATTATAATAACCCCTAGGCTCTGAAGATCAAGTTCTCTATGTTGCTAATGACACTGACATCCTGGGTTTTGCATATCCATTCAACTACAGTGATGTTCATCAGCAAATATCACATATTGAACATAATTCAAGGATAACTGGAATGGATGCATATTTTCAAGGGGATATGATTGTTTGGAGTACTCAGTTCAACCCAGGAGGGATTTTCTACAGAAAACTTCATGACAGAGAGAGAAGGCAAAGTAACAGTGGCTTGATAGTAAGTGATCAAAATCAAAGATTACATGATACAAATTTTTTTCGATATACTTTTCTATTCTGATTGTCTATAATGTGCTGATTTAGTAAATTTAAACTTCTGTCTGATAATGATTTTATTCAAATGGCATGTATGTCTACTAATGCCTTTCCATTCAAGACTCTGAGAGACTTGATCAAGTCTCTGAGAGACGAAAACGATAGTATTTAAAAAAGTTTTCTACAGAGAAGTAACCAGTAGGTTAGAGGTCTGGAAAGACTGTATACCATGAAGATTTTTTATTTTTAGAGAGAAGAGAGGATATAATAGACATATATAAGCAACACATGGTTTAAAGAAAGGCATGAACTTCAAATACTTGGAAAACAGAAAATGTAGATAGGCCAAAGACAGGCCTGGTTTCCATAATGACCAGGTAAACAATAATATTAGCAAGGCTACGGCAAATATTTAAAAATTAGAACAATTAAGTATTTATTCCTTTATACGTTGAACTGCATAGTATCTTCTTTTGAATAAGCATAAATGTAATTTTGCACTTTACAACAGAAATGTAGATTTTTAGAACCTAGGGTAATTTCAAGTGGTCTTTACTTGAAAAAAAAAAAAGCAGATTGATACTCATTTTGCCTAATATGTTTCTACAAAATTCTTAAGGAAGCATTAGTGCCAAACTGAAAATAACAATGTGATCTTTACATTGGTGTTTCTATAATGCTGTAAATTTTGATTTTTTTTTTTTTTTTTTTTTACTTTTTATTAAATGTGATGACCAAGGACAGTTTTTAGTTTTTTCTTGGCCAGTAATAAACCAGGTTAGAAATAACATCTGTCTGGCTCTTTCCTTAAACTTAGGAGAGGTGACAGGGGCGACCTTACATCGCATGAATGCTTTTATATACCCAGTAGAATAAACAGCCATAGCAACAGTAGACTAATCTTTCATCTATCATTCAACTCTTACACATCTGAAACCACTTCTAAGTAGCTTTCATCCAAGGATACTTCTTTTGCAAACAAATGACATTCCTGTCCTTAGATGTCAGCAGGGCAAAAAGCCTGGGAATGTAGCTACCAACGGACATGAAGATACCTTGTGTCTGTGATGGCATATATATGGGAAGAGTGGTTAAAAACCAACCCCTCCATCTGCCCAGCAGAAGAGGGTCTAGATTTTGTTGGCAGAAAGTGTATGTAAAGTAGATCTAAGTAGAAAATTATCCCGAGCGTTTCTAGCAGGTCATGTATGTCACTTGAGTTTTGGGGAAGGATACTTCGAGAACCTAAATATGTATTCAAGATGTGGAATAATTCTACTGTGGCATTTTTCTCATTTAAATGTGGCAGATACCTGTGCCTAAGAAATCCTGATAGACCCATCTCTGAATCGAGATCACTAGAAAATAACGAACTTGTAAAGTCTTGTGAAATTAAAGTGTTGGGGTTTTTGGTTGTTATTTATTTATTTTATTTCTTTTTGGTTAATATGCAGATGCCTTCTGCAAGGATAAGTGTAGTCTGCTGATCTGCATCCTCTCTAATGGATCTACACTTTCTTACAGGTCCATAAACCTGAACATAAGCTTCCTTGAGACTTCTTCATAGTCCAGGGGCTGAAATTTTCATAGCTGATTTGACATTGTCTCCCTGTTTAAACTAACAAAGATAAAATGTTCTGAGAATTACTATTATGTTTCTGAAGTACTGAAATACTTTTTGCTTTTCATATCTCTGTTTCACCGTTATGCCAGAATACTTTCTAGTCACTTCCTCTTAATTCAAAATTATTGAAAAAATTATGTTTTTCTTTATACACCGTTTTCCCCTAACTCTTCAGTGCAGGTAGGTACTCATGAAGATGCTCGGTCCAAGCCATACAAAGCTTTTTTTACAAATCTGTATGTAGAAAATGCACACACTGTATCTGAATATATCTTGGACACATTTCATTTATATTTGTGAAGCATTTACTACTCATTGTGCTGAACTGTTCAGAATATTTTCCCAGCATTATCTCATTAATACTCAAATATTATTGCCTTATATATAACTGATCAGTAGGTTAATTGGTTGTATAGTGTTGCTTTAGTATTGTCACTTGAATTTGGTTTTGAAAAGCTTGAGAATTCCTTAATTTTAACCCAAGTTTTTTAATGGATAAGTTTTCAAAGGTTACATTATAACTTTTGTATCTAGACTTTGATATGTAAATCAGGACAGTAAACTTGAACAAAGTCACCTGCATTTTCAGGTAATTACATTAATGCAAAAATCCATCTCAACTGAAATTGCTCCATGGAATTAGCATATCAAGAGCCTTCCTCAGAGAATAGCTTTAAGTATCTCTTGTATTTTTCTGTGAGAAGGGATTTAAACTTGGTACAAATTGAAGCATTAAAGGAAATAGTAAATATCAACTCTTCAGAGGTTATTGACAGATGCAGAGGAGGATTGCATTCCAGTTGAGTTAAGACGGTATAAGTGAATTGGTGATAACTGGTGCAGCTGTTTACTGGCATAATCCTTGGAGAGAGATGTATAAGTTATCTGAGGTGAATATTCAACACAGAGTGACTTGCCACTTAAACTCAAGTACTGTTTTTCATAGAAGAGGACACAGAGCTGAACCATATAATAGGAAGAAAAACATAGGTTTTGTAATGTGTCTGGTCAGTGTGTTAGAAGCTTGCTCCAGCCCCACTGTTCTGAGAGCGTAACAAGGACCCTTAACCACTCTTGTGATATATCCACGTATATACTCCCAACGTTTATCCTAGGGCCCAGTGAAATTCAGTGCATCACTCTGAATGAAAACAATTTCTAGACTGTTTTCTCTAAATAGCATTAATTTATGGTTTTACTTTAAAGCTATAGTTCTGTATGGATGAAGTTTATGTACTTAGGAGACTCTCTCTTTCTGGAATCAGCTGATTGGGTTTTTTTAATGATCCTACTTATGTAATACAAGTGGTGGCTTTGTGAACCATTGCACTTACTGGGCTGCTCATCTGTCGAGGAAAATTTTCTGTTTCGGCGAGTAAAAGTCTAAAAGTTTTCTAGTATTATTGTTTCTCATTTATTTTTACTGTTCTAATAATATATCATTAGATAATGTATTATTTTTAATGAAGATATTTTAAGCAACAATAAATCATTAGTTTACTTTATTCCACAGCAATGCCACACCAAAAACATCTGTAAAGTATATGGAGAAAATATTGCTTCACATGTGCTTATGATATGAATTGGATTTGTAATTTAGTCTTCCTGTGTTAAAATGCTAAGCATTGCAAGGTGATGGGTTCCTGCTGCATGTGTAACATATTTTCTCCAGTCAAACTCAACTTTAGGGGTTGAAAATTTTTCTGTAATCTACCATTATATCAAAATAGTTTCCAAATCCAAGCTGTTACTGCAGCTTCTTTTTTTTTTTCCTATGTTTTTCTTTTTCTTTTTTTTTTCTTTTAATTCTTTACCTTTATAACAGGTTTTATGATAGGCAGCAGTTCTGATCAAAAGTCGTCAAGCTGACGTGGTCCGTAGTTGTGCAGAGACTACCATGCTATAAAAGGCGATCAGGCTTCAAACTCCAATTTTTCTAATAAGTTGTGGTACGTTACATTTGGCATCAAAGTGGGCTAAAATAACTGTAGAAAATATTAATGTGATTTTGTTCCTGTATTTTCATCCTTATTCTGTATGCAAAATCATTCTTCAACATTAACATAATCCAAATAAGCTATTAGGTAAAAGCTCATTTACAGTAAGTAATTTTCCTGGACAGTATGAGAAGATGCATGAGACATCAGAAATATGAGGTAGCTAGGCTGAAACTTAATGAACACGACTGAGAATTACACGGCCGTAGCATCACCTAGTGTTTTTTATTCTCTTTTTTTAAATCCCTTGCACCAGATGGCTGCTTTCCATTTCTTCTGGTTATCTCCTTGTTCATTCAATCTTTAATATGCTCCCCAGCATTACTGGAATTTCACTTCTCCTGTATAGTTAAGAAGAATGAGAAAGGGTCAGTGTTAGTAAGCAACCCAACCTTGTTCCAGAATCTTTTTAGGACATTCCATTGTCTCATCTGCTTCTACTACCAGCTTTTTGGGAACCATCTCTTGCTCCCATCATGCGCTTACCAGGTTCCAAAAAAAAAGCAGTCTTATTGTAAACAGGGGTTCTTGAACAGTCCAAAGAAAGGCAAGGGACTGTGCTGTCCATGATAGCTGCTCTCCTTTTAAAAGAATATTTGGTTCCAGCCTTGTAGGCCAGTGCCATTAACTCTTGCAGTCTCCAGAGTAGTAACTAGAGATCTCCAGGTATGAGAGGCTTTTTGACACAGGTGCCTGAATATTACCCGGAATTAAAAGGAGTTTGGATTAAAAATGCAATGACGCTTATCTGCAAATACCCACATTTTTGCGTATCTTGTCCTTTACATGAATGTTGCTTGGACAATGTAACAAAGAAGAAAAGAGGTTGTTGCATGCAAATGCTACATTTCTTGGAAAAAAAAAAGTTTATTTTTGTGGTATTTCTGAAAGCATATGCTGCCAGTATCTTCATTTCATAACAAAGAATTATGATACATTATTTTGTTTAACTTTAAAAAATTACTGTGACCCTGTTTTTAAGAAATACTATTTTGTAAATGCAGTGATTGATTTTGCCGCTTTAATGCTGATCTAAATAGAAAGTCAGGGTTCTGTATATCTTTAGAACATGCATTCTATGACACTTTTGCAGAATTAAAGGTTTATGAACAATGAACTATCTAAATTCACTCTTGCAGTCCTATTATTTCACCTAGAGAATGAAATGACCTTTATTTTATGATGAAAATAGTCTACAAATGTCGTGTGGTATTAGGAAGCTCTGACACCTGAGGAAAACAAGTTATTTTAGGATTTTCTTTCCTGATTTTTAGTTACATAGCTTAGTAGCATTCCGTTACTGCATTTGTCAAGGAATAGACATTTTTTGTTCATAATTTAACTTGTTGTCATAAGTAAACAGGCAAACAATATATTTAGCTCATGCGGGTCTTGAATTTTTTATGATATGCTGCATTCATGTTAGAAATAGCTGGGTAGTCCTATTTTACAGATTTTACTCCTCTCTGCAGGAATTCTAGTAAACTTTAGAGAAACATGTATATATTTCCTTTTTGCAATATGAACTTCTATCCTTAGGACCACTTTTTAGGATCTAGGCCTTAATGATAACTGAAATCATGACAGAGATACTACAGCTTATATTTTTAAAACTATAATCAGTCAAACCTCTTAAATGTGAAGCTGAATATTGCACTAAGTCTAGTTTTAATCGGTGGTGGAACACAGGAACAGTTAACAGCAATGGAAGAGAAACATTTAAAAACTTTCCTTATAATTGCATACTAGTATTGGTCAGAATATAGAGGTAAGTTTATGCAGTCTTCTAAATGCAGTGATCTTATTTATCCTGGCAGACTGCTGAGCAGCCATACCTCAGGATGGTCTCAAGCACCATTTTCACTGAGGGCTTTGGGGTGGGACATCATACCATAGTTCTGCATGGAGTATAATAGCTGTATAATCTTAATTCTTCCTTTTCCTTTCCTTTTGAATTACAGCATGTAACATTTATTTGCTTCAGTATCAATCTGTCGCGAATGAGTGGTTTAGAGGCCGTTTAAAGAATCACCGTCAAAGAAATTAGCAGAAAGTGATTTTAACAGAGATTTATAAAGGTGCGACCTAATAGGATTCGATGGCAAAGTTCACTCTATTACTTATTACACGGGTGAAATATATAAAGAAAATCGTCTAAGGGTTTATATTTTAGGAACAGTCTAGGTTTCATTCACAATTTAGCAACACTTAATTATCAACTAATCATTAACAAACTTTAGTAACACTTAATCATCAACTATTCACTATTTGCAAAGTAGGTTAGTAAGTCTACTACAATCACAACTTAATTACAGATTATGCTTACTATTAGTGCACACACAGAGAAATATATATATATTATGTACAGAAGGTATACCTGTTAAAAATTCCCCTCGATTTCAGTGAAGAAATACTCACGTCGAATGTCTAGGCATTCCCTCTCAACAGGCGAACGGTTGAGCTTCGAAAGGGACTCACCCAGGACCCAGCGGTCCTCCGAATATCGTAGGCCTGAAAGATCGCAAGCTCTGAGAGGCTCCCACTCAGAGGGAGATGCTGGGTGCAGCTGCTGCGGTCCAGGAGAGCTCCAAGGGCCTCACTTAGGACCACCGTTTATAGGCTCACAAGATGGTTGGCTTTTAGTCATCTGTAAATTTCCACTCTGGCCACAGTCCCAGGTGGTAATTACTAAAGAATTCTCAAGGTTTCGGTGTTGTTCTGCTGGACACCTGGGCCAGGCAGTAGGAGTATGTTCCCAGCCTCAGCTATGCAGAGCCTCTGATACAGTCAAGGAGCGCTCAGCTGCCAGACTCAATACACCAAGGCCGAGGTTTCGTGGACATTTCTGAGATCAACAAGCGGCCCAGATCAACAAATGGCCCAGGGAAGAAGGGGGGTATGAATGCACCACCACACAATCGTTCAAGTAGTTCATGCCTAAGTGCCTTTTTCTTAATGTAGGTAGCCTTAGACTTGAGAAAGCAGTTTTGAACCATTGACTTGTTGTTCTGCATTGAGTAGAACTGTCAGCAGACCACTTAGTGCTTATTTCCTACAGGTGGAATTTGTCTTTCCAGTGCAGAGTTTTTAATATTTCACCATATTAAAGGTAAAAGTTACTTAACTGTAAAAAGTTACATAAATCTGTGCTATGCAGCTGCTGTGAAAGATCATTTCTCTAAATCTGACTTTAACATCTGTTCCTTTTAGTGTCCAGAATTCAAAAGACCTAGGGGCATTGCTGTTGACTGGGTTGCTGGAAATATTTACTGGACTGATCATTCCAGAATGCATTGGTTCAGCTACTATACAACTCATTGGACTAGCCTGAGATACTCCATCAATGTAGGTCAATTGAACGGACCTAACTGTACAAGACTCCTTACAAGCATGGCAGGAGAACCATATGCAATTGCTGTAAATCCTAAAAAGGGGTATGTATATTTCAACATTACTCTGTTTTGGTAATTCAAATAAAAATGCAAAGTAGAATAAGAGAAATAAAATGATGTCTACAAATGTCTTCCAATGTTTTCCAAGTCATTTACTTAACTTTCCTGCTCAATTTACCTGTATGTAAATCGGGATCAATTATCTTCCATCTTTCAGGTAAGTTGAAAGGCTCATCATAATATAATATCAGTGAAGTTTTTTGAGGTTCTATATAGGCATCCAGCTTATTTTTTATGTTTAATACTTTTAGGATGATGTACTGGACAGTTATTGGTGATCGCTCTCACATAGAGGAATCATCTATGGATGGTACTCTGAGAAGGATATTGGTTCAAAAGAATTTACAAAGACCTACAGGTATACAGTTTATCCATTTTTCCTAATCACATGGCACTTGCTAACTCGGTGTAGATTTGTTGGCTGAATTCCAGTTTCTCAGTTTGCAAAAAAAAACCCCAAACCTTTTTAAAATATGTATTCTGGTTATTCATATGCAGTTACTAATCAAATTCTTAGTTCTGTTTTCAAATTATACATCTTAATATGACTTAAACTTCTGTAACAAGTCTTAACATGGTGATTTTACAAAACAGTACCAAAAGACTATATATAATCAGTTAAAATATGATTTGTTCAATGACACTGAACAAGCAAAATCAATTAAGGGAACACCAGTTAGTGGTGAGACACATTTTTTAAGAATGCATATGAAATCGCATAGCCTATTCTAGTTACTTTCCTGAATATGCTGCAAAATAGTATAAAATAAGGTTTAGGTATTCAAAGAAGCAACAACTTAATTATCTCAGTATTTTACAGAACTATTGTGAAGCTTGATGGCACATGTTGAGATCATGTGAATTATCATTAAGACTCCATTGGCAGGATGAAAGTAATTGTTATGACGAAGGAAATGATAAATCCAGAATGAAATGTCTCTCTCTTAAATAGCAGCATTCTGTCTTGAAACCACAAATAATTTGTTCATGACCCATTTTCTCATGCAATATTTGATGTTTCTCCAGGCTTACAATGATAATTTGTTATTATTGCATTGCAAATTAGGGGTTGTCCAACTTTGGTACGCATACCTATTGAAACATAGGCTTCTTTCAGGAGGATGCTATCTGAATATCTAAGAGTCTCAGAAGCTGCCGCTATCACAGCCACAAGAAATAATATTTTAACAGACTATTAAGTCCCATGCTAGGGTGGGCTTATGGTGTTGCATATGCAAATTACACTCATCCCTTAAAGGAAACACTCTTTCTTTATTGACATGATTAGATTGAAATATAGCAACTTAAGAAATTACATATGTGATAAGGAAAGCTTTGAGGAGAGGAAGCTTATGCTCCTTAGGTAAGTAAGAAGCACAATAGTAATAATAATAAAAAATACATAGTAAATTTAGTAAGAAGCTTCTGATTATTCAGACTGAAAGGCAACAGAATTTTATGTTTATCAGAGTTGTTACATATTCTTTGCTGAACTTATTATATAAAAAGTTGTGAACATATCAAATATACAAATCATTAGATTTAGTTCTAATTGCTGGAACTGTGCTTTTTTGTCTCTTATTATCAGTCTGGTTGACTGCCAAGGTTGTGTCCTACGGAACCAGTCACCACTTCCTTGGTCATTAAAGGGTATTTAAACACACACCCCCCCTTTTTTTTTTTTTTTGGTTATCAGTATTGGATTAGTGAATTTATTGAATTTTGTAGGTAGTAATAGTATCAAACTTATCTGAAAATGCGAGTATTTAGTTCTACCCTGACCGGAAGCGGAACTGCAAGAGCTTTTCTTCATTAAATTTTCCTTAATATATTTTATATAGAAAAGTTTCATATAAACATTTAACCAGACCTCTGTCTCCTTACAAGAATGAATAAAATGAAAATTAAGAAAATTAGCAGAGTTTGCAGGGAAGGAATTTCACGAATGCCTTGCCACAGTATTGTATTTTCCTGTACCTACTGCCTGAAAACATTTTTGTGGCATCCTTCTGTGCTTTTCCTCCTTTACTTCATGGTAGAAAGTAGACATTTATGAAGTCTTAATTTTTTGTCAGATATTTCACATAAATCCATGTCTTTGTAGAGGGAATGCAAAGGAAGAGTCCAAGCCTTTAATATTTCCTCCCAAATGAGACTTTACTACTATTGTTTAGACGAAGTTTAAGATTTTACTAAACATCTGTGTTCCACTGCTCTTAAATGTATTACTAAATATGCCTTTCCTATTTCAAGTAAGAGAGAGTGAGAGTTTGAGCATTTGGGCTTGACTTCACAGGATTTACATAAAAATTACTATCACAGGAGTGCTATTTGTATAAAACAAAAATAAGTACTTTTTTACATTATGTTATCTCCAATACTGTGAAAGATACATTGAGAATATTACTAATTTATTATTTGATATTTAAATATTCTTATTAAAATGCAAAGAATAATTTAAAGCTGGAGCATGGGGACTGCTTCTAAAATATTCCCCCTTACAGGTACCATGTATCACACAGAGTTGACACATTGTGATTATCTTTTACCAGAAATTATTCTCTTTAGCTGTATGCCTAAATACCAGTGTTTCTTTTAAAGAGGTTTTTTTTTTAATGGAGTTGCAAATGTAAACATATTTCATTGGTCTATGCGTCCGACTTCCTCCACTTCCTCTCATTTATCTGTAGCTGATTAATTTATGACCTTAAAAGGAGAATTTTTGCTGTTATGTATCATTTCTTTTGATGTATTTTTTCTGACTTACCTACTTACATAAATAGGAAAAAAAAAAAACTTTTTCCCATTCTTATTAAAAATATACTGCAACTTCAAAAGCTCAGAATTAAATTATTCTGTGGTTTAGATATTTTTTCAGGATGAAGCTTTTGACATGACCTAAAATGGCATATTAATCATTTAATCATCCTCTATGAAACATGAACCGCTTGATTTAACTATTTAGTTATTGCCTAGCGGCTGGGTAGTTATCTTTTATTCTCATTGGTGCTCTCAGTAACTCACTCTTGTGCTTTCTTTTCATATATATGCAAATATATACATCTGTCAATATTGCTGTTTAAGTCTTGCAGCACTAATGTAATTAAAATAATCTGATTTTTAATTCTGTAATAATTACTGCATTTGAAGTATTGATGATAAAAAAGGGAACACAATTACATACTTGTGGAAACAGGATAGATTGGGAAGACTCTGCAATCTGAATGCCTTGTTTTTAACACGTGGTCACACTGGTGCTACTGCTTAGAAATCTATTGACATAATAGATTTTTTTTGTTGGTAGAGCAAATTACAGGATTAGAGTCTATATTTAATTCCCCCCCCGGTATATATCCCTATCTGCTGAAGATAATGGGTTTTAAAAGGTACTGACCTTGGAAGAGTAGGTTAAAGAAAGTAAAAAACCACGGTTGCCTCAAGCGGAAGGTTTAAGTGGAAGGTGTTATATTTTATTCTTCTTGGTTTCCAGTCATGTTTTTTCATTGTCACCATATTTTGTGTTCACAAGAATATGAACGATATAAAAATGTACAGTTACATAAAAATATTAATTTTTTTTCAGGTTTTATATACCTATTTGAACTTTATTTTCTTTGTAGGTCTTGTAGTTGATCAGTTCAGTCAGCGTTTGTTCTGGGCTGATTTTGAATTATCTATTATTGGCAGCGTTCTTTTTGATGGTTCCGATTCAGTTGTGTCTGTGAGCACTAAACAAGGTATGGAGAGCTTTTATATAACATGATTTCTATTTTATTTTATTTGGCTGAAGTTTCACTATTCAGAGAAACTATGTAAGCAAAAAGCACATTATTAAGTAATTATTAAGTAATTAAGTGATATTCATTGCTTTTGTTAGATAATAATTCAGATATTATCTAAACAAATAGATATTTTAGATAAGATAATTTTAGCTTTAAGATAATCTGATAAAGTTACTTTAGGGGAACAAAGATTCAGTGATGTGTGCAAATGTCCAAGTTTGTTATCTAATCATTAGCTTAGGTATTATCATGATTAATATTTATGTTTGGCCTCACTTGGACTTACATAGCAACAGCCGCACCTTGACTAGTTAGGAATTAGAGCTGTCTGCACAGGAATTGTATAGTTTATAGAACAGTTGACCTGAATCAGTTCTGGGAAAAATAATGGGTTTGACTTTCAGGTCAGTAAGTAATCACAGAATTCTGCTAACAGAATATGAATAAGGAAAGTTCCTTTCATCAGAAAAGAGATTCTGGTTAAGCAAACTTTGTTTTTGGAGAATTGCATGTTGGCTTTTTAACAATTTGATAATATATAGAATTCTGTAACAATTTATAAAATTTGAGTAGAAAAGAGAGGAAACACATTAAAAAAATTTAAAAATTTGAAAGCAGCCTTTTTAGGAGGATTGCTTAGTGGGCAGTTGGTAGTGGAGTTTCATCAGGATGATATTCCATCTAGTGCTACTGAGTGTTTTAACCAACGATCTGGAATTCACCAGGGGGTTCTGGAAGATACTAGGAAAAATGTCCCATAATCCAAATTGAGCAGGACCAGATTTAAATAATCTTATTCTGGTTTAATAGCATATTATTTCACAACTTGGATCAATGTACATGGAAGCAGTCATCTCAAGAAGGATCACTTTGAGTGTAGGGATCTGACTACAACCTCCTGTAACACTGAACCATACCGTGCAGATGCCTGGCAAGAGATTTTAGAAGACAGTAACTCCTCCTCATAACTTTGCTTGCTCCTCCTTTGGTTATAGTATTTCATGGTGGCTAGGCTGTAATCTATCACAAAATACATATTTAGTGCTTGTGCTCAGTGCTTGTGGTTGGTACGAAGACTGATAGAGTATCCTAGATTGTGTTTTAATGTGTCTCAATAGACATTTGTATTTTAAGAATAAATGTGAGGTCATCCTTCAGAGGAAAAAAAAGACACAACAGTGCTACAGAATAGAAGGCATGTAAGTTGATGACTTTCAAAATATTTTATAGCATGGAAGGGCTATACTACACTGTGCCAAATGCAGCAAATTTGGGATTTATAAAGGGGAAAGTGGAATGTTGAGACTTTGTTGCTTCCATACGTAGCATTTAATACTGAAATACAAGATCACTAAAGCAATGTCACCTTTTGTCTCCTGTTGAAATTTGTAGTAACTATGGAAAAATTAGAGAAATAGGACCAAAGGAAGATTGGGGGAGTTTAGAAATTGCTTTGCCATGAGTCTAAAAACTTCAACCCATTTAATTAAACAAGCATAAAATAATGAATCAGAATTCATAAATATTTTTATTGAAATAAAATATTGAGTACCAAGTATTGATAGAGTGGAAAAACAGTAGGAACAAATAAAGGCTGATAATTGAAACTAAATACAAGTGAAATATAAAACAATTTTTACAGTAAATGGGGATAATAGTAGGAACAAGGTATCACAATGAATGATAGATTCTGTTTCCTTATGGCTTCAAATCACAAAGAGATGCGTCTCTGGCAGAGAAGTTTTAGTCAGTAGCTATTGCCTTGTTACAAGGGTATCCAACTATGTGATCTAATCGGCACTCATAGCTCTTAAAAATGAGAAACAGGTAGAGTCTTAACATTTTATTTTGCATTAATTTACTATGATTATGAATTAAAATAAGTGTAGTATGAAAGCTAGTGTTTCAAATATGTTAAGAAGGAGCTGAAGATATGTTTTGTCAGAATAGTTTCTTTTATGTACAGCAAAATAATCTGTTTCTTCCTTGTCACATACTTGTAGTTAAAGTGTTGTACCAAGTGTGTTCTAATTAGCTAGTTGTTACTGTAGGGTTTCCCTACTTTTCAATAATCAACCAGTTTCTGAGGCTGAGTTGTGTGGAAAGCTAATACAAAGCTTGAGATTTTAGTTGCTTGTAGTATGGGAAGAGTTTCTTTCAGGAAGATTGCTTTTTTAAAGGCCATCTTTGTGGGTACAAAACAAGCTGTCTGAAAATGTCTCTAGGTGGTAATTGCAATAATGCAATTACAGTTATTATTAAAATAAAGTTATTATTTGAATATGAATATGTATTTGTATTTATTAATTCATTTTTATTTAAGGTTTACTGCATCCACATAGAATTGACGTTTTTGAGGATTACATATATGGAGCAGGTCCTAAAAATGGTGCATTTAGAGTACACAAATTTGGCAGGAGCCTTGTAGAATATCTAAGTGTGGATGTTGATAAAGCAAAAAGTGCCTTGATTTTTCACCGCTACAAACAAATGGACTGTGAGTAAGCATAATTACTTTAAACTCAATATTGAGCAAGTTCACCTCAAGGGAGGTGGGGGATGTAACCAAGTTGTATAAATATAAAACAGAGCCTGATTATACAAACTGAAAATAGATTTAGTCATATTTGTTTATATAAGTTTGATTTAGATTTTTTGATGCATTTTCTCTCATCTGAAAGGACATTGGACAAATGCTTGCCTTGTGTACCTGCACTGTAAATGAGGTATAAAAAAAATTAGAAGAGAGCTGAATACAAATACCTCTAGCCACAACCAGATGAGGTTTTTTACTGCATATTACCAGTACACTTTACTGGAATAAATTCTATCCTGGCGTGAGTCTTGCACTGCCATTTGAATGAGTGTGTTCACTGACTTCAGGCTGTTAATATCCTGGAAAGTGGAAGTGTATCAGAATTTTTATATCTGATTATTTATTTTTTTCTAGTTCTAGAACACAGTGTAATTTTTAAAAAAATAAATATTTTTAATATTTTGTCTTTTTAAACAGTGCCTAATCCATGCTTGGACCTGACATGTGAATTCATTTGCTTACTCAACCCTTCTGGTGCAACATGTGCTTGTCCAGAAGGAAAATCATTGGTGAATGGAACATGCGTTGACCAGAGCCTCTTAGGTAGGTATTGAAAACTGCATGAGAACCAGAAAGTAAGCAACCAGTCAGTTTTTGTCCTTGCAAAAGGCTAGGCTGTCTGAGCGTCAAGAGTTCTGTGTTGTTGTTCAATATACATGTTACTTATCTGAAATGGAAACGAAATATGAAGAAGCAAAATCCCTGATTCAAAAAAACTGTTTATATTCATCAGAATGAAAAATAAGCTTTCAGCTGAATTGATACAAGATGATATCTAAAAGTGAATGTGTATATGTATTGACCAAAAGAAGTTTGAAAATCTCTGAAGCGTTTTTGGATTCCAAATTTTAAACATTAGCCATTCAGGAGAAAAAAATAACCTTAAAGACCGTCAAGAAACACCTCTGCTTGACTGCAATCAAAAGGCATTAAGAGCAACATAGCAAATAATAATGACTTTGAAGTAACAGGCAAAAAAGAACAAAACTGATGAAATATTTTTATCTAAAATTATATCTTTCAGTAACATCTATAATGACTAATATCAAGACAGGAAACCAGACTTCATGTTAAAAGAGCTCCTGAGTTCTTGCTATATTTTGGGGGGGGGGGGGAAGAAAAAATCATCTTTTCCACAGAAGAATCTTATTAAGTACTCTAAAACTATTCCCACTCTAATTGAGGCCAAACCTAAGGTGGTCAGACTGCTGGAAGGAATTCTTAGCCAGCTTGAATTTTAAAAGGTTCTAGAAATCATAGAATAGGATTTCTTATGTGTATGAGAAGTCAGAATCTATTAGGATGTGTTTAATTCCAGGCTCAGAAGTGTAAGCGATACGTATTTTGGTGAGATGATCATTAGTTAAAATGTTCAATTTAGCAATTAAATTAATTTACCTGAAATGTCATCATTCTGCGGAGAAAATCTCACCTATTTATACTGCCTAGTCTTTAAATATTGAATTAACACAACTGTGTTTTAGTGGTTTATGATGTGGTATTAATAAAGCTATCCTGTCTAGCAGCATTCTCTTTCTGTATCAAGAAATTTAAGAATAATTTAGAGAGTAAAATAATATTAGAAAACTTGTCCTAGCTAACAAACCCATTAATGTTTTTTTGCTTATGTAGGAGTACATTGTATGCAATGCATTTACAGTACCGACTTTTATATGTACTACACCATGCTCTAGCAAAAATACAGTAAATGAAAGCTTTATTACTGTACACCCTTGTCTGAATACCTATCAATGTGTATTTTTATAATAGTTATACCACTATAAAGTAGTTTACCGCTGTTTTACAACAATTTCCCCTGTTAGGGGAGAAGTGATTTCATTGAAGTAGATGTAATAGAAAGCATTAGTATACTGTACAAGGCTTCTAACTCTTGAGACAAATCAGTCTAAACACCCTTTGTCTTCATAGAGCATCCACCCTCCCTGCCCCTCCAAGTGTCAGCTCTTTGTTCATCTGAGATGAATGCTTGTCAAGATCTTCTGCCGATACAGTACCACCTAAAAATTATTTCAAATTGACCCATAGTTGCTACTTAGGTGTAGAAGGAAGGACAGATAAAAGAATATTGGTGATTGGTAGTAATTTGAACCCGTAATTTCAGTAATGCTACAGTTTTACTAGTGGGGCAAAGGATTATGCCATGGTAGAGTTTGCAGGAAGGTATGTTTTTATTAGAGAAAGATCTGAAGAGGCTTTTAAATTATTTCACTGCTGGTTGTAAATTTTCATGGATAGACAGAAAATGCCTAGAGAAGCATTTTTAATATATTGATAATTTTCAGTATCTTCCCACAACTGCAATATCTCTTATGCCTTTTTAAAGGGCTGCTGAATAAGTGTTTCTTAGTTTTCTGATTACAATTATATTTCAAGTAATGTCTAGCTTAGGCTTTTTTGTACATTTTTTTCTTGTATGTTATTTTTGTAATAGTAGATTGCAGGTTTTGTAGCCTCACAGGTTATAAATTATGAATTGAAACAAGCCTCAGTATCATAGCATACTAACAAGTGTATGTTTTTGCACTCTTTTGACTTTTTTAAAAAAGTATGAAGTGGATGTTAAATGTTTGTCTCATGCTGACACTCCACTTAGGCTTCCAAGAAACAGCAGAGATTCCTGGAAAGATCAGAGCTGACCTCAAGATCAGCATCTTGAATTAATACAGGTTTATAATTAATGGCTGGCTGACAATCCACTTGCCATTAATAGGTCGCTAATAGCCTGCAAAGGACAAGTCAAGTTCTAAACCAGGTTCTTTTCCTTTAGGAATTTATACACTATGGAATAAAAAAAATAGGAGCCGTAGTCTTCCTTTCCTTTTCTGATGAAGAGCTAGAAAATATATATGAAATATTCCAAACTGCACGCATTCAGCTTGTTTAAATCTAGCATTATATTGTCTTTGTTGTCTCAGAGCATTTTTAGCATAGTTACGGATGTCAGTAACCCAAAACATCAATTCCTGCCTTGCATGGCTCTCAAAACCTGTATATTGTAGAAGAGTGACCTGACATTAATCCAAAAGGAGGTTATATAGTCATATTTTTTTGTTGGTCTGCAACAAAATCAAGATTCAAAGTCAGTTGAAATATTCCTGTTGATTTTGGTGGCCTTCTGGTTTGTCCCTAAAAGAATCAAATCCAGAAGATTTTAATTTGAGACATGAGTATCTGTGAAACACTTATTAATTGATGTGGGCATTTGATTTTGCTACTGGTTTGATCACAATGCAATAGTTGTATAGTAGATAGGTTACAATGATTTACGTACATTATATTTTATATGTTAAAAAATATACTACCACTAATTTACAGATCTGAAAACTCAATTTTTTAAGTCTCTTTTAGTGGACGTCATTCATGTAGTAATAGAAGTGAGGTGTACTAGTTGTTTTGTACTTGCACAGTAGCTATTTCAAGTCATGTAAAAAGCCTTTTAGTTTCACAAATTAGTGTTAATTGTGGATATCAAGAACTAATGTGACTAAACTGTACTTTTTGAATAATATATAATCCAATTTACAATAGTAAACAGTAGTATATTGAACATTCATAATACTTTTTAGTGTCTTTAAGTGTTTTGGGTCTTTTAAAATGTAGTAAGGAAGCTAGTAGTAGATTTCCATGACTTGACAGAGTCAAAATGGGACAGCCATCTCCAGTTCCCATCCATCTTGAATAGTGCCCCCAGGAGAGTCTGTGTTTGAAGGTTCTGTTTTGACAATGCATACGTCTCTATCCTTGTGAAAAATGCCTTCTAACAAATAATGATTATTTGTATCATTATTATGCTATTCTTCATTTTGGTAGTTTTTGGCATGACTATCGTAAAGATGCCTTGCACGCTTTGTACAGTTTCTTATTAGTCAGTCTATCTTAAGGTTGGTGACTGGGAGGTAATCTCAGTCTTGCTCTGTTTCTTGTGACTATATCCCAAAAACTGAGTCAGATTCTTGTTCATTGGATTTTTGGTTTGTGGTTTTTTTTTTTAAAAAACAAAAGAAAATTGAGCTAAGTCTTGAAATTCTGCATAATATTACTACCGGCTTGATCCATTGAGTTGATTTTTCTTCATAAGTCCTACGTGAGGAATTCTAAATATTGAATCCTCAGTGGCTTTCTGTAAGACTGAATCCAGATTGCTTCAGACAGCTGTTTCACCAGCATCTCACACAACTGATGAGAAAGCTTTTGGTTTGATTTGGCTTTTTGAAGCTGGAGTTATTGCAACATATGTGTGTTGTATCATTCAGAATGTTTTTATAACAAAATGAAATCGAGTTCCTGTGTGTTCTTAGGTAAGCTTCCATCTCATTTCTCCCTAGATGATTATGATTGGCAGAGCACAGTTCTTTTGTGGTTCATTTATTGACTATAACAGGCTTGACTTTTTCAGTTTAGAAGCTACCCTTTAGTTTTCGAATGGGTAGAGTACCACTTCATTTTCCTAAAAGAGACCATGGATTTGCATCCATTAGGTTTATTGTATCTAATTGTAGCACAATGAAGCTAAAAACCTACCAAGGGAATAAAAATACAGAGACTTGCACTGGAGGAAGACCGTGTGTACTACAGCTGAATGAGCAAGAGTAATGATCACTTCCAAGAATTCTGTATTCTGGAGCTGCACGTTTATCACTTTCATTTTAAGAAGGGAATATTTGTGCTCTCTTGGCTGGATGAAAAGCCTGAGAAAAATTACGAAGACTTAGATCTGATGTTGCTTCTGAACAGAGATGAAACATTTAATTTATCATGGTGTTTCCTCCAGCACATTTCTGTGGGGACTTGCCCACTGCACACAGAGATTGCAGGCAGACCGAGTGCTTTGGCTGGGAATGTGGAGCTTAATCCCTATATATCTTCTTTTTCACCCACAAAGTCTGCCTCAGGGAGCTGTACTAGCAAAAGCTATGGCAGTTCAATCCATGCTATCTTCTTGGGTTTTGTTCTGCTTTCAGTCTTTTTGGATATCAAATAGAATAGGGGTCACACAGAAATCTGCTGCTGGTTTGGAAAAAATCTTTTGTTTACAGCAGTATCTTCTGTATTTACAAAGGGGTTACCTTTGGGACTGGTATTTCCCAGAACAGAATGAAATGGGTTACATTACAGCAAGTGTTGGTTAGTTTTTCCTCACTGTGCATCCTTTTCTTAGCCCTTCTCTTCCATTTAAAATTGTAGAGCAAACAAATTTAAAAAAAAAAAAAAAAAAAAGTGAAGCAAAAACAAAGAGGAGAATGTGTCTTACAGCATTCAGACAAAATTTGGGGATTACAAATTGGTCTGATGAATTTCAGCATATGGAAATCTGGCAGATAGTAAGACCCTCATCTGGAGGAACAGGAAGATTTATATAACCTTACCATAACATTAGGACTCTGCACTCTGTCTTTAACAGGTGCATTCATCTCAGTGAAGGATGAGCTACGCTCTTGTCTGAAGGATAGGCAAGAACAAATACCTTTCTGCCCCATGAGATGAGTATTTTCCACTGTGGGGAGGGAGGGAAATTGTTCTTGTCCCAAAGAATGTAGTTCATTAACCTTGTGCTCCATAGCATCATCTCTCCATTTAACTGCCTAGTCTGGAAATCAGTGGTTATTTCGAAGGGAAAAAAATAGCAAAAAGTAAGATGCATTTTTCTCAAGAAAGAAAGGGTTGTTACAGAAATGCCAATAAAAAACACGTGTGTGTGTGTGTGATTGGGGGAGAGGGATGGAATATCAAAAAATTGAACAAGTGAAGGAAAAAATACCGGTAGAGTTCACAAAGCTTTGTTTTGCTGCTTTGTCAGTTTTTCTTCTGTGTAAGATTTTCCTTTTACTTTCACATAAAGGAAAGAGTCAAAGATGGAGCAAATAAGCCATAAGTCCATTAATGTTTGTGTCAAACAGTCATATCAGGAAGAAAAACATAAGAAAGACTGCAAATCAAAGTTATTTGATTCTTTATTAAAAATACATTTGCCTGTTGAAATAGGCAAATCAAGGCAGCAGAAGACTAAATAACCAGGTTAGGAGAGAATATATAAAATTACATGACCTGTAACCCTTTCCTTTCTTTCATGTTAGAGAGAACCAGTAGCTAGAGTAGAAGTAGTATAACAAGTGAAATAATTTACTTCTGTCATTTCAGAAATGAAAAGAGCAGCTGAGAGGTCTTTAAGTCCGAGTTCCAGCAAGCTCAGACAAGAATTGAATTGACTCCAGAGAGAAACTTTTCTGATTTTGTTTTGTTTTTTAAACTTCGTTCCAATAGCGGGTACTTACTAGAGCTGTTCTCAGCTCTTCTTACAAAGGTCTTTATTCAGTAATTCAAATTCAGAGTATTCAGCTTTTTGTAACGATTCTTCTGTGTTTCTCTCCTGTGTTCTTTTTCTTCCTGTCTTCTCCTACGGGACCATTCTGCTCCTGTCTCCCACACAAAGGCATCTGATCTCCTTTTGTACTCAGTTGATGTGAATCAGCAAGAGTAATTTGATTCTTGTATTTACCTTCAGAGAACAAAGCAGTAGCATTAAAACCTCTATATTGTTAAAGTCGAACATAGTATTTTTAAACTGGCTTATCCATTACATCTTTCAATCCTATTTCTTAGCTTATTTAAAGTCCAAAATTGTTGTAGTAACTTTTCTCTGTTTCATATTAGATTTGTGTTGAAACTCTTGAATTTAAAATGTTTTATAGAGAACAAAATCAGGAGTGAATTTTAATAAACCTGTGATGATACAAGGTATAACAACCTCTTATGTTTTTTCAGGAACCTTCTTAGTTGACCGTTTTTGGCTCAGTATATTTTCCTGAAAATGTGAAAGCATGTATTTCTTGGTGTGGTTAGGGTAACTTTCAAGTTTGTAGTTCATGTTTTATAGTTCTAAATATGCCTTTTGATACTCTATTTTTCTCTTTAATTCATAGTCTGTCTTAATTTCCTTTTTTTTCCCAAATTTTCTACATTCTGCAGAATTGCTCTAGAAGATATATATAACATGTTTTTAATGTGCTATCAGAAAGGTTCATAAAATTGAGCACTTGTCTGTACTTCAGTGTTATTTATTCCATTTTTACCAAGTTTTGCTCTATAAACTCATGACTAATGATAAGTAAAACAGATAAGCAAAACAAAAATAGACCTTCTCTCCAATAAGATATGCTATATTATCCATTTAAACAACTTCTATAATGAGTAACTGAAGAATGGTTCATGGAACGTCAAAGGATTTAATGAACCACCCAAATAAAAAAACCGCTGAGGCATCCTCAAACTCCCAAATACAAAGTAGCTTTGTTACAGCAGATGTATTTATACCAAAAAATTAAGAGCATGTGGTATTTCATATTTTTATTGTAAACACTTGAAATAGTGATGTGCCATTCAGGCCCCCACAATAACTTTTAGATTTGTTGTCTAGTTTCAGCTTAATTTGAGAGAGGTGCCATTGCCTGAGAGATGATCAGTTCCCAGAAGTTTTGTTTAAGTAGGTTTGAGCCCAGGTTACCTGTCTGCTCCATCTCAGCACTGGCCGTGAACGGAGGCAGCCAGACCCTGCTGAGGAGGGGTGTACACGGGCAGGAAAGAGAGACTTGGGTGCATCCAAAGAAAAGGTGCTGCATAAGCACAGTTATATTACTGAACTTTGCAGAGTCCATGCTGGAGAGAACTATTCTAGCTAGAGGATATCTGTCATTCCTGAATTCTGCACTTATAATGCAATGTATTTCTTTAAACGTCAGAAAAAGGAGGTGGTGTGCCTGTGTCAGTCAATGTTAGACCTCAGTCGGACAAATGGGAACCTTGACTCCTTTTCATTAATTGTTCAGCTAAAACAGATTAATTCAGCAAAGCATCTGCGACTGGTGGATATATTACTGAAGAGTCTCAGTGTTTGTGGTATCCCTCTTGTTAAAAGCCATGTAGGTTCAAATGCTGGATTAGTTAGGCAGCAGTCTGGCTTCATAGGATTTGTTTTGCTATGTGAGAAATGAAAGGTCTTATTGCTGAAAGCATGTTTTGGGCTGGAAAGGTCCTTGTCTGTTTCTTTAGGATTACAATTATTTGGATGTTTGAGCATTGTATTGCGTGTAGTCTATAATTAATTTCTTGTTGGTGTCATTGAACGATTTTATATCTTGTTCACTGAAATGAATAGAGATTTATTTTTCAAAGCGTTTTCAAGACAGGCACAACTCTAATTGCAAAACAGCTTTATAGAAAGATTGAATCTGGCCTAATCAGAATTTGTGTCACCTCGTACCTCACCGCTAAGACGGTGGCACTACTGCTGTAAGCGCTCGGTGAATGCAGAACAGCAAGCAGTATCTCTTCTCAGTGATTTTACAGACTGAACAGATGAGAAAAAGAATAAATCAGAAAATATGGTTTAGGAGTAACAAGTTGGTATGCAATCATCAATTTTTGATGAAAATTTAAAGGCTGAATAATTTTCTTATAAATATTTTGGATAAGGTTTAGTTAAGAAGGTTGTTAGTTAATAGAGAGAGTGGAGGAGAGATCCAAAAAATCAGATAGGCGGAGGTCACCAGAAAATGAGTGGGAAGTTTTCTGAGATCCCCCAGGTGAAACTAACTCTCATTTTTTCATTTCTTAAACTAACTAGAAATGATAGTTTCGAGCAAGAACCCATACTGTCATTACTAACTTACGTCCTAAGGAGGTCAACTTCCCTGTGGCATCATTTGGACGAAGCATAACTAACGGCCAAGCACAGGCCCCCAGCTTGGTACGGTACAAGCTCACAGCCCTGCTTTACAGGTTACTGCAGCCCCCACCAACTCTGCAGCTCTCAATGAGGGCTTACAGTCTCCTAAGTGTGTATTTTTTTCTAGCACAGAAGTGATAGTTTAGTTTCTCTATTTTGAAAAGTGATTTTTCCCTCCTCATTGACAGGGGTCTGTAGCTCTATTTAAGATGCAAGGTTCTGTTTTGCCAGTTACATGAAATGGGATTGTTGAAGACAACTCTGTGTGTGCTTTTGCTGCAGATGATACCTGTAAATTAACCTGTGAAAATGGAGGAAAGTGCATTATAAATGAGAAGGGGGATCCCCGATGTCACTGCTGGCCAAGTTACTCCGGTGAAAGGTGTGAAACTAACCATTGCCACAATTACTGCCAGAATGGAGGAACCTGTGGAGCCTCTCTCCTTGGTAAATATTTCTGAGCAGCTGTATCTTACTATTATACCTATCTTAATTTAAATGTTTGAATTTATTCCTTCTTTGTGGTTTTTTTTTTCTCTTTGTAACTTATTTGCTTTGTCCATACTTGAACTATGTGCAATATAGCAGTATATACCATACATATACTTTATAATTAATAGTGCTTTTCATTCACGTATCTTGGTGTTTTAGCAGAATTAAGCTGCGTCCCACAAAAGGGAGCACAGAAGTAAGTATTCAGTATAAAGACGCACATGTCGAGGTATAGAAATGGAATTGTAAAGCGTAAGGTCCAGTCAAACTACATCTGGAAGAACCCCACACATCTTGTTCTCTCTTTATCTCAATTCTCCCTCTAAATTTTTAGGTGCACACACAGAGATATTTCCTTAAATTAGAGAGTTGTGTGACCTCAATCTTTTACCTGTGTCTTACTGGAATTCACAAAGTAGGCATTTTACTCATCTAATTCTCAGGAAGATTTGTTTGATCAGAATTGAGATCCTTTGTTTTCCTGAAGGAATTTGAAGTCACATCTCTTATCTTCAGGAAGATTATCCAATGTGTCAAAACGTGGGTATTTGGCAGTTGATCTTTGTCCCTAACACTTAGACTGTTATAGCTTGTATAATGCAATTAGTGTTTGGACTAGAGAGGGAAAGCGTGATAAGAAGTACTCTACAATTTAGTAATTATGTGAGAAAGGAGAAGTTGAATTCTATTTTCTGCTCGGAGGAATATTTAAATATTTGATTCAAAGTAGAACAGCTGGAGAAGAGTTTGCTGTCTTGTCTCTTCTCAGAAGCCCATCAGCTGCTGAAGGTGGTGTAAATAATTTTCTTCTACGTGATGAAATGACCAACACCCTGGTCTCTGAAACAGAAGTATAGTACCTGACTTTAGAAGAGGAGTTTGTGACTGTTTAGCGCAAACAGAGTGCGCTCCCTGTAATGCAGAATTATGTCTCTGTGGCAGAGGGGGCTTAGATCTCAATGTTTTCCTCCGCACTCCTTACTAATTAACTTTAGCTTATATAGTTTGGTAATTTAGCTTCACTTTCTATGCTGGCTTCTCTGGAGCCTCCTCTTATTTACTGAGATGAGGTGGCAAAAATCCAAGTGAATGCAAACCTAACAATCTGTTGTGTGCCAGAGGATTTTTCGGTTCTGAGTACTTGAGGGTTAATAATGTTGTTCATAGTTAACATTACTAATAATGACTAAATATTAGAAAATGAGAATCCTTGAACTTGAAGTTGATTAATTATACTTGAAACTGCTTATAACAGCTGATGGAACTACTGACACAAATGATAAACAGAGATTTTTCTCAATGTAGTGAGATCAATACACGTTTAGTGAGGACATGCAAGTGAATGAAATAAGTCACGGGGGATTTAAATGTGCAGAACTTCCTTGACGTGCAGAAGAGAGGATGTTTACTCCCACATCTTTACATGTCCGGCATTTAATTGATACTTTTGTGGGGTTAAAAGGCTTCGTAAAATTAATAACTCAGCTGCTAGAACTTAGCTCCGTTCTGAATCCTGCAGAGGCCCCAGGGTTTTATTTAATCCTTTTCTTTTGGCAGTAGCCATAGGGCTCATTCACTTCCAGCAGCTTGTGTTTTCTTTACCAGGCAGCTAACACTTGCTCTGCTCACACAGCTATGCTATTGCCTGGATTTTTTTTTTTCTCCCCTGCTAAATCCAGCCTCTGAAATCTCTCAGCCTTGCTGAAATAATTAGTGTAGTAGGTTTCGTTACCGGTGAGTAAAGGAGAGATATGAGCAGATTCTACAATATACTTCTGCTAAATTGTTAATCATGGCCCCAGCTGCTACAGAGGGCCTGGAGATGCAGGCATTAGCCTTATTTCTGCTTGGTCTCAAACAGGATAATGTGCCTGCACCAAAAATGCATCAGGAGAGCCAGCATGGATGTCACCACAGTCCACATTTCATTGTTCAATTGCCTGATTTTTGGGAATCCGGACCTTTAACTGTAACTAAAGTTTACTGTACTACACATGGCCAAAGTGTGCCAAGCCTTTATGAGCCAAGACCAACACAGAGCTGGTTCTGATGACTCTTACTGGGCATACCTGCTAATAGGAATATTCTTCTGCTGTGCTGTGTCCACTTTCCTAATTTCATCAAATTTTTAATCATCACATTTCAAGTTAACTAGATTTCCTATCTGCCATTTCCAATTCATGAGCTTAGCCATGCCTTGAAGCCTGTGCCATAACGTTCATGTGCTGGAGATGTGGAAAAATGACCGTATATCTTTCTAAATCAAAGTGACTCCATCCAGCATTCCAGATAAAATTTTTGAATTGATCCGCATGTCATCTTCCTTGAATGCCTAGCTCCTGGACCCTGTAAATATTCTATTAAGAAGAAATCTCTATTTCTTATCAGACTGTATTTTTTATCTATATCAGGCCATAAATCGTGTGTTACTGAAACAAACTAGCGTGTCAGTGAGATGTCCCCTTATCCTAGTTCAATCTAATCCATGATGTACTAAAGCCATTATATATCTTACAGAGGGAAGCTAAACTGTACACCCCAAAAGCATTGAAAACTGTAATTAAGTCAACAAAGCTTAATTCCTCAAGTGTTTTTGCAACAACTGTTTCCTCTTCCAGTCAAATGTACCACTGTGCAAAGCGTGTCATTCAGTCATGGCATCCGTGAGTGCACATTTAGCTTTGGGCTCTGCACACACCATTCCCAGTTTGGACTGAGGGTGTGAAATCCAGACCAGAGCAGCGTTCACTCACTTGCTTCTCATTGTCTCATCCTTTAAGGCAGAGTTGATCTGCTTTGTCAGGTTCATATGAGAGTCATTCGTGTATATGTTCCTTTATTCTCTCACATTGCATCATGTAGGAATACAAAGGTTCTTTGTTACCAGGAATTGCTCTGTTTTTCCTTAATGGTTGTAAAACTTAAGCATTATATTGTGTCTAGATTTAAAATATTATGTCCTACCAGGTTGACTTGTCCGCTAGCAATAGGTACATTGCACACTTTTTTTTTTTAGTAGAGAATTCTCTCACATTTCTGGAAAGTATAAAATTACTATTTTAAAATAAAGTCAGCTCCATATCATCTTAATTTCTTCTACTGTGCTGTTGCTATCTGTGCATACCACCTCCTGTACTACAATGCTCACAAGCACTTCCTCAAAAAGCAGCATTTATACTTTTGATCCATTATACAATTGGCTCATCAAACTGTCCTGCTGAACTGATGCAATCAAGTTGCACGTTTTCCCAATTTTCTCTTTTTTTAAAATTTCTTTTTGTTCAAAATGATGAAGCTTTTTCCTCTGGAAGTTGCAGAAACCATATGTGTGCGAGTGCCAACCCAAATCCTATCTGCAAAATATAAATGACCTGGGATAATTTCAGCTTGCTTGTCTGTCTTAGAAGTTCCGATTGCCCTTATCAATTCTCCTGTATTATCCAACTCAAACAGCTTTGATGCAGCCGATCTGACGAGTGTCATTGTACACGCGTGCCCTTTGGAAAGCTTAGGGACTGCCAGTAAATTTAGCCTCGCAGGGAGATGGGCCTCTGCAGGGTCCCCGCTGCTGGGAGGCTTCCCTAGGAGTCAGGGAATTTCCTTACTGTTGGCTTCTAGCTCAAAAACCGAGGAAGAGATATCCTGAAAACAAACCTTTTGTCATATTCTGATATAAATAAAACGACGCAGCATACGAAATACTCTTCTAGTGAATGTGTGTGTTCTAGTGATATGTGTAAATCCTGTTCTCTTTCACCACCTGATATATAATAGTAATGTGATAACTAATTAAGTAAATTGCAGAGTATTACTCATTTTTTAAAACATGATTGTGCTAAATCTTTCCTGGATGTGTTAAATTGTAGAACCTCATTATCTGCACACAAATGTTAATTTGTTAAACAAATCCCACTGGCAATTCAGGGATTATTCACTGTTGGTTTACTTACTGCTAAGCCTTTTGGCAAATTCCTATGTGATCATTATATAGCTAGAGATTGGGGCAGCTTTAATTAAAATTTATAAGTTTATGACAGTTCTATTGAACTACAATAATTGAACAAAGAAAATGTCATCAGTTAATTAAAAATACACATCTGAGATGTGTAATTAAAAGTTTGGGTATAATAATGAACACTTTCCAGTAAGCCAAATTGATGGGAATTTGGAAAAAAATTAAATGTTACCATAAAAATGCACTTCCTTTCTCCTTACAGTTTAAAGTAAAAATGTTGGAGCAATAATTTACTAAATGTCTTGAACATATTAACTAGATCTAACTAGTTCACAAAACTAGATAAATACCTATTTGTACAATACTTCCAGTACGAAGAGTACGTCTAACCATATAGAATTGTGATGTTTGTATCAAAATGAGTAACAAATTATTATGTCTTTCCACTACATGAAAATTGATGAAATATTCTCCAAAAAATAATTATATGTAAAGTAGATATTACTTTATATTCTATTTTATAAGCAAAACAAGTTGATTTTGGGACATGGTGGTGCATACTGAAAACACTGTCAGGGAAGAACCTGTTTACTTTGCTGATGTCATATCAGTCCCAGTAGTCTCAAAGTGGGATGCTACATCATCTTGTCACCAGGACAGGGACTGTGGGAAGGGGAGAGGGCTGGTATTTAGCTAGATGCCGAGGCTGCCTGGTCTGTCTTGTCTGGTGCACAGCTGATCTAAGGGTCCCAACAGAACCACCACAACCAGCCTTGGTAAGAGCAGCCTTTTGAGACTGCTCTAATATATTTAGAGATTGTTCTTTTCTCCCTTTCTTTCATAACATGGAGAGAGTGTATATCTGTCGGGATTGATCCCAATCAGCTCACCTACTAATTAAGTACAGTAATACAGCTTCTCTCCACTACTATTGGTTCAGTAAGGCTAATTATGGTTCATCAGCCACACAGAAATGAATTATTGTGATTCCCACAGACTGCTGATAACTGATAAGACATGCTATTACTTATAGTAGGCTGATGTAGTGTCACATTGTTTTCTTTAACTGTGACAGCAAGTGAAATATGCAAATTAAATGTGCATATTCACACATAACAACTTAAAAACACATATTGCTGGTAGTGAATTTACCATTGACTGGAAGAAATAAATAATCTACGTCTTGGTGCAGGCATTCACCTGGACGATCTTGTTTTTCAAAACTTTCAGAAAGCTTACAAAAATAGTGCTATTTCCCTAAATTTTTTTTTTTAAAATTGCAAAATACCTTATGTGAAAATACCATATTTTGTTCATGTCTTACTGCCAAAAATAACTTCATATGTCCTAGGGTCACCATAAAGTATTCTCCTTTAATTTACTAAATTCTGTGCAAAACATTAGAAAAAATATGTGAGAATTTTATAAGTTTGTTTCAAGTTTTATCAGTTCTAGAATTAAGATTTAAAATTCCGTAAATTACTATTCTTGGTTTTTTAAGAGAGAGGCTACATAGAAAATCTTCAGAGAATAGTGACTTTCAAGTACATTGTTTCCCCAGAGAATTTTCACTATTATTTTTGTTAGTGGTTTTATATGTCTTACCAGGCACCCTTTAATGTATTCTCTGCAATTCATTTCTTTAAAATTGTTATTTAGAATTATTTTAAATACAAAATAATCTCATCAATATAGGGACTACATGCATTATGTTTCCACTTGCATATACAGATAGTGGGAAACTCAGTGTATCCAGGAATTGGATTAGAGATAGTAAATAGCAAAGTGCATGCACATTCATTGTGAATCACTAAGAGTGGAGAAATCCTGAACAAAAAAAAAAGGTGTGCTTCTTGCTCTCTAGATATTATTACTGTCATTTTGAAATTGGAACATTTACACATGAGATGCTGAGAATGTGCTGCCACCTTGTCTTCCTTGACACTTTGACAAACAACATTTTTCAACATAGGTAATCGAAACAGGAATTTTTTCTTGGGATTATTATGTTAGGGAAGAGATTAAGAAGAGGATAGGTGAAAGCTAGGATGCTAATCTGTAATAGGCAGAGGGAAAGAAGACAGTATTCTCATACAGTAAATCCAGTTGAGGATTGCACTGAAAAAGGAAGAGCTCAAAACAAGGAAATTTTTTTTGTGTTTTCTTTCAGAAAATTATTTTTGCTCATCTTTGCACAAAATACACCAGAAGTTGGTTATCTGAATTTGAAGTAGTTAGCATTCCATAAACCACTTTCCTTATTAATATGTTTCTATACTGTAATGCATTGTGAACATTTCTGTGGTGAAGGTTGGGAATTAAGAGACAATTTTACTTCTGTCTCTGTACAGCTCTAATCCTGAAACTTCACGGCCAGTGTAAATGCTGAAGTTCTCTGTGCATGAGATTACCATGCAATGTTTGTTAGTTAGGATATGTGACATCTTGGTTAACGTGACTATTTCCTTTGCAAACATAAATCAATATTCTGATTCTATGATACAAAACCTTACAGCATTGTTTGTCATTGTTTAATACTTCAGTTTTATTAAACTGTTCTTGGAACCATTTTGTATCAGAAATAATTTATGAGAATAAGTCAGATTAAAATGTCATTATTAGTATTATTTCAGATGCCAACAGTCTGTGTATAAATAGGCAATGAACTATTAACGTTACTAAAAGTCATGTTAAATTGAGTGACAAAAATGGAGTTTAGGCTATACTGTATTAAATTTTCATATAACTGTCAGCAGTTTGGCATATTTATCAGCCTACACTAACAAAGAATAGACTAATCTTTTCTACAAACTAGGAAAATATCATTGCCCCATCATTTTAAAAAATAGAGGAGTATTAATAATAAAAACTGATTTCAGACCTCCAGATCTATGTTCTATTTTATTTTAACGTTTTTATTGGAACACTGGTTCAGATGAAGGATTATGTGCACCCCCCTGGCTTAGGGGGGAGAAATTTAAATACAAGTGTATACGTGGGGAAAAACAAAAAGAGTCTGTGCTAATATCTGAGTTCAACATCTTTGATTTAATGTTTAGATCACAGGGGATAGATATGAATAGCCAGGCTGATGCATATTAAACTAGTTGGAGCTATTTTTAAGTCAATGGTTTTGTTTCTGCTATACTCATTAGAGGAAGAGACTAACTGATCTCATGGCCTTTAGGATGATTTGCAAAACACTTTAAATTAGCATAGCTTAAAATAGAAAATATAGAAAAGAATTACATGAAGGGTTTCATAGAAGAAGAGTAAGAATTAAGTGAAGGAAAAAGAATAAATAAATCATTCTGCATGAATCAGAGAGAGTAGAAAAAATGAGTGCACTTCACTTGCATTGAAATATTCTCCAACAAATATGATATTAAATGATTACATAGTATTAAAATAAAGGCAGACCAGAAGAAAATTAGAATTGTGGGGTTTATGGAATATTTAGTTTAATCTACATTACTTTAATGAGACAGCCAACTGAATAGAGAAAAAAAAATGTAAGAAGGGTTGCATATTTCAGAGTTTTAGATGCAGCTGTGGTAAAAGCCATTAGGAGGCAAATGTGAAAGTAGTTGTGGATACCTACACCACACATCGTATTAAAATGAGGAAACAATGAATGAGACAAAAGACAGCAAGGAAAGGACCTAGTCATAACGCATCAGTAAATCAGGCAGCGGTAAGAATTTCCTGGTAGATCAGTATGAAGATGAAAGATAATTATCATGGAAAAGTAACTTTAAACATTATTTCATTTGACTACTTAGGATTTTGGCTCTTCTGTACATTTTAAACCAAGTCAGGCCCAAGACAAGCATAGCTTCTTTTGTGTGCTTGCTAACCCACCCCTCCATGAAAAATTTTTGTAAGTAAGAAGTTGGTTTCTGCCCTATGGCATTGTGTGAAGTTTTTCAAATGTAAATGCAGGGATAACTGGAGTTTCTCATCACTTAACGTATTCCCTGACTTTCTCTGATCTCCTTTCGATTCCACAGTCATATCATGATCTTGATTGGGATGTCAATAATAAAAGCTCATAGGCTATTTTTCCTGCTTATGCCTGCCCAATTCCTGTCCAAAGGGCTTCTGTATCACACACAGAGTACATTATGTAGTTAACTTGCTAATCTGATTGATGTTAAGAGTTTCTTAACATGTAGCTCTATTCCATCACTGGCGACGACTAGATATCAAGGAAATGTATATTAATTTTACAGCAGCTCGTTAGTTGCCTTCCTTTTCCAAATTTGCCATAAACAATTATATTGATGGTCCCATTCAAGACTAGGCGTTTCGGTTCTCCCATCTTAATTCTTAGACTTTTACCATTTATGTAAAGCACGTGTGTTACTGTTTTGGTTTTCTGTAGTCTACTTATGAGGCATTCCTTTTGTTCTGCCTGATACCTATTTACTGACTGTTGCTAGCCTATACATGGTCCTTTACTCGGAGATATGGTATTTCTATGACTTGATTGGAAGGGATGACAGGACATTACCTGTCAGCTATCCCTTACTCGGCAGTGACCCAGTTAAGCTCTTGATTGTACTTGCCAGCGGGTTGAGTTCCTTATGATTCAAATGAAGACCATCCTGTCTGCCCCTTTATTTCAGAAGTGTCCCCAGGTCTTGATTAATCTTCATCTCTTTCCTTACCCATCTTAGAAGCCAGGAAGAAGAAAAGTGTTAAACTCGGTCTGTTTTCCCTAAGTTTAAGAAAACCCTAAAGGCTGAATGAAAGCAAAGGGAAGCTGGGTCGGGGAAAAATAATGTTTTGTAAGAGATAAACAAGAATCAGAATAGATTATTAGGAAGTGAGAAGCGAAATGGCTAGTTGGACACATCAGGTCATTTATTTGAACAGAAGATTACAAATGACATGTAAAAGCAATGTCAGAAGATGGAAAAACATTTATGGGGTCTAGAAGTTTTTCTTAAGGTTTATCTTCTTTAAAACAAAAGTCGGGGAAAAGTGGAAGAGTTTAATAAAACAGTGGAATTATAAGAAAGCTATAAATCCTTTAGACACGAGATTTAGATAAGGAAAAAAGATGGGAAAATTACAATAGGGAAGAATCATAGGAGGAAAACGCATCGGGTTTTAAACACTATTTAAAACCCTTTAAAAAGAAGCTATAGACTAGGAGTTCATTTTGTGCAAATATTCATCCCCCAGGTGTTCACTCCTTTTCAGACATTGAATATTGACCTTACAGGCATCTTTGGTCTGATGCAAGACAGCAATTTTTATGTTACAGTATTTATTATATGAGAGGGATGTTTTAGTAAAAATTGTTATGTAAAATTGGCTATTAACACATTAGTAAATATTTGTATATTCATGTGATTGTATGTAAAGGTTTGTAGATTTGAGAATAATGGAGTGTATTCTGAAGAGGCATCGATGTTGATCATACAAATATTTATCCTCTGCAACTGGAGGAACCCAGCCTGGCAGGATAATTTGAAGAGCTTAGTCATATCTTAAATTCCTACTTAAGACCGTCTTTTAAAATAATTCCCAAATAAAGAGTCAATGACCATACATGCACAAGTGTAAAATGCATAGATGCTGGTTTTGAGGTGTCCATATCTTACAGTGCTGACTTGCTTTTTAAAAAGTTCTCAATTCAAGCAATGTTTGCAAAGGCATGTTTTATTAGTGTCTAGAGAAATGTAGTTGGACTCATACATTAAAACTTGCTACTGTTACGATATATGTATCTATCTTTAAAGTGCTGATTATTATTTTAATGTTTATTTATTTTTATCATAAAATAGTTTTCTTTGTTTCAAATAGGGAGGCCTACCTGCAACTGTGCGCTGGGTTTTACAGGACCAAACTGCAATCAGACGGTCTGTGATCATTTTTGCCAAAATGGAGGAACCTGCAGTGTCACTGCTGGGAATCAACCCTTTTGCAACTGCCTGCCTGAGTATACAGGGGACAGATGTCAGTATTGTAAGTAATCTTCACAAACTCTTAAATCTGGATTTATAATACTCTTAAATCTGCATTTATAATAAAAGTTCTACAAAATGGAAGTTTAAAATTATTTGAGTGATTTTTCTATCACATGTGTTGGTAAACTTAGCTCCAGAATGATTCATACTGGTAAGGGAATGGAATCTGATGTATTCAAGTGATCTTTGAACATATTTCCACAATATCCATCTACATGTGTAGGAGAAGAAAAAAGCTTTTTTAGGAATGATTTATTTTAGTATTTTCATGAATGAATATGTCCAATGGAGCTGTACAAGACAGCTGACTTTGTCAATAGAAATGAGAAAATAGTGTTAAATTTTTCTACTTCAACTTCTCATATTTGTTATCTTATGCTGGTGGAATACCTAAACATAGTGAATTTACGTAGTTGGTTAAAGAATTTCTCTGGTATCCTTTATCTTCGCAAACCATCACTTGTGTCTCCAACTGCTACCTTACCTTTCATTTTTATTTCTAACCCCAGTAAGCAGCATATTGACTTTTGAGTTTCACGCCTCTATATTCCTTCATCTTGCTCAGAGATCACCTTCAGTATGGTTTCTGCCCCCTCCTAGTATTGAAAATCAGGATTTCTAAGTATTACTCTTGTTTAATTCTCAGGACGTATGTTCTATCCTCTGCCTCTGAAGTTCTCCGTAGTTTGCCTTTCCACTGACCCATCAGACTCTTCGCGTTGAGATACTGTTCTCCAAGGGTTTCCATGCCTTTAGAAAGGCTCTTCTTGCTTTTTGGAACTTTCTCTGAATTTTTACTTCTTTTACAGAGGAGAGGGGAAAGAAGATTACCAACGAATAGGCCTTCTGTTCTTACTCCATTTATCTTTCTTTTTTCTCCATGCTTTCTGTTAGCATGATCACCATTATCGGTTTTCCAGAGGCTCAAGGCATTTCAACATAATCTTGAACTACTTCTTTTGGTCACTCATTTCAAAATTACAGTTTGTCTTCCTCAAACTGATTATTTTTCTGAAATCAGAATTTTTTTTTTAATCTCCTTTTTTCTACTCCTGCTTTGCTTTGACTATAACATTCTAAAATAGAGGACTGTCATAGTGCTTGTTATAGAGTAGAACATTAAATGTGAAAGCCATCATCTCTTTTGTACATAATTGAGTGAATTTGCTACAGAAGGCTAGACTTAAACAAAATGGAAGGCAAATTAGCTGTTATAAAGGTCTGGTTTAGAATTATCTACAAGATACAAGAAGTATTTAGTTTTAGTGAAAGGTCTGTCAAACAAGGAAAGGGTTAGTATGTATCTTAAATAGGATTTGTACTGAAGTAAACTGAACGTATTTCCAGTTGGGAGACTATGAAATAAATTGAAACCTTTGAACGGAAAACCAGTAGTAATTGTGATTCTCTCCCACTTCGTATTAAACAAACTGCATGGATCCACAAATAACTATTTGCAAATACAATTGGGTATCTGAAAACAATATAGTACATAAATCATGCACAGACAGACACACAGATTAAGAAAAAATATTTATTTGAGGCTTACCCAAAACCAAACAAATTGTTTCTAGTTGAATGCTTCTGCAAACATCTTTTTTTTTTCTTTTCGTTTTTTTTTTTTTTAAGAATTAATTTAAATGTAAATTTAGGGATACTTTTTAAACAGTGCTTATTATCAGATTTGGATTGTCTGCTGACATGTTGGAAAAATGCCACAATACAGAGACTCAAACACATTATAAAATGCAAAATAAAATTAAGCTTTGGTTTATTTAAACCTTAATACTTTTAGGGGAAAAAAGAGTCTTACAATCTTTGAGAGTATTTTTTTTTGTGGTCAATAACAGTTCTATGAAATTGTACAGGTTTACAGATAATAATGGGTATATAAATTCACATCTATGATTTTTGGTTTATTCACACATATGTCTGATGTTTTTGCTTTATTAATCACATTCACTTTGTATGTGTGTTGGAATATATTAATATAACATTATTGCAAAGATTGGTTGCCTCTCAGATATCTTTTTCAGTCTTTCTATGGTATGATTGAAACTATTTCATACGCAAAGGATGATACATGAATGTGCATAGGTATTTTACTCATGCTTCCAAGCTGAAAATATTATTAGTGTGTTTTATGGCAGGGAGAAGACATTTACTTGCAGTATTGCCAGATTGCAAAGACCTTATTTTCCTCATACTTATCGTCTCCAATTACCCAATGCAGAATTTCTCCTGTGATTAGTTCACATAAGGGCTAATAACCAAAATGTGTGCTCTGTGTCAAGGCACTGGCACTGCTGAAATAAATTTAAGTGAATGAATTTACATAGAATTCTACTAACATTGTGTATGTTATTATATACACATGAATTTGATGTATTTGAATATAACTCCCTATTTTAAATTCCTGAAATAAGACATACAGACTAGTTAAAGTTCATTTCTTGTATCATTTAAGGCCCAAACAACCTAAAAAATAGAAAATGTTTTCATGCAGTTACAATCATTCAAAGTGGATATAGTGATCTCATAAGCTGTTACTTTCCCTGAAACTGAAATTCCCTTCTTCAGGGGGAAAAAAAAAAAAGGATTATTTTCGTGTCATTTCAGTCCAAATGTAGCATACGCATTTTAGATACAGCAGACGATTAAGGGTGTTTGTGACTAAAATCAATATTAAAACCCAATACTTGTTTTAGAGTATGAACTTCCTATTCCTAGGTTTTGGGGTTTTTTTTTTGTCCTAATATACATGGAAACATTTCCCCCTTGCAATGCTTTTTTCATAAGATGTCTCTCAGTATTACCTTTCAAACTACGGCAGTTTTTGTTCAAAAAACAGCCCCCCTGCTGCAAATTACCATTCTGTACTCTGAATTGGGGAACGGCAAACAATAAACTACTTCATTTAGTGTCTTTTAAGCCTCTCTAGTTGCTCCGTAGTGATTCCGTAAGCAGATGAGTCTACAGCCTGCATAGATAGGTGGAGACATACAATGAATAATCAAACAGAAATAACTCCTCCAACAGTCATGCTTTGTCCTTTAGCAGAACTCTTCCAGCATGGTGAGTACCGATGGCACGGCAGTCAGTACGTACTTCTCTGAGAGGGGGAAAAACTGAGCACAGAGAAGCATAAGCAAAATGTTTCCCACTCTGTGAGATACCCTTGCAAATCACCCGTCCTGAATATATTCAGTGTTTTAGTAGTCTCCAGTTTGCTGCTTAGGACGTGCCCCCAGTCAAACAGCATCTTGAGAGTTTACACTTCCAGACTCAAAGCTGAGGTTGCCATTTGGCCAAGGTTTCTTTCTCTAGTGAACAGCTTGATAACGCCCTGCTTCTAGCTGCTAGTGACTCACCCTTAGCCACATCCTGAGCTTCGAAGGGCTTGAATTTTTTCGTTTTGTCAGGGAGGTAATATTTTATTAATATGGACAGGTTAACTCTAAGCTAATACAGATGCATAGTTCAGGATTGATACATCTTATATATCAATTACTTCATCTGTCCATCAGGACACCACCAAAAGCTCAACACAACATGTTAACTGCACAGAACTGGGGAAAATATTAGAAACAGAGAGAAATAGAGACTTTGTATGATTTGGCCCCATTAAAGAGCTTAAATGACGACTTTAAAAAAAACCAAAGGAAGTTGTCACTACCACATAAATAAAAATGAACTGAAATGTTAAGATACCAGTATATTGTAGCTCTGGAAGCTTCTTCAGTTAGGCAACTTGTTTTTTTTAAAGGGATATGAAAAAAATGAGACAGTTACTGGTGCTTCTAAAGAGTTAAAGAATTCACTACTTGAAATCTCAGTCCTGCTGGCATTTAAGCAGTTAAATAAGATAATGGGATCTTGCACAGTCTATAAAGATAAGCATGTATGTAGTTTTTTGTAGAACTTATGGATTATGTCTTTATATATTATTATTAGAACTCCATGAAAATTTAATATGTGGATAAATGAAAATAAAACTTAATTATTTCAAAATACTATTTCCATTTCAGTTTAGCATAATGCTGTTAATGGTAATGTGAATGTACAAGAAGATTTTTATTCAGCCAATGTCCCATTAAATACATTAACATTGCTCTGCTTTTCTCATCAGTCTTTATTTTATGTGGGATCATGCCATAAATGGTTAGACATCTAGAAGGAAAAAAAAAATCTTTTATGCGTTTATCCTTCTGTTTCACTTCTCAAGACTACATCTTGAGTGGTTGCCAGTGAGCCACCAGCTTCATTCATCATTTTGTTTTTATTATAGTACCTTTTAAAACATGGTAAAAAAAGGTATTATTTTTTCTGTGATACTCCTTAATGTCTTTTAGTAATTAGCTTTCATTGCTTGCAGATGTTTGCCACCATTATTGTGTGAATTCTGAATCATGTACTATTTCTGATGATGGAAGTGTAGAATGTGTCTGTCCAGTACGATTTGAAGGTCCAAAATGTGAAGTGGACAAGTGTATCAGATGTCATGGGGGACACTGCATAATAAACAAGGACAGTAATGACATAGTATGCAAGTAAGTGTGTGTGTGGCGGGGGGTGGTTATGGTCAAAATTGTATATTTTATAGCGATTGTATTGCAGTATCCTTCAAATCTCTTACACAGTGGCTAGCCCCTGAACCAGTCACATCAGAACAGTTTCTTTGTGTAGCTCCTGCCCACACAGAACCGACTGGCTCCTGCCTTTTTAAACCAACTTTTGGAGCACTCCTCACTGTGGGAAGCATAATGTAGCAGGAGACTGAATGGGTCTTCACTTGGAAAAACTAGAATATTTAATAAAGTTAACAGTCGAGTTTTACTACACCGTTGAAATTTGTTCTTTCTGCAGTATCTGTGACAGTGATGGAGACATATTGTATACTGATGAAAACGTATGTAGTAAGATGTGCTGCTATATTGCCAAGTGATTATTTTGTATAATAATAGCTTATTTTCATAAAAGGAAAGATTGAAATTATTTTGTGTAAAAAGCTCACTGCCTGTGCTAGCTTTTCAAGGTGGAAACCTAGAATTCTTGCAATCAGTACATCTTATACATATTATAAAATCAATATTTTAACATATAGATAAGTATAAGGGAATTCACCAGATGTGATAAAATACTGATTGCTATTTGTATTTTTTCTTAACCGTGACAGTTGCACTAATGGAAAGATTGCCTCTACCTGTCAGTTATGTGATGGCTACTGTTACAACGGTGGTACATGTCAACTGGACCCAGAGACTAATATACCTGTCTGTCTGTGAGTATCCTGCATTGTGTAGATCATTAAAATATCTGTGTGCCAACAAACCATAAAATTATTATGCATGTGTCTGTATTTTTGATCTCTCTAGGATGTATAATGTGCTGGTTGCAGTCTAACTTTTTCTGCTTTTTCTAGCTATTTCTGTAACCCGATACTTTGTCTACCTTTTTGCAATATGTGTATTGAAAGATATAACTAAGGTATATCTTGTGAATGCATATAGATACAAAGATATATCTTTTGAGACTTCTAATAATTTCAGGCCAGATCTAAAGCCCATTTAGGCATTTGTTCCAGAATGGAATCAGGAGGTACAGGATAGTTGATCTCCCCTGCTTCTCAAAGGTGGATTAAGTCTTTTCTCCTATAAAGATGGTCAGAGGTGGGGACGATACACTCCTGACGGCTAGAGAATAGTAAGAATGACGTCAGTGTTTATTTCCTTTATGGGTCTGAGGATATGCTCATGTACCTCTTGTTTCTGCCCTCACCTTCACACTGCCCACAGTAGCCTGGCTGTTCTGTGGTGAGGTTGCTCTCTCCCTCCTGCACCATGGTTGAGAGAATAGTTCAGGATGCTTTTCTTAAGCCTAGACATCAAATACCAAAGGAAATGTGATTCTGTAGTCTGAATGGTGAAGTACTGTCTTAAGAGGTAGAAAAGCCTACATTCTAGTCCTTTCTTGAGAGCTATGGTGTATCTTCTTTTTCAGCTGCTAAATATAAAATACAGAAGTAGTGCCTGTAGCAAGAAATTGATTTCTTTCCTGCTCTCAGTTACACTGAGCTACCAAGTCATACTCCTTGTTTTTTTACTTTTGCCTAATAAACGATCCGATCTTTTCTGCACTGCTGAAAAGCTTCATTGTGGAATAGTCTTCCACTTCTCAGACCAACGTTGGAGGTCAGAGCATCCTCCAGGAACATAAGAGGTGTTGAAGAGAGAATTGGACTCAAGTGTCTCATTTCCAGGGTGACATAAGTAAGTTGTTGTCCAAAGGGATCTGGCATTACAACTTTGTAAATACAGATACAGCCATCCCTTCATTTTGTTGATGTGTATGAGGTAGGTGATCTTAAAGGAGAGTGCCTGTTGTACTCAGACTCTCAAGGAAGTTACATAGAGAAATGCCTAGATTTTGTAGTCTACCAGTGTAAGAGACGGACCAACTGTTCCTGCTCAAGCACTTCTGAATGTGCAAAGGGGCAAAACTGTAGTTGCTGTACTATTGAAAAGAAGTTGTCAATAGGTGTTTACAGCTTTGGGGTTAGAGACAGTGGAATGCAGTTCTGGATGGTAGTCCTTATTCAGCTGAAAATGCTTTAAGTGCCGATGTCTCTTTTTCAGTAGTATTTTGATCCAGCCCTTTTTACCTATTATTTGTATCTCCTTAAATGTCTTTAGTTGAGGACTAGAGAGACTTATAAATCTCAGCAAAAGGAGAATATCACAGCTATAATATGATGATTAAGTCTGGTGATTCATTTGCTTAAACACCTAGAATGGCTATTTTGGAAGCTTGTGATTCTTCCTTTCTTTTTCCTTATAAAACTGGCTTATTCTTTTTCAAATTCATATGGAACACCATAGCATCTCAAGGAAAACAAGTTTCATACATTAATTTGTGTATGGATTTACAATACATACATGCTGCAGCATATGTCAACACTGTTAGCAATGCTAAGAAAACAGTCATGGACATTTTTAAGGGCATTGCACTCTGGATCGATCAGTACAAATGTATAGTACGTTTGACAATAATACTTTGTTAAGAACGTTAGATTCCTGAACCATCAGTTAGTATAGGCCCATTGTTTTAAAAGTATTTGATCAACGCTGATGAGCAAACTTTTCAGTATAGTTAGATTGGACCTTCCATTAAAGAGTATTAATTTTGTTATCTGTGAGTGTGTGCCTGTGTATGTGTGTGTGTCTTGCCATCAATATATATAATGCGTTTAAAATCTGTTCAGCAAAAGGTAGAATATTTATATAGGTCTATTTTACTGAAATTCTGCAGATGCTCTGTGGGGTTTAAAAGTCAGCGCTGTGACCAGAAAGTGAACCCTTGTGATTACTACTGTCAGAATGAGGGAATTTGCACTTTAACTGCGTTTAATGAACCGAAATGCAAGTAGGTTTAACCTTCCACTTAATGCTGCACATTCTGTGACATCATTTCAGGCCACAGTTCATTGGTTCAAGTCATGCACATTCACATACATTTCACAATATATACTTAATCTGGGGGCTCGTTTCTATAATACACACTTACCCTTTGATAGTTGCACTGATGAGTATATTTAAACATACTTTTGGAGTATCTATATCATTGGAGGAAGAAATAAAAAGCTTTATTTTTAATAAGTGAATTGAAAATACTGAAAATGCCGCTTGGCTTTTATTGCTCATATTTTGAGATATTATACCAAGTTAATCCTACGCAGCATAAAGTTTAGCAAACAGTGACATTGCACATGTTCTGTAGTCCAAAACTGACTTCCTGTTTCTTATCTGTACAGGGAAGGGAAGAGAAGAGCTATTTAGGTACCACTTCAGGAGTTAAGCTTGTATTCAGAAATCTTGTTGTTAAGTTTATAGAAATAATGCTGTAAAATAGAAACTGGTAAACAAAACTATGTGAACTATATCATAACTTTGACTTCTCCTCTGATTAAAAAAAATGTATAAAATAGATACATTTGTATGCTCTATTTCTTTGAAGGATTTTCGGTCTATTTCTTAAAGAGAAAATTTTAATCCTCATCAGGGAAAGAAAGAACCTTATTCTTTGAAAATGCTGTAAGGCAGACATGCACAGAGATATGAAATACCAGTCAGATGAACATAGCTTTGCTCAGCAATTGTGATGCAAAAGTCAGAATTGAAATCACAAGGCAAAGACCTAGACTTGGGATAAAATATGAAACTCCAACAGCTTTAATCTTATCTCATCTAAATGCATGGTTTATGAAAACATAAAATGCTGTGGGGATGTGCTGTGGTTGTCTGGTGGGTAACAATGACAGTGACTAGGTATGGTGAATTTTTTTGAAAAATATGACCACAATTCCTTTCGTCAGTGTACTCAAGCAATGAAACTCTATGATTTGAGCTGTCATAAATCCATTGGAAAGTAGATTAGTCTTCTAACTACCACTTCTTATACTTTGAAGAGTATGGAGTGGGTCTGTTGATCAGCGTTTGTGTGGAACATGGTTGCTTGGAACAATTTGTATCTCTGCATTCACTTCTTCACGTTCAGAATATAAGTATAGATAGAACTAGTGTTCCTATTGTCTCTTCAGACTGATTGTTGGGTTAGTATGGCCACCACTGCCTGTGTCTAGGAATTGTTAAGAGAATCTTCTAAATTGTTTCTTTTTTTACAAAGCCAAGGTGGCTTGGAGGAAAGGGAAGAGAAGCAAATAGAAGTTGTTTGATGGAGTTGAAGACAGTAACAGTGTTAGAGAGGAAGAAGTGTAACTCCGTATGTCTCAGTTCTCCTTGCCAACCTCAGTTCAGGCTCTAGTTGTTCCCAATACCTTGTGTTTTTCTGGCGCCAAATTAGTTCTTAACTGGAGCTTGTTTATCATTTTCCCAACTTGATACTGGCAAGTAGAAGACCTCAGGAAAGAATGAAGTAATCCCATGCTTCATGAGAGTCATTGTGTCAGCGAACAAGAGTCTCAAAGATTTTCTCTGTAAGTTCTGCTCCGTTGTTAGGGAAAATGGTTTATCCTTCCAACCTGCATGTCTGGCCACGCTATGTATGACATCTGTCTCTGAGAGACACTTAGATAAGGGCTAACATTTTTCTTAACCAGTCTCCAATTAATGGGTGGGTGATTTTTAGAAGAAATAGGAAATGGCTGGGTTTATTGTAGTTCAGCAAGAACTCCTCTCTATCTCACAGCCAGATCAGTTGAGAATGGAAACTTTATGCGTAATCAAGCCCTGATTATTATTCAGTAAAGACAATAGAGAATAAGATTTATCTGTTCTAAAGGGCAATCCTAAAGCCATAATTATACAGAAGAACTATAAGCCCATAAGAACATACTCTCCTTTTACCAACCTATACTGTTAGGGTACATTTTTATTTTATCTTCCTATCTCAAGTTTTTTTTAAACCTGAATGCAGTAAATATTAGGTGCACGCTGGAAATAGAAGTTGTGCTTTTCACCTAACCAGTTTAGGAGTGAATTAAGGCCTCGCTGTGGCTGCATATAAGCCACCAGAAAAAGGAAGGTTTTTGTGAAGTTGGTCTCCAGTTTCAAAGAATGCTCTGCCAGGTTCTAAAAGATACAGAATATACTGTGATATCTCTTTGAATATAAGGTCCTATGCAATCTAGGTTATTAGTTCTTAGCATTATTTTTAGGAATAGAAAGAACATTTCTTCCTCCCCCTCCCCCATTGTCCTTCTTGCTCAATAACACAGGTTGTGAGAGAATTTAATATCAGAATGTTAAAATTTGAGGTACTGACCTTTTCTGAAAAATGTACCACTGAGGGTGTCTTTTAAAGAAGTATTATCTTACATATAGTTACTATCTTTTTAGTATTCACATACTAAGTTTTTTAAGGATATCTTTAGTACTACTCACTAATGGGTTGAAGTGTGTGTGATGTGCATAACACTAGAAGCATATGAGATATGTCTGAATTGCTCCAGTCACTTCACAAATCCATTGAAAACAGAATGAACAGGAGATCAGATTCAGATGGGAAATAATCAAGAGATGCTTTTTCTATTTATTTCACGAAGTGTCAGTTCCATCTGTTCTATCAGTCTGTCTTTTGTTTTAATAATTACCTTTATTTTCCTCTCTGTTTCCTTCTCACTAATTACCTAACTGCATGTACATTCATGCAAAAGAAGCGAGGTTTAAGGAGAGATTATATGTTGTTATTATACCAATGAAGACAGTTGGAAAAAAATTAAAACTTTTAAGTACACAAGATGGTTATTGTTGTTACATGGGCAGTGCTCTATCAATTTCTTTAGTACAGAATATTACTCTTTCTCACCTTTGTTTCTTTTATACCGTCACTGTAACTATAAGTTGCTATAATTCCATCTTTTTATTTGTATTTCTATAATTATTTGCATCTACACATAGATGTGTGATCTATTTGTATTATTAATATTATTAGCATCTGCAAATAAATGTGATTGAATCATAACCCTCTTACGCTAGGCATTACAGAAATGTAATGAAGGATAGTTTCTGTTATAAGTTTACAATCAAAACTGGTAGAAGATATAAATCATATTGATCCTTAACTAAAGCCAACTAAATTTAAAGAGTGTTTTTAAATGCTCTAATCAGCTTTTGAGCAATGCTGCACGACTGTGGCTGAGGACTTTAAGGTGAAACAAATAAGACTATGTTCTCCTGGCTAATTAAGAGGATAGTAATTTATTCCTCCTTAGGTTACTTTCAGCATAGATGTGTGTGCAATTCTGTGTATCTACGGTTCGGAGCTCTGTTTCCTAGGTGTCATCAGAAACAGAGAGAGAAATTCAGAGGACAATGTACAGCATTAAATTAGTTGCCTGTGGCTAGATATGTTGACTGTTCAGAGGGCTTCAGGTTGTGTGTGTTGTATTTCTACATTAGAACGAACATCATTTCTTCTGTAATGAAGAATAAGTCATCCTGGATATTTTAATTGCTTGCAGTAAGCAGGTGCATGACTTTGAGAGCAAATTAGGTAGAGAAATCAGTGGTCTTTCAGATTAATTAAAGGCACCCATAGAGGAGCTTGAAAGAAAGCATAACTTTGGTAGCAGAAGAAACCGAAAAGTGAAGGGTAGAGCAAGAATAAATTACTTCATTTCTAAACTGAGAATTTTGGTGGAGTAATACGTTAAAGACAATAGTGAACAAATGGGGAGAGAACAAGTTGTGAAATTTCTTAAAAGTGAGAACAAGAAGCTTGAACTTGGAAGTGGAAACATGGATAAATAAAAAAAAAAAATCCTGCAGGAGTGAAATAAACAAAAGAGATGTTCTTGCCAGCTTTATTTCCAGCAGGCTGGAGAGAGACACTGTGTGTGTGTCTGTCTGTGTGTGTACACGCGCGTGTGCGCATGTGTGCATGAGTTCATGTCATGGAAATCAGAAAGAAAAGAGTGTGTTCCTCTTGATGGAGTAACTTCCCTCCACCTCATGGTCTTATGATGCTATACCTTGACATTCCTTGACATACCTCTTGACATTCCTTTCGTGTTGAGAAATCCTCAAATATGAACAGTTTTTATGTAAGTATATGTATGACTTGTACGAATACTGTAAGTACATGCAAGTTCATAAGTAAATGTAAAACTCATAACTAAGCAGACCTCTGTGGAAAAAAAGGTTAAGATCCAGCCATAGTCCGGTTGTGGTCAAGAACGAGAGTGCACCGCCAATCCCCTCACTGGCATTTTCTGAAGGTTGAGTAGAAAAAGCTACTGCAGCATAGAACAATTGCAGTGTTGAGAAGACTGCCCAAGAGTAGAAGGCAAATGTAACTATGACAGACAGTATAAGTCAGAGAACAGAAAGTTTTATTGCATTTATTGCAATGAATGTTTTCCATATGATTTCCTAGGGTATATTTAATGAGCTACCCAATTACAATTACAACAGGAATTTCACAGTATTATGCTAGTTCTCTGAGAGCTTTCTTTTTCAACTAAAAACACCTTTGTTATAAATGTCTTGAATTTGAACATAATCAGCAGGTTATAACTTTATATCATGGAAGATCTTTCATTCAGTCTGTGTCGCAAACTAGTATTAGTTCAAGAATTAAATGCAAACAGATGTTTGAAGAGTGGTTGTCAATGGAAAAAATGACAAGACCTTGGAAAAGAGGAGTATGTATATTTTTCATTGAACATTTACTAGCTAAGCTGTAATGCAGATACCCTTTGTCCATGAGTTTAAAATTGTTCGGATAAAACTTGCGTAGTAGCTGCTGGTGTACATCACTGCTTATTTTGCCTCTATGAGAAGGAGAGAAAAATGTGATTTGTCCTATACTTATTGATCCAGTCATTTCTCATTCTTTTCCCATTTTGACCACCTCAATCTATTCTTTTCCTTTTGCTTTGTTGCTCAGTGTAATTTCAGCTACAGTAGTAATCATCTAGATATGCTTATTTTTTATATATTTACTCTATGTTAATAATATTAATACTTGTATAGCATATGTACTGTACACATATTGCTAATAGCATGAAGTTTAATGACCCTCAATTCTTTTTCTTACCTTGGGATGATAGAGGCTGAGTTGCATCTGAAGACTTGTTTCTTTGCAGTGAACACCGTTCAGTGAATGACGATTTGTATTAGTAATGTCGTGCGCAAATTAAATTCATGTTTAAAGTCACACTTTATTTTTTCATGTATGTTGTTACTACATTTAAGATTCTTCGGGTTCCTCAAAAGTAATTTTCTGTTGTCTTGCCTGCTTTTGGATTATGCAATTTTCCTAATCTTAATTTATTGAATTGCAAGGTAATCTGTATTTCATTTTCAAGTAACATTGTAGAGTTTCTATCCCTTGGCTTCTACATCAAATTCTTTCGTTTTGTTTTCCTTATAAAGATACCAAGTGATGCTCATTAGACAAAAGTAATGTGGTCTGTTCTTGTATAAAATATTAAGGAAAAATTTTATTTGAAAATAATTCAACCCTACAATATAGGAGAAGGTACAAGATGTGTTATTGATAAAATTTGGGGTGGGCTTTTTGGTCTTTCATTGTTATGAAAGTTCTTTGTATCCCTGAGGGGTTTACCTGTGGGTATAACTTTATAATATCAGCTCCCTGTATGAAGAAAGCATACTTCCAAAAGTATTGCTAAATTTATTATAAGAAATAGTTTAGTGATTTAGTATAGTGCAAGGATTTTGTCATCCTATGTCATCCTACACAGTTTGGGGGAAAAAGGAGATTATTTTGATTCCCGTCTTTCAATGCAATTTAAGACAGATAGTAAATAAATATAATCCAGATGTCCTCTTCTCTCGTTTTACACATAGTTTAAATATTAATGATAAGACATGTTCCAGTGGAATTTTAATGTAAGTGTTCTTAAAATAGCAAGGCTGGATACTTTCATTAGGATGTTTTACTATACATTACTATCTATGCCATGACTACAAAGAATAGCAAAGTTAGAAAATTACTTTGTATAATGAAGAAATATCATTTATAGGTAAGAAACGTTTTCAATTCCCCTCCCACCTCTATTTTTTAATGACTGTTTCACAGATTCTGTTATGCTTTCTAGACTAATCTTTCAATGCTGCTTTCTGTCATTTTTTTGATACACACTGGTATATTGAGTTGGAAAGCAGTTGTCTACAAAAGCACTTTTAACTGCATATTATGCCTGCTATATTATATTTCTATGACAATGCCTGTGGCACAAAAAAAAGGGAAAAAAAGAGAAACAAAAATGAAAAAAATTGCACACTGCCACCAAATTAGCCTTTTTACTATTTTTTTCTATTTGTTCAGACATTTCATAGTGAAATGGTTCCTTTTGGTCAAGTGCCTATATAATTGAGTTTAGAGTGTTTCAGTGCACTGACCTGGAAGGGTTACAAAAATAGAGGAGAGACACATTTTCTCTCATGAATAGATTCTGTAACAACAGCGTGATCAGTCTCTGAAATGTAAATATCTTCATTCTAAATATTCTTCATTACAAGTGGGACACCTTTATAATTTCAGTTTAAAGTTTTTAAAACATCTCTCTTCTGTAATACTGTTTCCTCAAAATAAATAATTCCTATGGTGTAGGCATTCTGTATCTCGGAACGTGTTTCCCAAGCAGTCATCTCTTTCTAAATGTAGAACTAAATTGTAACAGAGCGAGCTGTAGCATAGTTTTATTAATGACCTTGGCAGCAGACCATGTACAACCTTTATTTATTACAGTCACTTTCAGTTTTTATGTTGGCATTCTCTATGATATTGTTGCTCTTTGGTCTGTTCACGGATTCTGTTGGGAACTGGAGATTTGCACCTTAAGATGTTCACTGTAGTGCCTTGCACCACTCTGCTGACTCCAGCCTGTCCTTCACTGTCAAGCTCCCCATCTGTTTCCATCTGTATTTGTTTATGTGTAGCTCAGATTAGGCATTATCACTGTTCTTTCTTCACAGTTCTTGATAATATGAATGTCTTCAATGAAACCAGTGGCTTTATGTAGTTCTGCTTCGTTAATGCCTTTTGTTTGCCCATACTGCAAATGTCCTGTCTCTGAACATGCAACTATTGCCAAAGCTACAGAACAAAAGCTCCTGGTACCACACAATTTGGAAAGGTACAAAATACTGTGCATCAAATTGCACCAGAAGTCAGTTTCCATGCTAGGTACTGAGCAGTCTGAGTTTAAATATCCTAATATCAGAAAGTGTTATTATATAGACATTAAATGTTATTATATATAGACAATTTCTGTCTATGGTATCTGAAGACAATTGAAAGTGGTTAAGACTTGCTCATTTCCCATGTTCCTACATGAACAGTTGTCCATGTCCCAACCCCATCATTATTCATGTGCCTGCTCATGGCTAATTTTCTGTGTCAAATTCCCTTGCAGACAACATACCTTTCTCCTGGGCTTTATTTCTTTTTTTATTCTGTCTGCCCAAGACAAGTCTTTACTAGCTTGCTGGACCATAAAAGGGCAATCACTTTACCTCTGAGTATAGAAGGAAATGACTGCCATCCTGTCAGCTGCAGTCCCTTGGAAGTTTATTGGAGACAGCAAGCATTTGGAAAAAATGAAAATGAAGTGGCGACTAGCTATCATGTTTTTATGAGGCTTTTATCAAATGCCTCAGAATTGTTTCAATATTGCTGACTTTTACAATTAAAATGCCAAGATAGGTAAAGAACTGCTAGTATTCTTATCTTAATTTGTTCCTCTGTTTACTACATATATAGCTGTAGGATTTCTGTCTTCACCAGCTGTTGTGGTGTCATATCTGCTGTAAGATTTTGAAGAGCATAATTGTACATTATACACAATTTTCTCAGAAGCTTATACTTGCATGCTTCATAGTGATTCTTTTCTAGTCTCGCTATCTTATATTCTTTAAACTGTTTAACGACAGATTTATAGTAATGATTCTCTTATACAGTGGAAGTATTTGAAATCTTCAGTATAAGGATTTAGGTACAAAGTTAAGATATGTCTAACTCTCAAAGAAATCTTTCCCTTTCAACAGCATAGTATTAAATGAAAATTGCTTCTCATAACAAGCTTTAATCACATGAGCTGAATCCCCAACAGCAATGATGCAAAAGTTTCAGTAAGAAATATAAAGACTTTATTTCGTGGTTTTCACATGCCAACAGTTTGGAACCCAGTAGAATATTCCAAGTATAAAGATTTATACTCCACAAGAATGGAGATACTTATTTTGCAGCCCTATGTTGAATAGTGATCTTTTTAAAAAACAAGTTCCTTAAATAATATTTTAGTAAGGTAGGTTGTCAGTGTAATAATTTTCATTTGATGTAATTGCTAAAAGAGATCTGTAAAAAAAATGGAACAGATGCATCTTTTAAAAGATTAAAGTCATGTGTTCCATGTGACTTAGAATGTGCTAAAGTGGCGGTAAGCAGGAGTGGAAATGTCAGTTGGGTTCAGTTTTAAAATATATCGTTGTGAACCATAATGTGTGTAATTAATTAGTAATTGGAGGGGTTCCTTTGCAGTGAGGAAATTTAAGTGTGTATTTACCATGTTTATTTAAGTAAACAAACTTATTTCAATAAACATGAAGAACTTCTAAATTATAATGCAATTTATCTATTGTGTGAAAATTTTTGAATCGGCTATCAATTAATAAACATGTTTTTAAAGACCATCTGTGCCTTACCTCTGTAGAGTTTGAGTTAAGCACCTTCATAACATATCCTTCCAAAAATGAAATTAGTTCCCCCCAAAAAAGTTCAAACTTAATATGAAACCCAGTAAAGAGATTTATCTGAGTGTTGGATTGTGCTGGAATAGGCTTCGGAGCAAAGAGAAAAACTAGCCATTCTTCTGCAGTGATCTGCAAAGACAAAAGAGAGTTGAAAGCGTCACCAGCAAAGCTGGTTAGGGCTCTCCTTTAAGAATTCCACAATTTTTGTCTGGAATATTTTGTACCTTTCCAAACCTTTTTGTATTATAGAATAATGTCAGTCGTTAAGCATGTCCACCTCTAAACTCTGCAATTTGTTAAATCCTTAGAAAGGCATCAGATAACAGTACTTCTTAGAACTGCATGCAAGGTAATGCTCTATTGCATTTTCCTAAAGATAACCCACGTTGAAATTCATAAATAATTCAAGAATACTTAGAAAAAATATGATTCATTGCACAATATGCAACAGAGGCAGATGAAAAGTGACTACTTCCTGCTGTTTCCACAAGGAGAGTTTGAGGTTCTGTAGTATACTTAATTATATTTACAGCAGGATGAATAAGCAATTGAATTTCATTCAGGTATTTGTTTCCGTTTTTGATGGATTTGCTGAGTTTGCATACTTGGACTCCTTGTGTTTGCTTGTATGCATAGAGAGCGTTCTGAATCCCAATTGAAGAAATATTTGCATATTGATATTCACACAAGGAAATTATAGCAGAATAACTGTGTACTCATGTTTAAATCTGAAAGCAAAGAAAAGAGGAACTTCAGTTAATTTGTGAATATTAGTCAAAGATAGGTCTCAATTGTTCAAGTAAATTATTACAACCAGGTCTGTAAGAAAACTATTCTACAGTAAACTTTGTGCTATCCAGAGCAATGGGAGACAGTAGAACTGTGGAGGGAGCCAATTGGTATGGATGCTGTGGGTTACTGGATGCATGTAGTAGTTTATGTGCAGTCAGATATGCTTTGTGGAATATGAACACAGCTGTTAGGGCTTCTAGATCAAAGCTGACCCTAAAAGAATATGGTGCAAATAAAATGCCTTAGCAAATAAGTCTTGCTGGACTAAGTTGGCTATGCGTGGATCCCACTTAAGTGTTCCTTCATTATTGCATTGTAGGTGGTAGTTGCTTTAATAGGATGTTAATATACTGTTCATTATGCCTGTTGTTTTACTATTCAAGAATTTTAGAAAAGGACTCTGGAATGAAGATTGCAGTGATAATAACAGGAATTGAAGACACAAAGCTGTAGTTTTAAACTAAAAACATATTCGGAATGTTGTAAGTGCCATGGCAGAGTACTGCTGACTCCTTCCATGAAGCTTGTCGTTTATTTTGTAGAATCACTGTTGTCATTCATGTAGCTCTTGAGAAGGTGCTGGTGGTCTCTTTAATAGGTTAGTGTGTTAATGGCTGACATCTGTTAACTTTACCATCTTAATTGGATCCTTTTAGATGTTCAGCCAACTGGTCAGGCACACAGTGTGAGAGGCCAGCTCCCAAAAGCAGCAAGTCTGACAATATCAGTACAAGTAAGTACTTCAAATAACTGCTATCGCTTGTCAAATTTGCTCAGTTTAGAAATTTTAACCTGGTGATATTTTACAATGTGAGTTTGTGTCATGAAATGTGCTGGCTGCCTGTATTTAAAAAACAAAAACCAAAAAAAAAAAAAAAAACCAAAAACAAAAAGACAAATGTAGATCTCTCAACTTTTTGATTGACATTCAGTGTTTCATGAGGTGGTTTGGATGCAAGCCATATGCTATACACTCACTGCTTCAAGGGCTAGCCTGCACTTTTCCTGAAGACAGTGTATCAAGAGGCAAGTTCTTGGTGATATCACTGCTAGGCAAAGAAAAAGTACGAGACCTCTGACCGTTTAAGTCCTACTGAAAGCATCAAAAATAGAGTTGTAAGTAGTTCATAACTTTTGCATTGGCTGTCTGCAGAGGTTTGAATTTTACCTACTGTGAAAATCATCCTGAAAGTAAGAATAGCTCCTGTCGTATTTTTTTAAACATACCTGTAAGCATAAAAGGATGGTATTGCTACACTATTGGCAGTTTAAAGTGGACAAGGTTCCCTGCGGTGCATTGAGTATGCTGATGGTACCCTGCTGTACATCTCTCGGTCACATTTAACCCAACTGGAGCAGTAAAATGAATCGCCCACTATTCAGGTCAGCTTGATGCTTAGATGAAATCTTCCTAGCGATCCAGACAAATGAAATAACACTTACAAGCTGGAAATGGGCAAAAAAGCAGCCAGAACCTAGATCAGTATTTCATGTTGAGAAAATACCTGCTACGATTTGGGAAATGGGTGTTCGTCTTGTGCCTGCGGCACCCCAGGCGGCACCGTGGTCACCAGATGGCAACTCATGCCTGGTGGGCTGTTTCAAGGTTTTTTTCTTGAATGTTTACTTGCCAAGACAAAATGAACCTCTTTTTTTTTTTTTTCCTCCTAAGTAGAACTTCGTCCAGTTATTTATCAAGTGTTATCTTAAAATAACATTGTTGTGATGTCCTTTATATGCTGAATCTTCAGGACGCTTCAAGTTTTTATTCAGTAGTACTTCATTTTGGGCCTCGGACAACCTGACTTGGCTTTCAGTAAGCCTTCAGGCAGAATTCAAGGCATCTTTTTCAATTCTTTATTTAGACTGTGTTTAATGTAGAGCAGAGACTGCCAACAGCTTATTTTTTTAATAAATCAATAAATGTAACCAATGAAACAACCAGCAATATTTTTGTTTTCCACCAGTTAAGGATTGTGATATTAAAGGAAATGCATGTCATTCCACATCGGCTTTATACTGGATTCCTGTAGTTTATAAGGGCCAGTTTTTTAGAACATAAAATTATTTGTTGCATGTATTTCTTTCTTGCCAGATACTTACATTAAAGCTGAGAAATTCTTAGGAGGGTACAATTGCTGACCTTATTTTTGCAGGTAGTCTCATTTCAGTGAAGTTAGCTGCCAAAATAATGTTAAGCCCATTTTCTTCTTCCCTGTTCCCTCCTCTCCTTTAACATCGCTGTCTGATCTGTGCACTGTTTTTCTGCTACATTAAGCATTATTGTAGTTTCCTTGATTGCCTATATCAACACAACAAAATTATTGGCTCTCGAGTACAATGCAGTAAAATGCAGGAATGCACCAACCATCTAGAAATGAATATTGCTAACTACTTTCATTTTCTCACAAATAAAAGTAATAAATACATATAAATGCTAAATGGAATTCTTCAATCAGAGCCATGTCTGCTGAATATTTTAAATTAATAATTGCATGACTTAAACTACTGAAAATGATGGTGGCAGTTAAAGTCAGCGGCCATGCCACTCTAATCCAAATTGTTCAGCAATTCCACACACCTTCAGATGGTATCGCTGCAAATGAGGGCAGGGAATTAGTCCAAAGTATATTGCTATCCAGAAAGAGGAAGCTCCTGATTTGTTGATGAAAGTACTTGTGTGTACACTATTATCTGCAATGATTTTTTTTTTATTGATCAACATTAAAATTTCAGATCAGTGAAACTCATCACATGAAATTGCATTTGTTGGTGAGGGAGATTATTCTTTTTAAATTAATTTAACTGGTTTACATGTGTGATGACATTATTAGATGTGGCTGTGAGTATTCAATGATATTTCCTTTTCCTGTTTTAGGGAGCATTGCAATCATTGTTCCTCTTGTTTTACTGGTGACTTTGATCACTACTCTGGTAATTGGACTATTTCTTTGCAAAAGGAAACGAAGGTAAGTAATTTTATATTGATGTATGAAGTAAAAAACTAAATCTTCAAAGTATGTGCATCTTTTTGATATAAAAAATTCACTTTATATGTGTTGAGCACATATTAAAAAAAACAACACTCAAATAACCCAAAACTTGTTTCTGGATGCAGTCAGTGAGTTACATTTTGGTTCTTGCTGGAACAATCATGTCTATTATTTATACTTATATTCCACATACACTAGATAAGAAAATATAGTTCTTTTCTTATCCAGTTTGCTCAATCCTGCCAAGGCTATATAAGTGTTAATAATTTTATCCGGAGACTTAGTCAACTTAGTAAACAGAATTAATTTATTTCATTGGAACCGCGTTATTAATATTGTTCATGTCTATAAATACTTTCAGATAGAGCCTGTGCAGAATTTCCAGTTTCTAGTTACAGTTCATTTCAATTTATTTACTTTGATTAGTTCTTTTCAATTTTATATAAGTTATAGTGAAGATAGAGTTTGTAACAATGTTCAAAGTATCTACTGTAGAGTCCCAAGCCTTGTCATCATTACTGTATTTCTTTAGTATCTTGCATAGGAAGCCAAAATGCCAGCACTGAACAGTGAATCTTTTGTTCTCTTGAATTTAGCTGCCTTAGAGTTGATAATGAAGTTAGGGAGTGCAGTAGACATTTTGACTTTGGCCATTTCTTCAAAGGCCATGTTGGGTGGCAGGGGAAGCAAGAGTGTTTCTACTGTATGCAGACACCTGAGAGAGCTGCTAACTTTCTCGTGTTCAGAGAAACGAGAAAGTGATGTTAGTGGCGATGCAGATTTAACAAGTAAAGATTCCTAGTAATAAGGACATGGCCAACTAGGGAAGACCTGGAGTGGGAATCAGACAGCAAACCATTTACTTCAGGCCTGTAGTTGGCCTGCTGGTTGGTCTTGAGCACTGTCTTCCTTTCTCCTGAGGCTTGTTACCCCACCTCTGAAACCAAGATAACATCTTCTTTTGTGAAGTCCTTTAGAAATATGTGATGAACCTACCATTTCTGCAAATGTGACCATTTACGAGACTATTTCAGTCCTCCAGACTAAAAGAATCTTTTAAGTAACTATTATCTAGCATCACACATAGCATCTACCCTGCAAACTCTGGTGCTAACTAGTAAGCATTAATTTTTAAATCCTTTTTGAAAAGCCCACAAGATAAATATATTCCCTGGCCATACTGTTAGTTATGCTGACCCTGCCAGGCTCCGTGGATGTCATTACGTGCTGCTGTACCTAAAAACGATGTTTACTGATAGCCAAATCTTGAAAACCAGTTGCTGGTCTGTAAGTTGTTTAAGTTATTGAAAATAACTTATTAAATAATAGATCTTCAGTACAGAAATAGAACTAACCTCACTAAAGAACTTTTTCCTTAAAATTATATTTGAAAATATATTTTAGGGTTTTTCTTAATCTCTTCAAAGACGACTGTCATGTATTAAAGTAGGTATAGATGTTCAACACTTGTACGCTACAGATAAGTGCTTATTTTAGAAAATATTTTTTCTATGCCATTTCTGAAAAGCACAGATCCTTTAGTGTATTGGATTTTAGACACTGACTGCATCTTTCTCAACCAAACAAGAGGACTCAACTATTACCATCCTGACTGTGGCCTCGCTATTATTCCCTTGTAATTCTAGAGAACCTATTGCATTGGGAAAAATTACCTGCTTGAGGTTATTTCAATTGCTCAGACTAAAATCACCTCCTTAGCTAAAAGAAATGAATTCAGCAACTAAAACAATTCAACTCAATCACTTATCTTTACTTATGTCTAATTCAAGGTTAAAAATAAGACTCTATCTTTTATTAAAGTTTGAAAAAATTGAAGTTGAACTTCAGCTTTAAAATAACCACTGGCAGGGGATACAAACTGGAACTATGAGAAGTTCATACATTTTTAATGCATCGTAATGAAACCATTTGCTTGTCCTCAGATTACAACTGACTTTGGGCAACTGATTTCAAATGGAAGTGAAATGAATGAGCAAGGGAACATGACTCATGTTCGCTCCATCTTCATTACTGCAGGGAATCTGCAATGAATTTGCAAGGCTTTCCTTGGGAAGTGGGGGAAATCTGGAAATAGTAGGACGAAGTCAGGGTTATAGACAATGAGTGAGCACTTTGTATGAATTCATACCATTAAGCCAAACTGAGAAAAACAATAAAAAACTACTTCCAGCTTATGTGAGATCTACACATAGACTCAGATTGCTACTTTGAAAAATGGAAGGGCTTTCTGATTATCTCTGCAGGAAACACTTTTTTGTCCTGTTGGTCTTAATGATTAAAGAGAAATAAAACAAAATTTGTCCTATTTTAGGATGAGGCATCCAAGAATTGACTTGAAAAGTCACTACTTTCTTTTTTTTGTGTTTATGCATTATAGGACAAAAACTATCAGAAGACAACCCATTATAAATGGAGGAATCAATGTAGAAATTGGCAATCCATCATATAACATGTATGAGGTGGGCCATGATCACAGTGAAGGTGGTCTTTTAGCCTCAGATTTTACTGTAAATGCAGAAAAGGTAATTTTTTCTTTTTCTAGTGGCAAAACCACTACTTATTTTATGCTTACAAAGGTTTTGAATTTGAATGTAATTAATAGAAACATAAAACAATGACATTTAGATTTAGTTAATGAATATAAAGGCAAGTTAGATTTCATTAGAATAAATGTCACGTACATATTAACAGCTGTTTTGCAGCCTGATGCTTGCTGATGGACATTTTTCCTAGTGCCTGCATTTTACCAAAATAGAGTTAGAACTAAACTACGAAATGAGTTTTTTGTCACAGACACATCTGCCTTAAGTTGCCAAATCGCAACCTATCTTTTTAGTCTAGTCGCAAATACTGAATGGCCGTATATTATTGTACAGTCTACCATCTGAAGCATGAAAGAGTGCGTGCATACATATGAAACTAACTTATTTCATATACGAAAACTTCCAAAGGCATAAAGAATTCAGAGTCCTGGCTGGATAGATAGATTAAATGTTTACACAAAGCTAGTAAGTATTATCATTTTCTTGTAAAAGATGCTGTCACTTCTGCAGCACCACTCTTCAGTGATTGAACTCCCTGAGTGATGTGACATGGGATGAACTGCGATATCTTTCCTAGAGCTCCGTAATCAGACATACACCAAAGGGCAGCCATCATTCTGTGGCATTTCTGACAAAGCAATAACCGGATTACCGTTAGCTCTAGGAATGTCATCGCTGAATCACATAGTCAGTGTGCTGAATACAAGAGGTAAGCTGAAAATGGAGTTCCTCTGGAGGAAGAGTAACAGAGCCAATGCTAATTGTGAAGTCTGGCTCTAACCCTTAATGCAAAATGATTTTAAAATGCTGAATTTTATTCTCTTGTTGAGTGCAAGAATGTTTCATGCTGAAGAATACTTGTAAGTAGATTTTTTCTAATTGTAGATCACTCTAAAATAATGTTTTAAATCGGTGCACTGTTTATTTAACAGTGTTGATAAGTACACATGGAAGATGCTCTATTGGCACAGAAACTAAAATTTTCTGTTTATACAGGCCAGATACATAGGGGGAGGGCCCACTGCATTCAAGCTTCCCCACACAGCTCCATCAATCTACCTAAACTCTGACTTGAAAGGACCACTATCAACAGGGGTGAGAAATGATGATTCAAATCCATTTCATTCCACCACAGCCCCTTTCTAAAGAAAGTTTGTTTGTCATTTTTGAAGAGAGGCATTTTCTGTTTGTTTTTAATTTTGTTTTTCTTCTTTTAATGGCAAGAAGAATGACAGTAAATTATATATTTTCCATTTGAAATAAAGGGTTCCTCTCTGCATACAAAATTTCATCTGTACCCGTCATTGTAACATGATCTAAAACTGCAAATGTGTCTTTGCAAAGGAATGCAAAACCAGTAAGCAATGTGATGCTTTTCCATAGTATTGTGTAAGTTTAGCATAGCATTCACAGCCACGTATCTTGATATATTTGCAATTTATATGTAATTACAGGCATTTAGTGAAGTTTGTCAAACTGAGAGAAGTTCCCAAATAAATGAAAACAAGTCCTTTTATTATAGAGGAATTTGATACACACTAAAATGAACAATTTCCTTTAATATTTGCAATGCATTGTTTGATTGTTCAGCTTTCAATCAATTTCTATCATAAAAGTTACTTTTAAAACATCAGATTTTGACTACAGTTTAGCATGGTTTTTGCAAACATTGAAATTTAAAATATTAAAAAGGGACATCAATATGACATTCATTTTCATGTGCCTGAGTATATATATTCATCTTTTGTGCCATTTGCATTCTTGCATGACTGTAATATGTTGTATTTGGCAGTTTAACAATTTGTATAGGATATGATATTTCTGATGGAGCACAAAACCATGGATGATGAAAGCTAGAGTGTATGCACATCTCTAACATTAACTCTTGCTGGTATTCAAGTCACTCCAGCTACTTTCTGTACCTCACTGTACTGCATTATGCTATCAATACCCACTCAGAGAGGTATCATGAGACAGACCCTGCTATTATATATAATTTTAATAACTCCATAAGGCACTATATAGATGCCAAGTGTCTCTGTTCTGTTGTGGTTATCATCCTTAATAATGATTGTCAATGAAATAAAAAGTCCTGTCAATTGAAATAAAAATAAATTTCTGTTTTCCTAAATTTCTGTTTATAATCATTACAGCAAATGTAAAGACAGGTGTAACTGAGAGTTTGCTCTCATAAATTACTAGAGCAGTTGATTGCATATTTATGTTCCATTAATATAGAAGAGTAGCTTCTTCTTTCTTTCTTTTTTTTTTAAATAAATGTGACTCACCTTTTTCTGACTCCCTTCCAGGAAAGTCTGAAACACCAGGCAATCACTTTGTCATCTATAATAAATGGAATAGGCAGCTTTTAACTAACTAAATGAGTAGCTGCTGTAGCTAGCCAGCCTAAGGAATATCTGAATCCTGGGCTCAGAAATGGTATTGGTCAACAGGGAAAGGAAGAATTAAGATTCTAGACATCTTTCGTTCCTTGTTACCCAGGGTGTACTTCAGGATATTTGCAAGTCAAGAAAACCTACCCTGGTTTGGGTAATTTAAAGTTTAGCCATTTCTTACGTACACCAAACAAATTAATTTACCTATTTTATAGCTTACTGGTGTTCCACTCAGTATTTGTGTAAGCAAAGCTGTGCTGTTCCATTAGTTAAAGACGAAGATTTTGACCGCAAGGTACCCTTTCCAGTTGTTATAGGTAAAAAGCTGAATGTCTAGTTGGATAGCGAAGGTCTTCTGGGAGACAATAAAGGCACAAAGTATGAAGGAATTAGTGGAGACGTTTACATGATAAACCCTGGATAGTGTTTTCTCCTTAGCACGAGTGATAGGAGAGTAAGTTTTCATCCATGTTATACATCCTTCTGTGCTGTCAGACTCAGGAGACTTCTCATATACTGAAGTGCATTGCAGAATTAAAAATGGACTTGTCCTATGCTGAAGTACCACTCATTTCAATAAATTTTTTCATTACAGTCCAAACTACCAAAATTGTTGAGAAAATACTTCTCAATCTGTAACTACTATGATATATTAACAGTTATGCTGGTTTATTATTAAAGTTTAATTTACATTACAAAAGTATTGAATTTTTGGTCAAATCATGTTGTATATTTGGGCCACAGAATTCGAAAACATGGTCAGCTATTGATGGGATGCTGATGTCTTAGAACAGGTAATATATGGAAACTGTTGGTTGCAGTTTTCTACTGTTAAACTTGTCACATGGTCTCACAGTGCACCTTCTCTATAAACTTCTTCATATCTATTCTGAAATCTTCCAGTGTAATAAGGTGGACAAGTCAACTTCAGAGACATTTTTCCAGGTTTTTGTTTTATTTTTTGTCATTGTTTTTATGGTTTTAACGTCATAATGTGCTGCATGTCATATCATTGATTATTTTAATAGCATGTCTCATCATGAACTTAATTTTTAACTAAATAATTAACTCATTATCAGGTTTGCAGAAGTCCAGGTATCTATTAAATATGTCCAGTTATATTTTATGTGTACTTGTTCTTGCTTTAACAAAACCATTTCCATCTCCATAAACGTTTATTTTGGTTTAATCCAGCTGATCTAATGTATGCTTAATTTCTCTGCAGCCAACAAATTACGCCAATCCAGTATATGCAAAGTTATACATGGATGGACAAAACTGTCGAAGCTCCTTAGCAAGTGTTGATGAAAGAAGAGAACTCCTTCCAAAGAAAATAGATATTGGGATAAGGGAGACTGTGGCATAATCTGCTGTTACCTTTTATACTCTGTATAAATGTATAAAATATAAGGATTACTTTTCTATGTACCAACAGTATTATAATTGTTTTGGCATCAGCATTACCTCTGTTTTTTGTTTGGTTGGTTGTTTTCTGGGTTTTTCTTTTGCTGATGACTTTTGACTGACCATTTGTAAGGTATTTTTATGAAAAAGAAACTGCACTACGGTACAATTTACAACAATGCTGCTGAAATAACACACCTTTAAATTTGTTAAAATTGCAAACATATTCGTTTGTAGCGTGAAAATGAGCAATCTATTTTCTATGAACTTTTTTGGTTCTACTTAATCAATGAAGATGGTATCTGCACTTTTTCATTATGTAGTCTGGAAGCTGTAGTACAGTGTGTAATTTTGTTTATTTTAAATGGTGAAAGAATGATTGAATGGTCTACTCTCTTCTTTGTGCCCATTAGAATTTCTCTTCAGATCCTGATAAAGCTAGATAACTTTTCACAAACAAACATAACTTGCTTTTGAATTAGCTTTAGGTTGCCAAGAAGTAAACAAGACTATAGAAATGAAACATCTAATGATCTGCATGAACACAATGATTATGTTTCAGAAATTCAGTGACTGTACATGATATACTAAACATATATACCATGTAAACAAGCTTTGTATTTATTAAAACCTTATAGAACATAGTAACGATATATCTTGGAAGCTGAAACCTTACTTGCTGTGGGACAAAGCATATGAACTCCAACAGTCCTGTAGGATAGTAGCCACCCTAGAGCACAAGAAGGCATTGCCTACACATGCATTACATGTTTATTCACTTAATCACATGCATTACTTATGGATTAATAATTCCCCAACACATACCAAGCAGTAGGGAAAAAACAAACCCCAAACCTTAAGCACACGCAGATGATCACAGCATTCAGTTTTGACAATCACAAAAAAGTCATACCTGTTTAGAGATACTAAAGAATACAAAACACAGCAGTTTCTTTAAATGAAGATAAACTGTGATATTGCGGAGGTAAAACATGACCAAATTGCATATCAGTGAAACCTTACCTAAGCCTGAGTTTCAATAGTCTGGGTTAAATATCAAAATCCAATTATTGAAAGTGAAAAGCATCAGTATCAGTTTCCAGCGCTTGCTCTGACCTGGTCTGCTTTCTGTTGTTGCTAAGAGGAAAAATCTGACCCACCTTTTTTAATTTTGATGGAAATAAAGGATACAATTTCTTTCAGGTTTGAACTGAATTGAAATATTTTATACATAACTTTAAAGGCACAAAAGACTTATTCACACATATACTGTGGAGGACTCTTCCTTCCTCTGCTAGACATGACTGACTTTTAGCTATCATAATATATTAACCTAACAGATTAAATATGTTTGTGGTTGCTCTTTATTCCCTTTGTACAAGCATTACAAAAATAACTGCTGTTTTATAAAAGATTTTTGTTGTACTATTGTGCATGCATACTACCTATTTCTAAACTTTGCCATATTGGGGCCTTTATAAAACTCTTGATTTATGTAATACTAGTGCAATTTTGCTTGAACAATGTTATGCATATCATAAACTTTTTCAGGTTCTTGTTTAAGTACATTTTTTTAAATTGAACAGTATTTTTCATTTTGGTTATAATAGTCATTTTGCCTATGTTTCTACAATGAAGTGTTAAATACTTTATAAAAAAAATGTTGACTGATTTATTTAAATGAAAATCTACATACTTAATTCAGTGTGTTGACTAATTTTTAAATTTAGCTTATAAAATGAAAACTAAAGAAGAGCAAATTGAAAGGAAAGAACGTTACTGTGTACAAATGGCTAAATTCCTTTTCTTAATGACAATTTTTGCTTTTTATACAACTTCTATTTGAATGTTTTTGCAGCTCTTCACGTGTTTGGGTAACTTAGGTGTATAGCTGTATATTATGTCAATAGAATTTTAAAACTATTTTATTTTCTATAAAAATACTGTATTAAATAGTTTCATACCATACAGCTATGATTCCACAGGTTCCGCCTTTATTCCGCTGACATCATCAGAGATGGATTTGGCCCTCAGTTTTTGCATAATTACAGTTGTTATGAGGCGTAAGTAGTTGGTCTTTTCAGAAACGTTACTGGTTTTTTGCTGGCAGAGAATCTCATATCTTTAATACTCAGGTAGAACTAAATTTTAACTAGTGGGTATACAAGTAACATGAGTTTGAAATCGTGAACTCTTATACAGACCTGATGAAATTTATTTATTGTGATGTCTCATGTTTCCTCTCAGTGAGACATTTTTATTTACTTTACACTTGCTTAAGTGTAAATTACTTTTTAAAAAAATAAATTTATCTGTTTTCTTAGAAATACACAGTTGATGTCAGTGGAGCTATTAGATACTGGATATTAGATCAGAATCTGGTCTTAAGTTTATAGGCAGAATTTTGATGGAGATATTGAGCTCTACCACTGCTATGCCTTAAAGATCTATAAATTACACATCGATGTAGTAATCCCCAATGGATTTTGTTTTGTTTTGTTTTTTACTTTACCAAGTTTCTCCATAGACACTGTTTCTCACAATCCTTTAACAGTCCCAGAATCCCCAGGGTCTGTAGCTGTGCAAAACACACAAGGAGCTGGAGGGTGAAAGATTGAGAACCTGATGAATAACCTATACATGCATCTTCATAAGTTCAGTAAAACAATTTTAGGCAGGAAATTCTATAAACTTTTACAAGGAACCACAAAAATTTTTAACTTTCTACATTTCCACAGCCTTCCTGCTGTTATTAATGCCACAGATTCATGTGTGTTTTAAGTTGACATAAGCTTAGAAGAAAAAAAATTGGATAAATGTGCCTGTATCACTGATTAAAACATCTGTCTCTTCAGGGTATAGTTGCAAGGCTTTTTGTGGTTGCTTTCCTGAAGATACTAATGACATTTCATGTGAAATGCTAGTACTGTGAATTCATCAGGGTAAAATTGTTCTTCCACAGTACTAATAATTTTTCTTAGCAATGTGAAACAGTTTGTGGGTTCCATAAATATCAGGTATTAAAATTATTCAGGGAAGTGGAACTTCTGATAAATCTAACCCTGAAACACACTTTTCATTTACTTTTTACTCTTAGGCTAAGGAATGGTTCCAGGATCCTGGGTGACCACAATACAGCTCTATGTCTCTCTTTACTTTCATTACCCACTTTTTCATTCAAGAGAAAAAAAAAATACATGTAAGCGTGAAGGGTGACATGATGTGCTCCATCACAAACTAGGTTCTTGAATTCTTTGCTGAATGGAGAAGCTCTACACAAAAGATATGAAAAAAAGCATTTGTGCCAAACTTTATGTAATTGTGTCTAATGGATCTCTTTTTTTTCCACAGAGGTTATACTAATATATTTACACACAACAACAGTGCAGTGGAGTCTGCCTTGTGATAGGCCTCTTGTTCTATGCAAGTTTGCATAAAGACCATATTATGTTTGCATAAAACTATGTTTGTTTGCATAAACACTATATTACGACAACAAAAGTTCAAAATGACAAATTGAGATGGATGATGCTCTTGATACTTTGATTAACCATTCCGCACAACTAAGATTGCCAACATGAATACAGTCCTGTTGATAAACACACTAGGAAGTGCATTTGAGAATATTTATTTTGATGTGCATTTTTTAATTGGTCTTTCATTTCCAAGACAGTCATGGGGTTTGACGTTTGCAGAAGGAAAGCTCTGTAGTGGCATGCCTTTAAAACTCCTACCTAAGTTTATTATCTATCAGTGAGATTGTGGAGAAGGTCCTAATATAACAGTAATTATTTTATTTTTATCAAGCTTTTAGTGACCAGAATCAGTGCGGTCACATACGTAATAAAATTTTCTGTAAACACATTTCAGAAAATCTGTTTCACATAAAAGTGCATAATGTATCAGAACAAAACCAAGTATCTTCTCGTGTGTCCCCCTTTTTGGAGGATAAGAAGACGATAAAGGAAAGAAATGTCAGTGATAATAAAAGGTCCTCAAGGTAATCAGCTTTAAAAATAAAGACATTTTTCATGTGGAACAAGCAGATCAACAGTGAATCTTGTCTGTCTAGTCCTGGGCATCTCTGCAAAGATACTGAGGCGTTTGGAATTTTTCAAGTCTTAGATGGGCAGAAGTATGGCTGACAGAGAGAATGATAATTTATCATCCTAGTTCTCTAATTTATCACGCTTACCATCTCCACATGTATGAAATACAGATCTGATGAAAATAAGGGTTTCTAATTTAGTGCCCATATTGTAAGATGACAGAAAGGAGCAAAGAAGCATAAAGCATCTTTTTGCTTCCCTGTGCCAGCTGCACATCACTTAGTTTGTGCTGTGACTCTCATGACCTCTGACAGTGGTCTTCAAAGAAGTACTTGAATAGAGGGAACTGTCTGCTGGCCTCAAGAGGATGTTGAATGAGTTTTTCCTGGAAAGAAGATAATGATACTACTACCTCCTCTACTGCTACTAAACTTAATAATGATCCATTTTTGTCCAAAAAAAAAAAAAAAAAAGAATTTTTAAATATCAAGATGTGTACATGTACACAATATGTATAGTATCAGAACTGATGCGTAGTTACTCTGAGTAAAACCTCATTTTCACAGGTGAGTAGAAAGGAAGCTCTGAAACTGCCATGGAAACTCAAGGGATATATTAATTTAGGATTACCGTTAAGCTCTTTTAAAGTGAGTGTTCAACCTCGAGAAAAAAAAGGATTATATAAGCTGGTCACTGAATTTTTCTGAATCTTAAATAAACAAATTTGAACGTTACAAGAGTTGGCACCTCAAAAGCTGTGTAGTCAGACAGTTTCTCACTTGTGTTTCATGTCAGTAATGCACAAGCAGCATTAGTAGGTGTTTGATGATTCGTTAGAGATAAACAGAATAAGACAAGCACATGTAGATTCATGACAGCAGTAGCTGAAGACATGATTTGCTCAACAAATCAGTGTTCAACCACCTGAATAGCTCAAGAGGTTGGGAAGGGATTGCACTTGAGCCTTGGGGAATGGGTTTCCACCTGCATCGACATGCCTGGATGTGCTTGATGTCTAAATCCGGTGAGCTGCGTGTGAGAGCCGCACACTGAGCTCTGTAAGAGGCCAACACCTAAATCAGACCAGGACCCTCGATGGTCTTGCCCTGTCCAAAGAGCAGGAGATAATGTTAAGGTACAAAGTTTTAGTTCCATTGATGACTGTAAGGTTTGGCATCACCCGTATGGCTAGTAGGGTATCCCAGGCTAAGGGTGGTGGAGTCCTGGTCTATTAGAAAGGCAGGAATGAACCTTGAAGAGCACGTTGGGTGTGAAAGCAGTCACATCTGATGGGAAAGTTGTAGCAGAGAGCATGTCAGATGGCACTTTCTGTCTTCTGTCCCAGACCTCATGCCCTACTGGTGGGCATTGTCACGCACTGCCCTTCTTTCACGGTGTTCAGAAAGTATAACCAAGTATCCGAACCTCTGACTGAGAGGTTACGGGTGCGCTGTCAGCTCGGAGACTCTTTCCCTGGATAATTGACTGTATCTGGGCCTGTGTGTCAGATTCGGGCAAAATGCCTTGGCTCCCGTGACGGTTAGAGCAGCTGCTTGGAGCTCCCTTCACACTTGTAACAGGTCTTACTCCAACCAGGAGGCTGCTCTTCCCCTTCGTTTAGGTGAGAAGCCTGCACCTTCCCCTGAGAAACTGATACAGATGTGGGTGAACGCTCTGGTTTTCCTCTGGGGCATGTTGTCTATATGTAATTCACAGCTCCATCCTTCTGTTTTTCACTGCCAAAAAACTGGGTATGGAAAACATTGTGACTTCATTTGAGAGTAAAAGAAAAGAAGGTTTACTCCCCTTTTCCTTTCATGAAATCTTGAAAAATACAGTGAAAGCTTAGACACGTCCTTATGGATACTGTGCCTGCAGTGCTTGCATACAGACATGCTTCCAGTGTGAGTGTACATATAGGCAAAACATCTTAAAGAAGAGCAGTGCCAGGTAAGTGACCTTTCCTGAGGGGAATTATGTTGTTGTTCAGATGCAATGAGTGTGTCCCACACTGTGTTTTGTTGGAGCAAGTCTCTAAAATGGTTTTCTGCCTGTGTAGCTGAGGGCATCTTGATAATTTAATGGAGAGAGCTTTCCCTGAGATACCACGGTAATCACTGTTGTACGGTGTCTGACAGCAGCATGCTGATAACTCAGTTTAGGTGTCCTCTAAGGTTGGAAAATTGCATTACATAGGTTGTAGGTAGCCCTTTTTACTGGGATATATGCTTCCAGGTGACTCACGTGAGTCTTGAATTTCAAACAGTAGTTCCCAGTGTTGGCAAGTGTGAAGCACAGCAAATAGACCTTTGCTGGAATTATACATTGCCACTGTGATAGAAGTGTATAGAAAAAAAAAACCCAAGATTTTTATCCATTGATTCTGAAGCCCAGATCTTGTTAAGAGCTTTGGTGTAAGTTGTGTAGCTGACATTCTTGTCCAGAACTTGCTGCAGTATAGTCAGCAAACCTCATCTCCTGTGGGAGCTAGCTCCCATAACCTACAGAAATTTGATAAATATTCTGGAAACCTTGAAAAAGGTTGGAGGGAGGAGCTCAATATCAGTTTGGGAGTTGCCCAACAGAAATTCTGCACACTTGGTGAAATATGATACGAAAATAAGTATTTTGTAAATCAGGAACCTCAAACTTACAGAAGTATAGGTATAGCAGCTAGAGTCATGTTATTATTTTGAGCTGGTAGAGGTCCATAACCAATTTTCTTTTTAAAAGGAAAAGGAAACAATGCTCAAGTAATGTTCCCACATACTAGGAGGGGGTCTGCCACATCTTATAACAATATGTCGGAAGAGATGTCCTTAAGGAAGCATAGACTGGTGAGAGCGAGGTGGGATGGACATCTGTCTTGTGTATGAAGGTTGCCCTTCTCCAGGCATGTGTGTAGATCCTAACATGTCTCTTCTCCTTTCATAGTAGGAGGAGTGTAGCATCCAGGTAGTTCTAAGGTGGCCAGTGCATCCTCCACTGATCAGAGCCCATTTGTTGAAACAGCGTAAGGTATGAAAGTATGCAACGCTGCACTGCTGTCCTTACTGCAGGAGTCACAATATTGCAATTATAGATCCTTGATAGTAATTTGGACTTCTTTTACGTAGCAAGACTATACCAGGACGCTTTGTACAGCATACTCGGAGTCGCTGTGCAGTAAAAGCCGTGCTGCATGTGAGCTCCCGAGGCTGGTGTGCAGCCTGTGCTTCCCCAGGCTGGAGATCCCATGGTCTTTTGGTGGCCTTTTAACTGGCTGTGGTGAGCTATGGTTCAAAAAACTGTATCTACCCCACAGGATTTAGTAGTTCAATAGGCAGTCTGAAAATAGGTCTGTCACAAAAAGACCATGACCTTCTTCAAGTTTTATCTGTGTGTGTGTGTGCTTGGGTTCATATATTGTACTGCCCTGATGTGTCTTATCTGACACTTTTCAAAAGCCTTTGTGAAAGATGTGTGATGATTTTCTGCATATTTCATCTTGAAATTCCTGAAGTCCTAATAGTTCATTGCCCTGAACAGTATTTTAATGTAAATTCTTCTACAATTGTAGCTTTAATTCATTTTTTTTAGTTTGTTTTCTATATTGCAGAATCAGATATCTTTTTCCTCTATTCTTAACATGAACAAAATAATACATAATAAAATGGCTAATTTGAGGTTGCTATTATATATACTACCAAAGTTGTGTCTGACAGTATTAGGTTGTCCTTTTTTCTGCTTAAAATTAAAACATTAATGTAGCTTTCAGTAATAGGTAGTAAAACATCTTTATAAATATTTGAAAAGATGCTGTTCAATGAACTGTGCAAGACAGGAGACTGACCTCGCACAACTAATTAATTATCACAATCAGAGGAATTCCAGACAAAGTATCCTCTCCAGCAATTTGAAAGCTAATTAACATTCATGTCTCGTAAAAGTCACTTGACTTCCAATTATGATTAAATATGCAAGGTCACTGGGACACAGCAAGTGGAAGAGCTGAAAGTAATCCCCTAGTACTGTAGTGACAGTTAAAAAGTAATGTCATGCACTGAAGGACTGTGCAAGAAATACGGATTACACATCGTCGTATCCCACTGTGCCGTGTGAAGGACTGACGGGGACACCATCACCATCAGTGGTTTTGGCCCCGCTTCTGTAGACCAGCAAAATGCTTAACATCTTATTTCCAAAACTGAATCACACTGGACAGTTACAGTTGTCCATAAGCCTAATCAAAATATTGTCTACCCACTTTTAAGAATACCTGTCAAACTATATGACTGCTCTCATTATGCGTTTTACTATAAAATTAGTAAGTGTTAAAGGATTGAACAGCATCTCTTGTCACTGAATAGTCCTAATTAATTACATCTGACTGGGCCATAGTGCCTTTTGTTAAGGAATATCAAAATGGAAACAAACAATGTTACATTGCTTTTAAAGGACTGTGATCAATAGGGCAAACCCCTTTTTTTTCATACTAAGAAGTTCATACATCCATTAACGTTTGCATCTGCTGCTATAAGTATTTTAAAAATTGAATAGCATATTTCAATATTTGAAAATATCTTGAAAAATTTTCTTCTCATATCTTATAAAATAGACTTTTTAAAATATATTTTTTGAAAAATGAATATTTTAATGAAGGAACAAAATAATTTAGGTTAACAAGCACATTAATGCTAAATGAAATAGCAAAACATTGACCATAATGACAATATAATCAAAAAGCAGCAATTATATTGTCTGTTTAAATAGCCATCTCCAATAAATACAGTATGACAGCCTGAATCTTGTCACATATTATTGTATCACATCCTATTTTCGTGGACATCGTTATTATCAGAATTATTGTTACAGTCTACCAAAGAGAAAAATGTTGAGGTCAGTCACCCCACGCTCATTGTCACTCCAGTGTGGTTAATTGCTATCACGTCAGCCAGGAACAAGCAATAACCTGTGAACACTGAAACTCTGTTTAGAGGCTGCATCGAGTGTGTTTATTTGTACAGCGTGATGTAAAATATGAAAGTTCACTGAAGAGGACACTTCACACTGAGATGTGCTCGGTGACTCTCCAAAGGGGAGGGAGTAGGAAGCATTACCCTTCACTGGGACAAGGAGCAGTTAATTAGTCCATCAGGAAAGGAGATGGCTCTTGACCTAATAAAGCAACAGTTGTGTCTCAGAGGAAGTGAAATGATGCACTTCTTAATTAAGAATACCACCTACACAATCTTATAACAGCAAGTTTCAGAGAGCAAGATTAAATCTGGGACGAGCCTTTGGGGGACTTGCAAAATATGCTTGGCTACGTGAGCAAGTGTTGTGCGCTGAGAAGGGACTGTCTCCAAAGGTGCCACCTCAGAGGTGTGCAAAAGGATGGAGACTCCAGGAGGTGCGTGGAAGACTACATGCAAGTTACCTAAAATTAAAAAGGAAAAAGAATGAAACTACGATTTGGAGGTTTTTTCATTTGCAGCTACATGGTCTATTTTGAATGTTGGTATTGTGAAGAAATACTTCTGTTTAGGTTTTCCCATAGCTGGCTGGAGCTTTGAGGGAGGTCAAGGTACAAGATAGCAACCAGGAAGGCATGGCAAAACTGTAAATCAAACGATTGATACCACTTAACAGTTGCCTTGGCTTCACAGAGTATCCTCGAGAGGCTCCACAGAACACCCAAATAAACCTCCACTGATGACACATGAGCCCTGTGAAGAGACCCAACACACACATCAGGAGAGGATGAAGTCTCCTGCCCTCCACTGGCAAGCCAGAAGGTTTTACCAGCAGGCTGAAAAATACTGGGGACCACACTTAAACCCTAAAGACCTCCAGGGACTCTTGTTACAATGATTTTGTGACGTGTCACTTTCTGTGCAAGGATTACAATCAGAAATAATAGTGGCATGCTACACAAAGGAGGCTGAGTCCAGAATTATGTGCCCCAGATTCTGCCACTTGCAGATGAAAAATACTAACAGCATTCCAGTGCAGCAAGTGGAAACAGACTTATACCCCACTACTTGCCTATTTACTAATCAGTTTTGGCTAACTGGGTATTCTGTTCAAGCGCTTGGACTATTTGAACAAGAAAAAGAGTCTAGCCGGTAAATCACATTACATGTTACATTTATTAAAAAAATCAGATGGGATTCTTTTAATTCTCGTTTTCAGCTATTTTAGAGCGTATCTTTGTTTATCCAAAGTCTGTAGGACTCAGTGACCAGCAGCATCTTATTTGATAAATTATTTTCAACCCTTTCTGATTCATATTCCAAAGAACTCAAATGCCTTTCTATTTATTTATATTTTCTTAGGGTTTTTTACTTCCTACTTTCTATGAAGCAGTTCACTGGCAGGTTGAAAAGAATCAGGGAAATTAACTGGATTTCCATGGATACAGATAATATGAAATAGATTTCTTTGTAGTGAACTGTTCTTTTTATTTGTACTTATTATATTTTTAGAGTTCAAATTGCAATTTAAAAACTTGTGATGTTTTTGCAAGATTTGAATTACAGAAAAACAGAATCATACTCATTACAGACGACAGAAACTCTGTAGACATCACTGCGAGAGGGAACTATTTAATTAAGAATAACAAATACAGAATCACAGGGCTTGACAGAACCTTGGGGAGCCATCTTGCCCTCTCCGTGTTTCCCAGGCAGAACTAGCTACAGCTAAGTCGGCCTCTATAGGCATTTCTCCAGCATTTTTGAAGAGTGACAACAATGTTCTTAAACAATCAATTCCAGCACTTGCTGTCCTTTTTTTTTTTTTTTGTCATGCATATGTCTCAATTTCCATTGTCGAAGTTTAAAGCTGCTTGTCCTATCCATCACGGACAAACCATACATCTTTCTACAGCCTTTAGGAAAGTGAAGAGTTAAAATGAAACAGAGAAGATGACCCCATTAGGATATCTACATCTTGGTCCTGCTCCTCATCTCATGAGCATGGAGGAACCTGCTGGAATAGCATCTCCAACTAGACTATGGGTGGCAGCACGAAGACCAACAGTGTCATGTTGTCCTCTTTCACTGCAGCTCTGGACCATGCTTGCTATCTGAAAATGTCCGTGAGCAACATGAGAGTCAGGGAGCCACTTTCCTTCCTGTCTCCTTCTTACTGCAGTCCAAATGAACACAGAACTCTAAATTGTCACTTCTTTGCTTATAAATCTTACCCTGTAAATGAAGATATGCATTGATCCCTTGCTGATGCTAGGCATAATTTGTAAGAAACTAATCCTCAAACTGAAGTGGCACTGCGGGCAAATATCTTCATATTTCAGGAGAAAAAACCAAGGCTATATCCATATCTAAAAAAAGCAAGAAGTAATTTCTCTGCAAAGCTCTGGACATCAGAGAATCACGTAGACAGTATCTGATGTATCTAATATAGCCAATGTATCATCTAATTTAATTGTATCTATACCTATAAAAACAAGACTTGACCCTACAAAGAATTCCTAGTCATTTCTGCCAGAGAAACCTCTGAGCTTCGTTAGCTTGAAGAAAGGTCTCTGCTGACGCCCCTGCCCTGCCTTATTTCGCAGCAGCAGGCTGGATCTATTGAAGCATCAGGTCAGTAACGCAGCTAATGAATCAGTAATGCCAAGTGCAACAAAACCCCTACGTCCAATAAGTTGAAATACTAACTCTATGAAATTTAAAAGTGTCTTGAACAGGACTGCTGAAGGAAGGGCGTAGCTAAGCCCTTCCTCATTTTTATCAATGAATGGGTCATTGATAAAAAAAATACCTACGGCTTTGCAAACTTACCACAAAGAACAGCTCAAGGGGTCATTGATCAGAGTCTACAGAACCCTCCATGAATAGGTTAGAGGAGTATAGATGAGTCTGGAATCCATGGGATTAATTTAGAATCAGATGAGTGAAATGTGATGATGTTCACGATAGAAGTGTATTTTTGCTTAGTTCTGAAGTTTTGGTTTCGATCAGTGAGGATATTTACCATGCAATCAAATTACCAAGGGTCATTGTTGCAGTCTCCATCACTGGAAATCTTTAAATCAAAACTAAATGTTTTTTGTAAACAGATAATGCTGTAACTCAGCCAAGATTTAATTCAAGTAGTTCTTATGTTATACAAGGGGTCAGTCTAGAAGTTCATGATGGTCAGGCCATGGGGACTATGATTCTGTGGGCTTGTTACAAAACCAATGTGTAAGTGGTTGAAAACTTCCTGAGAGGTGCAACGTTCACCACAAAACCCACCCACCAAACACCAATAGCATTTGTTTTCATTGAGTACCATTTCATTTTCTAGGGTAAAAATTACGCTGATAAGCTGCAAGTCACATATCTTACACATGTAACAGGCTGCACTTAATGGGCACAAGATTATTCAACTGTATTTTAAATGCAGAGCCACAGGTACGTGTGTGATTAAGTTGTCTGATGATACTCATAGCATCAGCAAGAACACAATGATGTGCTCCATTTGTAGTTCCCGAGATGAGAGAGTCCATTAACAGCTTAGCACTAACGACTGACTGTAAGAAGTACAACTGCAGATCGGCTGGCTGCAGAAAACATTCGGGCAGCGAAGTGAGGGGCACCACTACTAAAGAAGGTAGGTATCCAAGTCCCACCTAGCTCCCACTGCATGCGCTTTGGTTCAAAATCCATAGGTTTCCCCTTCAGCTGCCACCTCCCCTCTGCTACAATTAAGCCAAAAGATGAAAAAAAGGGAAAGAATAGTTAAAGCCCGGACGAACGCAGACGTACTTTGGTACAGATTCACAGTCAGGGAAGGCTGAGGAAGAGCAATCCATGGTATTCACCCAGCACACTGGGGCTGCTGGTGGTAGAAAGTCAACAAATACCCCAGGAGTTTGGTGCATCACTGAACTGTGCTTGGAGGTGTTATATTTAGGAATTGGCTGAATACTGTTAACCTTCAGGAAAAAAAAATACCACTGTATTTGTATAATAAAAAAAAAACCAAACATTTGTATTACTCCTCCTATACAGCTGATATAATGACTAATTTTTCAGTGGGTTCAGAGACTCAGGCTGGAAGAAAGACCTGTTTTCTTTAACAGGCAGAGGCTTTCTCTGGCACGATGGTTCAAATATCTGGTGTCTTGTCATGTTCCCAGGTCTTCTAGTGAGGTGTTTTGGGTTTTCTGTTGTTGTTTTTTTTGGATTTGTTCCCCAACTCCCCCTCAGCATTTAAGCACATTCATCCCCTGCTAAAAAGAGGATTTCAGAGATCAGAAAAGAAGCAAGAGAAGTGAATGTGGGTATGCGGAGCAACCCCAGGAATGCCCTCACCACACATTTCCTTCGTGAAGGGGGGGAAAACGCTTCTATGTAAATGCTATAGCTGTATAAAGCATTAAGTCTGTTCTGTGTAATCGCAACGATCACACCCTTTTTCTCTCTAGCTGGTTGTGGGGATCCTTAACTTGCACTCCAGTCCCCTCCTCTCCCTCTCCACCCTCGCTACCGCTCTCGCTGTTTCCTGGCCCCGAAGAATTGAAATTCTGCCACTTCTCCTCCTGCCGGCTCTTGCCTTCTCCTTTGCTTTGCTCTTTGTGCTGACCTCCTCTGAGCCACAAAGGGTGGCTGGCTCGTCTGGCTCGCTTCCCTCGTGAGGAACAGGCTGCCTGTGCGTTTTGTGCAAAGATACATATTTGCTTGGAGGCAATCAGGGAATCATGATAACCGTATAAAGTACTGGAGTTCCTGAAAAGTTATCTTTCTAAAGAATACATAGGGAAATGGAAGTTTATGATAATAAAGGCATCTTGAGTTTTAGTTTTCATTGCTATGACTTCCTAGAAATTGTTTGTTTCCATTGAAAACGTTGTCTGACCTAACCTTCAGCAGCCTCGCAAAGCAAAGTACTCCATTATCCTACCTTTTCTCCTGTAATTTCAGTTTTGAATACTTTTAAGCGTTCTCCGTACCCATTTTGCATGTCAGGCTGGGGGGACTCGGCAGTGATCACCACAGAGGTGGGCCTGCTTTACTTGATACTGCTCGTGGTGCTGCTTAGCTTCATATTTGAGTATCAAAATGCACTTCTGTAAGTATTTCTTGTGTCAGTACGAGATGTGGTGACGCTCATCTTTTTAGGAATTTTTAGGAATTTAGGAATATTTGGCGCTATTGTGCCACAGAAACACGTGGATGACTTCTGAAGTCCAGGCACTCCAAGAAACACAATTTCTGGTTTTCATAGCCTGGTCTCACATAATTAAATTTCAAATAGGAAATTGATATGTACATAACCTGCTCTTTATGAGTTCTCTGAATTCCAGGTTTGCAGGAACTGAGCAGTTATTATAAGTAACATATTCAGTGTACATAACACAGCTGTTCATGGTGCTTTCCTTAGACTATGGCAAAGAAAAATGCCACCCATAAGACTAAACAGCTTTGCTCATGAAATATTGCAAATGTGGAATTTTAGTCTAATCTACTTAACTATTTGATCAACACGTTTTGAGCTGATTAAATCAGTTTCTTTATGCTCTAGGATTTAAAAGCCTGTCTCTAGATGAGCTTGGAGTTCTCCATCCAGTGTGTGTGAGAATGTACAGTGGAAGTTAAAGACTGCTTAAAATTCTGTGTAGCAAACCTGCTTCTTAATGATAGGGGTTTTTTTAGGTTCGCTGTGCAGTCAGGGCACATGAGATTTTTTTTTTTCCTGAACCAAGTTTACTGCTGAAGGTAGCAGTGTATTTTGCACATAAATCTGCAGTCTGAAACCCTTGTAAGAACACACAATATTGCTATTGAGAGTACTCAAGTGAAAAAAATGAAAAATTATATATTTTAAAGTGCTTGTAAAACCCTGTTGCCCTATGGTTTGCTGATATGTACATGCATCTTGTTTACTTTCATTTTTCAAAAACAATAATAATAATGCCAATGTAATGAACATTGTTTGGACACTGCTGATGGGCATCTGGATGTGAAATGATACCCACGGCCAAAGGCCAACAAGAGAGCAGGTTTTCTATCACCCTGTCAGAGCGGCACCATCTTCTCTCTATAAAGCCGGGAGAAAAACTTGTTTTTCCCATACACACCTTGGGACTCTCCATGATTTAATGCTGCAAGTAACAGTTTGGCCATTTTCTGGTCCCATGGGCTCTTTTGTGCATTGATGGAGCTTTTTGCTGTCCCCTAATTAGTATTACCCAGAGGGGAGAGACTGGCAATACCCCACCTCCCAGAACACAGGCTGGTCTTGGTGAGGAGCACTCCTATACAAACCAAAATTTCACGGAAAAGAATTTCAAACTGATTTACACTGTCTCTACTTTCCCATCTTCTTCATTCTAAATAGCTTTTGTTCAGGAGAATATTTTATACTTTCAAAGTGTATTCAGAATAGTTTCACTAGGAAAACATGTTGATCTAAAGTGGATGCTTAGATTTAACCAAGACTACAATATGTAGAATATATCTGCAGGAAGAAGGAAAAATCTAGTTCTTCGGCGCGTATATAGCATATATCTGCTGGAAGAAGGAAAAATCTAGTTCTTGGGAGACAGAGGGAATTTAATTAACTTGAGTTACATCACTTACTGCCATATTCATGGATCCAAATTCAATTCTCTTTGACATACCTTTTAAAAAATCCGTTGTTGTGAAAAGTAAAGTGCAGCTTCATTACTAAAACTCATTTTGAGTTGCTGCTTTTCTCTGCTACTTTTAAGTTCAGTACAGATTTGACAGGGGGGCCCTGCTCAGTTCCTGAGCCTGGAGAACTTGGGCTGTTAGCTGAAAGCAGCACAAGGACGTTAAAAATGTGTCCCTTCTTTCCATCCTGCCCCTTCGCTCCTCCTAGCACATAAAAACCTCCTACGTTTTTATCCTCCTTCAGCAATCCAGATCCTATACAAATAATAATGTTTTCTATATATTCTCCATTCATGAGGGATAATTAGCTTTGTCAATGAGCCCCTGTAACCAGCAACTTCTCTTGTCTTTGCCGGCAACCCTCTGACACCAGTATGCAGCTTGCATTGCATTGCGTTGCATTATATTATATTATATTATATTATAGGCAGTTCTCAGCGGATATTTTGAGTAGAATTCCTCTGATTTCATTTCCTACACTGTTTACCATGTCAATACAGCTGGGAAACATGGTGTTATCGCTTAACAGAGAAAGAAAATAGTTAACAAAAATTTTGCCTTACCATTTTATCCTTTTTCGTCTGGGCTGTATATGTCTTATCCATGCAAATATTCTGTAAGTGTGGGACACTCAATGTTTACAAATCCTGGGCTAACAATGTCACCGCCGGTTGTGGCATAGCACATGATAGAGCAGTGAAAGGCACAACTGGTGGCACCCTCACATAGAGGGTTAATCATGCTTAATGAACCCAGTGAGGTGGAAAACAAAAAATTTACCCACACTTAACTTTAGTTCTTCATGGCCCCGGTAAATTGTTCAGTAGAACTATTTGCTGAGGAATAAAGGCTGCAGGAGGTTGTTGTTAATGGCAGGGCATTGTGAAATGCATATAATGCTCCTCTTGCTTTTCTATCGTTCGTTCTTTGTCTATAAAAATAAGTTGGGTAAGGCACTGTGCTATTGTGTATGTGTACCCTGACTGTCATACGGCACATCTGGCTGTTGTTGAGGACGATGGCTGAAAGCTATGAACTACGAAAGCCAGGCGCTCTAAGAATGAGCCTCTGCACTCCCAAAGTCATTTTTCAGCTCTGGCATGTTTTTTCTCTGTCTAGAAACCAACGGGAGCATTTGTGAAATGGAAGAGGAAAAGCCAAACAACTACAATGAAATGAGCGCCCGTTTCCAAACACTTTTACCCGCTTTCGGAGGCCTGGCTCGTCTGCTCCGCACACCAGCCACTTCCGAAACTCGCTCATGACCACCTCCACCCTCATTGAGGCCTCGCCGTTGCAGGGCTGTGATGATAATTTATTTGCCCGTGCCCGTGCACTCGCTGCTCCTGGTTTGGGAAAGGTAAGCTGAACAAACCTTCCTGTTTGGAGCAATAATACCTGTGACTCTGAGGTGTATTTACAGCAAATATCTGCTGTGCCAATTTAAAAGCCCCAGCCTTTGCTGTTTAATCAACTGCAAAAACTGTTTATTGCTTTCTATATGTGAGTGTCTCAATGCCGCACGTTAATTAACTGCATTGGGCTTGGCTGTCATTCGACACAGGTTTTATTGGAATAGATGTTAAATCCCGTCTTTCGTAACTGTCTTAAACACATCTGTACTGAACTCTTTTAAGTAATAATTAGTTTCCATCAGCTGCCTTTTATTCGTTTCACATTTGCTTATAGGCAACCTCGTTAAAGTCCAGCACAGCTTCCTTATACAGCAACTTCTCCCACCTCCTCGACCGGGCAGGGATCTCTGGCCCAAACTTGTTCGCTCCTCTGCTGGGGAGCATGCCTGGTGCTGATCTGCACAAAACCAACCTTCTTCTGGGGTTACTGCAGCTCCCTAAAAGTTGTCTGGTGCCGGGTAGCCCTCCCCAGTGATTCCCATGGTGGTGGTGCAATGTCAACTCTGGGTGCTCCTGAGAGCTTGCAAATTTTTGCAAGTCTGTCTTGGTCTTGCAAAACCATTTTTTCCTCCTCACCTTGCCTGGAGGTCCATAGTCGTGTCCTCTGCTCCTTTCTCTCTTCCCTCCATGCATGACCGAGGTGCGGGTGCATTGGCCAAGCATGCGGGCTGCCGCAGCATCCCGGGCAGGCAGCGGGTTTTCCCTCCCGTCCGCTTCGGGGCTCTGTGTGAGACCCAGCACTCCTCCCTTCAGCTGGTATGTCCTCCTAGGTGCACTTCATCACACCAGATGTCATTTTTCTGGCTTTCCAGCCTGATTTAACCAACTGCTTACCCACCACCACCATATTTTGTATTCCTCTTTATAAATGTCAGGTTAGAGCTTTCTAATTTTACTGTTGTGGGTCCTTGGAGAGTTTTTGGAAGGGAAAAGGATATATTTCTCTCTTGCTTTAGCCAGGGTTTTCAGAAGCAGCTAGCGAACTGGAGGTGACATATCTGAGCGGCTCCCCTCTCCCCCAGCCTTGCCCTGAGGACAGGCGGTGCTCTCCGAGGAGCCCCAAAGTGCTTTTGCTCTTCATAGCCCACGGCGCAATCCCCTGGAAGGCTCCAGTCCCACCACCTGCACAGAGCAAGGCCATTGATTTATCCGCTAACGAAGGTGCTTTTATGCCTCCATTACCTCAGTGTTTGTTTTTCTTTATTTTTTCCCTCCTGTTAACATTTTAGACACTCGCTGTATTTGTCAGCTACTACAGCCCGGCTGTTTGTAAGTTAAGCAAGGTGGCCAATTTCCTCTTCGCGACTCTTCGTTAAATATTTAAGAGCACTTAGATACTAGCCCGGTGCTTCCCCGTACGTGCACTAGATCACTCCCAAATACATGTTGTCTTCTGTAGTGCACAAAATCAAAACCTTCTCCTCCTGACATCTGAGCCACCAGCCCCACCACTGCCCGCTCTCGGGTAGGAAGGCGCTTCGCTAATGGGGTAGGAGGAAAACAAAGACCAAAAAAAACCGCACGTTATGTCTGACCCAAAACTGCTGCAGATTCTGGGGTTTTGTGTTCAGTGGTGAGGCTGAGTCAACAACCTCCTACAACAGCACACCTACAAATGTCCTCCAGGGCTTTCGTCTCAGTGTGAATTCATGGTTTACAGGTTCAATGTACCTTGACATTACAGATCTCTGAATAGAGGGTTGGAAATTATCGGAATAAATTTGCCCTCACAGGAGAGACCCAGATGGTAGGTTGTAATGGGAAGATGTAATGTGTAGAAATGTACGTTCCTATGCACCATGGTACTTTTGCTTTTGTAATTGTACTTGAAGTTTTCCCATCATTCGTAAGTCCTTTCAGGAGATGTTATGAGACTCATCTTTCTGCATAAGGATATTTATTGATGGAGCTGATTTGAACTACCTTGGAAGTGTCATGCATTTATATTTAGCATTTAATTATTGCTACTTTCTCAGGCCTTTGGGGAATGATCTATTTTAGTATTCCTATGATGTCTACTGTGAACTTAGCTACTATTGGTCGTAATATGAAAAACAACAAAAATGTCTTTATTATTCTAGAAGTGACCAAAACCACACAGCTGGCAGCTGTTTATGCTGAGGAGCCATGATACCAGACTGACCCTAAGAGCTTACCTAGAAAGATGGTTGAGAACCTGTCAAAATGGCTCATTTAGTGAGGAGACGAACTTGTGGGAAAACACTGCTGCTAAATGGTTTCTTGTAAAATCCTAATGGCAGATATGTGGATGTTTGGCTTTACTCCAAGGATGATCACACATCCAAGAGTTGGGATCGGACGTATTTTGAGACAACACCAAGTTGTTGCCAATGGGAAGGTAGGGATGAGGCATTTTATATCCATCTGAAAAACAAATTCTACCCTAGGCTACTATTAAGAAAGAAGAAATTATTTTTCTTCTTTTTTTGTTTTTATGTAGGATGTCTGTCCCCTGTTCCGGTGAAAGCGGAGCAAAATTTGCGAGTACCAGCTGTAACATCCTTGCAGAGGTGCAGCTGGCACCGGTGCCTGCCATTGCATCGCGCAGTCTTTGCTAGACAGGTATGTACCGAGGAAAAGTAATAGCTCTGAACACTGTCCTCTCTCTCGTAGCTGAAATACATCGGGTTTGTGAGCTCTTCCTCCCTTGCCAGCATACATCATGTTTTCTTCCCCCACGCTTACACTTCACTAATGCTATTGATAATGTCCTCCTCCTTCCATATTTTTCTTCTTTTCATTTCTTTTGCTGCATTCCTGGTATTTTATCAGCACTTTCTCTGTATTCACCTTCCTCCACCCCCAGCTTCCTTCTCCGGCCCAAGCACACTGCAAAACCTTTATAACCAGTAGTTCCCCCCCACATTCCCAAATGCTGGGACCTAAGGGTGCTAGGCAGTGTTGCCCTGGAGGGTGGCCCTTCCCCAAATGCTGCCTTAGCCCCGCTCCCCCCCAGCCCCGTCTCAAGGGCAGCTGCCCCCAGCCCTGCCTGGCACCTGCCGCAGGGACTGCGCAGGGGAAAAAGCTCAGCAAGGGATGGGGCACCTTCCCCTCCTCCAGCCATGGCATCCCTTCACTTCTCCATGCCGGTCTCCATCCAACAGGAGGAAGCTCTTAAAGGACAAAAGAGAAAAGTCTCCGCTGAAAAAAGGGCAGAGTTTGGTTGTTAATAGAAGCAGCTCATCTCTTCATCGGTTGGAAACGGTGTGGAGAGATGTAGTGACTCTTCTTGAAGATAAAGGTGGGGAAAAAGCATCGCTGCTTTTCCATAAAATTGTGCCTATATCCCAGCTGCATGAGAAGGGGTTTGTCACACACATCTCCCAGCAGTGGCCATTGGAGTACAGGCTGCGCTGCCGTCAAAGCTGCACGACTGCGTGATGCTTCAAAGCCACCTTTGCCTTCCTGCCCCGACTTTTACCTTCATTCCCATCCACCTTGCAGCTCCTGGCCCAAGGGGAAAGAGCCAACCGCAAGGCCAATGCTGAATGTTTTGATCTATTTTCAGCCACTTCTGTGTAAGGTGTAAATGCCCTTTTGTTGTACAACGCAGTGTATTAAGCAGCACTGAGCACTGCAAAAGCTCAAAATTCACTTTGATTTAATCCCTCGACAAAAATACAAAACCAGGTCCCTACCTGCGTGCATAACGCTCTCCCTTATCACGCACAGGGCCAGAGCCTGGCTCCGTCCTGCCTCTTGCGGCAGAACCGGAGACGAGGTGCCCCACGCCAAGCATCCTTGCCCGACTTGGGCAAACCAAGCCATGCAGCGGGTTATTAATTTATCAGAGCAGGAGCTGGTGGATGGAGCCCAGAGCTCTGAGGAATCCATTTGCTGCTGTCTGGGGTTGAGCCCGTTTCTCCTCTTCCAGCAGCCGCTGCAGCGCTGGCCCGTGCCTCTGCTCAGCCTCTCCCTGCTGCTGCCACACCGCTATTTTGGGGGAAGTGTGTTATTTGATTTCTTTTTCTGCGGCAGCCCAGCTGGAGACGTAAGATAATATCCAAAATAATTAAGCACTGCTCACAATACAACTCCTGCTCCGAGACATCTTCAAGGGGAGGTGTGCGAATGAGAGACCTGAGTGTCAGGAAGCTGACAGCCAAGGCGGACACGAGAAGAATTATAGGCATTCAACAAACATTAAAAGGACAATAACACACTGGCTTATGGCTATTTATTTTTTATGAGCGACTTTGGCAGTATTTTGTTTGAAGTTTTGATGGCCATATGTTTTCCAGGGAGGCACAGCGCTGTTTGTAAACTGTGCTATAATTGAAATTGAATTTTTATGAAATCTATGTGAAATATGATAACACATTAAAATACTGTCCTTTGGAGAGTTTCCTCATTGATTTTTGTTGCATTAAATCTGTTTACACATCAAAGGAAAATATTGCATTCTGCCTGTCTTCATTTCAGTCACACCCTTCCTTTTGTTTCCCGGAGACTACACATGGCAAAGCAAAATCCCCTCTGTTCAGAGCTCTTCCAGCACTCACACTTTTAGTGAAATGATGCTTCACGCTATAACTGACCTTCTTTCTCCCATCTGCTTAGCAAACCAGGAACTTTACGATGTCTTTTTCTTCCTTCATCTTTTCGGCAATTCAACTATATTTATACACCGGGACCAATCCTGTCCTACCGAAAATATATGGGATTTGATGGCTGACTTCACTAGGATGAGGATCAGCCTGCAGAGGTATCTGCTATGGACACAATCTGTAGCTGGAGTACACACAGTCATGGTTCAGTTCAGTTCAGTTCAGAGGAGCTGTGCTCATTTATCTGAGCATCTGTCCCTGGAAAAGTTTTTTTGTTATGGCAGAAAACATTTTAAATTCAACCAGCATATTTTAGCTCGGGCTTCTCAGCTCTTGCTGTAAAGAACTGAGCTTTCTTTAATTTTTGTGTGTGAAAATGCCATTTTGTATATATATGTATGTGTGTGTCAAACTATTTTGTATGCTATTGAAAAGCGTATGCAAAGAACAGAAATGGTGTGAGTGAAGGGAAAGCATTAGCTTATTTTTAGCCTGGCACTAAGGAAAGACTTGCAGCGTGAATCCATCTTAATGACCAAACTAAAATGGAAAGTATTCTTAGGACCGATAACTAGATCTATGATGATAAACCTTCCCTTGCTTTACTCTCAAAGCTGCTTGTCAGCGCGTCAGTGCCACGATAAGGCTGGTTGTATTATCCAGTCCAGGTTGTGCGTGTGTGGAGCTAGGACAAAGGCCTATTTCAGACACAAAGGAAATGATCTATTTTGATGTTTTTCTCTGTCACTGTAGGGATAATAGCTAAATGCTATCACTAGCGCCTGTTGGATTTGCCTCTGAGTTAAGGCTGATCTCCAGCCAAATCTTATTTTCGTTTCTCCTCTGCTAGTTGCAAAATTGTCCTGTTTTTAATTCTCCACCTTGCACTTGCCTGACTTTCATTTTCTTCTTTTTTATGAACATAAAATGTGTTGTTAGACCCTGGGCCCACCAAAGCTGACCCTGCACTCTACCCACAGAGCCTCCCACTGCTTTCAGAGGTGCAGAAGTCCACGGGGCAGCGGGAGGCACCTGTAGCTGTCTGCACTGCCCAGAGCATGGGATTGCATTGCCTTTATTATCTTTGCTTCCATGACTTGGCTACAAATGCTTTTACTGATGACAAAAATTAACTAACTGCTTTTAAAATCCAGCAGAAGCATATACCATCATGGCCTTCTGGATTGATACACTCCGTGCTGCTAGCAGGCTACTTGATATGTTTTCTCGTTGCTTTTCTTTGCTGTGTCTTTGCTTTGGTTAATTTTTTAGGTGTAAAAAAGAATTGGTTAAGATGAAAGGCATCCAGAGAAGAGGTAACTGAGACCTACCTATGGGACTACCTTCTCTGACTGAGATAGAGGAACATCAGCTTGTGATGCTGCAATGATGGCTCGTAAGGACAGAATGTGAAATAAATAAAGCCATGACCATGTGTATTAGTATTTAGAGGCAGCACTCAGATGCTGAGGTCACGTCTAAAATGGCTGTCCAGGCACGGAGAGAATAGTTCCCATTTTAAGTATAAGGTATATTTGCGATGAGAATAATCTCTCAAAATGTTAGGGACATTTACTGCTGTGAAAGCTCCTTTAAGGAACAGCAAAGTTAACACAGACACTTTTTTAATAATTGTTTTGTTTATATAATAAATTAGTATTCTAGAAAAAGCTTGTAAGTTGGCAAGGTAAATTGATATTTATTTTCAACTCACTATGTCTTCAAAGCCTAAATTTGAACCTAGTGCCCTCCATGAATACCATGGTGCACCACCCCCAGCAGTTTCTTCTCCCTCTCTCCTCCTGCCCATGTGCATGGCAATGTCTCTGCAGTAAGAAAATTCAAGATTTCAGGGTGCCAAAGACTGTGAAATTTGCTGCAAAGCCTGATGGAGACTGTAGCAGCAGCAGCCGACCACTGACATTTCTACTCAGAGGCTGCTGGTCCAAAGGGGGCAACTTGGCTGCACGCTGCTGGGGAGAGATACATGAGTGATTGTCCCACACCTTATAAAGAGCAGGTGAGGTCTACTGTGCCTGGTTTACTGCTTGGAAGGGTGGAAATAGAAAGGGGGAGTGTATTTTAAAGCTAAGCCATAGCTTTTACTAAATACAAGTTGTAACACAATGCCCAAGCAGATACCTGAGTATGTGAAAGTTTGAGGAATTTATACCCCTAACTCTTATAGGCATTAAAAAAAAAGAGAATTTTAAAAATTATTTTCTGATCTGACAAGATTGGATCTCTTCCACTGCCCTGTGCACTGAGGGACCAGCTCTGCCCATGCCTGTCTCTGTCTCCCAGGGCAGATGTGATAGGGCCCCAAAGCAGCTCACTCTGAGATGTGTCTGCCCTTGCCTTTTCCTGGTTGTGAGCTTCCAAGAAAAAGCAGAGTGCTTTAAATTTAAAAAAAAAAAAAAAACCCACAAAAAATCTGTTTTTTCTAAAGTTCAAATTTGCCTAGTTACCTTTTAAACAAAAAAAAAAAACCTCAAGGAAATGAGCCGAGACAGAACAGCAGCAGCAAAGGGTTTCTGAGCATCTCCTCCTCCCTCCCCTGCCATGCACTCGCAGATCCGTGCTAACTTGTGGGATTTGTTTTGGTTAATTCCAAGTTCCTGAGCTGCAGCAAACTCTGCAGTCCTCCCTCTCATCTCCGGGCAGGTTTATTTGCTCATCTCCTCTGAGGCCAGGCTGTTGGCTCCTCATGCTTTACTGCATCTTCTCTCCTAGAGCTACAGGCTCCCCATCTGTAATTTTTCTCTCTGATGCCCCTCCGCCATGCGGCATGTGGGGCAAGAGGCTCCAACGTGCCAGCCCTTGCGCTGCCTCCCTGCCTCTCTCCACCTGCCCCGCTCCCTCTTTTATTGTCCTCCAAATAAAATGGAGAAGAAACAAATCAAAACTGCAGCCCGTCAGAGTAGGAAATACAGCGAGTTAAAACTAACAAGGTGTTATAGACAAAAGGAAAAGAGATAAAAATGAGATAATTTTTAAAAAATGGCAGGAGAAAGTCGTGGAAAGAAAGGGCAGAGAAAATCCATAAAACAGAATAGAAAGGTAAATTTAGAAGAAGTTGTGGTGCCCCAGCTGTTGTGAGACCAGGTAGGCAGGTTGCGACGAGTGGGAAATCACAATTTGTGTGTGCCGCGAGCAGAACTTCTAAACAGCTTACTGTAGGGAAACGGCATGCACATTTTGTATTAAAAATTAATAATAGCGCCTCCTCCTCTGACAAATTATTAACTAAAACATTAAGAATTGCTGGGGCTGAATATAGAAAGCACCACTTCCCCCCCTTCCATATGTCAAACCCCATCGGTGCAGGGGAGCAGGCTGCAAACCCCATGCCGTTAAATCACACGGAGATGCCTGCGGAAAGCAGAGATCGTCTTAGCAGGGACACCCTCTGTGCCAAGCCGCGGTGCGAACTCCTCTCCTCTTTCTTCCACAAATTGTGATCATGCCCTGCAGAAATGAGAATAATCTGTATTTCTGATGTGGGAGGAGGTGGGGGACCAGATGTTGGAGGCTTTGCTTCTGTACAGATTGTGTGTGTACGCACATAAAGATAGGCGTACATGCATATGCAAATATATACGTTATGAATATACATATTAGAAATTTTGTATAGCTATGAGTCAGTACCTGGATTAACTGCATTAAATGTAAATTAGACTAGCTATAAGGAAGAAATTTTTTACACTGAGGGTGGTGAAACACTGGCACAGGTTGCCCAGAGAGGTGGTAGATGCCCCATCCCTGGAAACATTCCAGGTCAGGTTGGACGGGGCTCTGAGCAACCTGATCTAGTTGAAGATGTCCCTGCCCACGGCAGGGGGGTTGGACTAGATGGCCTTTAAAGGTCCCTTCCAACCCAAACTATTCTATGCTTCTAAAGACAGACCTCCCATTTACAAAAAATGATGCCTATTTTTTCAGGGTAACCTCCATAGCACTGATTCCCAGTCAAGAGGAGATGCCAGCCCTGCGAAGGACTTGTCCTGCACCTTTTCATGGGGCTCCCAGTGGTGTCCAGCACACTGCCCTGGATGCTCTACCTGCCCTACGCTCACCTGGAAGCCAGGTAAATCCTTGGAGTCCCTTTCTGGGTATTGAACATCGGCCATATTAAATGCATAAAGTATTTTGTTCATGCTTAGGGTGAAAAACCTCACTTGATGGTGTTGTGGCACCTAATTTTTATGAACTCGGTGAAATCAGAGGGTCTGAGCCACAGATGTGTTGTACAGTGTTTCAGATACTACAGGGGAGACTGCCATGTCCTTAGAAATGTTCATTTTAAAGAATAACAACTTGCTTATCCGATTACAGCTGTTCTAGGGGTATTCCACTGCTTTTGGTAATATGCTTAAATTACAGTGTGAAGTCCCAGCACATGCGGGCAGGCGCGCGGGCGACCAGGGCGGGCGTTTGGGTGGGAACGGGAGCCCAACCTGTGGGTCAGTATGGATGTAGCCTACATTGTAACTGGATCAGTGCTGAGGACTAGGATGAACAGAAACCAGTGTTTAATTAACATAATTCCGTTAATTATGAAGCAACGTTAGACTGAAGAGCCATATAACAAAAACAGCAATAGCATACAATTTAGGAAATAGTATTTCACAAGTGGATTAATTAGCTAGTCACATTGTGGATGATACGTGAATATATGGCTGGTTAGTTTTGGCATAATACAAAGTAAATGTAGACAGTAATAAACAGTTATGCATTTCTGCCAAAATTTTGATGTTAATTGTAGATTATGCGATATACTTGTTAAATTGAAATCTATAATACATGAGCTGGTTTTCTATTAATTAAACATATTGCACAAAGTATTTATTATGCTATCTCTCTATTTATAAAGAGAATAAAATGCAATAGCCGACCAAAATATTTCCATTTTTTAAGTAAAGATGGAAACACTGATCTGTACTATGAATACATTGTCAAAATAATTTTTTTTAATACTTGTTCCTGTTTTATTTCTAGGTATCTCTTAAGCTTTCAAATCTTTCTAGAACTATGTTCAAAATAATATTTAGCATAGAGAAACCCACTAAATATTTAATGATATAATTAAATCTTATTAATGTAATTGTCTGTATAGTTCATATTAAAAATTTACAAGGACCCTTTTCCTTTTCATTAGAAGTTATAATTTCTTATGAATTTCCATAAATGTTTTGAGCTCCATCCTCAGCTGTGGGAAGCATCAGAAGTTTTCTCATGATTTGATGTTGAATCAAAGTTGCTTTACTCGTATTTGACTTTTAGCCCAGCAAGAGACATTTTGTCATGGAATTAGTACTCATTTAATTAAGGTACAAAAGATTAAGTATTTGCTTTAGCAATTGCGGATTTAGACTCTGGCATTTAATGTTTTCTAACTTTTAGCATTCTATTTATTGTTTTTCTTGAGCAGACTTTTTTGAGGACTGGATACATAATTTCTTATATTTCTGCACTGTACTATGTGCAAGGCATGTACAGAACTATACAGAATTTTAACTTTAAAACAAATCTCTCCACACAACCAACAATGTATTATAACCTGAACAATTCCACGCAATTCCATGTTACTGCTCACTTGTAACACCAAAGAAATTGCATGGTAGTCTATGGATACAAAGGAATAGGATATTTACCATTACTATAGGATAGTTACCATTCATCACAATGCATTGCTTTCCCTACTAGTATTTTGGAAAACTTCCTTCTCTACCTCAAGCCCCCTGTCCCAAATGTCCCTTCTGCTGCAGTCAGAATCAAGATTTCAGTCCTTCCCTGAAGACTGACATTTCTATAGATATAGAGACTGCATACTCACTATTCCTTGTCTTAAAAAATTTCATATTGTTGGATTGAAAAAACCCACTACAATATTTAAGTAGCATGCAGAGAACACATTTCTGTCTTTCTCTAGTTTCCAAGACCTTTTTAATGAAATTGAAATCCTTATGAAGTTGTCCTGAATCTCCATCAAATATTCATCCGAATGGTTCTGTTTATTGGCATCTCCACATTAGCATATTGGTCTGTTAAAATTCAAGTAACCATCCATCTGCCTAGTGGCTCCACATCTAAGCAGACTTCTACTCAGCCGCTAATACCATTAAAATCGGCTTTTTCACTTGAACTTGCTTTCATTTAAGCCACTGCTAATGTAGAAAGGAGCTCATTTAGTGATGCTTTTTCACCTTTTAGGTTAACTCTGAATGCATCATTAACAGAAAGATGTTGACTAATTTGGAGGGAGTTTAGAGAAAAGCTATAAAAATGGTTTGCGGGTCGGCAAAGCATGCACTGTGCAGAAAGATAAAATGAGCTATCTGTGTCTAGACTGGCTGGAAAATCATGATTAGAAATTTTAAAAGGATATAAAATGGGTAGCAGAAGAATTCGGTATGTTAAAACTATAATGAAGACAGAGGTTATGTGGGGACAAAGTAGAAAATCCCTCTTCAGATGTTTATGGTGGCCAGCTGGGGGTGGTCAGGACACCACAGTGCCGGGGGACAGACCAAAGGATCTCAGGAGCTCTTGCCTAGTGCATATGTGTGTGTTTTAGTAGTTAAACAAGGAAAAATGGCACCAAAAAGCAAGAGAAAAAGCATGAATACAAGGAGAGAATCACCATTTATTTGTGGCAACATTTTTTTCTGGCAGGACATACATTAAGTAGTGGAAGTCTCCCTTCTGAACTGCTGAGGGGGTTTAGCACACAGGGCTTTCAAAAATCACAAAATAGTAATATGAAACAGGGAACAATCCCACATTTCCAGAAATTTTTGACCCAATTCCCCACAATGGGGCAGCTCTAATAATAACTGCCACCACTTGACAGCATTACTTGATCAGAGGGACTCTGGGTGGTCTGAGATAGTACCCATTTGCAATTTGTTGCCTATTTTATTTTGATTTGACCCACAGCTGTGCAAGTCGGGGACTCTGAATTTGCAATTTCAGTATCACTGCAGAGTGATGCACGACTTACTTAACCTTGCACGTCATGCAGGTTTCAGGTTACATCCACTTTGCTTCATCTGGCCTTCATCCTACAGAAAGCAGGTTATAAAGCAGGGCCAAAATTACGTGGGAGAAGCCCATACAGGAACTACTTTGCACAGTCACAAAATATTATTTAATTCGTGAATAGACTGCGTGAACACTGGATGATGGAGTTTAAAAAGAAATTCAGTTGGGAAGAATTCAAATGAAATATCTTCTTCAGAGGGTAAACTCATTTGTATTCCAAAATGCAACTATAAACTGGCCGCAGGAAACTCAGTACTCCTTCTGGTCAGCAGCGCTGGCGATATCTTTGCACAGGATTGTGGATAGGTTTAATTTCCAAAGAGGAAACTCACCAAGAGGAATGCAAAACCCACTGTAAAGGTAAACATTTTAAACGCCAACCCTAGAAATATTAAACAAGCTTAAAAACTGAGTTTGCCCACAAATTGTAATGTGCTTGGAGAGAAAAATGTTAACTGACTGCATCACAGGATCCAGTGATTAGGAACTGAATGAGACCTAAAGACCATATATTTCAGTAATCTGTCTTTGTCAGCAGTGAGGTGCCTGAAAAACACTAATGAAGCTCTTTCTCTAAACTCAGGATACAAAGATACAAAATGCAATCCAGCTCACTAATATCTGAAACATAAATTGTCTTCCAGCTTCTTTGGAGCTACTAATTATGTCTCTGGATACCTTGGATGTCCATAGGATTACCTACTCCCTTTGAAAATTCTTGTCCTGTGGCAAATTTAATCTACAAGTAAGGCTATAATGTAAGGACCACATCTGCAAAGGGATTAAGTTCTTGTTTGACTTCAAGTAGGGATGTATTTTAAACACTGCTCGTTTGCTTGTAATTAAGTTTCTGTGTAAGTTTACACAACCTAGACCGATGGCCAAACCTGGTAATAATCTCTATAAAAAAAATCCAAACAAACCCCAAAAACAGAGGAGAGAAGAAACTTTGTTGTGCTGTACTTACAGCCTTGGAAGTTGGGCACCTCTCCCTCCTTGCTCCACGGGAAGGAGGAGTTGAGGAGAGGGGTGGCTTGCTGCCCTGGCTACATGATGGATCAGGAGAGTAAATTATAGCAGTTACTTATAGCAGATGTTCGTGCAACATGTACTGCCAGGATTAGTGTTTGGCTGTAGCTTTCCATTGCCAATACATTACATGACAGAGGAAAGAAGCTGTTGAGTCTGGCTTGACCTCAATGTCCAGCCATCCCAAGCCAAAACCAGGCACCTTCATTCGGGTGATACTCAAAAACAATTAAAGTGAAGTAGCTTTGTCCACTCCAGTGGTTGTCTATGTGTCTATCTGTGGTTTATTGCTTTTTTTCTAGAACCACTGACCACTGTATTCCTAATGAAAATTTCCATAATGAAGTGGATTTTGCAGCAAATCCATAATACACACTACTGTTCCAATGGGTATTGCAAGTGACATTTGATCCAAAGGCCAAAGCTTCCCCCATTAAACAGCAGAAAGGAGCATATACTTTCAAAGGAGTGATGTGTGCAGGGTAGAAAGCATAACATAATATCCTCTCCTGCAAGCTGGATTGACTCTGCTATGAGATGGCAACCCTGAGATTGCTTGTTGTGCTTAAAAAAACTGGTGAAGCATGAGTTTAGCTTGAGGGAAATGCTGATGCAAAGGATACTGCAAGAGAAAAATGATGGGTAGGAAATGTAATTTATCTTGACCTTCCATCCTAATAGTTGCAATACATAAAAAAAAAAAACCACCCCAACAAAAAAAAGAAAACCCAACCACCACCCCAAAAAGCCACCCACCAAAACAAAACAGAAGTAAAAATGTAAGAATAAAAGGAAAGACCTACTAAATGGCAGTAAGTAGCTTCTTGTGTTTTATATACTAACAGCAAAAATAGCAAAATTTCAGGAGCAATTTTTTTATTGCATTAAAAAGTTGTTGATACTTTGTAGCAATATTCTCATGAAAAATTCTCATGCTAGATATGGTCTTGATTTTCTAATGGGCTTTATTTTCTAATACCCCTTTTTTTTTATTTTCAGATTTTAATTTGGAAATAATGCACTTTGGAGTCAAAACAGTCCATAACATGGTCTGTCTATAAAAATCTTCAGTATTTTCTGGAAGATGGGTGGTAAACTGAGATTAACCAAAAATTACTGAAAATTAGGCTGTCTCCCTTCATTATACCAAAGTTCAGTGAAACCCAATGAATGAACAAGCTATGCCAAAGGTAAAAAAATGTTATTTCACTATTAAAAGGCTGAAGTATTATCACTCACAAAGGTGAGAAGATAAGACATGTTCATTCTTTCCAGTGCTTGTAGCTCCCTGCATTCAGCAACACGTACCACCATAATTAGTTTTTATATAAAGTGCAATGTAAGCGTGCTTTTGCAAGCAAATTTAAGCACATATGTTAAAATCTGCCCGATATTTCTTGGCTGGAAATCAACAGAAATATATCGCAAGCATTTGATCAACAGCTGTATAAGATCAATCTGGAATCAAGTGAATCGCAAAACAGCATCCTCCATTTCAGCGCCTGATGTGCTCCTGTCCTTATCCCTATCTCTTGTTTGCCTTTCAGATAACACCAGCAACGAGCAATTTCACAGCCCCAATTAATGAATTTACTGACAGCTTGCGGTAAGAGGGGGAATACAAGCACTCTCCTCTTTCTCTTAGCAGGCTTTTTAAACTTGACAGTGCGGTATCTGGTATCTAAACACGTCCTGTAGCTTCCCCAAGCGCTTCAGAAATGAGACATTCAGTGCATAGCTTTGTTTCATCTTTACATCCAAAGTGCTTCATAAGAGATCACGTCATCTCCTATTGATGTGTATCCAGGTATCTAACAGTAATAACCCAGTTCACAGAAAAGAAAAGAGAAAAAAGAACCTTATTTTTCTGAAAGCGGTGAGGGATTTAGATTATGTCTACTCGCTGAGAACTGCCTGTGCTAGCTATCAGTGGAAAAAACTTTATTTCAGAGCTCTGCTTGGATTAGCTGGTGTGCCTGAGAAATGGGGAAAGTTGGGAGGAGCTGAGTGCTGCCATGCCATGACCACGGCACTCCCACTACCTGGTGTAGCTCATATTATAATGCTATTATAATATTAAAGATGATGATATTATGAGCGGGTCTTTTTTTTTCTTCCAGGGAAGATGGTTTTATTTAGGTGCTCCAGTATTACAGTACTACTGATATAAACATCTAAATTAGGTGGGATTAGCATCTATTTTTCAAAGATTACCAGCGTGTGTTTCAGGACCAGAATGATTAAGGTTTGAGATGAAAAATTCAGTTAAAAGACAGACGTGCAAAATCCTTTCTTCAACTACCATGTCTTACACTGAAGGGGTGGTGACTTGGAGGAGGAGCGTCAGACTTCTCCAGAACCACGTGTTGCAGAAATCTTCCGTCTAGAGTGCTGCTGCTCCCAAAGTAACTTTGCTAAAGAGCTAAGAACTCAGTACAGTATCATGTAGGCAACACTTAGAGCTGCTGATATTTTATTAATAAGGATATTGTGACTTTTGGCGAACCTAAAACAAAATATCAATGAACCCAACTGATGTTTGAAACTAAATATAGTTCATGTTAAATTTTAAAGCTTTGAATTACATGAAGAGCTTCACAAGTTCTAGTTCAATCAACAGTAATTGCAATTTGCCTTCAGCTACTGTGTCTCTGTGTTATTTTTCCATGTTGGTGTGGGAGATAACAAATGTGTGAATGACATTTCAGCCTGGTAATTGGGCCATTTATAGTTCCTTGTTAGTTCTTGCTGGATAAGGGCTGTGGTGCTGATTTTACATAAGGATCAAGCACCTCATTAAAACCCCAGTACTGAAAGCACGCCTGCGATACCTGACTGCAAGACAAGTGTTGCCGTGTAATACATGAAAAATAAGTGACTTTGTGCTTGCCATTTTCATTAAAAGGCAATCTCAGTCTTTTTCTATATTGACCTCTCCTTTAGGGAAGGCTTTGTCGGTTCAAGTGGTGTTACCCCTCCTTGTCCTGGCTTTGTTTTTGCAGGAGCTGAGCCAGGGTGGCTGGCTCTGGGACGAGGCTGGTGTAAGGAGCCCAGAGATGTCAACAGTTCTCTGTGCAAAGCCCTGACTGCGACTAGCTCACCCTGGGGCTCCGCATTGGCACAGAGATTGCACAGCACACCGTCTTTGTTGGGCTTCTTATGGTATGGTTTATTCCTCTTTATGTGTCACTTACCTCCACAGCTAGGTAAGCCAGGACAGAGGACTGCAGTCCTGTTTTCCTCCCCATCTTTTTTGGACAATTTTCACTCCAAAGGCTGTGGAGAAGCTCTGGATGTTGCTTTAGAGTGAGATTTTTATTGTCTGTCTGTGGCGGTACCAGAGATAGTGAGGGTTAAAAGATTCCCTGGCGTAGCTGGTGTGAATTAATTATAAGTAGTTGTAGGAAGAAGACCAATTGCTCTCAGTAGAGGAAAAAAAATACCCAACAGATATTTTCAGACACAAAACTTTTACCAGGGGCACAGAGTCGTCGTTCTTCCAGCTACGTCAACTGGTTTAATAAAAAGTATTACCTCTCCTCCTGAAAACCTTGTTTCTCTTATATTGTAAGACCATCACAGCTATTACAATGCTGCTATCATAATATTAGCAGGAAAATGTTAGCAGTATCTATTCAGCTGCAAGCCATTCCCTGATACCATCAGGGAATATGAACTTTTTACTTGGATATATAAAAGCAAGATGTTCAAGTTATAAATAAATTTTCTGTAAAAAAAGATATTTCCCCACAACTATCCACTGAAGGTTTGTAGCACAGTTTTATATTTGGTTTTGGCTGCATTGTTTCACTGCAGCGGCTGCTGGAATTTTTCAGTAGCAAAATGGGAGGAATTCAATGAACATGTTCGAGAAAAAGTCTGTCTATACTTGTCGAGATTGTCACTTAGGAAAAAACCTATGAGAAATACAGGTTGCATTTAGCACTACACTAGCAGTGACTTGGAACCCTTTTTATTATTAAATTCATGGTGTTCACAGTGCTCAAAAGTAAGTGCAAAATGTGCCTGACTTCTCTAATGGGTTTTGGAATCAGAAAAATATGTAAATGCCTGAAGATCTTTCCAGTGATGTTGTCATCATCCATCTGCATTACATTTTTGCTTTAAACTAGAAGATTCCTTCACGGTGAATGGGAAGTTTAAATGGGAGACTTCTATTGCCTCTTTTATTGATTATTAATGAAATCACATGGCTCTCAGTCTGTTAAAGTTGCAGACCTAAAATAAGGCTTGACAGTGATAATTGCTTCTCTTAAATCATGAATATATTAAGAAAGGGAGCTTTTCTGGAATTTTTTATGATTTGTGAAAATTGTATAATAATCATTGCCTGATTTGCTGAAAATTTGGAGAAGTATCTGAAGCTTCTTAGGAGAATCAAACATATTTCATGTTCCTTGAATTTCCAGGCATTGGGTCAGGAGGAGTGTCTGAAAAACCCCCACAGATAATGATGAAAAATGTGAGTACGCTGAAGACCCTTAATAAAAGGACACTCTAGAAAGCCATTGTCTGGCTTAGTAGCTAAGAAAGCAGAGAGCAAGTGATTATAAATAAACCATACATGTGTTTTTACTGTTTTTCAAAGAGTGGTGATGTGCCAAATAGCAAATAAATTTGCCACATGAAACATGAAGGCACATTGACAAAAAAAATATGCGCATAGGTTGTGAAACCACAGGGAGACACAGCCCCTACTGCTGTCCTCTCATGTGTCCTCCGAGCTGAAGAACATCCTCTGCACAGCTGTGCCAAAGCACGTTGTGTGCAATGGGTGCCTTGATCTCTGCAAATTTTAGTAGCAAATGTTCATGTACAGATAGCCTGCTATTAGCATTGAGTTTCTCCCCTACAACACTCCATCCTGGAGCAGGAGAAGTCCTTGGCTTGCACTAGGCTTAGTGTGCAGTCATATCTGTGGGCTCATCCCATGGACAGGCAAAGCAGATGTGCTCCGCACAGCCTCTTCTGTGGCTGCAGGGCATGTTTCCATGCCAAATCCCCCTGTGCAGGCCAACTCTGCAAAGCCTGAGATGTTTACAGTAGTCTCCATATGAATTATGAATGGTACCCGTGGCCTTTTCATTCCTTTGGTCAACTCATGACAGTGGTCATGCCGCTGCATTGGAGCAATGTACAAGCACTGTCGCAGATCTCATCCTAACGCTCGCTTCATCGTAAGTTCAGGAATGAGCCTTAGTCACATGCGCTTCTTTGCTCTGTCTTAGCATAAGGCATCTATTCACATCAAAATTTTCTTTCAATAGGAAAGAAAAAAGAAACAAAATGAACATCACATCAGTTACCACCTCTTTTGAAGGATCTTAATGCAGAGCTTTTGACAAAGATTGCAAATTTTCTAGTGAATCTGTGCTTAACCAGGCATGTGTCCTTAGAGAGGCAAGGCCAAAATGTCTTATGCCCCAGAGTGTCTTGTCCTGATGTTATAGAGAAACCTGAAGTTGTTTATAAAAGGATAAAATAAATTCATGTAAAGATACATAAACTGTGTTTGATATAGTAGAACATTTTAGGCATGGTCAAAGCTGAATATTCAACTAAGTCCTGTGGGATCAAAGAAAATAATGAAAACAATTATTCAAGAGTTATTGGAGGAAGTGTTTCAGAACAGCCAAATAGGTTAAAATTTAAAATTTTAAATTGCAAATGGCATAGCATTGTTTCTTAACGTTTATCAAGATTAACTGTCACTTCCTTTCCGGCTGTGTAATCCTAGTCTAACTGGACAGGAGAAGCGTATGGTACAGAAGCTGATGATATTTTGTCTTACATTATCATCTAATTATTCCATAAAAGCATTACAAGACACATTTGAATGTAACTCTTTGGCAGAGCTATGGTCCATTCAATCTCTTCCAAAACAGTGAAAAAAAGGAGCTATAACAGCAGGGTGGTTTGGGCAAAGCTGTGTCCCAGCATCTCTGCTGCTGCAGAGCCGGGGCTGGGAAGGGATGGGACCGACCGCACTCCTCCCTTATCCACAGGGGCTTGCGCTCACCTGGCATCACCACATATCACACAGCACGAGACACCACCTCTGCCAGGCACTGGCTGATAAAAATCCTCGTTCCTTTCATTTTTGTCATTTCCCCAGTGTTCCCATGGAACTACCATACCAGCAGGATCAGGTCATGGCTAGTTAATATGCTGCAACACGTTCAGTTGAGTTGTAATTTTTACTGAGCTTGATCACTGTGTGCCCTTTGTCTGGGCAGAAATTACTGAATATTGTAAAAGTTTCCATTTTATTTTTTCATGCAGGACATTCTTTGTGCTACACTTTTAAGTTTTTGAGGGTTTGAAAAGGAGCTGAAATGCTCTTTCAGGTCAGTTCATTCTTACTTGAACAAAGAAAGACTTCCAGCTTTAAGCATGTCTTCCTAAATTCAGTTCTCACAAAAGCTTTGCATGGAGTGATCACCAAAGCAGGTATTGTCTCTTTTTAAGTATCTTTGTAAGGATATTTCTTTCTAGTTTTGGCAAGGAAATTGCTTAAGAATTGCCAGATAATGACTACCTAAAGAACATTAATGGGTTTTAGATTTTGACTCTGTAGTCAGCTGAAGGAAGATCAAAATGACACAAAAATATAATTTTCAGAGCTATCATTTTAAAAAGTTTTGTAATTTTGATTGCAGGAAAACACAAAACATCTGAAAATAGACACGTCAGAAGAACATGTCATTTTGGGGCTGTTAAGAAAAGTATGTAAGTTTTCACCCTTAAGGACGCAGATGGATTTAGCAGTAAGAAACTTTTTCTACAAAACATTTCTCAGCAGTAAATGTTCTTAACATTTGAGGAATTAAGAGTTTAGAATGCTTATAAAAAGGATTAATTTTAGTAAGAATTTTTCAAGCCCACACAAAGGCTTCTAGAAATGAGATCTTTTCCTGCAAACGGGGATGCAGAAAGAGCCATGGATGTGCCAGTTTTGGGGGCTTGCTGTTCTCCCGCTGTTGGAGCAGGAAGGACATCTCTGTCTCCCTGTCACAGGCTGCTGGTGGCCATGCCATGGGGGGTGAGAAGGCAATGAGATAAGACCAGGGTAGCTGAGGAGCTGCAAAAGGACATCTGCTTTGTACAGCATAGATAAGACTCCCAGAGTCTGATTTTTCATCATGCACAGTGGAAGAATAAAATATGTGAATCAGAGACTCACCTCACTATGCAACTTTACATCTGCGCTCCTCTGAGATAGCAACATCATCATTAGCGTACTCGGCCAGGGGTAGAAGCTCAGCATATCTCACACAGTGCTATTTAGATTTTACACTCAAGAAGATCTTAAGCAGGTTTTGCTTGGGACTTTTTTGGTTTTGGTTTTTTTTCTGTGTGGTTTTTTGCAAACCATCTCTCTCAAAGCTTTCACCATTCCCACCCAGGAGACCAAGTCTGTCACGCGAAGAATGATTTTACAGATCCATTTTACATCCAAACCCAATAGAAAGCACATGTGCCCTCTTCATCTAGCGGGTAGAAATAAAAGCAAGACAAAACCAGTCTCCAAAGCCATGACTAGTTATTTTTCTCTCTTTGACTTTCAGATGAAGAGATCCATCCATGTGTCTCCTGTGAGCTCTCACAGATAACATCTTCATCTTCTCCCATCTCCTCCCCCTCAAAACCACCTCTCAGAATATCTGACTATGCCCATGGTATATTAGAAGTCTCAGAATGACAGAGGGTAACTGCCCAGGCCAGGCTTTGGTCTTTTCCCACCTTTCCTGTCCTCTCCTTTCCCTCTTCTCATCACTAGTGCTGAATGGGGCCAGTCACCCTCTGATCTCCTCCGGTCTCTTTCCGTCCCAGCTGTCCCAGGGCAGGGCACTTCTGGTGGCCCTCCGGGGTAAAGAGGAGAGAAAGCAGAAGGAAATGTAGGTGCTTAAAGCCCATCTCACACTACAAGGACACAGGTAAAGAGCCTACCCCCTCGCTTTATTTTTACAGTTCTCATCTTTAAAGGTCACCTTGAGCTTTGTCTGCATAATTGTGAGCCTTTCCAGAAAGCAGGGTAGAATTTTGTGTATAAACTAGTAAACATTTATGGCTTTGCTGTGTTTGCACAGTCTTTTATAACTTGGAGTTTATTAAGTTACTATCAAAGGTAGTATTCCAAGAGTACCATGTTGCAATATTTGTTTTGCATATGTAATGCATATAATGCATTCTTTTAATGGATTTTTTACAAAGATATGTAGAGTTAAATATGCTTATAGATAATCACAATCTCCTTGTGTGTTTGTTAAAGATTGCTATCATTTAATTTAAGTACATAGGGTTCTTTTTCTAAAGCAAAACAAGATTTTCTAATGGATAGAAGGGATATATACATCTGTGCATTCCCTGTATTTTACAATAACTTTCAGCAATAGTCTTTGAACTCAAGTAGTTATTACTTGAGTAATCAAATATAAAAAAAGTACTATAGATGTTATCTGAGTCATACAGACTGTGATTTAATAAGTACTAAGTTATTCAGGTTTCCAACTCTACTAAACTATAGTTCTCTGAGAACCAAATCCTTCAGGTTCCCTTGAAAATTTCTGGCCTTAAAACTTAGAATGAGTTTTTGTCAGACCGAAGTTAATGTTTCATCTTTTCTAGGTTATTAAGTTTTAGTCTTACACTACGAGTAAGAACAGCGATAGGTACATAGAGAGGGCAATTGACTGTCTCAAAAGGTTAACCGTCTTCTGGCTGAAAATGAGTACAATTACTCACCAAAAAGCAAATGACTAAAACCTTCATCTGAGGAGTTTTCAAATGCAACTTGAATGGGCGCTGTGCAGCCAAGGAGGGATGGAATTTATAGAAAGAAATAAAAAATACCTCAAGAAAGGAAAGATTAAAATGATTCATGGTAGTGTTCCAAAACAAACGTAGATTATTTTGGCTTTGGGAAGAAAACACACCATTTACTGTCCTTTCTGAACTTGATTGCCTTGAAGTTGTATTAACTTGTTTAGCTGCATGGCAGAAGGTAGGGGAATGAGGGAAGGACATAGGTCACTGCGTGGATCAGTTCATCCCTGTTTGCAGTATCACGAGAAAAGATTATTTACCAAATTGAACAGAGCATTAGATATTGTTCTTTTTGGGCCAAGCCTGGCTCTGTTAAAGCCATTGAAAGGTTTGCTATGTACTTGCATGAAAGCAGGATCGGGACATAACTGCATGGCACCATGTGGGAGTAAGAGATGCAGAAACTGCATCTCACTCCGGTGAGCTGTGAGCTTCGGTGCACTGGAACTAGCACTGCAGAGAGCCTCCTGCATCGCCAGAAGAGCTGCAGCACTGAGTGGTTTTAAACCGGTGAAAAAAAATATAGATGAAGGAGGAAAATTAGTTAAGAGAGTTTGATTTTTTTTTCCTTTTTCTCTCTTTCATTTCTTTTTTCCTGTTAAAGAAGAAATTTCATCCTGCTCTAACAGGCCAGCCCAACCCCACCTAAACACAAGTGATGATAATTTCAGAAATGGATCAGTTTTCTGGCTTTCTGGGATGATCCTGCAATGGGGAGACGAGAAGGAAAATCTGAGTAGCATAAAATAGTAACAAGATGGAAACACAACATAATTTGGTCAATCAAGAGTGTTTAATTCAACCTAATGTGGTAAGTCTTGTAGCATTTTCAAGTTACGATTTTTTTACCCTTTGGTGATTTTTTTCATTGGAAAGAAAAATGGAGTCTTGTCCAAAACAAAACTTCTATTTTTAAAGTATTGAAATGAAATATTTTCAAATTGTTCCACCAGATTTAAAAAAACCCCCGAAACCAGCTAATTAAATTTGAGTAAAAATGACAGAGGATTTTCCTCTCCCAAACTCTGTGAGTCCTGTGCCCTGAAATCTCCAAAACCAAGTGTGCAAAAGCCTATTTTTCTTCCCTTTCTTTTCATCATAGCCGTGATTTCTTTAGAGACATCTCATGTTCATAATTGCGGGGAGGTTGCATAACACTGATGCTTGTCCTACAGCATTTGATTTTTCTTGCTTAAAAGCAAAGAAAGGGGGGGAAATAATTCAGATAGCCTTTTTGTCTTTTTGCCAGATAAAGGCAGAAGACGACCAAAAAATATTTGTAAGTCATAGTAGTTGCTGGTCTTACTCAGTAGCAACGTTTTCTGGCTATGCAACTCAACACACGCATGTGTGATCTGTAGAAATCGAGCACTTGCAGATGCAGCTGACGGCAATAGGAGAGGTGTACTGCACATACCCAGTGTCATATAATGCTGAGCACTCTAAAAAATTCAGATCCCAGAGGTTCCAGTCTGGACATCCAAAATTAGCAAAGCGTTTTGACCTTCATCTGTTTGGACTTCAGTTTCCTACAATAAAATTAGCAAGCTACTGTCCTGTCATTGTGGTATTGATGTGAAGATCAAATGGTCGTTCCACACAAATCTGGGGAAATAATGAATGTGGTTTGAAAGTCAGTAAGGAGTTTAACAGGTCTGTCCTCAGCACGATGTTTAAACAGTGCTGGTAAATATGATGCAACCACATAATCAACAGTGGGGCTGAAATAAAATATTGACTAGCTGTACTCATTAAAGGAGCTCTGGTTGATCCGTGCACCAAACGAGTCAAGGGTCCTACGGAAATAATAGCATGTCACGGTGTAATTACAGATCGCATCAATATAGTGCACGAGAGAGCAAAACAGAAGGTTGCCCAGACAACCTGGCTTATGAATGCTTGACTTTGCAATATTAATGACAAATGTTAATAAATTATTAACATTTATATTTTGTGTGTGGTAGGTATGAAATGTAACAAAAAGCTTATCTAACCTTTCTGTCAGGTGCGGTTTGGCAAGACACAGACCTGGTTCAATAGCTAAGATGCATGCAAGTAGCATTCACCCAGGCTTTCTTGGGACCCTGAACTACCTCACCTGAGCTCCTGGTAGGAACAGTTTTTCTCCAAGCACAGAAAACAAGCTGAGGGGTTTAAACCAAAGGAAACTTTGCTAGGGAGGAAAGGAAATCCAGAGAAATGGTAAGTTTGGAAAAAAAACCTCAATAAGAAGTTGATAGCAGATAAATCTACCCTGCCCTCAGGGACTTGGGTACTAATCCCGAATGCTGCGTTCCTCTTCATCAGGGGTTGTGAAAGCAGCCCCTTTGTAGGTTCCTGCCCCTTGTTCCCTCCGTCTTGTAGTTAATAAAATTGCCAGTAATAGCTTATAGAAAGTGAAGAAAATGAAATGCTAACATCATTAAAAAATAGAAGATTATGTCAGGATATGGAAGGACAATAGGATATGTGGCTTCATCTCCTGAAAGCATGCTACTACTCTGCAGGTTGTGGTCCAGAAGCGCACTTTGCAGGGCTAGACCATTTCCTCAGCCTGAAAACTAAGCAGAGAAGTTTTCTTAAAATTCCCCATAAACACAAGTGCAATGGACAACCATGAGTTTTGTAGTGACCCAGATCTCATGATTTGGAGGCCAGATAACTGCATTGCTTGCAAAGCTCCATGCACTGTCAGAGAGGGCGCATCGTGACAGCAGTGGGTAACATCAATTTGGACAATCCGCTGTGCAGTAAGCTATTGTGCTCCAAGAGGTAGGGAATTGCTCATGCAGCTGGCTAGCATGAAATTAAAAGGGTCTAAGATCAGTTTTCGTACTGAAAACTCTGTTTTCCAGTGAGGAGTAAATAACTGAAGTTAAACATATTCCAGTACTGCACTGGCAGCAGATAAAGTTTGCTGATTTTTCTCCACGGAAAATAGGCTTCAAAGGTTGCACTGAGAAAAGGCATAGGCTAATTTCTCTCTCAGTTTTCAGACAAAATTCTGGATTTTTAGTGCCGTTTGCTTAAGCAACAATTGACTGCTGGTACAATATCCATAGGTTTTTTTTGCTGGATTTAGTTGATTTCACTTATTTAGGCATAAACCATGGCAGTTAGCTCTGATATAGACCTGCCAGCTTCTGTTCCCTTCCTCTGAGACATAGGCAGCCTATTCTGTCCACCAGAGCTTGGGGGGGGACCATCTGCATGAAAAAAAGTTGCAGCTGATTTGGAGCTATGTCTTTGTATCTTCTGGTTTTTAATAACAAAAAAATTACAACTTTTTCCTTTCTTTTTCCTTTCTACTTTTGATCGATCTTAACTGACCCACAGCATTTCATATGAAATGCAAGCTTTTTCCTAAAGCTCTTCTGAACGTATGTCGTATTGTTTCCTAAACTCGTTAACAGCTCCATCTGTTTCGCAATCTTCATTTTCAAACATTATAGGATATTCAGGAATAGTGAAAGGTAATTTAGGCCTTGCAGCTTTGTTCTCTCTATCTCTGAGAGTTTTGTACCCAGCCATTTTACATTCTGTCTGGTCTCTTGGGCAATATATTTTAATAAGCCTCTAATGCAGAACTTAATTATCTGAATCTGACAATTCAAGCTCCTAAGCATCCTTTTCCTCCTCTTCTTTAGAGAGCCTCAAAAATACAGAGAAGTACATAATTTTCTTAATTACAGTTTGCTTTCTTTCAACCATTAGCTGAACTTTAGTAATGTGTTTGGAAGCAAGCAATTTCATAGTTTACGTGACCAGTATTAATTCTTGCTAGGTGGCTGCTGCCTGCTCAGCGCTGCACCCTGGGCTTTTTGCTGGTGGGATGTGACCGCCCTCCCCTGCCAGGGGCTCCGGACCTGCCAGGTCAGCGCTATCTGCTGAGAGGCCTCTGTGTACAAGGAAATCTCGGAATATAAAACATAAAACTGTCTGCTCTGGGCTAGGCTATGAAGCCATCCAGTTCAGTATTTCATCTCTGGCAGTGGCTATTAGCAAATGCTTAAGGAATAAGAGTACACCTGCAGTTTGACACTTCTGCGCTCACCCTCGCAGCTTAGCGGGGTCTGAACCGAAGGTTGTATCCACATCTTATGTAGATTAGCCCCAGAAGTACCTCTCTTACCTGTATTAGTTTAATTGCTTTTGAACCTTTTTATGATTTTAGCATCTGTAACACCCTATAATAACCAGTGCCACAGTTTAATCATGAATGCGTGAAAAAACCGCTGCCCTTTGCCTGTTTTTAAATTACATAAATTAATCTAGTGGACCCTCCCAAACTCTTCCGTAGTAAGAAATAGCAAATAATTGCTCCCTATTAACTTTTTCTACGTTGTTCATAGCTTTCCCCTGTGACATCGCACCTCAACCATCTCTTTCTCAAACAGATTACAAACCAACCTATCTCTCCCCACATGTAGGCTGCTCCCTATATCTAACAGTCTTTACCTTTCTTTCATATGCCTTTCCTAGCACTACTATGTATCTCACATTTAATAACTACCTACTTGGTTCCTGGTCTGAGTCGTATCAGTTGAATTGTATAAAGTCAACTCTATGTAATACATGTGAGAAAAACTGTTCTAAAATCATGCTTTGATGTTACTTCAGATATAACTTTAGACTGGAGATCAAACTAAAGCACTAAATAGGGTCCCAGTGTGAATACATACATTTCCATGGAGCAGTACTTAGGTTTCTTTTACAGAAGACAGTTCCACAATTCCTGTTTCACATAAATCTGAGACACACAAGGTGTGAGCGAAATGAGAGCAGGACCCTTGAATTCTGTATTTGTTCCCTTTATACGAGCAAATACAGTCGTTTCCCTCGTTTAATGCTCATTATTGTGGGTGAGGCAACAGCCCTGCTGTTGCAAGAGCAGGAGACCTCAGATCTGTGTAACCAGGAGCAAGTTACAGGATTGTCCTCGGAGCAGGAAGGGAGAGTGACTCCTAAATTGCTTTTACAGAAACTAATTTCCGAGGAAGGTTTCTGAGGATTTGTACTAATTATACTTGAAACGTTTACTTACGCTTAAAGATAGTTCAGGATCTGATCTTATAAACCAATCATCCCTTGGCACCCAGATTTTAATTTAAAATGGGTTATATCTCTTATGCAGTCCACTGAGAAGATGCTCTCCGGCTGTTTGTCTGGTACATTTGGAGCTGGTGGAGCAACATCATGAGGAATGCTGCTCACAGGCACGAGTGGTCTGCTTGCAGACCAAACTTAGAAAATCGGTGGGTTTTGTTATGTTGTGTGGTTAAAGGCTCGGACCCACACACATTTGAAGGGCCCCAGGGCACAACGGCACAAGATGTATTGTGGGATGTTGAGGGATGAAACCAAAGGTGGGGAAAATCGTAAGTCAGGGCTGGCTCTGGAGACCAGTGGGTCTGCGCGATGGCTGCTGAAGGGACGGGGGTCCACGTTGGCTACGGGGAAGATCATAAGGTCTGGGGGTTGGCTGGGAGACCTGCTTGTATGTGTGTGTGTCTGTGTGCGAGGCAGCGTGAGATCAGAGCATCCAGGACCAGCTACTGGGTGGACTAGGTGTCTAAGTCCAGCTGGTGGAGGGATCCACACTGCATGTGTATGTACTTCCCATGAATGGACCTTCATCCAGATCAGCCAGAGAGGGAGACGGGATGAGGCCGTGGGTACCATCTGTGTTTGCATGAGTGTTACTGTCTGTGTCAACCTGTATATGTGTGTTTGTCGTGCGCCTGTCGGGAATACGTGCTCAGCCTCGCGGCTGCAGCAGCCTCACCTCCGCTGGGCTACTGGATTGGGAAACTTGTAAGATTTTTACAGGAGAATTAGGAAAAATAGCTTGTAAACAGAAAATTGCCAATTGGAGTGTTCCTTTCTTCTGTGTGTGTATTCTGCTTTTAGCTGTTGGAATTTGCTTGGTTAAATCAAAACATCCAGCTAATGCAGGGTCTTCGAGAGAGTGCTGATGGCTCAGGCTTCATGTTTCTGGTACCTTTATTCAAGATTAAAGAAAATTCAGTGATTTACTGAAGATGCATTAGAAGTTAGGTTAGGTCTACTGAATTCGTACAGCTTTGATGGAATTGTCTATGATGTATCCGTTGGCCCAGACACCAAAAATATTTTTAAAATGCAAGCACGGAGTTTTTCTTTGGCTTTGTTTCTGATAGTCTATAACTGTACGTTTAAATGGACAAACCAGTGTCTCCCCTAACCTCTCTCTGCATGTTCCCAGCTTTAGGAGAATGATCAGGCTTGCTATGATTATGTCAGAGATATGATAAGTAAGTTACAGGCTGCATGTTACGTTTTATTTTTACCAAATAAGAAACCTACAACTGAGTGGTAATTACCACACTGAGTATCTCTACAGTTTTGCTGCCTTAAAGGTCGTTAAATAATATGTAGTATTTTCTTGTGGATAATACTAACACACTGAACAATTTTGGTTATTCACCTTAAGATCTGTCTCGTGGGAATCAGCAGCCAAAGTTGTACTTTATGGTGAAGGTCTGGCTGGGTAGGACATCAACCACCAGTGCTAATAGTTCTCTGCTGAGAAAATTACTCTGAAAATGTACATGTGAAAGAAGATGCAGTTTAGATAATGTTAGAAAATGAAGGAGGAACAAACAAGCCAGCTGGGACTCAGTGTCATTTTCTGATTTGTGTAGGTCCTGTTCCCCTCTTGTTACCAGCATGTGTGCAAACAGCGGCCATGCATTTTGTACTGATTAGCCTGACGGTTTGAAAGATTAGCTTGGTTTGACGTGTAACAGCGAATGCAATTAGGAAAATAGGACCATATGTTATAAGGACCTTAGCTGGATAATGAGAATGGAGAGAGATGAAAAGTGTGTTCCAAAGTCTCACTGAAGTGATACGTTTAGCAAACAGGGGCTGTCAAATCTCCACTGACTAGACAGAAGGGCTGTTGCATGTAGTTATTATTGCAGAGGATTTACAGAACATGATGAGTTAATGGCAGATAATTTCACAAAGCAAAGACAAATAAGTTAACAAAGACAAAGTCATCAAGAGTCTACTTGAACTGAAAACAACAGTCACGGGCACTAATTCTCTTTAGCTACAAACATTTAAAGTTACAAATAACAGAGAGAGACAACCCGCAAGATGATGGTAATTTATAAGTTGTTTTGAAAATGAGGATCAAACTGATCTGAACGTTGCACAGCAATTTTTCCATGGTGGGTTAAGTTTTTCTTATTCAAGATATGTGGTTTCTGCTTATCAGACACATTGAGAAGGCTTTTTCCTTTTCGCTTTTCTTGAGAAGCAAAAGCTTTTTTTGAGAAGCACAAAGCTGCAGAGAAACCCAAGAGCAATCTGGTCAGGTATGGTTAGAAAAACTTGTCCTCAGAATCAGTCTGGTCTCAAACATTCTTGCCATTGTCTTTATCTAGGAAATCACTGTCTGTACCAGTTTGTCACTTAGTACCATGCCTCTTCTTTCCCAAAATCAAGGATGGTAGCCGTGTGAACGTGCCTATGTGAGTTGCGTGTTTTGTAAACCTCTGGTCATTCTTTCTGTTCTTCTCAGCCACTGTTGGTTGAGCTCTGCATCTTTTTCTGATTTACAGCTCCCCTAACTTGGCGCTGTTCACTATCCTGTATTTGTGCAGCTGATTGTTCCTGTTTAAACTTGAAATTTGTTCCTATTGAATAGCACCTTTTTTTTTTTTTTTTCTTTTTTCTCCCCAGGTCAACTCCACAATTCATCAAGACCATTTTGAATTTTTTTTTTTCTTTCCATGTTCCAGTGTGCTTGCAGTTCCCTTCTGCTTCATGTTAAGTGTAAATTTTATAAGTCTGTGCTCTGACCTTCACCGGTCACTGATGAAACATGGATTTGCAGGAAGCTGAGGATGCAGCAGCTCTCTCGGGCTGCTTGCCAGGTCCTCCTCTTCTGACGCTCAGGTCCCTCCTGCCTTTCTTCTCAGTGTAGGTTTTCTGACAGTTTTTCACTACCCACCCTAGCAAGCTCATCTAAGCCATGTTAGCATAAGAAAATTTCATAGAGGTAGCGCATGTCTCTTGCCTTGTGATAGAAGAAAATAGTTGACAAAATTCTCAGTGAAGAATCTTGTCACAATAATGACAAAATTCTTGATGAACTTGTGTTGGCTGTTACACATTTCCTTATTATTGACTGGGTATTTGCAATTATTTAGTTTAACTATTTGTTCCAATATTTTCTGGTAAGAGGTGTTAAAATGACTGGTTTGTAAAATCTCTGACTCTTCTTTCGTTGTGTGGTTGTTTTTTTTTTTCCCCAACGGTGGGGGTTTTTTATTATTTAAAGATCTTCGACATTTTCCAGTCTTCCTTTTCCTTGCCCATTTTCAATGCATTCTAGTTGACAGACTTAGTCAGACAGAGCCACTCGTCATAAAAGATTGTGCTGTAAAACATTTTCTAAAAATGCACAATATATTTACAAATGTTCGTCAAAATCTACATGCTTCATTTTTCAAAACATCAACAAAAAAACCCTCTGGGAGCAGAGAAATGCAAACACTGAGAGAACAGATGAAACCTACAGAAAATACTGGTGTGTTACAGTAGTAAACTGGTGATCTTACCAAAGGTTATCAAACATTTTAAAGAGACCTTTTCCCTACTCTGAGTGATTGTATTTTTTCTCCCATGATGCTCTCATTCCTCTTACGCACAGAGAAGACAGGATTTTTTCTAATCTTTGCCTAATTAAAAACAAAAAAAAAACCCTCTAATAAAATAATGACTACTACTTGGGGCCATCAGCTCTCCCGGCTAGTCATTAATCCCAAGGAAATGAGCCAGGCTTGATCGTTATTATTAAAATATATTGCTAATGTAATTTAGAACTTCCTAGAAACAGATTTCTTGAATATATTCTAGTCCTCCTGGTCCACCTAAGAAAGCGTGCATGAATTTATCCATATACAAATTAAATTATGACTGCAATAAAGAAATTTAGGGTGTTACTCAGAAAAGTAAGATAGTTAGAATTTAAAACAGCGATGGAAATGACAAATTTAATTTTAACACCTTTATATCAAAGTTGAGGGCCTTTCTGGAAGACAGGTGTTTCGTACACATTACGGAAGGTCGGATACATCGATCCAGAGTCCCTTCTGGTCTCAAAGAAAGAAAAAAAAAAGAAAACAGCCATTAGGGAGTAGTGGTGTGTGCAAAAAGAGGCTGCAACACAATCAGTGTGAAGGGTGCAATTATTCTGGCAACATTTAGAAGGAGGAGAAGGAAACCAGAGAAAACAAGTGTGAGATGATCTAGAGATGACTGAGATGGATAGCATGGAAATATTATCCCAAGGATTGAAAAGGCACATTTTTATAAACGCTTGCATGTATGAGGAATTTTGCTTCATTTTGCGGGACAAGCTGGGCAATCAGGTGCAATCAGGAGGTTTTCTTGGGTGACAACCTTGCTGGGATGAGGATGCGTCGGGGTGGCACGACCCCTTGCACCAGCACGGCACTCGGATACGGTCCGTGCACAAACCTCCCCACAAATGCGAGCGGAGCTGCTGCTTGCTCCTGCTCATTTGGTCTCGCAGGTTAATCAGCACCACTGGCTCTGCTCGCAGGGCGGTCAGGGCCATAACGAAGGGGTCATTCCAACCAGAACGGATCTCCAGAGGAGAGGGACAAGTCGTGTTTGACACCTGAAAGCACCGTGCTGAAGCCTTCTGTCTGTGCTACTCCTAGCTTCCTGCCATGTTTTCTTCATGTGTCTGAAAGTTTGTGAGAAGTTCCTCTCTTTTTTTGTGTGTGGTTTTTTTTTTCCTTATCTTAATTGCTAAATCACGTTAATGTAGATGGCTAAAAAAAAAAGTAGTTATATAATGATATTGAGGATAGCTAATTACATAATTAATTTGAAGCATTTATCCATTATTACTAAGAGATGCAGAAAGAAGTCAATCACAATCAATGAGACTACTTATATGTGAATGCCTATTGAAGAGTTTTGTCTAAGATGAAATAAGAAAAATTAAAAAATTCATATATGCCAACAAATTCCCTCAGAAATTTTGTCAATGCTTTAGAGCTAGTGCAGGCTTCTAAATATTTCCCCATTCACAGAGGATAATATGAATAGTGTTCTGGAAAGACAAGAACACCAAAACTGCCTCTTTGTAATAATATGAACACAGATTCAACACTGAAGTATTTGAGACCTAATAAGTTCTTTAATTTGAAACTCTGTGAAGAGAACGGCAGCCAACACCTGCCCCAGTCTCAGTTTAAATAGTGCAAGTGCAGAGCTCAATGAGTAACTGAGACTGTAATATGCTGTACAAATGGCAAAAACGATACAGCAAACCATGATGTGACAATGTTTTATTTCAGTCTTCTGAGTGATTAGAAGATGCCTCTGTCTTCTTAGAGCTTTATTTTGTCAAGCTGGAAATAGGTCTAAAGAGATCAGGATTTAACAGATGGGTTGTGAAATTGATAATGTATGTAGTGTACCTCTGGTGGACTCTTATGCCCTTTCTTTCATGACTGTCACCTCCTAAATGTGTGTGACAGCAGTAACCCTGAATTTGGCCTGTGTTTTGCAGCTGGAAGTGCTGTGTTAAGAACAAGCTTCACAGCTTGGTGGAAACCCTGACCTTGCTGTCATCCGTGGTTATGTGCTCAGTGACTTCACCAGCTCTCACTGTTAGACAGATGAAAAAAAAACAAAAAGGCAAATGACTGAAAACCCCGCAAAACTCTTTTTGGTCTCTGGACAGTAATTTCCAATCCATGGTGTATGTGCAGAAGACGTAGCTGTAGGGCCCTGGTGTACTTCTTGCACTGGCACCCCAGTACTGGGGGCTCTGCTCGCCTCAGCCCCAGCCCCCCTGTACGATGCTGAGGTTTCAGTGGGACCCACAGGTGCCCGCGTTGGGACAGCAACATGGCACGAGTGTCCTGCAGGGCTCCCCAGACCCCTGTGCTGTCCAGGTTAACCAGGGTAAAGGTATGTCCTCCATCTGGTTAGCTTCTAAAGTTGCACTTTTATATCAGCAATATGTTTATACCGGCATAATTGCCTCCATAAACAACAGTGCTGTGTCGACAAGGTCCAAGGATTCCCACAAAAATTGGTTTTGCTGTATGCTTGATGTATTTCATACGCTGTAGTTCCTTTATTATTTTTCCTCTCTCCAAAATGATAGCTTTTGGGTTGTTATGATACATATTTGATGATGTTGGCTGATTAGTTTGAACTTCTGTCACTGCTGTTCCCACGGATGTGCGATGGAGCTGATGCCTCCCCTGTGCTCTCCCTCCGGCAAACAGCAAGGATATTTGACTACCAAGTTGCCAAATGATGAATGTAAAGTGTCAGCCAGGAAAAGCTGAATATTACAGCAGGAAGACTGTGAATACAAGATCACATCACAGTTACCTTAGGTTGAACGGAACAGACTGACTGGTGATTAGCAATCAGGAAATAAGGAAAATACCTCTTTCTGTGCTAAAACCCAACTGCCTCTGAGATGTCATCTATAAGCAATGCACAAATTATCCTTGCTATGCTGTCTTAAATCAGTGTTTCTTGTATATTTTACAGAAGTAACTTTAAAAAGTGTCGCTGTAGCTATGTTCCCAATGTACATGGAGGAAGGTGGCTTGCAGGGCGGAGGTGAAGATGAGCAGCCACCCTCCATTTAACTCCTGTTTTTTCTGAGCCCCACTGCAAACAGCTGACCAAAAATCTACTGAAGTTACTTCTATGGGCTTCACTCTACTTTGTCCCTGACCCTAACAGAAAAATGAAAGAGTTTACCGTCAAGGAAGGATACGTTTTATTTGACGCACTGAAGCATGCTTTGTTACATTTGGTTTATTTATTGCGTTGCTTTGAATATAAAGTTAGAAATTGGTAAGTCGCATTGTCTGCAGGGCCCTAATGAAAAAAAACACCTTAGAGAAATTTTGATTTGATGGACAGAATAATTGCTGGACGCTTCAGGCTACTGATGTACCAACACCTAAATCACATGTGAGATGGGAGACCTTTATACAGCACAGTCCCATCTGTAATTAGTTAGTGACGGGGTTTTGTTTTCTGCCTTTCTGGTACGTACAGAGTGATTTCTGCCTCATTGATGACTGTAAACATTGTTCTAAGTACTATTTTATGATCCCTGTAGGAATAGCAATGTAAACAGCGTAATTATGTTCACCTTTGAGGCACATCTAGAAACTTTGTTCTTCCAGAAGAGTGATAACAGAAATGAATACTGCTAACAAGGTAAACAGAGAGACACCACAACCTGCTTGTTAGAGACAGCTAATGCTTGGGGGAACTACGCGTTAATTAAACACCATAAAAAAATAGCGTTATATATTTATCTTGTGCACATGTTGAGATTTATTCATAAATGTATTACTACATGGGAAAAGTATTGAAAGCAATACATTTTGAGATCTTTCTTCTTCTGAAGATAGTATGAAGACTTACTATTAGTAAACCATATTTCTCTATATAGTTATTATGGGTACCATAGATCACATGCGTATCAGTGTCTATTTTTACCCACACTTTTACAGCACTGGCAGGGTTCATTCAGGATAGTTCTGTATTTGGAAGGCACACACTAGCTTCAAACTTCAGCTTTCCTTTGTCTAAACAGAGTATAGCAAAGCCTCCTGCTTTAGCCTCTTGGGTTGTTAGCTCTTCACAGCGAAGAAACCTCAGGAAAATTTCCTGTCCCTTGGACTCCTCGGTGTAACACAAATAGATTCTTTTTCACAACTGCAGGTATTTTCAAGGTGTTTTGATACTTAAGATAGACACATAGATATGGTTAGGAATTACAGAGCATAATTTAACCAATTGCTTTAGATTTAGCTAACATAAAACAGTAAGATCTTGCGGGGCAGGGGGGGAAGAAAAATGTCTATGTATCATTCTGAGAAAATTCTCTACAGCTTTCTTAGTTTTTATACCAAGATTGAACATTTTTTGTTCTAGCTGGAGACACCAAAAGGCTCTTGGGTCCTTGCACATAACTTTTATTGCATTGCTCATGGTTTCCCTCCTCCGCAGCTCCGAGCTCAGCTGAACAGTAAAGACCGTACTGCGAAAGCAAGCTCCTTCCTCCAGCTCAAGCCTGCTGTGAGTTGTTTTTTTTTTTTTTTTAAGCTGTCCTTTTCTTCTCTGGCTTTTGGGAGAAGGGCTAACACCTGTCTTCTTTTTTACATGTGAGTCTGTTCCACTCTGCAAACCTGAGTGCTTTGAAAAATAAATTGGGATGGATTGGTTTCTCAATTTTGTACCAAGGTATCATTCTGATTTGTATAGGAATCCTAATATCTTCATGACTCTCCATTATTATATTAATTTCACTTAATTGCATTTGGGTGATGTGTTCCCATTGACAGACCTGAGAACAAATGCTGGATGCTAAACACACAGATGCATTCATGATACAGTAGTTTCATAGCACTGAAGACAGTTTCATAACATAAGACAAATTCTACAAATAGATGCACCTGCTTATCTGCAGATGGAGAATATAAAGTGTGTTATTACTGTGGAACTTCTGAATGCAATTTATGTATTTGACTTATTCATAATTTATATTCACAGTTTTAGAATAAACATCTTCAGCTTCCCACTGCAGAGAGAATTATTCTCAGCTTTTAAATACTGCTTTTCAGCAGATTAGTCCTGGTTGTAAGATATCATAAGGTAATAAAGGTACATTTTCTACCTAACTGCATTTGGGGATGGAAAATACCTAACGATAACAATAACAACAATTCTTGGCATTACTATAGCAACTTTCATCCAAATATTTCCAAATGCTTTCCAATAAGTAATTAATTAGGCCTCACAGCACCCTGGAGAGTTAATTACAAATTATCAAGCATAATCTCAAACTGTTTTCATTGAAACTATTCTTGTACTCTTTCCAGAGGAAAACAAAATATGCTGGCTATAATACTACGACCTTTCTCTCCCCTGCTTCATTTTGAAAACATAATTAGATGAGAATTTGAATATATCCAGTTTTAGGGAAAGCTAATATAATTACTGCCTGACCACAAAACTCATTACAATTTTCAGTTTCTTCAGTGAGACGATACTTTTTAATCTAGCTCTGTTTAATAAAACAACAACAACAACAAAAGAAAACCTGCTAAGTATTCCAGGGGAATTCCAGAGAGATTTTAAATCGTGGATGTCCATCTGTTCTTCTGTCATAAGGGTGTTTGGTTTGGAGGATGTTTAATCCGGGCTTTAGTTCTGACACAGAAAGAAGAGGAGGACATGCCTCTGCTGCCTCCAGACTGAGTGTTTCTCCTGGGATGCAGCAAGCTCTGCTAATCTAAATAGCGGCGTTTGGGTTTGAGAAGGTATTTGTCAGAGCGCGTTGTGTCCCAGGGAATATCAGAAGAGAACAATAGTATTTCATCTCACGTTTTCAAAGTGGCCCAGAGCATATGAACTCAAACACATATACAGTGAGATGCTCTAAGCTGGCCTTCTACAGATTAAATTCTAGCTCTTAGTAAAATAGAAATAAAAAATGGGAGGAGGCAGAGAAAATGAAGGAAAAGATTGAAATCTAAAACAATACCCCAAAATAGCATAATTGGAAACATCCTGGATTTCCATAAATGAGAAGTAGAAGGTGAGATATAACTCCTGCCCATCAGAGACCTGAAGCTGTAGTTTTACCTTCATCTCATATAATCATAGGAGTAATTAAAAACCCTTTTATTTATGCTAGGTTATGTCTTTTGTTGCAGCATAGTTATTGGCTTGCTTTTGATATAAGATGAAACTAGTTTACTTGGGTAATTATCTGAGGGCAGAGATTTCTCTCTTTTCATATACTAATTTTTGAAAAGAAAAAAAAGGAAAATAATGATGCTCTTGTTTGCAAGGATAAAGCTTGTGGACAATTTGCCATCTGAAAAAGTTCCAATATTTTAGCAGTGAAAATATGGTACACATTCATGTTCATAGCAAATATGTACAGAAATCATATAGACATTTCAAAGGCTATTCTGCTTAATATGTGAAATTAACAGCAAAGACCAATTGTTTTTTCTTTAGCATAGGAGTCTAAAAGCAGTGATGAGAGAAAACCTGGTAGCATGGAACCTAATTGAAAGGTTTGCTTCCCTATCAGCTGTAAGTGGTGAGATACATATGTGTAAGCAGTAAGTATTTAAACATGCATATGACATACCAAAGTAGTTCAAAGTTTATGAGGTACCTTCCCTTTTTTGAACATTTTAGAGGGAAGTCATTAGTAAGAAAATAAAAGGTTACAAAATTTCTTAAGAGCTACCAGAGAGATTTACCCTCCTAGTAAATTTACAGACAAATAAAGATAACCTTTGGGAAAATAATCGAGGGCTCTGAATTGTAAATATGTCTTTACAGTTGATTTTTTGCCACTGCTTTATCCCAGCAGAAAGGAGAGCTAATTTTCTGAAAGCGTTATTTTATTACGCATCCAATGATCTCGTCGTATTCTATTTTCATATCTGCACATGCAATCCCAGAGAAGTCAACAGCTTCATCCAGGTGTGAAAGATAATTTGATCCCAGAAGTGATTCCGAAGTATAATAGAAATGAATGTTATTTGTCTCTACAGTTTCCTAAGTGTAACCAAACTAATGAGAAAGGATGCGGAGTCTGAATTCAGTTTGATTAAAGCTCTAAACATTGATTGGGCCAAGAAGATAATTTAGAGGTAGACACAGAGAAGTTTAGCGCTGATGAAGGCATAATGAGAAGGAGAAGAAAGCCCTAGGAAAAAGCTGAACTGATATAATTACATAAGGGAAGAGGGTTGTTGGTGTGTGCTGTAAAATGCCCATATGCAAATAAGCATATTAACTGCTCAGGCATTCTGTTTTTCAAACAAAAGAAGATGTATGGTACGAAACAAGAATTTGTAATTGCACTGCGGGACAGAATCGAACTGAAGAATCTTCTTGTAAACACTTACAAGAAACCATGGCTCTTAAGCAACTCTTACTAGCACAGATTCATCCATCTCCTGGAAATGAATGCTTGATTGGCAGTCCTTCCTTTTGAAATATTGAGCGAAGAAAATCTATCCACTCAGCTGTACGTACAAGTCAGCAAAAGCTGCACAGGGAGAACAAGGGTGATTTTGTCTGCTGTTCTGGGAGACAGCAGTTCTATGTTTGTTTTCAAAGGATCAAACCAATTAGAGCATCCTGAACAAAGTTTTCTCTGGTTTATGTTTATCATTACTTTTAATAAAGGTAGCAGTATTTTTCTACATCAGAGACGGACTAATGCTCGATATTTAGGGGAAGCTTAGATGATGAATTCTCCTTTAATGTTAGACTTGAAAAGAAAACTAAAGTGGGTCAATACAGTGTTAATCTTTTGCCAGCAAAGCTCTTAATTTCTTTATAGAATTTAAGCCACTCTTCTTCCCTTTCCTGGAAGTTATCAGATTAAAAGGGGCAATTATTAATAATACAATGCAGATTCAATACAAAGCAAAATATCTACTATGGGAGCTCAAAAAGGAAGCTAAAATCTTATATGTATGTGCACTTTCATGAAATCTAATAAAACTAAAAAATTACACATCATGTCAAGATGAAATTAAAATAATAGTCACCAAGTAACACTTCGAGTTTATTTTAAAAATATACATCATCAGCGTAAATTTATGTGAAGCTATTTAGGCTCTGCTTATCATTAAAAGGCAACTGTGGCTGTATCTAATTTTCAAATTAACAAGCACGTAAGTCCAAATGGAGCCTACCTCTCTTTTAGGTGCTCCGGAAATAAATCTCTATATCTCATTCAGAGCACACAGGCAGCTTGCCACGGGGAAGAGGGCTCTGGGCAGCTCCCCAAGGTGAGAACACCAGAAGGACATGGGACCTGTGAGCAGGCTGGAAGAAGAGCACCCATCCCCAAAGGAGAGTCCCAAACCAGCTTTCTTGGGGCTATGGAGACAGAGTAAAGCAGTATCTAGATAAGGTAAAAAAATCTGAGCCCCAATGACCCAAAGTGATAAGGAGTAAAAGTCAGTGACCTGTTGCAGCTTGGGTCATGGTAATTTTAGATGTTTAAATAATTTAACAATGAAAATAAAGGTCCACAGAAAACATGTTTCTGTGGCCAAATCAATCTGGGTTTCTTCTGCACTCTTTCTTTTTTCTTTTTTTTTTTTTTTTTTTTTGGGCAGGGGGAATCAAGGGGAGGCCAAGGAAGCATTTCCAGGTACACTGTGAATGTTAAAGCTTTATTTGCCTCTGCCTTGATGCTGTCAAGGAAGGAGGTGGACTAGTGACATTTTCCAGAATGTGACTCTTCCTGGGAAAGGTGGTGGTGACATTCAGCCAAGTTTTACTCTGTCTAAGCCCCTTAACATCAGCGAAAAGGCTAAATAGATCAGTCTAGGTTCATGTCAGTACTATGTTTTCTTCCTGGGTCCTCATGTGAACCCCAAACCACACTAATCCATCTTTCCGCACAGTTCTGTTTAAAAATAATAGAATGAGCTTTTTAAAAAGTTCACCCAGAGAACATAGGCTATGAATTATTTTTAAATGGACAAAAGTTGAATGATAGTAGCTTTAGCAAAAAAAGGTGTTTCATGTAACGGCCATGGCAGTCTTTACTTGAGCATGACCGTGGCCAGGCAGAAGCAGAAGCATGCAACTAAGAGCAGAATTTAGCTCCACTGGACTTGAGTGACAGCAGAAGGGATTTCTTTCTTTTATTTCTGATTTCTATGGGGATAGGAATACTGAACGTATAGTGTTTGACAGTGGTAACTGAAACCTGGGTAATGTGAAATATTGCTCTTTTTTTCCTAATGAGTCTTTCCTGAAATGTTTCACATGGTCAAAGATACGTGGAGAGTTAGCTCTGCTGTTAATGTAATTATATCAGAAGAAAGGTAATCAGCTGTTTTCATGCCATTGGATAACAAACTACAAGCTGTGCAAAATCTGCTCACATAGTAATAAGAAAGATGCACAATAAGCACCGAGTGTGATTAATTATCTGAGTATATTTGTATCCAATTTAGCATCAAAGAGTGACACAATCAGAATATTTGGTCTGTCTGGAGACCGGCACAGAAATATGAATGAAAGAAACTCAAGTGCATTCTGGCAAATGCTGCACTTAATATATTCAGTTTAGAATATACAGCCTTGGAGGTAATTAGTAAACGTAGTCCTGATAGCAGTATGTGCATGACTGTCATTATTGTTAATGGTGAACATGTGCTTAACACCCTGAGCGCTCTACCAAAACTTTATTGAAATAGTTTCAAAAGATGTCCAAAATGCGGCAGAGCCTGAAGTAAAACAGACTGCTAATGCCAACTAACACGAGCAATAAAATCCATGGCAAGAGAGCACACTGATTAGGTGATGTTTTTCAGAATCTTATCTTTGGAGCATACTTACTAATCTTGAAAACCCAGTCAGCAGACACTACACTATATAGAGTGCATCCTGCTCTATGATATAATTGAATAAATCTAAAGTATCTTCATACAAGTCAGATTTCTACAACCATGAGAGAATAGACTTCAGTCATTTCTCAGAACAGTAACATATTGATGCATCCTTGTCTCTCTAATTTGCATGCAATCAAAGTTTAAAATTCATCATCCTGTAATTTCTGCTTAGTGCTATGGAAAAATCTTTTTAAAATCTAATGCATACTGTTGAAGAAGGGCAAAACTAAGAAATGGCAGAGCTCAGAGTGAAAGTTTTGAAATTTGGGGCGAATAAGGTCAAAGGTGTTGCAATAATAACTACCACCAGCTGTAGGATGAGGCATGTTACATACCTACCTTGTGTTAATTTGCCTGGCTTTCCAAGGGCGTTTTTTTTTTAAAGCTTCTGATGTCATATCTTTTTGAAACGTAAATTATGATTATGATTAAATTATTATTATGATTAAATGACCCTCTAATTTATTCTGCTGCCTTAGGAGACCCCCAGCTGCTCCCCTGTCCTGGTGGGGTCTCACTCCTTCTGCCCACGCCTTTGCGGTCAAAGCTCAGAAACGTGATGGGGTAAGCATGGTGCACAGATGCCCGAGGGAAGTTACAACCATTATTCTGTATCTTTGAAAGCAAAACCCCACAGAAACTATTCATTAGGTTTTACTGAAAATAGCAAGCAGCAGAAAGAAGTTAGGATAAGAGAGGAATTATAACCAGAGTGGCTTTCATAATGGAACATTCGATACTTGGAAGCACAGGTAAAAAAAACCTCTCTGCTGTTCCTATTTATTTGCCCAGAACCCTCTATTTCAGAGTTATTCCCTGTGATCAATACCAGTTTAAAGACCCGCAGAGTAAATCCAGATGACTGGTGCTCAAAGTTTTGTTAAACGGTTGGTAATATTTTTTTCTGAAACCGGTTCTTCCTCGGTTTGCAAGCCAGGCTTTGCAGAAGCTGTGGTGGGAAGAGGAGTGATATATGCAGGGAACGACTGGGGCTCTGCACGCTGTTGAACGGGAGAAGAACGAGCGGAAAGCACAAAGAGAGGAAATTAGTTGCGCATGGGTGTAATGAAAATGTGGCACAAAGAGGTAATTAAATGAAGAATGGTTTAGCGAAGGAATAAAGGTATGGTATATATCTTCACGGAATAAACAGGCAGGGGATTTGTGTAAAGTTCACATCCCTGCGCACATCTACTTGCTACTCCTATGTAAAAATACGTGCTAGAGTAAAATAACAAATAGTTGAAGGGTGGTTTGTGAATGCTTTCAGCTGTGGCCTCTATGTTTTTGAAAATAGATACTGTCATGGAATAGCCTGCATGTTCACCTCACGGGAGACTGCTTAAAAGCTGCCTGAAGTAGATAACATGACCGAATAAAAATATTTCCAGGTTATAAAGCTGAAGTTTGTTCTAAATGCTGAAACACTGTTAATTAAGGAAACGGCAATCTCTTTATGTGCAAGAGGAAATAAATAGTTTGGAGCAAAGACAAAGCTCTGCAAGATGCTTAACGGTTGTTCATTGTCATTACAGGTGAGGTGCATATAGAAATGTAAATACTGCCAGAAAACATTCTTCTGAAGTATTCTCACACACACACAATACACACAGACTAGCCTCACAAAGGAAAATATTTACCAAAAGTGCAAAGAGACTTTATAACTCAGATGTGTTTCAGCATATTAATATTCAAAGAAAAGGTGTTTATTTTAGTTGGAGGGCTGAGTGTTTTAATAATGATGATTTATCCAACACTTATGTAACACTTCTGTGCATGTATCTTATGGTTTATTAAACTGGTTAAAGTGGTCAACAGGCACTGCAAATGCATTTACTTTAACTTTAATGTTGCATGTTACATTAGAAATGGCTGGATAAACATATGTAAGACATTTAGCAGTGTGAAGTGCAGCCCTAAAATTAAAGTAAATGTGTTTTTAATAGCGGTTGATGTGTTATGACTATCCTGTGCCATAAATGTTATGCACACTATTTTTGAGATATTTACACATTGCTAGATTCCATCTATAGTACTCCTGTGTTTATTAAATTATATAAACAAACATTAAAATAAGTGTAACAGTCAAGTGTAAAGTTCCTTCTCAGATCTACACAGCATATACCAGTTTGGATATTCCAGCGTTGTTAATTGTTCAGGACTCGCACTGAAAGCAGTAAGATCAAAATTACAGTTCAAACGAGCAGTTGAAGTGTTGGCATGTTTATCTGAGTTTTGTTGATATGGAAATCAAAAATGGCAGATTTGCTTGTTTCCATACATTCTCGGTGAAATCAGATAAGAGAGAACTTAACGTGTTAAGGCCAGTTCATGAGGACTGCAAAACAGCTTGTGCTGGACTGTTTCATTAGATTTAGACTTCTTTATAAGTGGTATGGGAACCATATCTATACTGAGAAATATGATAAGTTTAAGTTAACGTTGCCTACAGTTCCCATAATCAACCTATAATTTTCAGCTGGTTATAACTCTCTCCACATTTATGTTTGCTTTTGGGTACATAATTTAAGCCATGTTATTTTGGATTTCATCTCCAGCTATACCTATGAGAACATGTTATTTGACAGCAGAGTCCTCTTGTATCAAAGAGGTGATTTTTGCTGACTTTGTAATAAAAACTTCCCCAAAGGGGAAATCTTTGCAAACCTCAGCCCCCTCCAGCTTGCCAGAGAGTTGTTGTAGAGCTTTGTACTTGGTGGGCACGGTCCATAGCCTCACCGTTCCTACTAAGGGGTGACTCGGTTGGGTCTCCAGCTGCTGGAACAGTCATATCTTTTTGCATTTTGGGGTTTCTATCACAACAAGGCTCAAACTGACAACAAAAATCCTGTCTCGCCTTTGCTTTTAGCTGTGCTGGTGCCAGAGGCAGATTGGGGATAAGAAAACTTATCTGACTCAAATAATGAAGGGTAAGGACTTGGGTGAATGGAAAGCAGGGAAATGAAGGAGGGGGACCAAATGAGGTCATAGGAAATGGATAGGATATGAGGTGAAAGTAAAAATAAGAAAGCCGATAAGAATATTAGGAGCCATAAAGAAGAAGGGACAGGAGCGATGACGATGGTAGAGGGGGGACTTGAGTCAATGCAAGGGCACTAGCCAGAGCAGAAGTGGGGCAGGAGATAGGAAAAACAGCAGCAAGCAGAAGGAGCTAGGGGGAAGGGAATTGAAAATGAGAAGCGAGTTAGATCCACCTAAGAACATAAGCCAGCCGACCACTGACGCACCCGGCTCAGTCATGTTTGTCGAATAGACCATTTACTACCTGGTCACCGCTAGTAAGAGCCTTTCTGGTAAAATATGGTCCTGTACCTATATATTGTGTACAGCTATGCAGTGTGCTGTAAAGCAAGTGCACAAAGAGGACACCGCAGTTCATAACTCCTTTAGTGTCTGACAGTCAATCTAAACATGCTCTTGAGACGCAGAAACAAACACACTTACGAAGAAGGTAGGTCACAAGATGTCCCTCTTAGATGTGTCCCAGTGGCTGTATGCCTAGGCTTTTATGTGTCTGCCATGAAAAAAGATGAATCTGGGTAATTCAGTTCTGGAATGGGTAAGTGTCAGAAAAAGGTCTCTGTCTGTATGAGGCAGAGAAGCCAGCAGTGAGCCCTGAAAGGATGCCACTTATGGGGAAGCAGGCTGGGATGAAGGAAAGGACCCTCCAGATATCACCTGTGGGGAAACAAGACCTATTTCTCCTTGGTTTTTTTGTTTTGTTTTGGGGGGAGGGAGGCGTGTTGGTGAAGGGGTAGTGTTTTGAAGCTCCCTCCTTTCTCATTCCCATCTTGTCAGGGATTGGGAAATGCTGAAATCACCAAAATCACCAGTCTACAAGCACACATGCAAAGTAGGGTGCAGCACGTCAAATGGCTGAGGTGGAGAGGTTTTGTGCCTGTAATTGAGAGGGTCCACAACTCCCCGTTACATAAACGAGATGACAGATCTCCTTGTCTGGACAGAGCAGACGTAATCATTTTCATGACTTTACACACTGTGAAAGCTCTTACCGCATTGCCTACAGTCTGACTTTCCTTAAATGAAACTTTTACCTCAAGAGCTTGTATTATTTGCGACCTGGGAGGAGACCCACTGAAAAATGAATATTAGAGCATTTCAACACAGTCCACAGCTCTGTTTAGCTCTAAATTATACAATTCTTGAATTAGCTACTGTCTGTTTTCAGTAGTTTTCCATTACAAGGGGTCAGGCACCAGAGGAAATAGTTTTCTAAATCAGAAAGGAATATTAAATGACACAGCTGATAAGTATGAACAGTGGTGCAGAAGATTTATTGAGTAATGTGTTAGGTTGATAAATGATAACATTTATTTGCAATTTGAGGATGTGACCCAAATGACACTCATTAGCTCAGCTTGTGTAGAACCGATTAGTTTTGTAAATTTATTATTTATCTGGTGCTATTAGAAGAAGAGTCTGTTTTAATTGATTGGAAATCTGTTTTATTTCAGCAAATATTACGTATTCTGTTCTTAATCGTATTCTGTTGTTTCCTCCTGAATGTCAGGATATTGTAGTCTATTACTTGAGCAGGGGAGTGCTTGGCGTCTTGCTAAAAGGCTGTAGTGAATGCATTAATCCACACATAAAGGGGTGGTAATAAAGCAAGATTTCTATTACCCACTGGGCTGCTTAGGAGTACACTGGGAGTGAAATGAGGAAGCAGCTGGCTCACAGGCAAGTTGCTCTCCTTCTGTTGGTGGAGCTTGAACTACACATGTTCAGTTTCCCGAAAAGGTTCATGGATTTAAGAGCATGATTCCAATTACATGGAGCTTTTTGCCTGTGCTCATCACCAGTGCCAGATGAGGACTGAGGAAATGTCTCTGGCTCACTTCTGGACCCCCAACAGTAAAGTGTAGGTGTTTGGAGAACCTGAGAAGAAACTGTTGTGTTTGGGGCTTTGCTGCAAAAGTCCAGTGAGTGTTAAACAATTACAGTTTTCCATAGGTCTCTCTGTTGCAGAAAATGAAATAGAAAATGGTACCTTTGTTTTAGGAGGGTTCAAAAAGCCTAAAGAAAGTAAGAGGGTTTCTGGGAGTTGGGGCCTGTGCAATAGCCTGAATTAGGCAAGAACCTTCAAAAGGTATTTTAAGGAGAAACACTGGCCTGTTGAAACCAGGAAAATGTTTGTTTCCACAAAGACATTGATGTAAAACTCTTCAGAGAGGAAGGCTTGTATGTTATTGAAATGTTCCATTGCAACCTTTTCTAAACCCATTTAGGTGTTTTCTGAAGGCTGGAAATTAGTTTTGTTTTGCTGCTTTGTTATCCCTTGCTGAAGTGTAAACATTAGAAGATCAAAACTGAAATGAAACCTGAGAAAAATAAAAATTTTGACTGGACCCACAAGAACTCCCTCAGCCTCACAGCCCTCTTGTAATGGGGGACGAGACCTCAGCCCCTCACCCACACCTGGCAGCCACAAACGTCCAAGACAGAAAAAATTCTGGTGAGACCAGAAAACTATTTATTGCCTAGTTGTCACAAAGTTTGAGGTGACCGTGGATAGTTGTTTCATTTAGTTTCAGCTAATTCCTGCTTCCTTCAAATAAGCTGTAACATATTTGAGAGAAAAAAAAAAAAAAGCTAGCTGTCCCTTTGTTTCAATAGGTGCTTTGTTTATTATGTCACCAGAAAAGATGACCACCCTGGATTTTTTTTTTTCTCTGTGCCCAGGTTTTTTAGGACACTGCAGACTAACTTTAGAGCGAGGAAAGCCTGCAAACACACATGGAGCAAGAAATAACTCTTGCAGATTCAATGGCTCCTGAGAAGAACTTCTCTGCCTGTTCATGTTCAAGCAAACTTGAAAAAACTTCTGCAACCTCAGACACATCTATTTCTTAATATTTGATTTCCCCTGACTCTTCCTGTGCTTCCAAAATAGGGCTAAAAAAGTTCTGCTGAAAGGTAGTAACGCTCAAAGCATGGCATTGCTCGAAGAAAGCACAAAGGAACAACAAGCACTTTCTTCCTAAAAAGAAGCATTTCCCTCATGAGAAGAATTTGCCCTTCCTAGGAAATATTGAGATTTAAATAATTTTCCTTGGGAAATCTGAGGTCTAGTGTTTGGAGGCGTAGGACGCACACACTCATGTCCTTGCACTGCCACTCTTCCATCTTCCAAGAGCAAGTCCTCACCATGGGGTTATTGACCATTGCGCGAGAGAGTGCTTTTAGTCTCCTTTGTTTGAGCCGTACTAATTTGCAGAAATAAAGGTGCACTCATCGGAAAAGGGACCTTTCCTTGCACATTGTCCTGGTTTCAGCTGGCATAGAGTAATTTTCTTCCTAGTAGCTGGTATGTTTTAGATTTAGTAGGAGAATAATGTTGATAACACACTGATGTTTTAGTTGTTGCTAAGTAGTGTTTACGCTAGTCAAGGACTTTTCAGCTTCCCAGGCTTTGCTCGATGCACAAGAAGTTGGGAGGGAGCATAGCCAGGACAGCGGACCCAACTGACCAATGGGGTATTCCATACCATATGACGTCATGCTCAGTATATAAACTGGGGGGAGCTGGCCAGGGAGGGGCGATTGCTGCTCGGGGACGGGCTGGGCACTGGTCAGCAGGTGGTGAGTGGTTGCATCACTTGTTTTTTCCCTGGGTTTTTTCCCCTCTCTCTCTCTCTCCCATTGTTTTCCGTTTCATTACAATTACAATTACTATTATTATTATTATTATTATTATTATTATTATTATTATTATTAATTTTATTTCAAGTATTAAAATGTTCTTATTTCAACCCACAAGTTTTCTCACTTTTACCCTTCTGATTCTCTCCCCCATCCCCCCGGGAGGAGTGCGCGAGTGGTGGTGTGGGGCTTAGTTGCCGGCTGGCTTTAAACCACGACACCCATCCCTGTTGACTGTCCAGGGTATCAGTTTGCTGGTTACGTCAGGGGAAGCATTTTTCATCCTGAAGAGAACTTGCAGCTGAAAAGTATTTCCTGACAAAAGGATTTGCTCAGCCAGTGTTTCCTACCAAAAAAGGTTCAGCTATGATAAATTATTCTCCATTGATGGCAATTCATTTTGTCAAAAAAATTCCCAAATGTTGCCGGTACTGACACGGCCTCCTTGTTTGTTTGTGTAGTAAGTGCTTAAGGCTGGGTGACGGCAACCCGCTCTGTCTCAAGGCAGGACAACACAGCTCCTGCTCTATTACCAAGGAAGCCTGTGCATGCACAGGGCACATACATTTTTCTAATGTGTAACAAATACACAAGCAGCCTGCTTTTTCACACAAATAGCTACATAAAATTGCCTTGTAACATTCTCTGGTTGCATTTGCTTCCTTCAAAATGGGTTTCAGACCCATCTTAGGGAGAGATGCTAGCATTTTCCTGTCTCTCCATATTCTCACATTATTCTCAGAGCCATTTTATATCTTCTTTTCCTGGGTGTGACTTTTATTTCCTTCAAAAATCACATCTTTCTTCATGTAGTTATGGGCTAGTAAAACCATGGAGCTCATTGATAGATGAATGCTATTGCACATGCTGCAAAAGGCAGCTGCATGGAGCCCTGAGGGCTTTCCATATTTATTGATATAAATCCTGGCATTGGGGTTTGTGCCAAAGTTTTGCTCGAGTAAAACATGCAAAGTCAAAACACACATTGTCTCAGGAAATCTGGCCAGCGCTGCCATCTCCAGGGTGGGCTGCTTAAATTATATCTCTTGCTGTTTTGGCTCCTGGAGCAGAAACAGATAAGGCTTAAAGTCCATCTCTGCCCTAGCTATTTTCTTGGGTGTGGGAGATCTGTATTAAAAGCACAGCACAAGATGATGCTTAAATGATGTTTTATTAATTAGCATAGAAATGTGTTTAAACCAGATTTAAATTTCCTGAAACAAATTTTTCGTCTGCTATTTTAAGCAAACACATCAGTTACTGCAGTCAAATCTTTGGAGCAGAAAATGCTGTATGGTTTTGAATGAAAACATAAACCTGCTCATAACTACAGAGCTGCTACTTGCACCTCCATAATGACGTTATCGCTTTTGGTGTTCACGCATTATCATTTGCAGTGTAAAATAAATATGCATGGTAAAACTGTTAATGAATAGCACTTGGATGCATTCTTCAGAAATAGATCTTAGGCGTGCTTTGGTGGATGTGAGAAAGTGTAGCTCTATGCTCATAAGATCAGCCAGACTTGAGCAAGTCAAGCCAATGACAGTATTTTTTTCCTGATAACTATTATCAGTGGCTAGTCCCAGTCTGCCAGTATTAAAAACATTGTTTGTGGTGCTTTATCTATTACATGGTCCTTTTCTGCTCAGAATTTTTTCCCATTTTTATATAAACACCAAAGAAGGACATACAGCAGCCAAGCAAAGCAGCTGCAGCACATACATGAAATTGCAGCTAGGAACAAATAGTTTAAAGTGCTACACGGTGCATGTCTATTCTGCTAGCCTTGCAGCAAATGATAGCAATATAGACATTAACCCACTATCTTTCTTGCGCTTGCATGACCTTGTCCTGGGTGCAGCTGCTGCCTGTCCTAGCTACTGAGCATCAGCTCCAACACTCTTCTATGTCTGACAATTCCTATCACATCTACCTCCAAAATCAACATCAAAATGTTCTTATTTATACAGCTACAGGAAATACCCTGCCGCTCCCCCCCCTCCATTATTTTTTTTCCTTCCTTGCAAGTAGAACAAATTATTATCTTTCTTTGGTACAAACCATGCCAGCCCCATGAGACTGTAGACAGTACTGAAAAATAAATGCAGTGTTTCCTCTGGGTTGTCTACTTATGCTTTCCACGTAACTCAGGGACATAGGAATTAATATTGCTAAACACTGAGAAGAAGGACATAGTCATTTCGTTGCTAGCTCACAGATAACACAAGAACTAGTTACTATTATTTTATGCTGCAGCACAATCCATGGGTTCAGTGTTTCATTTTCCTCTCACTAAGTCGTCTATAATAAAAAAATCCCTTTATGAGAGAGCACTCTGCATGTGCCAGACCGGACCTTGGGTTGTTTTGCTGAGGACTTACTCCATTTCCTACCAAAGCCTTGAGCCTTTATCCTTCCCTCTATCTGGTGGGCTGGGTGCTGGTAACGATAACCACCAGGTCCAGTATAACCAGCCAGAATAGCCAACGTGTAGGGATTAGCAGTCACCTTTTGTTTTTTTCTTTTTTTCTTTTTTTTTTTTTTTTTTGACTCCCAAATGGCAGCTTCTGTAACACTCAGCAGTGTCGTGGGGGCAGATCTTTCTGCTTAAGAAAGGTGTGAGAACTGTACCTAAGCTGGACCCACCCATCTTTTTAAAATCATCTATTAACTCAAAAGTACGAAGATTGAAATACCACCTACAGCTTTGACACTTTAGTCAGTTTTTAGAGTAGTGCAGTAAAGGTAAGGAGTTAAATTTATGCCATAGATGAGAAAAAGACTCAAAAAGTGTGGCATATTTAGCCTGGAAGAAAAAGCAACCTGGATGATGATCTCATTACAGTGTCTAAATATATAAAAAGATTATAGAAGAATCTGGTCATGACCTACCTGGCTGGACTCCGTGAAAATTAAGGGAAGATATATTGACCATGACGGACAATGAAATCTGCACAGAAATGAAATGGGGAAAGTCTTAATAATGTCTTTTGAGCTGGACTGGAGCACAAAGTCTCGAAATAGAAAATGCACATTAAGAGAGTTTTACAGATAACCCAAGCTGAGGTGTGAAGAGTAGAGGTATACATGTGAGCATAGTATTCTTATTACTGTTTCTTAAAGGTTATTAGTATTCTAAGCATTGCAAAAATTATCAAGACAGCCTGGAGGAACGTTTTTGCAGCAACTGTGTTCTCATCTGTTAATGGTTGACATAATAGAGGAGGACGGTTTAAAATATACAATCCATAGAAAATGGGAAAAGACTAGTATGCTGGGAAGAAACTTGCCAAAGCTAGCAACTCGACTCAGGGCTGTGTTTGTCTGGCCCGTGCCCAACCCTGGTAATGAGTCCTATATACATATAGGACTATATACATATGCATATGCTATATGTACAATATATGTATGTATAGTGTAAAAGTAAGATTTCTTAAAATTTTTCCAAACTTACTGCTGGCATAAAAATGTGAAAAAGGCTGCCCACAGGCCTTTTAGTAAATGAACTGCTATTTAAAAAACAAAACAAAACAAAACAAAACAACACAACAATCTTTTTAGCTAGTGAGAAAAAATAAACATCCATATATATAATGCTTATATTGGGGAGAAATTAAATAACCAGAGCAGACAGCCACACAACCTCAAAATTAGGAAATTAAGACCAATGAGGGAATTCGCTCAGGCAGGACTTTTTACTCAGGGTGGAAAACACAAAGAGTAAGTTATCAAGTAAGGTCATAAAAGGCGGTGGCATAAATGAATTTAAGAGACAGCTAGACATTTTTATGGAGAGAAAGGATCGAAGAATTCAGAGCCAGTGACAAATCAGGGAGATGGGGTTGAGATAAAATTAACGAGGACAGGCTTGCTTGTGGCCAGAGGCATTTTACTGTCCAGCGATGCCTTATGTCCTCTGTCATCACATCCTAACCTGATGCTGATATCTGAAGGTAGCATAAAATCTTTTACACCTCTTAGTACATTAAAGAGGAAAAAGTGCTTTCAGAGTTTTCCCCCAAAGGGAAAAACATAATGTTGCTTATTTGCTTTTCAACACTTGCACATAGTTGCAGCAGATGCTGAAAAGACTCAGTCTCAGCAAGTACACGGTGGCCTGGTTATAAACTCAGAGTATTGTCCCTTAGTTGCTTTAAAATTCTCCGTAGAGGGGTTTGAATCATGCCTCCTTCCATTTCTAAGCAAAACTGTGTTTATTTTTCTGGATTTACTTCTTTAGATCATGGAGAGCATCTGGAGATTCCCATGGCAGCGTCCTGCTTCTCCGGTGCTGGGTTAGCTCGTCCTGCTGTTGCATCAGCTCTGCTTGTTGATGCCTTGCCGTTCGCTGACGAGGATGCGGCAGGCTTCCTCAAGGTCCCTGGACCACCAGCAGCCAGGCAGTGCATCCAGAGGCGTCTGATGACTTCTTTAAGACTACAAGGGCTTGGTGTAAAAATACGACCTTGGATAAAGGGAAGAGCAGCTCACGCTGCTAATTGTATCCAGAATTGGAAGAGAGAGCGTTGTGCCAGTCAGGAAACCGTATGTATCCCACATTGTTTAGGAGTTAATGCTCTTGAAAGGAAGATTGAAGGAAATGGGCCTTGACGTTTTGGAGAATGTAGATTTACATTAGTTCAGGCTTAAAAGTACAGAAGACAAGTAGAAGGCACAGACAAGGACATCCAGGATAACAGGACATCTTCACAGACTGACATAAACAACAATGCTATTGCCAGCAGGTCATGGGGTAGAAGGACTTTTCCAGGCATTAGACAAACCTCAAGTAACTCAGAAACCTTTCTGAGAGCCCGTTGGCCACCTCTGGGACACCAGATCCACTTGGCAGCCCAAACGTTTCCCTGGGTCCAGGAGAGCTTTCCAAGACCAGAGAGATCAAGCACCAAATAATGCATATGCTTTCCTCAAAAATTCACGCAGGTCTTTTGTAGCTGTGCTTTGTGGGAAATGTGTGTCTATGTTTCTAAAGTCTTCTCTCAGCTGCTTCTTTGCAGGAAGGGCAGGAAAATGAGCCCAGCTCCTCCAGGGTGCCCATGCTGAGAGGAGCACGTAGCGGTAAGGGACGAGTGTCCTAAGCTCCTCTCTGCATATGAGAGGCACTGAGCCCAGACTCTAGGGCAACATCAGGGGTGGTGAGCTTTGCAATATGCATATTCTGAAGAAAATATCCAGCTACAAAACATTTCCATCATGCTGGCAAAACGCAGTGATGCTGTTTTACTGGCAGAATCTTCTTCCTTCCTGCTAATAGCTTCACCTTATTCGTACAAATTAAATTCACACAAAAGCATTTGTGTTTTTTCCTTTCTAATTCTTTTCATGGATCTCTATAAATATACAGCCCTTACACCCCTTTGTAGAGAAGCTTAAGAGATTTTTACGGTATGACATTTAAAACAAAGCACGTCCCAGTTTGTGTAGGGTTTACTGTAACCGACTGCTTAATCTAAACTACGCTAATGAAGGCTAAACACAAATAATGCTAATTTGAAAAAAATGCCTGATGTGATTAGACTTCCGTTAAACACAACAGCAAGACTAGAACATATTTTCCTTCCTCTTTAGCTACTTCCACTATAATCTGAATATCAAGATCTTAAATCCATCAGGAGCCCAGCAGGCAGCCCACCTTTATGAAGAACTTTACCCTTAAAAATAGAAGGGAAACGGCTATTATGAGCCATCAGGGGATGGGCAGCCCTGCAGGCTCAGTGTGTTTAGCTAATATGGAACAGGAGGAGGTGGAAGTTCTTGGATTTGTTTTTGTTTTAAACGGCCCCTCTGCTTCCCAAGGAGCTGTATTGATGGACTCTGAAAGAAAGCTGAGGTCAACTCTTTGTCGTGATGAGTTAGTGGAGAAATATTTAACTGGGGCCTTATGAAAACTACTTAGCTGTAATAATAACATCAAATCGCTGTTAAATGTGTTTCAGGAACTGTCATTAGCAACATAGCTATACAGCCTAATTCTATTTGTTTAAATAAAGATCTCCTAAACTCACATTATTTTAGTATATATTTGAAAAGCTCAGCTACTGAAAACAGAAAACTGGAGACAGAAAGCAGGGTTTGGATGATATCCAAGCTTTATCATATCCATTCTTTAGCATGGGCATGTAGGGACAGAGATAGGGCTTTATGAGCTCTATAAGCAGTAACACCATACGATTCCTTTTTACCATTCTGTGATGCAGCTGCAAAATGAAATCACCAGCTCCATCTTATCACGAGGGTCCTGGCAGAAAATGTTTATGATGGCTCAGGGGAAACTGCCCATTTCTCTCTTCTTTCCTGGTGATCAGAGAATCACTCTGCAGTGAAGACAGGAAACTTAAAAAAGCTGTTGCCCAAAGGCAGGATGGGGAGCTACTAGGGCAAAAGATGCTTAAGACTGAACCCATGAAAAAGAATAGAATAGAGAATATTTTCAGTTGGAAGGGACCCACAATGATCATCTAGTCCAACTGAAAGAAAAAAGAAAAAGAAAAAAAAAGCAGATTTCAGTTATTTGCATCCTAGTTTTTCTCTAAAGTATCTGGGATCTGGGATCCAAAACCCTACAATGAGGAGACATCCTCAACTATTAGGATCCTCAACCACACAATTAAGGAGACATCCACTTAAAAGAAGTAAGTGGAAGACATAAAAAGAGGAAAGTCCCTTACATGCTGTCCCCACTGCAGCACAGGTATCTCACTTGGGAGATGTACTAACATTTCAATACTTGAAAGTATTGAATGAAGAGAGGTATCTATGTGCTTTCTTTTGAAGAACTGATGAAGGCTCACTTAAGAACAGCATCCTGGCTAAATGCAGAACAGAACTTTTAGAAGAGAGGTAGTTTTGCATTTTTTATTAGTAGACTGAGGTTATACTAGTAGCCTTGGGATGGGGCTGAAAGATCTCAGCCAGAGGTGGGATCAAATTTATGTCTCTTTCTCAGCAGTTTTTGGTGAGGATGCAGTCACCATCCCTCCCTCTAACTGTCTTCCACATTTCAGAAGTGATATAAGATTCATTAGCCCAGGAAAATTGAACATGCAGCCCAAAAAAGCAAGGCCTGCTGCAAAGGAATCATTGTAAAGAGGATGCAGGAGAGAGACTTTATAAAGAAATGCAATTAAGACTAGTGTTGATGGACTAATTTTAAAGTGAGTATACAAAAGTGTAGTTGATAACAGGGGGGGGAAACCAGATCAAAAGTGTCTTAAACACCCACTTCCAGCCAACACTGGCTGGAGTGCCCCTCAGTGCACTCAAAAGCCCTGCAAGAAACACGTTAGACCGATATATGCAAAAAGCACTTTTATAGAACCACTGAGAGGAGGAGATAAAAATGGTAAATACTGTAGCTATTATCTGGAATAATATACTTGAAGTGGAGAGATGAAAACCCAAAGGATCTTGAATGAACTGTCAGGATCCAAATGAAATGCTTAGCTAGGAAAATATTTCTTTTCATTCTGGAAATTTTATGAGCCAGCTACGCCTCTCCTTCTGTGGGTGAAATTGAAAAAGGCCATTCTTAGGACTGGGTAAAAACATTTTAATTTTGGATTATTGCTTTGAGTAAAATTCTTTGGCTAACCAATATTACATTTCTTTATCTATTTTCCAAATTCCTTCACTCTGCACTCAGAATGAGAGCATATTGCAGATGACTGATGGTCCCTAAGCCTCCATTCGGAGCAGGATTGACCCATATGAATAGTTCTCTGAGCCAGGAAGGAGACATTGCCCAAAAAACTGCCAGAGCAGGATGTGGTCAAGATCTGCTTTCAGTCAAACCACTCCTGAAGTCAAAGATATTGCTGTGGCTTTATCTGAAAGCAGAATTTTGTCTAAAATCTTCATTACATGTGAATTCCACCAGGATATTGCATTCAGAGACCTTAACTATACATTTGAAATGATCCTCTTTTGCTTTATGTAATGAATAGAATAGATAGAATTGCTTTCCCAAACTTTCTGAGGAAATTGAAGTGATGCGTTAAAGATTTAACAGCTTTTATTTCTCTTTTCAGATCTTAACCCAATATCAAATATTAAAGTACTAATATATTTAAGGAAACCAGAAGTTGCTGTTATAATTAATTTCCTTTCTGAGAAAAAGTATTGCCGACTTCTTTTGGGAAGAATGTAAGTAATCCTTTAAAAGAAAACCAGAGCAAATGTGTGTGCATGTATGAAAGCTTTTTTCTTCTTTTCCCTAAATCTCAACTACAAAGGTACATTGTTTATGTTGTACATAAGGGCAAAGACATATAATCTGAAATGAGCACATCATGTCACATCAGTAACATAAAAGTGAAAAATGCATTTAAAATATAAAAGATTCAGATCCTACAAAACACATGGCCTCTAACTTTGGTGGGAAACAGGCAGAAGATAAAAACTGAGCAACCCTGAGCCCACTGAAATTTCTACCAAATCTCTACCTTCCTAAATAGGAGTGTAATTTCAGCACAGGTAACTAAGGGTTATAAAATGAGCTTAAACTGAGCAACAGGAGGTACAGAGAAAGGGAGAGAAGGCTGGCACCAAAATATCCAAACAACTATTTCCATTTTCTTTCATATGCACTGTTAAAGTTACAGGCTTGTATTAATCACCTGCAAGAGCACGCAGTGGCTTCATGAAACAGTGGTAGTGATAGTCCATGTGTACGTCTTCATTATCCTCGCAGATGCGCCAAAAGGTTCTGTTTTCTTTCTAACTGGAGACAAAGAAAAATTAGTCTTGCCAAGTATCTAAAATAGCTTTTATTTGGTTCTAACTTCAATATTGTAAACAGCCATTTGTTTATCTTTTAAGTTATTTATGGATTACTCAATAAAAGACTAATCATGCATTTAAAAAAATTTCTGGTAGTGCCGATGATAGAAAGAACTGTACAACTACATTGGTTACCTCAGAAACTCTCATGTAAAAACTTGTTAACAAGGAAGGAAGGGGAAAAGCAAAATTTCAGAGGTGGGCAATAGAAATATTTTTAAACAACTATTTTTCCATACTCCTCTTCTTATCACCAGAAGGGTTGCCATTTGAAAACAGGATTCACCTCCTCACAGATTCCCCTGGAAAAATGGACACTGCATTTGACATGTGACTCACCATCTCACTGGAAAAAGGAGTGAAGCTCTGCGCATCTGTTCAGGCTCCTTGGGGCAATGCATCCCTCTCTGAAATATGGGCTGTTGAAATCTCTTGTGTGGTGTCAACAACACAGATTCAGTCTGTGAAGTCCTGGGTGAAGATCATGGCTTGGGGAGCGCTGATGGCAGGCTGATGGCCCCACTTCTGCACCCACATGGCCTCGCTTTCCTTGGCACACACAGACACCCAACAGGATGGAGAGGGAACGCGTTGGCTTCCCTGTTTTGGAATAAGTAATCTTCAGTTCAGTGGATCCACACTTGTCGTCAGCCACAAGAAGGTATTGCTTTGGGGGCATTGTTTTGTTTTGGTGGGTTGGGGTGTTGTTTATTTTTTATTTTTTGCAGTATAACATTTTGGAGTAAAAAAACAAATCCCAAAGAACAGGGCCATCCTTTATGTGTGCAATATATGAAGGGGTTTAAAATTATTATTGTTATTTTCTAGTTTGCGTGTTCGTTCAAAAAGTCAGTGGAGACATCTGGTGCTTTTGCAACTAGATGAGCATGCCAAAAATACAGTAATAATAAAAAAAACTTGAACAAAAACTTCCTCAGGACCACAGCTGGAAGCAAAATAATGTCTGACATAAAAGTGACTAACCATGTCACCTGTTTTCGTTTACCCTTTGGTATGCTGCAAAATAAGTATGTGACAAGGTAAACCCATCTAGTAAAAAACAATGTATCTGGAATATATTGGCTAACTTATTTTTTTCCTCTCTCTTGTTCAACTTCATCAGAGATTCATTTAAAATACTAATGTTCTTCAGTCCATTATCTGAAGTTAAAAGAAGCATATGGTGCTTTGCAACAAAAGATAATTAGATTTCTTTTCTGCCTTCAGTATTATAGTTTGATAATGCCCTTTAATGGAGTTCACAAACAGAACAGGCAGAATAAATGATAGAATAGATTAAGAGGTTTAAAATGATGAGTTTTGATTTTCTGGGTTTGTTTCTTGGAATATCACAACTGTCCTATGGTCCATCTACTGCAGCATCCTTTGCTCCTTTAGGCATTGCTTGATGTTTCAGAAGAAAGTACAATAATCCTGCTGGTGATGGAAAGACCTGGACATACCAGTATTTTCCTCCTAAGCACTGCAGTTAACTGTTATGGCCTGAAGCACAAGGGCTCATAGCCCCTTCATTATGTCCTTATTAGATGTTCTGTCAATGTTCACTTGATCCATACCAACAGCTAATCATTCATTTGAATCCTTCTAAACTCCTTCCCTGTATAATATCTGACAGCAATGAATTCAACAAATTGCATTTGCATAGCCTAAAACCCAGTCCTTTCATTAGCCTAATTTTATTTTGCATTTTTCATGCTCAAAGTGATGCCAACTGTGTAACTAAATAATAAGTTAAAGTCTTAAGAATCTTAAATAATCTTATCTATTGACATGCAACTTCACACAAACATTGTCTAGACATTTTGATGTATCCTTTTCAACTCCTAGAAGGAGGCCTTGAGAAAAAAAGGTTTGAGGCAAGATGAAAAACCACTGCCGTACCTCTGCTAGACTCACCTCCATCTGCATTTGGAATGAAAAAAAATGCATATGAGGAAATAGAGTAAAACGCTCCATAAATTTACTAAACCTACATAATCATGATTTTTTCAAAGACATTATATATTTTTGAAAAAAGGAAAAGGAAAAGTAAATGGATATCTTGGGTTTTGGCTTTCAGCAAAACATCTGATTTGGTACAATATGGAAAATTATTAGTCCAGGTAGAGAAGATGGTGATAAAGTCATCAGTTTGACACATGTAAAAATATAACATATACTATTCAGCTGCATGCTGTATATGAACTGCTCTGTAGGGCGTTAGAAAAGAGCAACTGCAGCCTTTTTCCAGTGAAGATAATGAAATATTTAGTTGACTGAATAAATCTCTGAAGTGAGTTGCTGCATACATTGCCTGCTGTCCATCTTCAGCTGAGGTGAATCCAGACTGGAATAGGTACAGAGAAGGGGTAAAAGATCAGCAGCTGAGGAGAGCTTGTTTACAAAATCAGACTTGTTTCTGCTAAAACATTAAATGGGGGGATATGATTGCCCTTGATAATTTCATTTCCTGGGGTGACTAGTGGTATAGCCTTTTCAAATAATCCAAACTCAAGAATACATGGGTCACAGTAGCGAGGTTTGCATTCAAGAGGAACAGCTTTCATTTCCTACTAAAATGACAGTGAAAAATAACATTCCCCTGTGTCACATGTATTGCTAAGGTGTGGGAGTCACATAAACTTCAATCCTCTCTAAAGGAAGGGAAAATATAGTCCTGCCTATATAATGTCTTCCCTTAACGCAGCATGACCCCAGCCTAAATTGATTTAATCATTCAAATACTATTGTATCCTTTCCCTTATTTCTTGCCTAATTTCATTTTATGCTTAGGGTTTTGCATGTAATAATTATTTTTGCATCAGCTTACTTTTCAAAGACAGTTTGTTTTATTTCTTAAAATAAATGTATAAGATGAAACATTAGACCTCTGGCCTCCTTGGTTAAAAGGACATAGGAAAAGTAATTTTTTATACTTATGTGGTAATTTAGAATATTAAAAAGACATTGGCTATACAGTTTTATGTGTCTTCTTATTTTTATGCAGACCCGCAGCTGATACATTTACATTGCAACATAGAATCATAGAATAGTTTGGGTTGGAAGGGACCTTTAAAGGTCATCTAGTCCAACCCCCCTATTGTGGGGGGGTTCAATTCAAAACATCTTCAACTAGATCAGGTTGCTCAGAGCCCCTCCAACTTCACCTTGAATGTTTCCAGGGATGGGGTATCTACCACCTCTTTGGGCAACCTGTAAATATTCATAAATATGCATACTCTGGTTATTTGATATTATTATTCTCCTATACCATAATATGAAAGATACATATGAGTCTTTTTTTACTCACTGAGGTTTACATAAATGCTTGTTACAGGGTCTTTGATTTTTTAATCATTAATGAATCCCAAGGTCTAGTTATGAGGCAGTATAAGTGAACAGCCACTCATAAATGATAAAACTGCAGGATTTCATCGCTTCCTTGGAGAATACAGCAGAATTTCCAGGCTGTCTGTGACCCATCTTGTCCATCTGGTTTTCTTCATTCAGGATGGAAAAAACCAAGATTGGTCTAAAAAACTTCAGAAATGGGTAAAATGAGAAGCAAATTGAGAAGCAACTAATAATAACACTGCAGTTAAGCTTTAAATTAGTACAAGCATCTACAGAAGAAGATGCTGCATTCAGAGTCCTGAACTATGCATGTAAGATGAGTTCTCCAGAACAGATGTAGGGATACATCTATTCAATATTATTATTCTCCTATACAATAGTATTAACAATACATGCATTAAGTACTTTGACTGCTAGTCACTACTGATTCCCCAAGTTTTAAGTTCTTCCCATACAGACACGTTGACCCTCCAGCAGAAGGGGAGACATGAGCACAAGGGAAGTGACTGTCCAAACTCCTGCAGAGCAAAGCCCTCAAATTCCCCCTCAGAAAATAAAGGAGAAACCAGAAATTGGCAGGAAAAAAAATGCAGGGCTTAAAACGGCTGTTGTTGAAACCTGGCAACGAGGATCTTTTAAAACTTGATTAAAAAAAAGGAGAAAAGAAATGTAACCATCTCTTGCCAGCTCAGCAGCATGGAGGCCAGGTTTGTTTAAGCTGAGGAACAGGCATGTTTGCCTTCAACTCTTTTGAAACAGGTGACAGATATTGTGCCAGAAATAATTTACTGACACAATTATTGTTTCTTCAAGTCAATGTTTGGCCTAGACCTAGGGCTAAGTGTGTTTACTCTCCTAACATATTCTCAAGCCATTTTTTTCCCCAAAGGTGAGGAAGTTTACACTGAGAAAAAGAATTAATGTGCACAGGCACAAAGAAAGTTTACAAGTTGGTGGCAATCCAAAGCTAAAAATATTTGAAACACTGTGCAAGCACATGCACATACCTACTTGAGAGTCAGAGCTGTTTGCAAAAACTTGTGTCCTAGCAGTCTATCTAGAAAAATCCTTCCTTCTGCTTCAGCTCCTTTCCAGCTGAGAGGCTGCATATAAATGTGCCATGACTGTCAAAACAGATCAGGGTCTTTGGCAACAATTAACATTAAGAAAATACATACTGAGGGTATTTTTTTAAATTATCTTTTGAAATTGTGGAAGGAAGACGTGTAGATCTATAGGAAAGCACAGGCTGATTTCAGGATTTGACCAAATTACAAATACACCTTTCCTATGAAAAAACCTTTTATGTAAGATCTTTAACTTCTTTTCAAATGATTTCTGTATTTGCAGGAGAAGCTACTAAATATCCCAGTCTCTCTCTTAGTTTAACATCCACTTTCTCACTGTCTGTTCCTTTTGTTTGCTAACTGTCCCTTCTTTTCCTATGTACTTATTAAACTTCTGACCTCCTTTCATCCACCCTTCTAGAAAAAGTGTAGTTAGAAAAGTATATGGAATCCTTTAAATTTGAGTAACAATTATGACTGATACATACTCTCCAGGGGAAGGGACAGTATGGTTCTTGGCACATTTTCTACTTAACTGAGTAATGCTAAATCTTCTTGCCATATGTCTTGAGTGAATTCACTGTGTATTAATAATTGCATATATAATTTGAAGCTCTGTTTCTGTTAGTTTACTTCTTATTAAACTATTTGAAGATTTTAATCCCAATGCTGTGGTTCTCCTTTGTACTAATACCATTATTCTCTCCTCCACTTTTTCCCCTCTCCTTTGGTGGCTCTTTTCCTTCTCTTGTATATCAAAAAGGATAGACTTAAGTATCCTCTTAGAAGACACTCTTTATGCTGAAAATAAATATTCATTAGACACCTTTCTGATGTCAAAGATGAACTATAGTATATTTTACTGTAATTGGTTTTGGCCTCTGTAAAGAAGCTTTCTTCCTATAATAGAAGTAGTAGCTTCACTTCAGTTAGATCAAAATTTACTCCAACAATTTCCCCATGTCTGCTTGTTTCTTTCCAACAGTGCTCTTGAGAGAATTACAGGAGCCTGCTGAATAACTGGAGTGGATGCAGATTATATGTACTTCTCTGGATACTCTGAAGCATGCTGGAATAGTCAGACCTTTGGTCAGAAACACATTTACATTATGACTCAGCCTTCTGACAATTGCTCCATTAGTAGATATTTAAAAAGAAAGAATAAAGATTCCCATCTGACCCACTCATTTATATTCCTCTGAACAAGCGAGGCAAAAATGTGCAGTGCTTCTGCACTCAGAAAATATTTGTTTTGTGCGCAGTCAAATTGTTAAATTCTCAGCCATGCAAGGATTCCTCTACAACCCAGACGTGTCACCCTCACTGAAATTGTTGCAGTGAAATGCAAACAAAAACAAATTTAAAATTTTAGAGTTTTCTTTCAAGGTAGTCAGGAAAACCTGAGACCATAACACCTAAAAGAGTAATTAAAACTTAGTGAGGAGCATTATGACTGACAGATTTTCTGTCAAGATGCAATGAAAGATGCAATGAAACTTTCTGCTGTAGCTGTTTATCTCATGTAGGTAGGAAACAACTTTCTTGGGAGAAAGCACTGTGCCAAGCCCAAAACAGGAATAAACTCCAAAAGGAGCTAAGAACAATAATTAACTAAATCACTGCTTTGCGAGGGAAATATGAGCTGTTTCGACCTGGTTGTCTCAAATACAAATGCAGGCTAACATGAAAAATATGTGACTTAATGCAATGATTCGAAGCCTATATAGAACAGGCGGACAACTCCATGCAATAGTTGAGGTCATTTATGATGAGTGGAAGAGAGTAAGAAGAAATATGAAGGTGTTTAGAAGTCTATATAACCCTTTATAATGCCTTCCAGCAAGAGATATATGGCACTAAGGATTCATAATCACTTACATTTGTTGTCCTATCTGAACTGGTCAGTCATAGTGATGCGCTGGTTTGTTGTGGGATTTCATTTTTCAAAAACAGCCCTTACTGGGCACCATGACATTGTTCTGTGTGCAGGACTGGACTCTGCTGTGTTGCAGATGGATCAAGAGCCTGGGTAATATTTAATGACTATATGAAGCAAATTTGTGAAACTTTTTGAAAAATGTGACTGTCAAGGGCAGCCAGCTGATTTTGCAGTGGGAAGATCTGAATAGCAAAACCCAACTTGTCTCGGAAGAGCAATTATGATTCATTGATATAAGCATTTAAGAGAAGCTCAGTCATAAATCCTAGTTGTAGTCAGTGATAGTGAGCCTAGATTTAAAACCTGACTTCTCGGTTGTCAGGGTGAATAATCTGAGGGTCTGAGTTCATGGCAGCAACCTCAACTGGACCATCTTAATGTGATTGAGAACTGAACACAAATTTAAGACATGCATATGTGTTTTCCACAAGGTAAGGACAGAAAGTATTTTATGGTTTCAAACTGCAGATTGGTGAATATAAGAGCTGTGGGACAGAGAAACTTTCAGAAAACACAGCAAAACTGGAGATGCAATCTTACACTTGTGAGATCTGCCAGTTTCAGAGGTGAAGCAAAAAGATGCAGAGAAGATGTTTTTGAGACCTGGATGGAATGGGGACTTTTTGTTGTTGTTGTTGTTAAAATGTCTGATGTTAAACAGGAAACAAAAGAGAGGATTTGGATTACAATGAGGCATATTGTGTCTGTGCCAAAGTAGGATCAAAGGAAGCAGTATATTTTCTTGGAAAGCTTTAGGTCTGGCAGTTGAATAAAGTGGATATTCTTCAAATCATTTCTTGGAAAAAAATTTAAAATGCAGAATTTGAGCTTTGTCTCATGTGTGACCCAGAAACGTATATCTTTTACTTCGTATTCTAGATTAAATCCTGTTATATGGCTGCCTTTGGAAGGATTTAATTGCTCCAAGGACTCATGCTTATACAGCATTCTTCACCTCTTAAAATCAGCCCAAGTCTTAGTTTAGCAGTGTTACCCTTTGATGGGAATGTTTCATGGCCTGTGTAAAGTGGGTTAGGACTTTGCTCATTCCCTTGTCAACACCTATGAACCCTGGCCAAAATAAATGTCCTGTCTTATTGGCAGGAACCACTAAAAAATCTTAGTCTTATTGAGGGGATTGTGAATGAAGGGCTTTTGCAGCTCCAGCAATGTTTTTATTCCAAAGACTGGAATATTTTGGAGCAAAATGTGGAGATCATGACAACTGTTATTGGCTGCTGCTGCCCATACTACGTCTGTTTTGCAGGTAAATAATAGCTCTAAAGCTTTGCTTTGCAAATAAGTATTGTCTTCTGCACTGGTGGACAACTAACAGAATAGAACCAGAAATGTGTTCATAATTTCCATGAAAAATAAGCTGAAGGTTTCTGAGGGCTTACAGAGGTAATAATGAGAAAGCAGGACAAAAGTGCAAGTGTTTTCAGTTTTCAAGGTCTTTATTTTCAGGGTGCCACATTTTTCACAAAGTGCTTGATTTCACTCCAGCAAGGGATTTTTGTTTTTTACTATGGACTTCAGTGGAGCTAAGATCATGCTGCAAAAGTTGACAACATAGTGGAAAACAGAAAAGCAGTAATTGACATGGATTTCTCTCACCATTACTAAATATTTTTAAGTGAAAAAAAAAATTTTTTTGCTTAGGTTTACTCTAAGTATTTCTGCAAATTTATTACTTCTTTGGTCTGCTTTGGTTAACAAGTGATTCCACTTGCAGGTCAGCCTGAAATGCATGAAATAAATGTGAGCATCCAATTTTCTAAATTAACATTTTGAAAACTTTCTATGCTTCTTCTCAATACAGTTTGAATCCATTATTTATTTTAATTTCTAAGACAAAGGTATTTTGTTATTTACTGTGAATTTATTTTCTGTTGAGCAGATTCAGATAGTTCCATCTCAAACTGTCATCGAAATAAAAATTCAGTCATTACAATTTCCATATTCCGAATATAATCATCCATGAAGCAAAGGAAGAACAAGCAAAATTGAAGAGATACAGTGAATTCTTTCTCTGGAAATCAAACTCTACCGAAAAGGTCCATTTTTTTTCACAAAAAAAAGATGTGTTTGCAGTTCCATAGAAGTAACTGCATGATTAATAGAAATACATTTTGATATCGTTATTTTGATACTGTCAGGGTGCAACGACAGAGCTTTTATAATATTTATGAGTCAGTGACTGTACAGACCAGCACTTCCTGTTGATTAATTGTATTAGACAATGATGTGAGCAGAGGTGAGAAAAATGCTGCCAAGAAAAACACAAGATAGCAATGAGAAATACAAAAATAATAAATACCTGAGGATGCACTGATGCACCTAAAATCATGTAGATGCCAACGTGTTTAATATCACTTATGCCAATTTCAATGAGAAAACATCAAAGAAAATAGCATGACTTTATCTATAACAATTTGGGTAGGTGAGAAAATCAAGATATTGTGTTGGTTTACAGACACTGAAATCAAAATACCTGTAAAAATAATACAAAGTTCATAAAGAAAATATAAAATTTGGCTAGATTTAAATTTTCAAAGGATATGTCCTTCAAATCCAAAATAAAATATACAGTAATAGATTTCTTTCAGTAGAATATTTTTAATCTTGCAACTGACTCCAGTTAGGTCCAAAACCCTCTTGAAGTCAAGTTCATTGTAGAGCAGGGCCTGAAATTTTCAGTGTGGCTAGTGGGCTCCTGCAAATAGGGAAATTAAATATTTTGTTACTATGCATTGTCAATATGCTTAAAGGTTTTTGGACATCTTAGGCCAAATTCTGTATTCAGATAAATGTGTACTAAATCCAATTTTTACTTTGAAGATTTATTTTAGTGTTACTAAACATATAATGTAATCTGCTACTTTATTTGTTTATTTTACTTACATAAGCACTTACACTTACCCACATATATTCACAGCTGACTTGGCAGTGATGGTTCAGGGAATCTGTTTATGCAGAATTTATGAATTCTGAACAGAGGTCTAAAATTGTTCCTTAATTGGATGCTTTGATACATACTGAGTCCTGTGCAGTCTGTCATTGGCACCATTTTCTCTAGAAATAACAGAAAGTAGTTAAAGCTTGATGACCGTTCAGGCACATGGATCACCATCAGACCTGAAACTTAGCCACTGTTTTGGGACAAAATCACAGTGGAACACTAAACTCCTCTGCTGAGGGTGATCTGGGAGTCATTTTAAATGCACTTTGAAATTATAAAAGGGAAGATCCCTGTGCTAGGCATTTTTAAAAAGCTTTAGATGAGAGAAAAAAAAAAGAGAAGGGATTTTTTAGTAATAGATAGCTCCTGTTCAACTCTGAGACCAGTAAGAGAAGAAGGAAACTTTTAAGTCAGGTGAGATAGCAGATCCTTGCTTAACAGAAGAGAAACAGGGGACAGGAAAGACTGTTAGAGTCAAGGTCTGTGTGTGAAAGTAATGGAGAAAATGAAGAAAAGAAATACCTACAGGGTTTTATTATTAAATCCAGATCAGTGTTTTCATTACCACAGCCAAAGCAGAGTGACTAATGACCATCTAAAACCAGACGTCTGCTTCTTTTGAAGTGCTGTGTGTCTGTCTGCAGCCATTCATTTTAGAGGAGTTACTTTACTTTGAAAAAATCTGGTTTAAACATTCATCTTAAAGAAAGATATCAATGCAAAGAGGGTTCCCAGACTTGGGTCCTAGGTGCTTTTATGGCGAGCCCTGCAACAGCACTGCTGCATCCTGGTTTCCAAGGACAGGGAGCCAACAGCAAGTGTCCAGCAAGGAAATCTGGTTCACAGCAAAGGGGAGCTGCTCACCCACCTCATTTTGATACAGAGAAGCTTGAAAACATTCATATTTGATGGGGTGAGACCCAAATGTTGCAACTTAGTGACTGTCTATCTGGTTGAGTCCTAGCAGTGCAATTTGAGACCCAAAATTGCCAGGAGGATTTCTTCTGGGCAGGACAACAGAGGGAATGGTCTCACAAGCTTCCTGCTAATGCTTTGTCCATTATTGTTATCATCACCATTGTTGGTATTATTAAACAGAGCTTTAAACTACATAGAATCTCATAACAGTAAAAGACTCTTTTGGTATATTACCTGTTTAATACTACAGTAATTTCTTGTTATTAGATGCAACTAATAAAAAAACTTCTTGCCAACATGATCTTTTTAATTAATATTTCATAGCTTCCAGTAAAAGTAAAATATGGTCTGAGTTGTGTTATATTAACTTGGGACACCAGCCCTGATGGTGTATTTTTTCCTACTTTTCTCAAAAGTTATCTTTTCATTTTGTTCCTCACAAGAACTAAAGGCAACTGATGTTACTTTCTTCAAATAATTGTACTGACTCCCTTTTACTTTAGATGTAATCATTCAGATTTTGATGCTTTGCATGTTCCCCTTCCTGTTCCTTCTAAGGGTGTTCCCAAAGGAGCTTAGGATTCAACTGAGTGACTCCCACCAATTTCATGAGCAATAGCATCAGACTTGCTTTTCTTCCATATTCTTCAGGAAATGAGCTTGAAAGCTTGAAGAATTTTGAAAAATCCAGTCTTTCTCCACTTCTGAATTACATCCTACAATTACTAACTTACAAATTCGATATTAAATGGATTAACAGACACCAGGGCTCTGACCGGATTATTGGCTTGTTTAGAGGTTAAGGACATAGGCAGAAAGTCCAGTGTTTCTGCCCAGCCTCCATAGTTCTCTGATACATGTGAGGTCTTCCAGGAATTGTCATAGTTTTCTTATCAAAAACCCAAGTTTCTTATTTTCATTCTGTTCACCCTAAATCAGGTCTTGAGGTTCAGATCCTCATCAAATATTAATACCTACTTGAATAAGGTTTTATTTAATGACCTTCCTAACATTCATGAGGAGAATTTTCAAGAGCAGTGGTTCCTATTTCTGCTTCATTTCAGCGCTGTCAGTTTTTATTCCCCCACTCTGAGTCTATACTCACAGCCGATGGTTTTTACGGCCTAAACAACCAAAAACTTTCTTCTACTGCTTGTTTGGAGCCTCCTATCTCCTAGCATAGCCCACCCTAATCCAGAGATGTGATCCTGCTTACAGCAAAACTAGCTATAAACAACATAATCTAACCTGCGTCTCTAAGATTCTAAGTATTAATTCCTTAAATGTATTAGTGCGTCCCAGAGCTGGGATGGGGAAATAAGATTTTTTTTTTTTCAGGAAAAGGCTTGAGTATGGCAGCCTACCAAGAAGCAACCGTAGACTGAAAACGCTCAAGAAGATGTCAGCAGCAGGATATGCTGCCCAGCTACCTTCTTAGAGTACATCGTCTAATCAATCACTGGAATTCATCCATAGCTTGGGTGCTTGATCAAAATTTACAGATGTTCAATGGTTGCAAAGGAACTGCAGGTTGAGTTTCAGCCCATTTCTTGTATTTATTTTGATTGTGCTGATTTTTCCAAGCTAAGACAAAAGAAATGAGCAAATCTTTCCCCACCTGTTGCAGTAGGAAGAAAACACTTCAGGTACACACATATCTTCTGCAAACTGCTTTTTTCACAGTTCTTAGGCCACAGCTTTCAGTTCCTCAAATGATTCATTTCAAAGTTATGTTGACATGGAAAGCTAAGCAGATATTGTTTGCAGAAGGGAAAAAACCAATCTTAATAGAAATGCTTGATTTTTCCAGGGTCACTTTATACACATTTACAGTAGGGTTTCAGCCTCATGCTGGCCAGCAGAGACTCCTTCAGGGAAATATTTAGGATATTTGTAGATTACATGAGAGAAAAGAAGCAAAATATGTAAAAGAAATACTCTTCCAGTTAGACTATTTATTATTTTTAGCTGTAGACTGATAGTAAATATTTTTTTTCTGGGATTGCTCCTGGCAAACAAACTAACTATAGAAATGCAAAGTTGTGAAATTTCCATTTCATTTCTTGCCTCATTAATTTCATTAACTTACAAATAGATGAATACATAAAATTAAGAAGTAATTTCCTTTTAATATTTTTAAATTACTCTCTCCAAGTATTCAAACCTTTTAATCTGTTCTTTTAAGGTCTCCATCTAATTGCTTTTACAGAGGCATAATTGAGCTTTTGTGAATCAGATATCAGTGTGATTGATTATAAGAAAGCTAATCAGAGGGTGCCATTCAGAAGATAAATGCAATTGTTTCTAAAATATTTGCTTGCAGTCTATGGCATTTCACTAACTTGGCAGCATGTATGAAATGATGTGTGGGTGGGGTGTGTGAGGGTGTGGATTTATGTGGGGAAATCAAATCTAGCTATGGAGGAAAAGCTATTTCTTCTTTTTTTTCTTATACAAGGACAGATTGCATGGGAATTATAGTGTTTCCCATTTAATAGAAGTAGCCTTCATTTTGATGTTTTTCACAACAGTGACAAATGGCAGCTAAAAAGAAAGGGGGAGAATGTAATCAATCTTTATACCTTTAAAAATAGTTGAAAACTAAGATGAAAACTAAACCTCAGGAAAAAAAAGTAAATAGTTTGAAACAAACAATTATCTGGAAGGTAAGGAAAGTGCAGAAGATGATTTGGGGCTAAGTGCTGGGTCTTGGAGGAGGCAAAACCTGCTGTTCTGTTTTTCTTGCCTGTTTGGGACTCCAGTTTCCATGGACACAGCACTGTAACATGTATGTCCAGAAAGAATAATATTCCCCCAAAAGGCCACAGAGTGAGTCTGAGAGCAGAAAACGTGTAAAGGAGAAATTAGGAAGAAAAATTGAACTCTTTTCCAAGAATTCCGAGGTATCGATGACTGTTACGTAGCAACAGTGCCAAAGGCTGCAAATGTAGTTCAGACTAGAAATCATCTAGCTATTTAACATTTATTTAATGTTAATATTTTAATTATGCATGAGCATAATGTTACCATTTATTAATATTACTGGAAAAGGCATAAAAATAAAATTTCATCTAGTGATATTTTAGTGAGATTTCATAGATAATAGAATAAGCTACAAAAACACATAATGCAAAAACTTCTGCTGTATCCTCAGGAATCCAATTTAAAAGCTCATATTATAAAGGAAAGATGAAAATAGGGAGCCTTGAACATTTTGCTAAACTCAGTGGAAATTAACTCTTGCGAGGATTAGATCAGTACACTTTAGGTGATGGAAGACTTGGAAGGGAAAACTCGGCACTTCTCAAATTATGTGAGTTGAGAAATGAACAGGTCAGTGTCAGAAAATGGTCACTTATTTATTCTGCTGTTCAAATGACCCTCATACAGTTGTGGGCCTCAGCTGGATTTGCAGACTTTATGTTAAGGCATTCTTTACCAGGCTTGTTTTTGTGCCTGTAGAAAATGCCAACCAAATGTTTTCTCAGTGACACAGCTGAGGGTAGAAACTCTGTTATTGCAATGCATAGTTATCGAAAAAAAGACTTGTACAGATCCTGACACCTCTAGAGTTTTACAAAACTCACCATTCCTCCTTTTTAAATCAAGTATTGATTTGGCCTGGGCTCAATGTGTGCTTTAAACTAATGCACCATAATGAAAAGTCATGGCAAAATTACTTAGGCATAAGTTTTTTAGATTTAGCTGAACTGCACTGTTTTCATAATTTTAATAAAGACATTTAGGAGCATATTTTTCATGTAATGCCTGGCAGTAGTCCAATGTGATTCCCATTAAAATAACCTGGTCTGAAATTTAAGGCCCTGGTGCTTGAAAACTGTAATTTTCAAGTAACAAATTAGTTTGTCTTAAGTGAAATTTAAAACCCCTGAACATATTATTTATACATTTTGTATTTATTATCTCAGAATTTAATGTCATTCCTTAAACAGGTGGTAGAAGAGGATAACACAAGGGTTTTTTTAATTTTTACTGTAGGTGGGAAGGACAAGTTGGAACTGAAATTTTTGGATAACTGCACAAAAAAGATATGACAGCTAAAATACACATTGATTTTAAGGAACTAGTTTTCATAATACAGTAAATACTTGTTTCCTTTGATTTTTTCACAGCCAAGGTTTTCTGCACATACAGACAATTATTGATTATATACCTCACTTTTCATAATAATCTCAAAAAACAATACTTAGTCATTTCCTAAGAACCTTTTATGATGGTATCGTGATATAACTGTCTAACTGAGGTTGCAACTTCCCCACATGGAGGGGAAGGCCTTTTCTTACACTCTTTTCTTGGATTGGGGATGAAGGTCTAATTGTTGCCCCATGCCTGAGACGTCTCCTTTGTTTCTGACTTTGTCTCTGGACTTGCCTATCTAAGACTTCAAAACATCAGCAGTAGCATTTTCAGGAGACCTATGCCACTTACAGATACTTGTATTAGTGCCTTCATCATTGTGCCTTTGCAGATGGTTGGAACGTGACAGGGCTTGGCAGCAGATTTATCTCTCTGCTGCACCCAAATGCACTATGGAAGGTAAGTTTCTCTTTGGGGAGTATGTGTGAGCTGCTCCTGTTTCAGCTCCCTATACCTAGTTTTCTCTCTTTGAGACATTGTAAACCTATTAACGTCCTACCACCCTCACTACTTTCTAAATATAGGCCCAGCTCTGACCACTCTTTTTTTTGTGTGTGTCATTCTCTAGCAACTTTCTTTCCCACATTTCAAGCATTACACTTGTCTAACACAGACTTCATAAACCCATCATCCTCCATTGCTTCTGACATCTTAATTTACTGCTCCACCTCTTTGGTCCACTTTTCACTCTACGCTTTTTCTGTGTTCTTGTACAGACTATTCAAAAGGAGATAAAATCTAAAGTTGCTGATTTTCTTGGTGTTTTCTGCTACGGTCCTTTCCCCAGCAGACCTTTCATAAGATGATTCCCTCAAAGCACTGTCTTGTACCTGCCAGTCCATGAACAGAGGGTAAGGTGGTCAGTAATGGTCATCCAAATTTCAAGGGACCATCCCTTTAAAATAAAGTGGAAATACCTTCAAAAATCTGGCTTGCTCCTGGAGAAGTCAGGGCTTCAATGAGTCATGAGAAAATATGAGCAGAGAGCCAATGCCCAAAGCAAAATTTAAAGAATGGATGGTTCCCTCTCTGCTCCCTGATCCACCACTTTGAGATAAGAAAGGCAGCCAGCAACACGTACTTGGAGTGCACAAGGTGATGCTGGCAGCCAGAAAATATCTGCAAGTGAGACGAAAATTCAGTTTGGTCAGAACATCTTTGTCAACATCGAGACTCCCAAAATAAAGTTAACCTTCAGTGAGGGTCAGGGAGAAAAAGTAGCAAAATGCCAACAAAACCGGGAAATGCTTTCAAGGCATCTGACAAGCTCAGCAAATACTAGAATTGCCTCCCCAGTGAAGTTTAATTAAAAAGTCTATTGTTTCCATTATTGCTTAATGATTCCTCCAAAAGTAGAGTAAAAGTTTATTTTAGAGGTTAATTATTCCTGGATATTTTAAAGGGATATGAGAGTATTTTCTTCTATCTCATTTGGTAACTGAACCATTAAGGAGAGTGAAGCAAATGGTGGTGTAAGAATTGGTGAAAACAATTTAAGTCATGGAAGAACACATACCGTGTCAGATGTCGTAGTGCTTTTGCGTGAAAACCAGTCTACTAGCAAATTAAATTAACTTTCTGTGCTGGAAGAAACTTGTCAATGACTTTTCCACTTTTGCTCCTGAATTCTAACCAAGACTCAGCGTGAGGAAATGGCGCAGTTGTTTTTGCAAGCAAACGCAAAAATGTATCCATCAGGGCATAGCACTCACTTCGCTGCCCAAAAAGCTTGATTCTGCTCCCTCATACTTGTATATGTTAATTACCATGCTGAGTTTTGTCATCTATCCAATAAGCCATACATCAAAACTCAAGATTCAACATTAAAACCTCATGCTAATGGAAAAGAGATATAAATTAATAATTTTTCAACACAGTGAGTGGTGGAATAGATTATTGCATGTGGGGAACACATATTATTTAACATTAGGAAAAGAAAAGAGCTTAAGAAGTGTTGTTACACACAGGTCCCTATATCACCTTAATTTTCTACCAACTGCATGTCTTCTGGAAGTACATTAATCAGAATGCTAACATCTGACATGTGAAATTTATTCTTTCTCAGTCCTCTCCCAAAAAATTAAGTGGCAACAATTATAAATGCCATAAAAGACAGAATTTCCAAAAACACTGACATGAAAGTCGGTAGGACTCCTGCTTCCCAGTCATGTAGACCTAGATATTTGACTATAATTAGACATCTTATTTGCTTTTTAAGAAATGTGCCATGATCTGCGCCACCCGAACTGGTGCAGCTTATAGACATTACCCAGGTTATGCGAGTCTAGGACATACTGAAAATTTCTCTGAGATAACAACAATGCTTCAGTAATAATTTCACTAAGGGACAGTCATACGAGTGCAGAAAATGTAGCAATCTCAGTCACTTGAAAAGAAAACATGACAACCTACTCCACAACTAAAGATATTTTGAATGTTGCAGACAGCGTAAACATTGAAGGCGTAGAAGAGAAAGAGCCGTAAAAAGCACCGTATTTCTTTTTCCTGGGATTTTCTGTAAAGAAAGCATTTTAAGTGGGTACCTGTGCAGGATTTTTCATGTGTATGAACAGTGGCATTTTTGAAAAGTGTTAATATTTCTTAGGCTAATATTTGTGGTAGACAATCTCTCATTGTCCTCTCTACTCCAGTCTAAGTGCCAACGGGGTTTGAATGTTTTGGCAAGTGTGTGCTCAAGTGTGAAGTGCAACTGATGTGCTGGCTGGGTGACCTTGCAGCATATATTATTTTTATATCAGGAATGTTTATTTGGTTTACGTCTACCACTCCCCTATCTATTCACTTCTCAGTTCATCTTCTGGAGCGTGCATCAATATAACTTCTTATTTTTACTTATTATTATCGCCACTTTCTACATGTTATCGTTACTATGAGCAGTGTTCATTTTCCCACTCAACTTTTATCTCCCTCATTTCCTGTGATAATGTGGCTATATTTATCATTAGAAGTAGGTTACTTGACCATACGAGAAATGTATTAACTATTTTTCTGTAGTTTTAAAAGGACATTCTTCATGTTTCATTGAAATTTTTACCAGGTACTCTTAGGTATTGCTGCTTATTTATCTTTTCCTTTTAAGTACACAGAGAGGACTGGGAAACTCTTTTAAAGCCTTGGGCTCTTAGTAACTTCAATCCTTTAACCTTTCTTATTCTTGCAGTTTTTGAATGGGTTTGAACCAATGACCTGGTGGTGAAAGATCATTTTCCATCAGGAACATTTGTCTTTCTGATATTGCATTTACGGCTTTGCTCTACGTGGCATTTTCTTTTGCTCAGGCCCATCGGTGTATGTGTGAAGGTTAACTGTAGGAATCACTCACTGGCTTCTTTCCTCTTGTTAGTGTGAACTACCAGTATCCAGCAATGATTTTTGACACAGTGGTGTCTTCATTCGTTCATTTACCTGGCATTGAGGAAATTGATCTCCTCAGGAGAAGACGATGGCATCTGACCTGCTAGAAAAGCAGAGGTTTAATGTTCTGGGATGGGAATTGGAGCAGAGAGCCTGGGAGCTGCACGCAATTTGGCGCAGCCTTCGCAATGACCTGTCAAAACCAATCATGTCTTTTCTAAACGAGTAAAATTGTCAGTATTGATAACCGAGTGAAAATGATTCCTGGGTAAAAAATAGAGGCAACTCTTACTGGAAGTGTAGTCCACAGAAGCTGAAAGAAAATGACTTCTAATTTTTTTCTGCTTTTCTGTCATAAGTGGTTCTCTTTTGGGGACTTCAGATATCAGAAAAGAACCGGAAAAGAGGAGGCCTCCTGAGGAAACACTAAAACAATATAATTTTTTTTTTTAAAGTCTTCCCCCAGTGGAGGAAGATAGACTGATGCTTTTGTAGTAAAAATGCATTATACCAAGCATCTTGCTGAAAAACAAACATTTAAGCTCTATTTTAAATTAATTCTACAGGAAGTTTTTTTCAGGGAATGGATTTTTTTTTTTCCGGTTAAATCTTGAATTAGTAGAAGCAGTAGACCTAGAAATAAAAGAAACCTTGTAGGTGAGCATAAAAATCCCAATAATTTAGTTTATTCAGACACTTGTGTTTGGTTTATTATTTGCAATCTAACAATCTTCATGCTCAATCTAAAATCTTTAATTCTCTCTCTAATGTATATCTCCATGAAAATGAATAGCTCAGAAGACTTAGAAGCTACAGACACAATAGAGGACAATTAGTCTTCAGCAGTGCCTTTTTAAAAGCTCAATGTATCAGCCTTTTAAAATATTTTTAAGGTTTCACTTGAAAAGGAAATTATGTCAACGGGCATTAATCATTTTGGAGGCTTCATATTGCCTCACAGATATTTATAGTGTTAATGAGATCAGTGATGTTGTTAGGAACTAGTGTGTGTATCAAAAAGCTCATCTGCCCTGATAATAGCAGAACACAGAAACCGTTTTCATGTAAGGACGTTGCAGCATTCTAGATTGTCTTCTATAGAAAATCTTGTGAGTATCAGGACATTCAGATATGTCTAGCAAGATGTGTTATTTCACAAAGCATGGTATCGGTTGGAAAAGAGAGAAAGGTGAGATGTGCATGTGTTTCTCTACATTGTAAATTATACAACAATAATTTTTCTGCTTCCATCCACAGTTTTCTTGTGTTTGTGCTTTGCTTAACTAAATTAGGCAGTGATAGAGATTTTAAAGTTCCTTGTGTTTTTATGATTTTGGTGTTTGGGTACATTCTGGGGATAAAGTAAACCAATGATTTCTGCCTTATTTGCTTTATTATTTTTTTCTAATGTAGGCAATTTCATTCCCAACTGTTTATAAAGACAAATTACGTAAACCTTAAAGAAAAAGAGAGATAATGACAGAGAGAGAGCAACAAACTAAAACACTCTAAAGAATAACGATTTAAAGCTACCCAGAATTTTTTGCTGTAGGGTTATATGCTCTGTGTATGATGTTGAAATGATTCGTTGTGATCATTGTTGGCAAGTCCTTGAATATGGACTTATTTATATCATTAGACATCTCCTGTGTAATGTCATTGCTGTTGAGGGTGATACAAACGTAAACTCCATTTCAGAGTCTGCAGTCCCAGCAAATGGAGCCCAGCTACAAATAACTGATTTTCACCTACATAATTTCCTATTTTACCTTGTTGCCAGAACCCTGATGCCAAAGCACTTTGGTACGTAAGCCCTCTGTGAGACATCCTTGTCATGTTACCTAATCAGGCCCTAAATATAATTATTCACAGTCAAAACTCAAACACACTTTTAGAAAGTGGTGGTATTACAGACTTTAAGAAATCAACAAGAGGTGTGCTTTTGCAATATGTTTTCAGTATTTTCAAATATTTGTTAAAGTTTTCTAGAAATAACTTACTCAAAATGAAAAAAAGAACAAACACTGAAAAAATTATGAAAAAGGGATACTGTGTGCAAAAGAGAAGAAAGTGAGGAAGAGAGAAAAAGAAAGAAATTGAGAAATAGAGAAAGAACAAAAGAAAGAAAAAGAAAGAAAAAAACAAAAAAAGAAACATATGGTATTTGATAGCTGTAATTGTTGTGCTTTGTATAAAGGTTTCGTTTTTTGGTTAGAGACTTTAAGATAATTACTACTGAAAACAGTATTTAAGATTCATACTTTTCCTCCTTTTTCTTTGAATTCTTCATTATGTACAACACGTACTCCAGTGCTCTTGAAATGTTTTGTTCCCTTCATTAAATTGCTCCATTTTTATTTTAATACCCTTGTAGTCTGGATACTCTCTAAAAATGCCTGCCTATCTGCTAAGAACAAATGTTCTTTCAGAGCCTGTTTCCCATTTCCTTTCTTAAATTCATTTACTAAGTGAAAATGTAGGTTTGTTTCCTTGCTTGTTTCTTTTAAATACCTGCCTGGTTTTGTTCCTTAAACAGATCTCTTACACCAGCACAGTCCCCATTAGTCACACACCCACTTTACTTGTCCAAATCTGGCCAAAGATGAGGGCAGCACATGATCACTAGATATGAAAGATGCAAAATTAAGTTATCGTGATTTTTCTTTCATAAGTATTAATTTTTATGCCCTTGCCTAAAGATCTAAAAGTGAGCATTTACAAGTATGTTACTAAAGTAAACTTCATTCCTGTTGACATTTTTGAAAAGCAGGTTTACTTAATTAGGATAATACATAGGTACAAGTTCCATGTCAATTTATCAAGCATCGCTCACCTTTGGGCTTATGTTTTGTAGGACAGCAGAGGAAAGAAAGCCAGAGGAGCAGCTCAGACCATTGAAACTTGTGTCTTTCTGCTCCTTTCTGGTCCCCAAAGTGTGTTGAGCAAATGGCTGTTTAGTTAGACAAGTTCTTTTGATATAGGCTTATAGGGCTTCACTTAAGGAAACATTTTTATTGAGGGAGAAAAGCCTCCTGATGGTACTTGTTTTTACTGTGGGTTTTAGCATTGCAAGAGTTATGGACACCATCTAACCAGCGCTAATGTGCAGAGGCAGTATCAGACTGATATACTGAGCATCATTACTTACTGTGGACTTTTTAAGAAGTTAGAAATTAAAGCGTGGAATCTCAAGACAGTCCTCTCAGCAGTCCAAGGGCTTGGGTTTAGAGTTATCCATAACTTTTGTTTATGTTTATCCGATAAGAACTCAGTCACTGAATGCTGCGAAGAATCATTTACTTAAATATAAATAGAAATTAATTAGTCTATCAAATGAAAGTAAAGGAAATTCTGAGCCAGGGGTGCACTCATAGTCACAGTAACACATCATCTCTGCTTGAATTTCTTTTAAGGGTGGCTGCCAAATAATCTTGTTTCTTTTGTTTATTAGCCAATTTATACAAACATCTCACTTGAAATGGGAAAACTTCCAGCCTTTTCTATGTTACCTATGACAACCATTTTAGCGGTTGATTTCTTATTGGAAAATATTCCTCTGAAAAATGCATTTTGCTGTTTATTGATTAATGATCATTTTTACTGGACCTTTTTCATATAGATTCAGTATCAGATGCATTTTTAACCTCCCAGCCCCCTATTCAGCACACCAGTTGGCGCACTGATCAGTTTGCCAGCCCTGCACTAAAAGAAATTAATGGACTATCCTACTTCATTTCATGGCATCTGGTTGATGGGGTACAGAAACCACTATAAACACCGGGGTTCGGTGGGACTGCTGGCATGAGCAAGGTGCACAGCATTTGGCCTGCATTTTGCATCATCACTGACCAGGCAGAGTTAAAATTACCACAGCAGCCTGTCTTGAGTGAAGCAGAAAGAGTGGTGCAGGCTGTGCAACCTCCTGACTATTAAATTGACCCATTCTCTCTTTTATTTTTTTCCTTAATGTAATTTTGTGCTGTACTGAAATAAATGACACTACTTGCATTGTAAGAGGAAGGACTGGTTAATCTGGCCAATATAGCATATTAAAATTATATGTATTCCACAGTTTATAATCAAATATGATGCTCTTCCTGAAAGAAGCACTATGTGGCTGTAGTGATAATCACTAATGAGTCAACTGGGTACCAGAGCACTGTAAATTCAGATGACGACTACGTGGGGATGCTGTAGATTTTTTTTTTTGCTTTTGTGTTATTTTAATAGAGAGAAGAGTCAGGCAAATAAGGGGAAATTTCCTCTAAGGTATACCAATAAAATCTCGTTTAATTGTATATTATAGATTCATGCTAGTTAATGTTTTCTTAAAGTTTCAACACTTAGAATCACGTTCTTTAAAAATGGATTTCCCTGAATGGGTGAAATGGCATTCTTCATAGATGGGAAGAAAATCTTGAAAAGGACACTTGAAGCTGAAAAAGCAGATGGAAAACACAAATAAAAGTAAAAACTTTAGCTGCTGAAGCCTGGCTCATGAATTCAGAACACGAAGGTTAGCATTGCTGTTATATAGTCCCTATACCTTGGCAAGGCTCCTCAGGATCCTCACAGCCCCGAGGAATGGGTGGAAACAAGTATTCTCTGAATGACAGCTGTATTTTTAGAGATATTTGGTGCTCACAGGGTTACAAGCCTAAGGATAGACATAAATACTTTTCTCTGCCCTTTCAGATGAAGCAAATGCAGCAGATCAGAGAATTTTGCACTGCAGAAAGAGAGAGTGATTCAGCATTATGGCTTATTTATAGTCCACACCTCGTAAAAAAGAAAAACAGAGGGACAGGGCTGAAATCACAGGCTGAGTGAGGTCAATGGAATAACGTCCTTAGAGCAGGACTCCATGCCAAAATTCACCAGCAGACAGATTTCCAAGATTTCCTGAGTTCTTGATCATCAATAGCTTTTGTTAATTCAGTAGAAATTACAGGTGGGCACTCGATATTTTGAAACTCCCTTGGTACACTCAGTCCTATGAAACTCCCTTGGCATGTTTTCCTTCCTGTTCTATTTCTGTCTGGTTTTTATTCCTCTATTGATTTTAATGGACTTCAATTAAGGTCTCTTGTCTCTGAATCTTTAGAGCTTTATTTATACAGAGCACAGACTGCTAGATCACTAGTCTCATTTCCCCCCCACCTCAGACTCCTTAAAGCACTATTTTTTTACACTGGTCTATTATTTTAATTGGGCTAAATTTAGAAACGTTTAGATACCTTTCAAACCATCTGCAGTTTCACTGCTGTTTAATGGCTTTGTCTTTATGGATATATTGCGATAATTGACAATTACGTCTTATTGTGTGCCATCCAACTCTGATGTTCTAAAATTGGTTAAATCTGTATTTTAGTCACAAAGTAAATTCACAAACCATTCCATCATTAGCTACAGCAAATGGTAAGCGAGTTTTAGAGGGGGAGAACATTATTCCCTATTCATAAATTCAAATCACTTCCTCATCCTCATATTTCATGTTTATGAGAATGTAGCTTGAATTTTAAGTTTAGCAGCTCTGGCTTTTGAAATGTGAACCGCCGGCTCCTCCCCTCATCTTTCCAACCACTGTAAATCTTCTGTACCCACTGCCAGTGAGACACAATATCAATTATGTACAAATAAAACCATGCAAACCCACTCCACAATTTCCTTCTTAGGGTAGGATAAAGCAAGAGCGATCGCAATCAGTGTCAGTAACTAAAAATCTTCAGAAGTGGACATTTTAATTCAGATTTATGCTCTCACTAATTGGCCAGACTTTCAACGTCATTCTAATAAGTTATGTACATTTGAGGGCTGGAATTGCCCTTAGAGGCTCCAAGAGTAGCTCTCAGGGAGGAGAATTCAGTGAAGCAGAGTCTGGCTATAGTCTGAGTTTAACTTACTTTGTACATATACACATCAATCTTGTAATAGGAAGAAGTCATATGCAGGCAATCCATAATTCTTTCTTCTGAAAACTTTAACCCATGTACCACGGTTCAGTTCCCAGAAAGCTACTCTGTCCTGGGAACTGCCTTGAAAGATGGAGAATAAAATGAAAGAACAAGTTCTCAACTATCTGACAATTTCTCTCGAAGGACCGCTCTTTAGCAGAACAAAGAACAATACTGTGTTTTTTCCAGACAAAAATTCTGCTTTGCCTTCTCTCAGAAAAAAAAAACTTTGAGACTGTCATTAACAAAATTGCCTGGTGACTCCTGCCACAACATGATTAACCAGTGGTGCTTTTCACAAAAATAACAGTGAAAACCCTGATTTCTATAACCAAATTCCTGCTTAGTAGCTAAAACATACTCTCTGACATGCATATCCAGTTAAAACTGGATAATCTATTCTTCATTATACCCTAAATGACTGAAGTGGTTTGACATACACAGAAAACTCCTCTTCTTCTATCACAGAAGTGAATTTCCTTTCAGTAAGTTTACTGTGTAGGGAAATACCCCAAATAAATTTTAACTGTGTGCTACTCAGTTTGGAAACCCACCCAGCAAACCCAATTTTGAAATGCAGCATCCACCTGTGATTAACCTTCAGCTTCATTAATCTGTCCCAGTCTAGTGGCTGGGAAAAACTTTAACCTGAGATTCAGGTATGCTATAAAAGAACTTAAACAAAAAAATTTCTAGTCCAAGGCAATATCACCTATTTCTTAGCCTGTGCCATTCAGTGCTGGCACTGCTGGAGAGAGGGTGAGGAGCAAGACTGCCTTCGGTCCTGATTTTATAGTCTTAGTTATGACCATTCATCCTCTACTCCACGTTGAGCAAAGCACGCCTTGCGAAGCGAGCTCCCCACCAGCAAAGCAAGGGACACCGTTGGACCTGATCCATCAGCGCCGGTCAGGCACCGGCACCAGCTCGTGCACCTTTCAGAGAGGTGGTTTGCTTTTTGGAAGTTCACTGTGGATGCTCACTTTGGCAACAGGGGAGGCTTTTCGAGACAGCCTGCCTCAACTCCACCTCTTCCCTCCCAGCAAGGCAAAGGTAGCTTTAAACAACACAGCCTTTTAGCAGCATAATGTATTTTCAGGAGCAATACCCCACATCTTTATTCATGAAGTGAATGATGATCCGAGTAATAATAACGAAACAGGGTCATAAAGGTTTTCCATTGTGAACTAGTATTAATCTAATTTCCTACAGGATGTTTATCTAAGTCAGAAAAAAGCAGGCGGTTCAAAATACTTTGGCAAGTCTTTGATGAAAAGAAGCCTGGGAAGTGCTAAGGATTGCTGGAGAATGCTAAATGGCATTCACTCGACTCTGCTGAGAAGGTAAGCTGATTCTGGCAGGGTTTTGCTAAGATCTATCCAGTGCAAATTGGCTTCTTATTTTTATGAATGTTAAGAATCATCAACATTTAAAAAAAAAAACAAACCCACCAATGAGTTACACAATGACCATTCAGGACTTTCATCCATCAATAACAGCAATTTTACCATACTGCAAATTTTGCATAAATATTGCAAATTCTATGGGGCTTTTTAAAATTAAATAATAAAATGCAATGTTAATGTAGGTACTTTGCAGCTTTGTATGTGCAACAATGTTCTGTGCTTATTTTTAACCACAAACCATTCCCAACATACAGAAAGGCATGGGTTACCTGCTCTCCTGTTAACATACTTTTAGGCTGTCAGCAGAGCAGTTTTTTCTGCAACTCTGTTTCCATTTGAATGCAATTTCCCTGCCTTGCCAGTATAAAACACAAGTGCTACTGGGCGCAGGCTGTCCTTAAACATTTGGACACTTTCAAAGATGGGGAAGCCCAGCATTTGGCTGGTGCCACTTCCGTACAGGTAGACTTGAGTCTTTCCAAGAGAAAGACAAGCCCGTCCACTTCTCATTTCTATTCCTAGCAATTTTTTTTGCTATCTTCCTCGCTGAGATTCCTTACCTTCTTGAGATGTGATCCAGTGCTAATTAAGTTAATTTAAGGTTTTTAATGGCAATGGTAGAGCAGACACCTGCCCGGGCTTGCCTCCCTGATCCTGCACACGCACCGATGGGGTCCGGGCTCATCCAGCTCCCCCAGCTCCTGGCCGTAGCCCAGGCAGACATGTTCTTGATGCCCCAGTTGCACCTCTCTTCCCTTGAGCCATTCCCCCAGGGCAGGCTAATGGGAAGGATGCTTTGCTGCCCCGAGAGCAGGACTTTTGCTTTGTGTTTGGTGCAGCCCGAGCTGGTGCTGGCACTGGCAGGTCTGTGGGGCTGTGCTGGGAAGGCAGGGTGGTACAGCCACGTCTGCGCCGCGCCTGGGTACAGGAGTCCTGAGCAAAGTCCTTTTTTCCATTCTTAGAAGTTACAAGCACGGGTGACCCCCTCCCGGTGAGCTCTTTGCTGTACCAGCATGGATGTGCTGGAAAGTCTCCGGGAACTGGAACTTCCATTTGAGAAGCAATTCCCTAAATCACAGCATGGAAATGTCTTCCATGATGTGTAAAATGGCTTGGGTGAATTAGCGTATCTGACAGGCAAGGAATTTAACTAGCATTCAACCTCATACTTAATGAATAGTCCATATGTCCAGAGAAGCAGGTAATTTATAGTCTAACATTTTCTTTTGATCTGTCGTTTGCTCTTTCTCTTTAGAATTAAATCACTTTAAAATGCACAAGGGAAGAAGGCAAAGGGAAGAAGTCTTTTTATTTTTAATTAGAATGTGCTAAATGGTAATAAAGTAATGTGAATACAGCGGAGACCTCTTAAATCCATAACAGTAAATCTATTGCTGCAACAGGTCCATCCTTTATCTGGTGTTCATTTAAAGAGGTTTCACCTGAAGTGTAACAGTGACACGAACTGATGCTAATAGAGTAATATATTTAAAGAATTCAATAAAGCATCTGTCGTAGATTGCGATATGCCTTGTAATTTTATTGACAGAGGTTTGTTTTGTCCTGAGACATATAAAATGCTTGGTTAAATGGTTTGATTATATAGTACTTTTAAAAAATATGCACTCAACTGATTTCTTGTGCTGTGCAGCTTGTCGGTGATTAGCCAAGATGATTTTTAAAATACAAATAATTGGATAGGCTTTTCAGAATTGGGATTTCACTCACTTGGGAAGGAATTCTAATGTGTGTGGCAGAGGCAGTAATTTGAAAATTACATTCCTTTGTATACAAATGTTAAGGTACTAGGTAAAACAACATGAAAGGATGTTTTAAAGCCATATATCTAGAACAGGAAAAAGATAATTTCTGAAATATAAATGCAACCAAAAAGTTATGATTTTTTCCTTTATTAGTTAATGAAAATATGCGAGAGTTTAAACACATTTCCATGAGGTTTTTTTGGTTTTTTTCCTATATATATAGATGGCTTGCTTCTACTTGAGTAAAAGTGGATTTTGGATATGACTGTAACGTTCTTTCACCTGAAAGCAATTATCCCCACATTGTGTATGCAATAGCCTATTCGCTCAATCCTCTCTGGTCCCGAGAAGCTGAAAAAGGCCCTGGCGACGTGAGGCGCTATCTGTACCATTTACTCCTTTGGCTGAGGGGACACGTGCGGTGTTTGGACGCGGTACAGATTAATATGGGCAGATTACTTTATTTCCAGGTTAGCAGGAGGCTTGTTTTTGGAAGCACTACTAATTTGTGTTAGATAGGATGGCTGCTTGGTTTGAAATGGGGCTAGTTTCCTAAATCAACTATCTTCTCTGCTTCTTTTCTAAGCACTTGATCCCAGGCCAGGGACTCCGGCAGCTCTCCTCTGTCCAGACTCGACACCGCATAACGTCGTGGGTTTTGTTAACCATTTCTGTTCCCTATTTCTCTCACTTTTAGAGCAGGTATGTTTTCCTCTTGTCAGAAGGAGAATTTATGACCTCATGTTTCAGCATGCTTTGTGAAAAGGAAAGCAAATGATTTTTTGGAGGGATTATTGTCCTTGAGGACAGGGCTTTGAGGTGCTTATAGGTTGCATGTGTGGACATACTGTGGAGCTCTTCTACTCAGTGTCTCTATTTATTTACTGTTGGTGCACTTTGTTCTTCTATTTTTAACTGAAATATTTTAAGAGATATTGCTACTTTTGCTTTGGTAGAAACAAGCGTGATTGCACACATTGTAAGGTTTCGTACCGCCAGCTTTTTACTTTAATCTTAAATGACAGCTACATCTGTTGGAAGTTTGTTCCTATCTCCTGTTTTTTTTTTTAAACTTGACAGGTTGAAGGAGCCCTTTTAATGACAGTCTTGGTAGTTGCAGATAGTTTTTGAGATGCTTTTCTCAGGCTGTGGGCTGCTCAACACTGTTTTTGCTCTCCCATAGAAGTTCCAGGTGACTCCAGGGCTTTTGTACCAGCAGCCCCTGGGGGGAAAGGCAGAAGCAGCCACTTATTTAATTTACCTTAGTTGTTCTTTTGGATTCTGCAGGCTGGGTTTTGTATCTTGTCACAGTGGGGTTAAACTCAGTGGACACGCATATAGGTTGAGGTGGTGGCTTCTGGCCAAAGCCTGTCACAAGTCATAGCAGCAGTTTCACTCAACATCGTTCCATTTTCCTTCTTCTGGAGCCAGGTTTTGCTTCACTGTTTTAATTTCATGTCAGATTTTCATTGATTCTTCACTGATGATCACAGGATCATGGGCCATGGTACCACAGATGTTACAGACATTATAGTTAAAGGTCATTGATACGATTAATTCTGTACACAGTATTTTTTGTAAGGATGTGGCATTGTTATCAAGGTTAGAAAGCATAAAAAGGTGCTTGAAGTTTTTGTGCTTTGAAGTCCTTGAGCATTACAGTGATGGCAAAACATCCCAGAGAAAATAGAAAAAACCTGTTGGAAAGTGTGTTATCCTTGCAAAAACAGACTGAAGGTGCTGGGTGCTAGCTGAGGCTTCTCTGACAAGGCAGTGCCAAAGCTACATGGGATACAAATCCACCTCGGGTATGCAGCTCCCCAACAGCCCTGCTGAAAGCCAAAACAGCAGATGTTACCAATCAGCTATGAAGGTCCACAAGCCTGTGTGAGATGCAATACTTGCTGCACCTCCCTCAGTTCCCATAATTAAAAAACATAGTCATAATTTAGCTTTTTATGTGTTTTCTGCACCGTACATCTCAATATTTCCATCATGGCATTCTTATTTATTATTAGTTTAGTCAACTGGAGGCTGCAATAGAAGCTACTTGTCCAATTATTTTGAATTTTTCTAGGTTTATTCATGTTGACACATTCTTTTTTAGTATGACACTCTTGATAAAATAACCGAGACGTTGCCCAGTGTTTACATTAAGCAGCAGAGAAATCCAACATTACAAAATACATGAGTGCAAACAGTCTAAATAAACCAAATGAAGAGAAAGTTTTAGCTAGAAAAAAAATTATTTTCCATAAAATTGTTTTAGCTCAAAAATCCATATTTTGAGCTCACTTAAAATGTTAGAAAAAAAACTTATACCTTCTTTTTTCTGGACTCTGGTGTGGCCATTCGTTTTGCTGCAAAGACTGCCCAGAATCATTACAGACTTGCCTCCAGATATCTCAGTCCAAAGCATTTCCCTCCCAGCTAGTGGTATTGATCTAATAAGTTTTAGCAAAGACACTTCTACCATCTTCGAGATGCTCTCGATGTCCCAAGCACCCTCCCTGCTGTAGGTCTGCTTGGGAACTCCAGGTTCTCACTCTGCATACCAGGAGGTGGCCACAAGACAGGATCTCAGGGTTTGCCCAAGTGCACACCCATAGCTAAGGTCAGAAACATCTCCTGAAATTGTCCAAGCTAGAGAATTATATTTCTGCCTCTTTTACCTCCTCTTCAGATTTTTTTCTAATTCCAAAATATTTTCAGATAATACAGGAAAAATCAAAATGCTATTGCAATAACTGCATTATAATAAATGTAGGCTGGGTTTTCAGCTAGGATTTTAATCTTTTTAAGCTGTTGCACAATTTCAGGTCATCAGCTCTAGACAGGGAACATTTAATTTCTCTTAAGCTTCTGCTCTTAAGATTCAGCTCAGTGTCATTAAACCCAAGACATCAAAGAACCCAGAACAGCTCCACAGATGCAATTCACATCCTTATTTAACCATTAGCTATGATTACTCTAATTGTATAACTTCGTTAGTCTTTCTTTTCTCCATTTAAATGTAATATGGAATCTTTAGGCAATTACAGTGACTAACTAGCATTGTCCAGTAGTAACGCTAAGCTACTAAAATACTTTAAATGCAATCTGATAGTAGTTCTATGTGAAATTAGCCACAAATATTTCCACTAAAATACTTTTAGTGAAAATTTTTACCAAACATATTGTTTTGTTTATAGTCTTTCTTTACGAAATATTTTATGAACTAAAGCAAGCAAAGAAATGTTTCACAATACTAGAAATAAGCCATAGTTGTAGATTACTGCCAGATAACATTCGATCAGTGTGCTGATCTCCAAGTTAATATAGTTTTTCTCTTCCAGTGAAAAAACAACTTAAACATATCTGCATCCACCTACCCCCTTCCTAGAGCGCATGCTACATACACCATGGGAAGATTTATAACATGTTCTAATCTAGATTGTTGGAAAGAGGTTGGATTTGTGGCTGAAAACACATGAAAGGCAACTGAGTTTGTTTATGTTCCTTGACCTGTCCCATGACTCCAGTTTTCATGTCACTTCAGCTCCTGATATCTAATCTGTACAGTGCAAAATGCATCGTTCCTAATCCAGCTGAGGGCAGCTAAAAGAGCATTGGCAATGGTGTTTCTCCCAGCTTCTCCTCCAGCTTTTCTCCCTCCTGTACTTATTTTGTTTCCTATTCAGGCCATTTCAAGCTTCTCTGCTCTTTCAAGGACTTCAACATGCAAAAATATTAGAAATGCAATCTGCTTTAACAGTCGTATTACATTGGTTTCCTAACTACTTTACAAAGCAGAAAAAGGCTCTCCTACTTGTGTGTGGCGATTAAATTATGCAACATTCAAGCCACAAAAACTTAACCAACATTTCCTGCTGAATTTTATTTTGGCAAGGTTTCCCAGCTGCAGTGCAAAAGTAATGTCTCTGTGTGTGGCACGCTCGAGCGCAGGTGGAATCAGGAAGCATAACACCAAGAGATGTACCGTAAACAAGGTATAAGGCTGGAAGTAACAGATTTGATCACAGCAGTTTTGGAGGTTTTTTTCAGTTTATCTCTATTTATCGAGCTTAAGTCAGGCTTGCCTTTAAGTATAGGCAGGTGCTGAACACAGGAGACAATCAGGGTCAGCAAAGCATTCTCTGTTGGGATCCTGTACATGCAGATGCACCCAAGTGTTGCCTACATTTCTGTTGTGGTTTCACCTGGCAGGCAGCCAAACACCACACAGCCGCTCGCTCACTCCCACCCCACAGGGGGATGGGGGAGAGAATCAGGGAAAAAAAAGTAAAATTCGTGGATTGAGATAAAGACAGTTTAATAGAACAGAAAAGGAAGGCAAAATAATAATAATAATAATAATTATGATGATAGAATATACAAAATAAGTGATGCACAATGCAATTGCTCACCACCCGCTGACCGATGCCCAGCCAGCCCCTGAGCAGTGATCGCTGCTCCCCAGCCAAGTCCCTCCAGTTTATATACTGAGCATGACGTCATATGGTATGGAATACCCCTTTGGCCAGTTTGGGTCAGCTGTTCTGGCTATGCTCCCTCCCAGCTTCTTGAGCATCTGGCAGAGCCTGAGAAGCTGAAAAGTCCTTGACTACCATAAACACTACTTAGCAACAACTAAAACGTCAGTGTGTTATCAACATTATTCTCATGCTAAATCCAAAACACAGCACTATACCAGCTACTAGGAAGAAAATTAACTCTATCCCAGCCAAAACCAGAACAATCTCAGTATCTGTTCTCCTCTACACTGTTCTCCTCCTCTCGGGAAGGAGGCGAGAGCAAAGCTGGCCTTGCACCACCACTGCACAATGCTGGAGCCTGCCCTTAAATGCTGAACTGGGGAAGCAGGGAAGAAGTGACAGCTTCCAATTTTCCAAGCCGTTGCATGGGTCCCGACTGACCAGACCATCCAGAGAAGATGAAACCCAAAGCAGGAGGCATGGAGGGTTTTTATTTGTTCCTGGTGAAACGAGAGCTCTGCTGGATATGGTCAGAGAGAAGACGTGGGAAAAATGTCAAGATTACTTTTTTATATGAATGAAAAAATTGAATTAGAAATAATTTATCAAAGACAATTTACGCAGAGGTGCATATGCTTTGCTAGGCACATTTTAAAAAAAAGCTGTTTCATTTGGCTATCTACTTAACAGCGCTATGCCATTTAATCAAATCACTATGAACTTGGTGTTACCCTTTAATGAAAGTGCCAATGTGGGATCCTCGAACATAAGAGGAGCAACAATAGTCTGACTATTTTCACAAGATGATTTGGACAATCAGATGACCAGATGGAGGAGAAAGAGGCAAACACTTCACTGCTGGCAGGCACCCAATGCTTCTTGAACTTCATGTACTCTTCCCTAATAAATATGTCTTTTCAATACCAGCCATGGTAATGTAGTGATAACAGCAGGAGAATAACTCTCCTTATAATTGTGCAAGACATCCAGATATATTCCCCTGTCTCCCTGACTAATGTTTCCAACATGACTTGTTAGCTTCTGCAATGATCAAGCAGCTATTAAAGATAAAACTGTGTTAACCTTTTCAAAAATTAGAAGAGCATGACTGTAACTGGAACTACAATGGCTTCCCGGAGACTAGAGCAAAAGGGTGAAAGATCATCGTGCTGAGACATTAGTAATGGATGTAGTATTTATTTAGTATGTCTGAAATGCATATGAAGGATGTGGCCCCATCCAAAAGCCTCCTCCTCACTGTGTGATTGCTCTAACTAATGTAGGTAGGTAAGTAGAAAGATCCTGGATCATTTTTTGTGAGACGTAAATTATCTCTCTGTTTAGTTTCCCTCCCTGACACATAGTCTAGCAGACTGATCATAGAAAAAGAACTCTTGAAACTCTGAAATCAACCACATTTTTCTTGATTTTGAATTTAAATTGGAACCCAAACCATCTTAATCCTAAGGAACCTGTAAGAACCAATCCACCCATCACAGTTTGTTCACATTTGTACCTTCAGTCACAGATCCATGAATTAGACACTAACATAATACTTAATATAGCTAGACCCTCAACAATGACAGCAGGGGTGTCATGTCATCCCATGAACTGCCAAACTAGAGGTGCAGGATATTCAGAAATTGGCTTGTCTGATGTCAAAGGTAAGTAAAAAATGATCCTTGACATGCATAAGCTATAATAAAAGACAGGTCTTTGTTTACTGATAAGTATAATCTGTAGACTACAAGTGACAAACAAGCAATAAATCCGGACTAGAAATAAGAATGACTGACAGTCCAAAAAACCACTAACTTAGTCTACAATGAAAACCTTTTTGGATTTGTTTTCTTAAATAAAGTTTTTACTGAAGTTATCAGAGCTGCTGATAGAATAAAGCTTATAATAAAAATAGGTAATAACAGTATGAAAATTGCAGGAATGCAATATACAATCCCAGGCACATGGAATATTTATAAGTTCTGACTTCTATTAAACTAGCATCTCAGTCGCGTTTTTGAGATTTTAATATCTGCAAGTAATTCATTGTCTTCCCACAAGGACTGGTAAAAAGATCATTTCAATGAGCGTCCAAATTAACTGTTTCCCTCTCTCAAGTCAGGTTAGCAAACATTGCGCACCATCCCTTTTGGAAACTGGGTCTGCTGCCTGCTTTTGTAGAACAAAATGGAAAAAGTAAACTCCATAAGGAAATACATGAAGGGCTAAGCTGCCCTGTGTGAAAATGTTTCATAATTCAGTAGGAGCTGCTGTTCTCTCAACAGAGGTAAAATACAGCACATAAAAATTCAGACAAAGGAAGAGTGGGGTAGGCAATGATGAAAAGTGCCTGATTTAGAGAAAAAAGAGAGGTTTCTCCCTGAACTTGGATGTTGGTGGTAATTTCCAGTATCAGAAATTTGCCCCAAATGGGCAGTTCAGCAATTGTTGATCTCCTTGCCCCGATGCCTACCAGCAAAGAACAAACAACCCCTGAAGTCATAGAAAATTTAGACAGTCCCCAAGAAGGAGTAGACTTCATGGAAACTCCCCCAATGACCACGCAGCAAAGAATGAGAAGTGCAAGTAATTTCTCATAATTTCTCAGTTTATTCTTTTTATTTTATTAAGAAACTTAAAAAGAGAACAAGCCCAAATTGTTAAACAAAAGCATTTTGAGCTCTAGGCAAGAGTATAGTTTTCTTATAGCATTTCTTCTTACTTCAGCTGCTCTTCCTACTTCTAGTCATGAGACAAATAAATGTGCATCTGCCGTGTTACACACCTTTCTCATCTTGCACCTCATGCAAGACTTCAAAATGGCTGGACAAAACAGGCTTCTCTCATATCAGCATGAAAAAGGCATCCAGGGATATTATATTTTACATATCCTGTGTGATACTGGAGTATCAGAGTTCCATCTACTCAATAAAATATTTGCCTATGAAAAGAAATGGAGGAAAATAATCTCCCATTTTTCCTCATGGAGGGTAAGTATTAACAGGTTAATGCTTATTCTAAACTACACTAGTACAGGATGATATTTTTGGCCCAAAGGAGGACACGTACTAGGTCATTCTCTTCCTTCACTCAGTTTGTGTAGCTGAGAGGGATGATCATGTAGGGGTGCATGAAACCTCAGCAACACCCAGCCCATGCTCTAGGAGATTTAGTACCAGAAAGAGATGGAAAAGTAAAGTTTGCTGGAAAAGCAAACCTGAATCTAATAATAAAAAACGCTTGACAGCTAAAAGAAGTATCAGAGCATCTTTTCTCAGTAGGGCGTCTGGTTCCACCTCTAATCTGAGCAGAGCTGTGAGAAGTTGATGCAGTACGTGGGAAACTCTGACCTCATTCCCAGCACTGTGTTTCAGCTGAGGGCTGAAATATTGCAGGCATAAAATTCCTATTGAACTGGGACAAAAATGGAGTACTGTAATATTTGTATGTAAATTATTAGAGAATAAGAGGGCCATACTAAAGCTATCAACTAGAAAATTACTTCAGTACTGTAGCATATAATTTTTTTCAAACATAAACTTTGTGAAGTCAGAGATATTAAGAGAAAAATTCTATAAATCCCTCTGGTAATAAGCAGTGGAATTAAAATCCAGGCAAAATTAAATTTGAGAAGACTAATGTTCCTTTTTATATTTTGATGACAACTATAAACATAATGTAATTTTGTGAATTTACAGCTTTAAAATGCAAGCCGATACCCCACAATGGTGCAATTTAAGTCACAAAGCAAATAAGTACTTTTTATTCTAATGTCCCCACAGATAAATTTTGCAGTAGTAATGAAATGGCTTTGAACTTCTTAACTACCATTTAAAATAATACAGAAACAAGTAAGTAATTTATAATTGAAGCCCTGTCTTATTTAAAATACTTGTAGCGGCACATTGATAATAGTTGCATATCATTAAGGTAGATGCCCCAGATGCCTAAATGCAAAGTCTGGAGGATTCTTCTCCAAAAAGATTTTGTAAAGTTCTGTGGCTTAAACTGCATATTTCTTTTTCTCAGTCCCCTGAGATATAAGAACTTTAGCGGCAACAACCTTGTTAAGTCTTTTGAAAAATCATTAAATAACCTACAAGGACTCTGAGTTCGCTGGAGGGTGGAAGAAAATGGGAATCCTGGTGGACCAGTTGGAGATAATATGATGTCCTGGAGCAAACAGGGAGAAACTGGAGGGCTCCTTCACAGAAATAAGGAATATTTTGCATTATCTGGTTTGTATACTGCACACACCTCAACAACAACAAAAACACATACATAAACACAATAAAAAAAAGTGGGAAAATTCCAAAAGGAGTGAGGGGAAAGACCAGATGACATAACCAGAAGACAATTTTAAGAGAAGGTACAATGTGAAGGAGGTGTTCAGGTACCTTGTGGAACTTCAGCTGGTAGTCAAGTGGCAAGGGACAGCTCATGCTGTTTTCCTCACTGCCGTGCCTGTAGTCACAGTACCAGGGTTTTTCACAGTAAGATTAAGTTGTACCCTTGTTGAGTGAAAACAAGAGTTCTGTACAAATAATAAAAAGCATGTCCCTACCTGTTTTCACACTTAGGAATTGTGCTAAATTTGCCCTAGCTGAAATTTTCTTTGGATTTGCTCTATAGAACATTTGGAGAAAATGGACACAGCATCTCCACTGTGTCTCTAATTCTTTTTCAAATTCTAATTATGCTTTAAAAGGAACCTTAATGATCAGATCTTCCCATTTCTGAAGTCAGAATTCTTCTGCTATTATTAGATAAAAAGCAAACAAAAAAGATCATCTAACTTTTTTCCATATGCCTTTGGCCTATCTGCAGAATGTAATGCTAAAAGGACATTTTAAATCTATTTTCCTCACCAGTATTTTTTTAGAAATCAGTTCTCGCAAAGCACAAATGTGCATAATAATCCACTCGGATGAATAAGCAGTCAAGACAATTAGGAGTGAGCAATGTCATGTTGTTACCATAGAAGTGACATAGTCACGCTGCAGACTAACAGGTTTCAGAAAACTGTTTAGGGGATTTCACAATTTAAGGTCCTGTTTCCACTGAAATTACAGCAAAACCTCCATTAACTTTGCAGAAACAGGTCTGGCCCTATGCCAGCTGCAGAGTGGGTATGACAAGGAGAAGGGAGGAGACGAGGACCGCGTGAGCTACCAAGGGCAGGGAGGAGAAAGAGCCCTGGCGCCCGCCACTTGCTTCCAATTAAATCCATAGAGCCTTGCTAGCAAAAGAGGGATTTTACTGCATCTTGCAAAGAGAGATAATGGATTGGAAAAAGAGAGTCTTTGAGCGGAGGCTCCAACGTCCCCAGTTTGCCTCAAGGACAGGGATCAGCCATGGGATGGTGTAGAAGACTTTGGCCTGACCCAAGAGCGCTGGGTCTCAGCACTGCTGGGGCTGCTCACGCCTGAGCTGGTTCCCCCTTGCTTTGGCAATTGCTGGACAGACAGCCTTGGCTAGTTTTTGTCCAGGGCTCACTCACCGTTACTCTGGTTTCCAAACTAATGAACGTACTGTTAGTCCTATCAAGAAGAAACATATGCGGTACCCACCACTGACATCCCTACCAAAATATTTTTAAATGTAGAACTATAGCAGACATTAAATACTTAATATTAAGTAAGCTGTGGGAATTTTAATATATTATACTTAAAGAGAATACGTAAGGAAATAATAAAAGGGTGAAAAGGAAGGCAATACCTGGTTCATCTGAAAGCATGTAGCAATTTTAACTTGTATTTTATATATGAACACATAAAATTTATATGGAAGAAATTAAATGTATAAAATGATTTATAGGTGGATTAAAAAGGCTTGCAATTTTTTTCGTTTCATACATCTTCATGAAAACAGTTATAAATCTCTGTAACTTAAATTGCTTATCCAAGTTCTACAGAAACAGCATAAACAGAGCAAGCAATTATCTGTAATAAACTTTTTCTTTAATATTGTGGCATTCACCTTTTTGTAAAACTACATATCATATCATAATTTATCTTGTGCTGTATTAGGAAATCAGATTTTATTTGCTAGGCTCACATTTTTTTCAATTGTGCAGAAACTGTCATCTTCCTGGTAGGGTGATCCAGCCATTAAGTGTTAATAAAATAATAATGGAATATAATCTGTACTTCTGGAAATTAATTTATATATATATATTTAATGATGTTTTTTCCCTCATACAGCACAGAATTCTCAAAACTCTAGAAAAATCCCTTTGTAAGTGTGCTTCTCAGAGTAGTTGAAAATTCAGTTTTTGTTATAGCCAGTGCTGACATTTTAAATGATAATTTGAGCGGTGTTTCCTGGGGTTCAGGCATTGACTTTTACACTCAACAGAAGAGTTTGATGGTTTTTGTGGCAGCCATGTAAAAATGTTCAGTTTGAATTGGTGTGAGCTATGTTGAAGAAAAGCTCCACAATGGTGGAAGGTGTGGGATTTTTCAGAAAAGCAATTTTAGCCCTCAATCTACATCCTAAAATACAAGTAAAGTATTATTGTTTGCTTGGAGTGATGCCTAGAATGGGGAATCATTCACAGGGCTCTGTGAAGCACAGAACAAAACTCAGAGTAGAGGTGATCCAGGAGCAGAATGAGATCAATGCTTACCTGGTTTGGAAAGCAAAAACACTCAGATTAATTGCGATAGATACAGACTATATTGCTTGTATATTGTGGTATAAAAACGCCCCAAAAGTCTCCTTTGAATAAAGAAAAAGACAAGCTACAGAAAATAAGCTTTATCTCAATGTACTAAGAGTTGTAGTTAAGCTGTATGGGGGTTTCAGAAGAGAAGGCACTTATAAGCGCGATGGAGATGTGCCAGCACTGTGGGTCAAGCCATGAGGTGTACAACCCTAAGGAGATTACAGCCAGAAATACAATTTCAATTCAGCATAATGCTCTCCTGGCATATTAATATATGCGGTGGCATTTCTACGCAGTGCTTGCTCATTGTTGTATTCCATGGCCTGAACTGCGTGTGTTAAACTTCATGCAAATTGCTCAGATTTTGAGGTCGTGGTAGACAGTTTTGCCTTGGGTAACCGAAGCTTTGAGTCAGCTGCTTCATGGACACACACCAAGTCGCTGCTGGCATGGATGGTATCAGAGACAGACCCTAGAGTCTGCAGACTCCGAAAGGCAGCTCGTAAATGAGGATGTCTGATACTGTTATCGGTAGCTGTAGACAGCCTTTAATCTCTGCGGGCCTTCAGTAGCTCAGACATATACATCCTGACTGCAACCCACACAATGCTTCACCTTAGCATGAAATCAATGTTGGCTCTTGACATGAAGACGTTGGCATAACTGATGGCATAAATCTGTATGTCTAATACCCTGTGTACTGGATAAATCAGAACAAAACACACGTCTATTCAGTGTAGCGTTCTGCTTTGCAAACAGGGAAATCAAGATTATAGTAACAGCTATAAAAAGACGCTGGTTGCAGTTTGCACATTTAGGCAATCTGTGCACCTCAACTGCACGGGCTGGCCGTGAGTCCGAGTTCGTTTGCAGGTAAATCTCAGACAGCAGTTGGTTAGACTTAGTGCAGTCATTCTTGTGCTTCACCGCAAGACCGAGGCTTTGTAACCTGCATCGCAAGAGATTTTCCCTGGAGCCCTGGGGCTCTCTCCTTTGCCTTCATTGTCCATGGCATGGGAACATCTATCTGTCACCATCCCAGCTTACATCTGCAATGAAGTAAACAAGACAAAATGTCTCTAGTTGATATTAAAAGAGCAGTCTTTTATATTTAAAAGATCCTGTTGGTTCACTGTGCTCATTTCTGCCTTCTACCCATGTGAAGAAACCTCAGAGCAGTGGTAAGTTACCACCATGTTTCCTGAAAGCAGGAGGATCAACTGGACACTCACTTTTATCCTTCTGATAGAAAAAAGTACATAATTTTTATTGCAAAAATCTCCCACACCTACTTGCCTTTAGATTTAATCTTTCAAATCCTACTGTTAGCAGCAAGGGTCAGATTCAAATAACAAGCTGACCTCTTTAAAAGAAAAATACTTCTGGCTTGAGCAGCTTCTGTGAATTCCTGGGATTACCAGTATTTTGCTAAGCCCTACTTACAAACAGTGAAATAATTGCACTAAACTTGGGATGGCTACACAGGTAAGGTAGCTGGTTAAAGCTTCTTACCTTGGTGCCCTCTGTTCACCACCTGTAAAGGCTGATCCAATACATCTTAAAATATATCTGAAACCTCAGGAGCAGTTTAGGCTGGATAACCTCGGTGGTTTCCATCCCCAGCTGGGGCTTCCCTGAGTCATCGTCCCTTTGTAGGATTCTGTAGAAGGGTGACAGCTATTGAATTACCAATGTTTTCTGTCAAATGCATTAAGTTAATCCAATATCAGCCTCCCCTGAAGGTAAGTGATGTGAATTTTTCTCTGGAGGAGTGTTTTTGCTTTAACTGATTGGGTGATGGCTATCTCAAACAAGGCAGCTAAATTTCAGTGATATAAATCCCACATCCCACCCTGAGTCTGTGTACAAAACAAGGGAAACTTTCAGGGGTAAGAAAGAGTTAACAGTCCTATTAGGAAGACAGCAATGCCATATGAATCACAATTCCTGTTTTTCCAGTGGAAGAGCATTTCTTCCAAACAGGTGCTCCAACTTTAATCTCTCAGAGCTGATCCTCACAGAAGACCCAGGAAAATAACTTCAAAAGACAAGCCAGTAACTAAAAGCTTAGAAGTCAACTAGTTAATACAAATCTGTAAAAGCTTTGGTTTTACAGTACATTACAATCTTCCTCTCACCCACTCTACAACACTGAGCACCTTCATATTTCACCCAAACTAAGGTGATGGTCCCTGTCCCCTGTTAATAATCCTCGCTGCACCGAGGTGCCAGCTCCCTTCTCTGCCACAAAGTGATTAACACAATTAAATTGAATTATGAGCTGTTGGGTCTGACCTACATTATGTTGAATTTTGTCTTCTTGTCAGACTGACAAAGGGACTCTGGCTTGAAAGTCTATCTGTTTTCTAATTATATTAGTTAGTTTAATAAGGGATATTACCTTTCCTTATAAAAGTTATTTCTCTTAATGTTAAGTAATGCATTCATTCAGAGAAACATTGTCAATATTTTATTAACTCAATTCCCCCAGACCAAGTGAAGAGCATGTGGAAAAATGTCATTTTGGATATCACTTCCCCCTTCTTCTTCTTCCTCAGCTAAGCTACGCCCCTACTTTGGTGCCAGGGAATATTATAATACCAGAGTTTGGGCGCAAACAGCCTGACTTGTCTTCCAGTCCATTTGCTGAGCCTGGTCCTCTCTTGAGGCACCTTAATCCAGCTCTAATGACGTGAGTCACATCCAGTGGTTGAGTTGGTGTGATCTCGCCGGCGTTGGTTCATCTCCACTGTCCCCCCCTGCAGAAAGGCTTTACAATGCGTCTCAGCGAGCTGCAGGCTTTCACCGCTTCCCATCAAAGCATCCTCCCACCAACACAGAGGGACCAGGAGCAGAGAAAAGCTCCTTGATATAAAATAGCAGAAGCTCTTTTTGCTCCACTCTTCAGTCTATTCTGCACTTCTTTTAGGCAGGGCGAGTCCCGCTGTTCCACTGCAAATGCTCTGTATAGAAAGTATATGTACATTAAACCATCTCTGTGACCATGTTTGACTTCCACTCTACAAATAAATGGGAGTAGATAGCTCCTTTCCCTCAGGAACTTCTGTCTGTCGAAAATTGAGTATCGCTGGGATATGCAGATGAAAAGGCTCTTTCTCTCCACTAAGATATGAAAGCAGAGAGCTCCTTACCCTTTCGAGTTTCAGGCCAAGGGGCTTTGACACACACAGAGCAAATGGGAAGATGTGTGATTAGGTAACTTCCAAACTTCAGAAACATTTTCATTTCAAATTCTGACTTCCTGCCTTGCACATATTCTTCTGTAACCAGACTCCGAGGCAATTTATTAACAACTCCAGAGGAGTGATATCTGCAGAATCTGTTTTTCAGCTTTTGACAGCTGAGCAGGGTAATGTTACTGTTTCAGAGTGCCATTGCTTGAGTAATGTATATTCTGTATATTCAATGAAGAAGTGTCCTTTGAAGGTGCAAATGAAATAGCTTATCTGAGGCAAAAAGCTAAAAACCCCATTTTAATATTTTAGATCTTTTATCAGCACATAGGAAAAAAATGGGAGGAAATAAAAGCTAGACCATATTTTCCAAAGAAGATTTTTAACCACAAACTACTGGAAGTTTTAAGCTGTGTCTCTTTTTGACTCTACTTAAGTAAACATTTTAATAGAATGTACTGCATTTCAACAAAAAAAAAAAATCTAAGTTAGACACTTCCAGTATTTTAATTTTCTAAATATAAAAGACCAGTGAAGATACTTCTACAGCCTTAAAATCTAAAGAAAACATTCAGACCTGAGCTCTGAAATGAGAGGTTTTAAAAAATACTCTAAGTATTATATAAAGAAAAGTTACAGAGATGTTCAGGGAAGGAATAAAGGGAATTTTGATCACATTAGGGATTTAAAATGAATGTGAAATCATGGAAGTCTTAACATTGTTCTTGAACTTTCCCAGAACAGAGGTCTTCCTTGGATGAATGTTACAAGGACGGTGGAAGAAGGAGTTACACTAAAGCAGGATTGACATGCATGATGAATTACAGTTCATTAATCCAATTAATGAGTAATTCCAGAAGCTTTAATCCCAGATAAAGCTCTTTATCATAGCTCTGTTGGCTAGTGCTGCACTAACTAAAAGCCTGTCAGCAAATCCATTGTAAACCTCTATTATATAAAGCCTGCCATGCACTGCCATAGCTTTTTTGGTAATATTTTGTCAAAAAAAAAAAAAAAAAAAGAGAAAAACAAAGAAGGGAGTGGTCTCTACCTTTATTTGACCAGATTCACATTACAAAGGAATTCAAGATACGTTTAAAAAGACAGAGGCCAGCTGAATGTAACTTCAGATATTTATAAGCAGTCTTGGTTTAGAAGGCAAATGTATGTTGCTGTTTCTGATGTCATCTGTATGGATGATTTCTTCATGCACATCCTACTGACTGATAGGAGCCAATAAAGTATACCAAGCTGTTTTTGAACATAATCTCTGTTCCATTTTTACTCTACTTTTTTGTAGCATTACCTACAAGTGCTACAAAACTTGAACACTTCAGAAATACGATTCCTCCTCTGCAAATCTCACAGGCAAAGAGGGATAAAGAGAGGGAATAAAGAGAGAGAATAATATGAGTTTACATACCGGTTGCCTTCATTCACTGCAGACAGCACAGCAGACTAAAGCACATAAGAGGGAGTTAAGTGTGAGACAAGCATCTGAACTTCTAGTGTGTGCCTAAGAAGGTCAAACCATGAATTAAAATCTATATAGCAGAAAGAACAGTGTTGCAGGACTTCTCAGAAAACCAGGAAGACTCCCCTCTCAAGAAATCAGTTCAAATTCCCACCTAATATCCCTGTCGCAGCAACCCTCTTCCTCCCAGCAGCCAGTCAGCTCAAATATTTGTTGACCCACTGTGATGGGACTAACAACAGCCAGGCCTTCACTGAGACCCTTCTGAAAACTGTCAGGTTGACAGCTCTGGATACTGCTGTGCAGCGATTTTGATTTGGTGAGTACTTGGTTACTCAACACTATGACCATAAATTCATCTATTTTAATAATGGAGAAGACTTGCAGTATCATGAGAGCCTGTGCAATATGCTCAAAGGTTGCTCCTAACTTCTTTGAGCAGCTATGTCAAATATCTTCTGCATTCTCGGTTAGTAAAAGCTGTATTACCAAGAGACAAGATCCTGCTATGATAACTATTTAAGTAAAAGTGCATCCTTTCTGGTGTTGCCAGAGTGCCTGTTGTGGGATGATGACAACTGACACCCAATTACACACTGTGATGGATCCATATTTCTTGATCACTGACTTTGAACACTATTGCACAATGACCCTTCATTTTAAAGACCAAATAAGGTGACTCGTGACATGCAGAAGAAAGAGTCAGAATTTCATGCGTGTCAGAACTAGTTTTAACCAGTCTCTGTCTGTAGCAGTGCTCCTGAACTGGAAGAAAGTTCAATCACTCCAGCACAGAGAAAGTTGTTTGATGGAAACAAGCAATTGCAGAGATTATTGGAGCAGGAACACAATTGTCTCAAAAGGACTTCCACTTAGCAAAAGCAACATCACAATTTGAAATCAAAGGCTAAATACTTGTGTGCCTATTGATAGAACTTTAGATTTCTGGAGCTTGAAAATAAAATGGAAAACATGAACTTTGATGAAGACTCAGTGTACTTCAGTGTGGCAAGGCATATTATTACAGCTGACAGGTTTTTACTTACATGTTTGAATCAGGGTCACAAAAGAGTGTGGTATTTAAAATGGTCTTTTATACTATTAGAGCTATAAAGGCCTCTTGGCTCGGGCCCTAAAAATTTGCCCCAGATCATCCAAAGTGAATGTTATATCCTTCAGAAAACTGTACGACGTATCCAGGAGAAACAACATGTCAATCAATATTTGACTAATGAGATCAATAATTCCTGTATTTGTTTTAATAACAACCATGGCTGTGAGTGTTCAGAAGCACCAGCCAGGTAATGTTGAAAATTGGTCAGCAGATTAGAAAAGAAACTAAAATGAAAGTTGTCGTGAACTTCAGCCTGCACACTGCTGCTGCTGGGGTTCACACTAGATCCTCGGTGCATTTACACGTGGTCGGTTCAACTCTCCAAAGGCCAGATCTGCCAGGTCATTTGGTTTTACAAAATCCATAGGTGAGCTATGAATTGGGGCACCAGTGACGGCTCAATCTGTTGGGAAAGGGAGGAGGAAGAGGAGGCTCCCACATCTGCAAATCCTTGAGGAAGAGCAGACGTTCCCTGGGAGCATTTCTGTGGGGTAGGAGCTGCCGTTGGTGCTGGCGGATTTGCTGGGTCGCACCTTTCGCCCTCTTTCTAGGGGGTGCCTGGGACACTTCTGCTGCCGTCAGAAGCTTTCACACCCACAGCTCATGGCCTCCCAGTGCAGCAGCAGCATTTTCAGGGACCAAGAGGAATTGCAAAGCGTATGGCAAGTCACAGGAACTGCAAGACTTTGACCTTGAGCGATATAAAAGCCATCGCACTGGACAGCCGCGGTGCGTTTCATACCTCGAGAGGGAGCGGGGAAGTGAGAGACGGTAAGTGTGTGCTCTTAGAGGGGAAGAAATTGAAAAGAAGGTGAAAAACTAAAACCGATAAAAGCGCAAGATTAAGACAGAAATGGAAAGAAAGTAAGTCACCAAAAATGACCAGGCTCTTTAATGTGGGGAGAAGACAATCATGCTATAGTCTTCAAAATGCTTTTAAAGCCAAATAGGCATTTATATTTCTTTTCTTGAAGTTTTGAAGCTTCAATGGTAAAAGCTGTAAACAGTTAATCTGAAAGAAGCAAAACAAATCCACCCTGTTCAGACCTTCTGATATGTTACTGCTTGTAAACTTCCTTGAAAAATGTCTTTTATAACTAAGAAACTTGCCACATGTGCACTGGTTTGTAAATGGGAAATTAAAGATAAGAAAACTGAATAAAATAAGACTACTTGATATTTGCATTCAGAGCACTTTGCAAGTATCAGTCAATTACCCCAACGCGCTTTCTTACCGTCCCCGATCTGGCTGAAAAATGCAAGCTCACAACTTCCCTGCGAGATAGGTGTTATTAACCTATTTTTCATAGCTGGAAACAGAGACACAAGAGGGATGGGTGGCTCACCCTGGGTCACTGTGGTGCTAGTGGCAGAGCTGGAAATAGACCTTTGGTCTAGATTATAAGGCAAGACACAGGGCAGTTCGTTTCAACAGATGTTTCCACGTCAGAATTTTATAAGCCTCCATCATATGGATGAATTGAAATTTCAATATCTCCAGTCACAAAAAGCCTCCTGCTACCCATATAACTCATTTTTCTTCTCATGCTAATTATAATAAAATATTTCTCCTTTATGAAATCCTACTTTTAGCTCAGTGTTTCCCTCCATCACTGACTCTCCACTGCGTCAGGACAGGAGTCTCTGTGTTCTTATAACTAGACTCCCGTTTTTTTTAGGCAAGATAAAGATGAGCAGTGGCAGGACAGAGGTTTGGTCTGATGGTATTTATCAGTATCAGCTGTCAGCTTAGGAAGCATTATATGATGTACGTGTCCAGCTTTCAGTGTTTGCACTGCTGGAAGATTGTATGATTCCTCTTTATTGCCTTTTGGCTTTTTCCCTTAAAAACAAACAAATAATCCACTGTTCCCCAGAGAAGGACAGGTAGTGTTTTTTACATCCAATAATAAGCCAAAAAGGAATCCATTCTGGGACACTCATTTTTACTCTGATGTTGATCATAACAACAGTACTTCTGTTCTATGAGCAGTCATTCAGTCTGCTGTTGCTACTAAAGCATTATATATGTTATTTGCTGTGTATAGTTAAATCATACTTTATTTATTATATTTTTCTCAATGACAGCTCACTTTGTGCCCAGGCAAAAGTATTTTGGAGTCAGAGGAAGATTAGCTGGTTTGCATTCACTATGAGAGGGAACTATACACTTTTTTCTCCCCACCTGTGCAGGGACAGCATCCAAGGAATATTTGGATCCCCCTGTCCAAATGCCAGGCAAGTCTATTCTAATGAGAGGTTTTAAATAGTTAAATAAAATGCATTTAAATTTTTCAGTCAGAGTAGTTTTTAATATATGACACATCATTTTTTCCTGAATGTCATGGTGATGTGAGTCTCCTGTTAAAGACTAAGGATGAAATAATTAAAAATGGCTAAGTGACCTTGAAAGTCATGTCTTTCTGAGAGTCAATAGGGGCTGTGCACATTAATTAGCGTTTTTTAAATTCTACTCTTCATATTTACCAAAGCAGAAAAGCTTCCCCTCAGTCAGTCAAGAGCAGGACTGACTAGCCTGTAACTGTTGACATATTTGCCTTTATTATGATTTTCTTTATACATGATTGAATTTGCAAAAATGCATTTAATATTTTGTTAAGGAAAACTCCGTTGAAAATATTTGTTTATTACAGCTTCATTTGAAAACATCCCTATGAATAACAGATTTGATTGCTAGCATTATAGGGTAGCTACTTGTTATCAATGATAGAAATATGAGATAAAGGACACAAAAAAATGACTTATTAGAGGGGACATTAGCTGAAAGGTTGCAAATGCAACTAGTTCAATTTCATCAGTCATGATCATAACCAAATTCTGATTTTAGTATGACTTTAAAAAAATCTTTGTTTTCATTGTATTTAATAAAAAAGCCCTGCAAAGAAGAGCTAGGTTAAGCTTTACATTTATTCACTTCTTGTTAATAAGAGAAGAGTGAAATGTCTGGCAAATACCAATACGTAACAAAGAGAAAATTTTAACAGTAGTATCTATTTTGTTGTTAAATTATTTCGGACGTCTCATAGTCAGGAACACTGGAGACTAGAGTAGACAAGACACTGAGGAAACAAAAGGCAAAACATTCTTGTGCTAATAGAAAAGTGAACACGATGAATGTTTTCCATTCTCTTTAGTGTTTTTATGCTAGGCCAGTAAGTTATTGTAATCAAAGTACAGAGAAAATCTCTTGTTGAGCTTTTGCTGTTACATTTTACCTATCTGCCATGGGTATTTCAATATTATTTTATTAGATTAAATGATTAGACTTTTATCAATTATAAACAAAGTAAATAATTTTTAATAAGGAACTTTAATATATTTGTTCTTTACCTAGATGAAGGTTAGTCATACTGTATTTGTTGACTCTGAAGACAAATAACCTTGTCAGGGGATGCCTAATTGCCAACCAATACCATATGTGCTTGCAGAGTTTGAAATATGCGCTTGTATTCGTAAAGGTAAGTCAAGCCCAGAGACAATTCTCAATGCACAGCCAAATTTTGATTCTCTGGTAGAATTTGCCTGCCTGGCTCTTCTGGGGGCTTGAATTACTGCTTGGATGAAATGAACTGAGTCAGTTCCGCCAGATGAAATAGAAATTCCAGCTGTGAAGGACTTCTAAAATGTAACCGTTTTCCAACACAGCTGACTCCAAGTGCTAGCTCAGATTCTTTCCCCAAACAGGCCAGTAAGTTTTATAAGCCACTGACTGTGCTCCAGCAGAGCCTAAGCAAAGAATGACATTTTTTTGCTTCCATCATACAGAAGATGTTGGGTAAAACATGCTAAATGGCCGATGGTCCATAACCAGAATAGTGTGTTGCAATGCCTAGCAAGGGCAGGTAATGCATCCAAGGGCAGATATAACTTATTTATAAATTTACTTTAGTTTGGGATGCTACTTCCTGCTGCTTCCCTTGATCATCACTGAATTTCAACATGTTATCATCACTAGCAATCCAAGTTGAAGAGTAATAGGTAACATTGTGTGAGTAAAAGTATTTTCAGTAAATATTTTTAAAGCATTAATAAGATTATTTTTAATTATACATTCCTCTACCTTGCAAGAGTTGCAGCACAAAGCTGGTCCAAAGACCAGCTAAATGCAATTGACATTTCCTCATCTCATTATCTAACGGAGCTAATAGTTTCTGAAGATTTTAAATGAGCAACAGTCAAGTCATGATCTTGCTTAACTTCATGGACATAAGGAGCAGTTACACCGGAACTGCTTGAAAACAAGCATGTAAATTCAAACACATGCATTTGCTCACCCTTTCATGTGCATAAATTTACTTTAATCTTGACAGTTCTTAACAGTATTAAGTTAAGGATCACCAGCTCGTATGGGGGCTGGTTCTCAAAATGCCATCAGGAAATAAAGATACTCATCTTTGCTTTAGATTGCAGTATAATATAAGGGCACTTATTTCCCAGTATAGCCGTAGTATTTAAGCTATGCCTTGTAATTACTTATTTCTTTGGTGGTAATATCACATACACGTGGTATTGTTGATATCTTCATACTTTATTTTAGTTATTGCCAGTCACTCTGACATATTTCTTTGCTGTACTTGATTTTTTAAAATAAATATTTATATAGTTATGAATGGAGTAGCTACATATAGACTTTAAATCAAATCATATTGATCTGATAAAGGTAGATCTCGGAGCTAATGTTATCCTACTGCTGCGTTTGTGACAACTGAAAGAGTTTTACTGAAAAGGAAGAACAAAACTGCTCTCAAGCTGCTACTCTTGCATTGGCAGCAGCTCAGGAACAGTTACCTGAGACAGAAAAGTTTATTAAAAGTCAGCTATCATCTTAGATTGAAAATATATTTTATAGTATCCACAATTCTTTTTATAAACATGTTCCACCATCTCCTATTTACATCGGTTGCAGATTTTGGATCGAAAGTGATTAGAGAGGAGCTATGAGTAAGACCCAGATCCAGATTTGTGCACCCAAAAGGGTTCTCGGGTGAATGCAAATCTAAGTGAACTCTTGAGGATTTCCCAGTCCCCAAGAGAGCCTCTTACATAGGTTAATGAGGCACCTAAGGCCCACCTGTTGCCCATCCTCAGAGATGAGGCCATCGTGCCTAAGCTGATTTTATACCACTGAGCAGGCAGGACCAGGGGACCCTATAAATGCCAGTTGAAGGAACATCTGAAGGTCATCTACTCCAGCCTGCTTGAAGCAGGATGATCACCAAGACCAGATCAGATCAGCCAGGGCCAAGTCTTGGAAAACCTCTGGAAGAGGAGCCACAGTCCTCTTCTGCAGAGGCAGGTGAGATGGCTGGACAGCCTCAGCTCTGTGCTCAGCCTGGCAGGGAAAGGAGGGCAAATAGAAATGTATTTCAGAGCACTCCTGAGCCTCCTCAGAGGAGGTAGACAGAGCTGGTCACCGGAGGCTATCAGCCACATTAACTCAAGAACATGCACAAAGTGCCCAAAGAGCTCCAGGCTTGCCAAGGAAATGTGAAGAAATGGATTTAATGCCCACTGCAGGCTGAACACATTTACACCTCCCAGTTGGGATCTCTCAGCAGAGCCTCAATTACCTGACCAGTATATTACCTGTGGTCTAATGGGAATGACTCTATCCCCTCCTGGCGAGACTGTGCAGTCAACACCGGATTAAGAGCAGGCATACAGAAGAGAGAAAAAAGTCAGGTTTCCAAGCCTCCTTCGCTGTTATGTTACAGCTGACAGCTTAAGCCTCTTCCCATGAACTAACTGCTGCCTTTATATAAATCATGTCTTTTACCCACTAGCCAGCTACATTAATATTAATAAAAATGTAAAGAGAAGGTCTTAGATTAATTAGCAACTGAGTGTGGACTACACTTTTATTATCTGTAGATTTCAGGCCGTTGCAAGTAGATCTCTTTAGTACATAACACACAGCCAAAAATCGAAGGCATGCATTTATAAATCTCATAAATTTATATTGCACTCTGTGTGTATATAGAATTGTTGTTTGCATGTACCACACTTGCATGTACCAAAATTATGTTTTTGCAATTTACCTTTCTAGAAAATACTGCTATAAGCAATGTCTAGTTTTCACTCTGGCTCTGTATTTCCTCTAATTTTCCAGCTGGCTTGAGTGCAGCAAAAAAAGGTCAAGTGACTGGTCCAAAATTACGCAGCCACTCCAAGGCTCGGCTGGCTACCAGGGCTTGCTTCATCCATTACACCACAGAATCTCCTTACACCACACAGCCTCCCAAAGGGCAATGATAGAAGATGGCAGTGAGATTGCCAGTTATTTTTCTCTATTAAAGACTTATGATGTGGTATTTCTTATATTCTAGTTTTAATTTAGGAACCTGCTAGGCTGAGGCTGCTACACAGACTTAAGAGAGGAAATACCATAGAAGTACTTGAAGTAATATAGAGTACCTAACCCTTTATCACGACCTGCTTGTTACAACTATATTTGTTTTATGGTCTTCCTGGTCTGAATTTGTTAAATTGAGTTCTTGACTTGGGTGAAGCACTGCAGAAGGGACTTTGAAAGCAGGTGACAAAGACCTGGAGGGCTGGAGTCTGTTCCCACAAAATCAGCAACAAAATCCTCATTGACTTCGATAAGTGCAGGGTGAGGTAGGGAATGACTTGACGCAGCAGCACACCGCTGGTTGCAGTGACCCTTCTTCCGTGGGTTTGAAAGCCAGTTTTTGAGGAAGACAGATTCTATCCTGGTTTTGCCATCAAACTGAGGTCAGTCAGAGCCAGTGGAGGCTAGAAGATCTGACACTGAGAACATCTGAAGTTTTTGATCACATTTTTCAAGTGCAAATGTTGAGGCACTTTGAAAGTGAATTGCATATAAGCAATTTAAATGAATTAAGATGTGTAGCTTATTGGTATCCCAGTATTTTTAAATGTAATTAATAGCATATTGAATGGATTGCTCTTCTAAGACAGGTGAATTATCAGAGAGGTGGCTGTTATCTACTACAAATACTTTTTTTGTAACATCCTAAGTTTTCTGAAGGTCAGCCATGCTGTGATGTGAGAGACTGTTGCAAATATTAGAGATTTCTATCCTGTACTGTTACTGTGATTATTATAAGAATTGTATAAATACTCAACCTTTGACTCTTAGTTTTGACAAAAAGTATTGTGTGCCCCCTACACTGATACAGCAACTGTTGTATAGGGGAAACCAGAGGAGTGATTTTTTTTCATTCATTGAAACTATAGGGTGAAATGGCTGTTTGAGAGGTTAAATCCCAGTTTGAGCTGCAAGTCAAGTGAAACAAAGAAAAATTTTGCTTTGATGAGTCAGATTTAAGAATGTTGCTGTAATGAAGGATAATTATGATGACAGAAATTAAGGACAGAATTATGATAATTGAAAACTCTGTTGTGGCAGATAGTAAAAGACCCTGGAGTTCTGGGGCTGTTAAACATTACCATTAAAATCGTGGTAATTAGAAATACTTGACAAAGGATGGGTGAACATTTAGTAGAACAAAACCTTAACTATTACTTTCTGATAATCCTGTTAAATTGCACACTGTATTACATGTTTAAGTCTTCTATGATTGAGACTGCTTGATGGCATAGTCGGCTTCCAGCATCTAAACCTTCCATCTTACTGCTTTAAAAATAGCTTTAACGAAAAAAAAAAAAAAGAGAGAGAGAAGAAAATACTAGAAAACCTCTTGCACTTTAGCCCACTGCTCTAATCAAGCACAGCCCAGATATTTAAAGGTCTAATTCCCATGAAAGTTAGCTTGTGACCCTGTTCTTTGCACTGTATGAGTGAAGTTTCCCAATTCCAATATAGCTGTCTAAAGTTCATTTCAGGCTGAGCTTGTGGCTGTATGATATGCACTAATTCCACTCTCTCTAGTGAATTTTTTGGGTGTTTTTTCTCTAAGCAATGGAACTGCTTATGTTTTTTACTTTGAGATCTCTCCTTAGTTTCTTTTTCCTTGGGTTACATGAAAAGCTGCTTTCTGATCGCCCATGTAGAAATCAAGTGCAGTAAAGGTCGTCCAAAAGACCAGGGACATGTATGATCCAAAGGCTATTTTCATACTGGGGTACACCGAGGTAATTAGGTAAGACTTGTTTAGTTTATTAATTATTTTAGACAATTTGGAAATGAAGTGATTTGGGTCCTGGAACAAAAAGGAGAAAGAAATAGCTAGAATATTCCTATTAGAGCCAATTTAATAGAATTTACTGGTTGACCAGCAAGTAGCTCCCATCATTTTAGGGGCAGTATGGGGTCCGACCCTGTAAACACACAATCCTGGCAGCCCTGGAGAAGAAGTCATTATGTCCATAGCAACACGCTGCAGTGTGAAGTATTTCTGCACCTCCTCAGCTCCCATCCTGGCACTGCCGGGGACACAGACCAGCTGTGCACGACTGATCCTGTTTATGTCACCACTATTTTAACTCCACATTACAAACCTTGTTTCCCCTGCAAAGAGCATCTGCTCTCTGAGTGACATGTTTTTAATGTGCTGATTTATCATTGTCAGATACAGGATTTTTATTGCTGAAATCTGAATATTGTATTTAAGGCACTTTTTTGATTACAGATGTTTTACATATAAATTGCCTTATATTACAAAAAATATATTCTGTGCTTCTCAAGCTGTCTCATTCTCATGTGTTTTACATTTTTATACCTTACTCTGCATGGCTAAGTGAATGTGAACGGCTGTCTGCTCGGGATAACTGCAACCCAGGCTACAGTGCTGCATTAGCAACCGCCCCTTGATCGAGCACGGGCCGTGGTGCTTGAAGAAACGTGCTGGAAACAGAAGTTTGGGTCCTGCCCACAGATTTCAGCTGTATCTGCACTGTGGGTGCCCCCAAACTGTGAGATTTCTGGGAGCTCCCACTAGGGCCAGAGGCTGCAAACGCCCTGCCATCTCCGTGCAACCTGGCTTGGAGGCAACTAGTGCAGCCGCAGGCAAAGCACACTGCAAGTCAGCTGCTGGCTTGGAGCCATCGCTGTGTCCCTGGGAAGGGGCAGGGACTGGGAATAAGGGCTTGTTGGACCTCCGCAGGGCGGTGCAACCGGTGGAGGGCTCCTCCCTGGAAGCTGTCAGACCGTAAAGGATGATGAGAGGAGGCTGACTCCTGCCTGTGGCACCGCTCAGGGGAAATGGCCCAGTGGTGGAGATGTTTGCAGCCACGCGGCAACAGCCACGCTCTCTCGGAGGGGTCAGCTGCTGTTCGCAGCCTGTGACACCGAGGAGCTGCTGGTCTGCTGTGCAAACAGCCCGGTGTGCAGCAGGTCTCTGTGGTGCCCAGAAGCAGGCTGCAGCAGCAGCACAGGACCTCCTGGCTGGAGGGTGCCCAGCCTGGCCCTACCTCTCACCCGCACCCAACCATCGGTTTGCCTGGGCTGGTGGCCACTACGGATGTAAAAAGTCCAGCAGCTCAACTCATGATCAAAGAGCGGAAGAAATATTATTATCAAAAGTATGTTGACATAGATATAGGCCTGTGTTGAACTCTATTTTACTGTAGGTCATTAAGGGCATTCATGTCAAAAGGTGCTTGACTCCTAGGTCTTGTTAAAGGTTTTGCCATATCAAATAACTTTTCTAGTTATTATATAATCTTTATAATCAGTTATTGCTTTCTTAGCATTATAATATGGAAACACAGACCTAAACAAGTATTACAAATTTCCATTTTTGCTGGCATCAGAGAAATTGCTTGCATCATGTTTCAGACTTTGAATTCATATAAAGTATTCATGAAGATACACGCCAGCTAACTACATACATGGAGCAACACAAAAAGTATGCACTGAAACATGCCATACCTCAAATATAAGCTAGTCTCCAGATATTGTGTCAGACTGTAATTGATTGAATATCACCAATTGAGCAAACAAATTTCTCAAACTGCCTTTGGATGGCCATTTCCAGCTGGTGACTGACCATGTCACACTGCAATGGCTATAACAGGTTTCAAAGTAAGCAAAAAGATTAAGTACAACTTGATCTAGTTCTTGTAGAGAGAGACTCCACCCTAAAAATGCTGTTTCCCCTCTCTAGCTTCCATCCAAAGGGGAAAAAAACATCAAATCTGTGATGGGGTTTACTACTCCTTTGTGGGATCTTACTCCATGACAGCCAAACAGCCAGGAGCTGAGCTGCTGTGTTTCTAGATGTGGCCAGTAGCTTGAGAAGGAAAAGGACACAATACAGACTGCAAAAAAGGGATGCAAGAGAGTCAGCAAATCTAATGAGGTACCTGCTCAAGAGGGAACAGGAACAAAAAAGAATAAAAATGTTACAAGAACTGAAAAGAAAGGAACAGGGTATTGCTGGTAAAGAGCATGAGTAATTAGGTTATCTCACATAAGTTGTGGAAATTCCAGAAGGAGGTAATTACGCTGCCAGACCAGGGCTGGAGTGCAGCTTGTAGCAGACTGAAATTTCTGGAAAAGAGATCCTTCAAAGAAATATTTCTCCCTGCTTGTGAGAAGGGGCCCTTCCTCCTGCGACCAGCATTTTCATCAAGACAATTGTAAGAATGTTGAATCTAATATACATCCCAGAAACATTTATTTCTACAAGAGGGAATATCAGGATGCTGCAGGAAATAACCTGTAAGTGCAATTCTAGGAGCTGCGAAATCCTACAGCAACTTTTCCCTGTTCTGTGCAGCCTGGCTGCTTCCCAGGGAGCGCAGAGCAAAGTAGTTGAAATAACACCACCATCTACTGGGCAGCCGGTAAATACAGCAAACGCAGAGGTCGTTCGGAGACGAAAGTGTGTGCAGCTCCCAGCCACGGCTTCTTTGGTACATACCAGAACATGCTGGGTAAGCCCTCATCATGCAATTCTTCATTATTTTTATTATTAATGTTGACTGATGCTTTTCCAGGCTGCTTTCTATGGAAGGCATAGCTGAATAGATACATAATAAAAAATGACTGCCTTGCATGGATGTACATGAGCAGGGAAATGGGGAACATTTTTCATAGCATTTGTGTGCAGGGAGCAGCCCCGGTGCAGCAGCTATGCCCCGTAAAAGATATGTTAACTTGATTCCCATCAGGATTGATATTATTTGCTCTTACAGATCTGTTGCTAGGTCACATGCAGTTGCACACATCAAGCCTGCAAAGCAGAAACCTAGAAATACCAATGTCCACTGACAAGTTGAGATGCATGCCATGGCCAGATGTGGGAAACAGCATGTGACAAAGACCCAGAAATTATTCTTGCAGGAAGTATAAATGCTGCAGAATTTCTTGCTGTTGGGTGGATTAGACCTACCGTAGCCTCCTTCCACGCTTATTTCTGATACAAATCGTTTCCAGTAACAGTGGGGGCTATCTGTGATAATAGGTGGTATTCTGTAAAAATCGAGCTGAAAAGCCACAAGCCTATCAGCTCAGCTAACGTGGTTAGGGCACATCATTTTCTATAGCCTAAGGCACAAACAAGGATGATGTGGCTGGTGTCGCATGAAGCATTTTTGCTCTCCCCCGCCCCAAAATACCAGAGACTTGCTAACAATTGGATGAGTAGAGAATAGCTTTCACAGGAGTCAGAAACAAGGCTAAAACACACGTCCATTAATGTGGGGAGACAATCTGTTACTGTCCCTTAAATTAAGATGAGTAACAGCCCTCACATGAAAGACAGTGAGATTTCCTCCTTCTGCAGAGGAAGAAATGTTGGAGCTATGCAAGACCCCCCCCCCTCCATCAGCCCTTTGGGTTTTCACAAAGTTATAAAAGTTCTTAATGCCTCTAGCTATTTCAGGCCCCCACGGGGTAAAAGAAAAAAAGGATGAAGTCATTAAACCTCCTTGTGCTCCTGCTAGGTGCTACCGACGTTTAAAATACTTTCCCTTTCCGGAAGAAATGTCCAGAGGGGATGTAATCTGCTACCTGAGCTGCAAAGATTTTCCTGGAGGCAGGACAGTGCCACAAGCAACGAAAGGCTGTTGGTACTTGGCCATTTTGTTATGGGACACATGGAGACCGGGGGAATAGTCGTTAATGCAAGGCTGAGGATAGGCACAAGCTTAGGCCAGGTCCTAGAGCGGTATGGGCATAGGTAGGGCTGCAGCATCCCTGCTGGGGGCCTTGCCTGAGCTTTCTCCCATAAAGATCAGTGCAACCACAGCTGAAAAGACTCACTGGGATATTTAAGGTTTTTTTCTGGGTGGCTATTAGATTAGATTGTTTAATATTAATGTGTATTTTTACAGCTGAATGGCAGTAAATCCCTAGGCTCAGAAACCCACTTTCCCTCTCAGAAAAAAAATATCCTTCCTTCTAATATATTTATTCACTTATATTTACATATAAATGAAAATTAATAGCATCAGATAGCCAAGGTGCATTTTCTCCGTCAGTAGCAGAAGCAACAGTAGATCCTGTGCATTTATTATGATTAAATATTATTGGTGTCTGTCACACATGAATGAAGCCATAGCAGGAGCTGATTGTCTATCTTATAGAGAAAGAACTTGGAAGACAATTTTTTACGTGTTTTTTTAAACCTGTTACCTATCCCCAAGCTATCTACTGGTTTATGCCGAGGTATCTCTATAGTCCCTGAGATGTATCTGCCTCAGCACAGTTTTTAATACTATGCAGACAATGTACCCAGCAAGCATGCATGAAATTTATAAGTTCAGCAGAACTATCTAGGAATTATTTTCAATAGGACAACTGAGAGCAATCACATTACTTAGTATCATAATGTCAAATGAGAGATTATTGTAATATTGCCAAAATATTTATCAAATAACGTAGGGAGAGTGTATTTTCAGTTCAGTTGTGAAATGACCGCGTCTGAACACCTGGGATCCTGCAAGTATTTTTGACCTGAATTACCTTCAAGCTGTGATGACTCTGCATACTCTGTATGTGTAAGTAAAGGAAGGGTATTGCTTCTCTTGATCATACTGCTTCAAAGAACATCATGTGGAGGAAGGAGACATGTTTTAATGCAATATTACAATTACAATACTATTTTTGCATATTTTCCTTCAACAGTTTTTTTGATTTGAAGTGTGCTGTTTATTTTGAATAAACATATTTGTCAGCTTAGCTCTGCCATTCTGTGTACATCATCAAGGCAAGTTGCTTTAGTTAACCCAAGAAAATATTCTTTTACTGGGAATACAAACACTAATACAGTTATCGGTGCAATAAATTATTTTCTTTTGTATGGAGATCAAGTAATTCAGTGCTTCTTTCAGAAAACCCAATACAACCTACATTGCGAGACCAATAACAGCAGCAACAACAAATCTTTTCTGGCTCTAGAGGAAGAATTAATTATTTACATGTTGCTCATTAACTTTTTACCTACTGTTAACAGTAGGTTTTTGAAAGAATTCCTTTCTGTCTGTGATCAAAGTTTTCAACAAGCCCCTTTACAAGCAGTGTATTTAGCCATTTTTAATTATTTGCAGTCTATCACAAAATGACACTTGCAATTTGTAAGCATTGCTGAAATGCTGCAGGTATTCCAGAAATTCCTGAGAAATCTTTTTGAGTGGCCAATGCTTTTACTCGCTGCCCTTGATGTGCTGTTGGATCTTGTGCTGATGTATCAGAGACCATGTATATCTTGTCTTCACCTTACAAAATAATACCAAATCTCACGAAAGACTTGAAGCCGTCTGTACACTCATCTATGGAGCTGACGGTTATGTATTTCTCTGGAGTTGTACCTCTGCTTTAGCACATCCTGGTAGCATTGTTAGTGGGATTTAGGGCAACAGAGCATGGATCCATACTGCTATTTTAGGACAAAATCCCAAGTTCTATCCAGCTAAACCTGGACTCAGTTTTGGCAAGACTGTCTCAGAGAAACTTGTGATAAAATGATCTTCATATTTCATTGGAAAATCTTATAGGATCAGAAAAATTCTCAATAATTTCAACAAAAAATAGGCAAAATTTGACTGTCTTTTGGTACCATTTTGGCTCACTTAGATCTTAAGACCTAGAGAAAGCCATAACATATCCAAAGATATTTCCATGTATTCTTCTATTTATTGAACCACTTGGACTCTCATGTCTCTGTGAGCTTGCGAAACTAAATCCTTTATTAATCAATTCACCTTGCAAACAATTTAAATAAATAAAAAAATTAGAGAGGGGTAGTATAATATGAATTAGGTTCTTAGATTTATTGACTCATGCTACAAAATGGACCTTGCTTTCCCAAAATGGCTGTTCAGTTTTCTTTGCATCACTGATGTGCCTTATTCCCCATTTGTCCATCCCCAGCACCCAGTGCATGGCTCTCTAGGGCCAGGATCCTTACTTGGGGGAATTAATGTGTTTTTTATCCAAAGGCTAACGCAACAGTTCCTGCACCATGAAACAACCGATTTCTGTCCTGTGACCCTCTCCGAACTTGAGAGACTTATTTGCGATGCGACAAGCCAGACTGTTGTTCATCTTGTCGAGCACTGCTCAGCACCAGCTGCTTCTGAGGAAAGTTCAGCAAAGTTGATAATGAGCACTCGGGGAGTAGAAGAAGTTTCTTCTTCAGCTGAACAGTAGTTGGCTTATGTCTTAAATATTTTATGTCCATTATACGCTCAAAAATGCTGTAAAAGGGCTTTGTAAGCTCTTGGTTTTCATATAGGTATTTAGCCTGCATTTAAACACATATAGTAAATTCAGTGTTGTGTAATGCTATTGAATATCACAGATTTAAGATTTATTACCAAAGGAAATTGCAGTGAAACAATTATTGGAACCAAAACAAAACTTGTGACTTGATGATGGATGACTTTGTTCTCTAGTCTTAGACCAATTATTTAACGAAGCATTTGTTACATTTGACTTTAGGCCAAGCAACAATGTAAGTTGACATATTCTAGAATAATTAAAAAAATGGACAATTTGTAATACATTAGAGACCCTACAAAAGAGCAAAGCACATTTAGATAGAGTTATAAAATCAGCTACCTTAATAACTTAGCCGGTGGTATTTAGTCATAATTTAGCCATTGATATTTAGTCAGTTCTACTAAGTGTATAACAAAATGCTGTAACAAAATGAATCATAAGCTCCACGTCCCTTAATGCTACTTACTGAGTTAACTCTTCAGCAAGATGCCACTACCTGCAGTGATTACAGGTTCACAGCGTGGAAGTCAAAAGCAAATTTGGCAGGTGCAAACGCCTGCTTCTTTTTTTATAGCTGAAGAGGAAAAGTGTCCTGTAACCTAGTCTGCTTCAACTTGGTCCAGAGTTTTATAAAGCTCTGTGCATGCTGGGGAAAAAAAGCTTTCCTTCCTCCTGCACGATTTTCTAAGAACTTATTTAGCTTCATCCAGTCTGCCCAGCTGGGTAGGCAAAGGGTTTGGCCCAAATTTTGATAATTTTGAATGCTGAAAAAAGATGTGCAGACCATTATTTTAGGCTAATAAATAATATTAGACTAATGATATGTGCTAACAGGAAACAGTTAGAGGAGTGTTTTATTGTGGATAATATGCACAGAGCAAGTCTGTCTTATTTTCGTACTTCTGAAAAAGTGCTTTGCGCTGCTCTAGCACCGAACCCGAACCAAAAGGGCCTGGGCAGCCCCATCAGACCGCTCAGCCGGAGGATGAGGAGAAGAATCAGTCAGGATGAAACAATAACAAACATCACCTTTTCTACATAGCTATTAGAGAAATAGCTGCTTTAATGGGCTTTCAACCATTAAAAGGTAGAATTAGAGGCTGAATTAGAGTAGTCAATTAATAGGCAGTCAGCTGTGTAAAACCTATCATGTGACATTGATGCTCTAAAATCCAAACAGGTAAATGTGATTAAAGTCCCTAATAAAGCAAAAATGCTTTTTTTTGGCTTTATATAAATAGATACCACAATGCTTGTATGAGATTTGCTATGATAAACTACTAATTTCAAGTACCTGCATTGCATCCATTTGAGCCAAGATAAAAAATAAAACTGGAAAATGAAATATTTTCTCTGCTCTATTTGTATTGTTTTAATAAACCTTCAGAAGCAGTGATTGTGGAATTGTTGGGTGGTTAATAGCAAATCTCATGGTGCCAGTAAAACTGAAAGGATAAAAAATCACTTGTAGAAGGGAACAATGGGAATAACAGACTCTATGCAAGATCGGAATTTTATGAATATTAGAAGACAAGGACTGTTGTACTCAAGGTGAAATGTCCCTTAAAAAAGTGGCTAAGAACAGCTAATCCAAAATGAGGTCATAAAAATGCCCATGCTTGTTGAAATGGATGACAACAGAAAAGTTGGGCCAAAAGAAAGGAAGCGTTCAAAAAACAGCCTGAGAGAGGCCTCTGTATAGTGTGAGACAGCAACACAATTATTTAAGAGCAGCCCATTATCTACTGCCCAGAAAGCCAAACAGGTTTGTAAAGTAGAGTTATGATTCCAATTTATGTGATATTTGGAATGAATGTTTACCTTAGTGAAGAAAACCTGCACAAAATAAAACCTATTCTAGAACCTTCATTCCCTCTGAAATGTTACTGGTCTATAACAATAAATACTATTCTATTAATTTTATATTACTAGGTTTTCAAAGGTAGGTGAATTAGATGAGATCTCTTCGCAAGAGATGAATTTATGAGACAACTGTTATTTATAAGAGCTGAAATAATGTGGTTGGAGTGCTTCTGTTTTTATTTAACACCTGCTTTTCCCTCCACACAATTTTCTTCAGAAAAATTCAGTAATGAATTGATTTTTACCCGTCTCAAAAGATGAAAACCTGGAATTTGCAAAATGTCTGGTTGAGAATACTGAACAGAGGAAGCCTTGTGGAAAATAAATTATTGGGCTGGCTATAAATTGTCCCTTAGCTCCCACGAGGTCTTTCTGAGCCCTGCTGGAAACTTGTTTTTCCTGTGGGGTGATGTGTATAAATCAGATTAACTCCACTGAAAGCAATGGAGTAAATACATCTGAGAGAATCCAGCCCTGTATTTCCAACCTTTCTTTAGTTTCAGTTATTTTCAAGAGGGCTAAACCTGGCAGCCACTTAGAGGTTTATGACAATATTAGCAGTAAAAAAGCTGGGATTTTGAAAAAACAGTTTCTGTAAGAGGTGAAGGAGAGTCTCCCCATCCATGGCTGGAAGTATGCTGTTTATGACCTGTATTTCAGCAGCTCCTGTTCCACCTTCCAATATACCACTAACCACCAACACGTGATATTCCCTACATACCTTTTCTAATATAAAAAGTAGATAGATAATTATTGTGTAATACAGAAAAGAGAAGCTCATGAGATGTACCACCGCCCTTTTGTTCTTGAAATTGATGTATTCTGCAAAATCCCCAGAGGAAGAAGTTTTAGGAAAAAGCAAAAGAGAAAAGCAGGGAGCAGCAGGTCCCTGTGGATGATAGTTGAAGTGCCATGGCTGATTTATAGGTCTGGAAAATATTTGCAATGCCCATATTATACTTGTTCTGGGGATAAAGAGAGGATTTAATTCACTAGTACTATCAATCTGTTACCTTTCAAGGCAGTAAATTCACTAAATTCACTAAAAAAAGCAATTCAGCTTCATGGAGTTGTTGTTGTAATATATCATTTATCATTTACTGTATGTAAGTACCAATAGCACAAACATTTAAAATCATCAACAGAACTATAAAGAGATGAAAGAAAAATGTTTCAGAATAAATCTCTGTCTTTTCCAAAGCAACCTACTCTGTGATAAGGTTATAGAGTGAAACATATGTTACTGGGAGCTTGAAATAAAATTCTTATTTGTTCCACTGCAAATGTTTTAACGAAATTGTTAAAACTCATTTCCTATTTGTGTATGATACTGATGGCAAGAAGAAGATGGGGAATTTTAAAAGTAGGCTGATATGCTTTGGTTTCCTCTACAGTGATGCAGTGAGGTTTCTCCTGGGGATTTCTGAGAGATCCTAAAACTATATACTATGGGGAGCATCCTATGGAGGAATCTAACTGTCCTTATTAAATCTGCTGGGATGCCTGTCTCTTCAAGCTAATCTTTAGAGTTAGTCTGATAGTGATGAATATCCCCATTAATACTTAGATTAACCTATCATCTCTGAAAAGAAATAATATTTGTAATATTTTTCTTTCTTGAATGAACGTAGAAAGGCAATTGAATCAAATTAGGGAAGTGATCTACGCTGTACAACTCCCCTTTCTCTGTATATATTATTTTAATTCATCCTCTAGCTAGCCGTATTTTACTTTTTGATACCATTCATATTGTATTTTTTGTACAGCTATGATGTTTCTTTAATTTACTCCTAGCATCCCTTGCTCGTTCAGCAGTCTAACAGCCTTGAAGAGGCAACATCTGTGGTGAAGAAGTGGAAGCAACCATCAGGTCTGCTCGAGAGGAGCCCTGCCAAGGCCACTTGCAGCAGTTGAGCTTTCTTTGAACACAACATCTGCCTACATAGACTCTCTTACAAGATCAAATTGTCACGGCCAAGATGGAAAAGGAGGATGAAAGAAGAGATGACAGATATATGGACAGTCAGTTTTAATGCTGGTTTTATGCTGTTTTTAACCCAAGCCAAATTCCCACCTTTTATTATTAAACCTGGTGGTTCTGCTCTGATTCTCATTATTACTCCTGGCTGGAAGATCTGGGGGGGGATTCGCACTGCACTGGTTGCCCTTTATGATTTCTTTTTCTTCAAAAAGAAAAGTTCCAGAAAAAGGCTGAATGAAATGGTTCAAGGTAGGAGCAACACCTTTCCACTTCATGCCTTTTCGCTGCTAATACTGATGAGAAACTCCTGTGAAATGCCTTTCTGCTGTCATTTCAAAGGAAACTGTTTCCTAAATGGAAAGTTCACTCAATGAGAAAATTCAGTCTGCAATTTTTCTGAGTAATAGTGATTTTTGTATTGGTGTTATCTGTCCATAATCAAAGCTATGAGTAGCCATTTTTCTTATTCTTTCTTTTTACTATCCAGTCAAGATAAGCCAAGACTTAGGGAGAACAGGCAAAGAAGTTTTTCAGAAAAAGTCCAATTCCTTTTCCCTACTATATCTTGTGTTATTGGACTAATCCACCAATGTAAAAGTGATTGAGAATTTCCACTCTGTGAGAGTATTGTGATACTTCCATACTTGTTAATATTAATTTTGCAGAAGAACAAGGAAAATGCAGGGTTTTTTTTATTCAAGTAATCCATTTCACCTAAGTTGCAAAATAAATGATGTTTGCAGAAGCTGAAGCAGTTCCTTGTGGAAGACAGGATCATGACCGAATCAGGCACCAGAGCAGCTCACAAAAAATGAAAGAAATACTGAGCTGATTTAAGAACAAAAAAGATTTCTAAAAAATTTATCTCCTTCCTACTGATTTTATGGAAATCATACGCTTTTCTGAAAATGGATTCTGATGAGAAATCCCCGGTCAGTTCCAATATACACAGTTTAGACATGGGTGTCCCCTTGTTATTAGCATTTGCTAGTTGCCAATCTCTTCACATAAAAAAGTCAGTTTTGGTTTTGAGCTGCTGAGCAATGACAACCATTCTCTTAGAAATGTCTTAGGGCACTCTGGAGCATAGGTGAATTGCAGATGTCATTTATAGTGACATCTCTGCAATAGTTTGATGTTTTCCAGTAAAGTAAGGAAGAACTGTACAAAGGGGGATATGCTTTTGTATAATGAGTTATTATCCTAAAAATCACGACTTGTCCTCAGTTAAATGAAGAGCTTGGTCCCGTAAATTGCATGTACTACTTCTCAAATTATTTTCTGAAGAACCAGAAATGCTGTGTTCTATACACTAGAACACAAAACAGAGGAAAACACAAGCTCTAATCACTGTGTGACCACTATTTATTTCCCCAAACTAGGCATAAGCTGAGATGAAGTTCTTCCCATTTAATGTCACTCACTTGTGCAGTCTTGAAATAAGACTGGTGAGATAAAGAGTAGTTGTTTGGGCTAACGAGGTGCATGAATACTGTACCTTGATTATAATAAGTGTGTTTGGCATTTCTCTACAATATATGGAGAGAGAAGAGTAAAAGAAATAGGAGCCAACAGCAGAGAGAGAGAATCGCAGGCCTGAACTCCTCCTCATCCCTTTAGGAAAATCCTTTGCAGGAGTGCTTCCTGGAGGCTGCTGGGACTCCGTTAAAACCCATCATGCCAACCTTTCCACCTGCTCGGAAGCTGCAGAAAGGATTGCAAGAGTCAGTGGACACAGCTAGCCCGTATCAACAGAGAAGGGATTGCCTGGGAGCACAGCGAGATTATTCCTTGTCATTGGACTCGGCCAGTGTTTTCAACCGGATAAAACAAGCAAACAAAAATGCACAGAGGAGGGTTTTGGCACCCATAAATGTGTAAATTCAGACTCGCAAAAAAAATTATACTATCTAATAAAGACGTCTTTTCCCTCTGAAGGACTCTACTAGGAAAATGTGTGTACAGGCAGGGTCATGATCTCCTTGTCACCCATGAATAACAAATCTCTTCTATGCCTAGAAAGCCACCCCAAGGGACAGCCTCATAGTGAGGGTATTCCTCATAGGAAGCAGAAGGAAATAAAGCTGGACTGTCATTTTTAGATCAGTTTCTAATGAGTGTGTCAGTGCTTAAAAGGGCTGTACAACTGCCTGCTGGCTCAAGTGCAAAAAGAAAGTGCTAGCCACACTCAATTTTTGGGAAGAGGAACATGGTATTACCCTCTCTTCTCCTTCCTGGGGGATCCAGGTAGACGGACGCTTCCATGTGACCTTCAGAAGAAACCTGAGTGATGGGATTCATCCCTCAAAACTTCACTATTGACTTCTGCATGCAACTCTTAAATCTTCAACGCTGACTCGAGAGCCTGAGTATTTCGTACTTGGAACAAAGTGTCAAAAAGTCACATCTTCGGAGGCCTTCAAGGTATTTGCATTTTTATCATCATGTTATCATTCAGTCCCATCCTGAGGTTTGGTTCTGCATCTGAAGAAAAAAGGAAAAATTGTTGTTCTTAATACTCTTCCCACAGCCTTCCTCCTACCTCTGCTACCTCCCGGTGGGCTGCCCAGTCCTCTCCACCCCGAGTCAACACAGCTCCTCCAGCCCATCCCCAGCACCGCAGCACCAACTTGCTCAGTGGAATGTTTCAGGCAAACACTGTCTCTTTCTTATAAAGTGAAGCGATCTGAATACCTAACATGCGTATCCATCAAACAATTTTTGGCTAAGTCTGAAATGTTGCTGCCAGCTTCCAGCTGTGACTTTTGGCCTGTTTTAACTCCCCGTATCCACCCCTACCATTGAAAATTAATTTAATACAAGAAGGACTGGTCTTCAGTGTTGTGTTGTCTTTTTGTACAGACGGTGAAGCTAATTGTTTCAAGTCTTCACCACCCACACTTGACAACTCCAACGTTATGGGGAGTTTCAGTTTCTCCTCTCACTGAGATTAATGGTGTGGAGACTGAGACAGTATTTTGCAATGTTTTTATGCAGGTTCTCCATGGTTTTAGTTTCCCATAATTTTTTAGATTAATGTTTGAGAGGAGGGAGAAGGTGGTGTTCGCTATTTTTCTGACTTCTGTAAGGTCTTGTCTTGGTCTGGGGGAATGGGAAATGGGGAATATTTGCACCTCATTGTCTGACCTGGAGCTGGTTGTCCTCCTGAATTGAAGGGAGCCATATCCAAACCAGGGAAACTCCTTGGCGGAGACAATGGGAAGCTTCATTTCATCTTTAACCACCTTCAAAGGCTCCCCTTGGTTAAAACCTGCTTAGAGAGACAACAGGGAAGAGGATAAGCAAGCCTACAAAACTACCCCTTTTCTCCTGTTGTAGGAGGTCCTGAATACCTTCCACTTACGCTTTTTGCCTGGTTACTTTTGCTTTCTGTATCCAAAGGACCAACAAAAGCTGGATTGTTTCTGGAAAGCTCTCTTGCTTTTTTGTGAATTATTTTTGGTTGCCAATATTTTGGCAAGAATAAATCTCAACCCACAACAGATTTCAGTCTTTTTCATGTTAAAAGTTAAACATTAGAGCTATGCCTTTAAGGCCAAAACTTAGAGTCAAAGAAGATTGGGCCCCCGTCAATGTGTAGAAACTGCCACAAATTAATGCAAGCATTAACTGAGAAAGCCATGTAAAGGTAGAAATTGTGTCTTGTTTAAAATAAACTGGAATTTTGTGTTTTGTCATACATTTGTACTCAAGAAATGGATGGGGATCTCTTAGGAAAAAAAGAATCAGAAATACTGGGCTTGGAGTCTTAATGAACTTGAAGGAATATAATCTAAATGTCAGTAAAATCAATGGAAAGTCTCCCAAAGACTCCCAAAGGGCTATAAATCAGGCCTATGAGATAGACAATACAATGGGACTGTTAAAAGCAGTGATTTTGCAACATTGAAATCCAAAATCAAAATTAAGAAAAAAGTTTTAGAACTTTCTTCTTAAATAACCCATATTTCCTTCAAGGAACCAAGTGGCAAAACTCCTCAAGGGATGTAGTTAAGCCAAATGAACAACACTTGAAACTCCTTGGCTGTACTGCAAAATATTTTTAATGGCTTTGTTGATGCTTTTAGATGAAATGCTCCTCACGGTGATTTGCATGGAATGTTTATGGACTTTTGTATTACTCTGTTATCAGATAATTCACAATATCCTCACTTAAACAAGCAGACACAAAATAATCAAACTTGACGAGTCAAACAAAAGAAGTGCTGGCAGGTATGGAAAACACTGAACAGTGGGTTGGGATAAAATATTTTCTAAATAAAATGCTACGCATATCAGAGTACAGCATGCGAATTCATAGCAAATTCTTCATATTGCGCATTAAGCTGGCAATATGCATTGTCACACAATAAACATTGTTCATACTGACTAGAAATAGCACAAAAGACCCACACGGTAGCAACAGGGCACTTTCCTAAGAGACAAAACTTTAGAAAAACGTGATTGAGCAACATGAGTGAGTGAACTCTTTCACTGCCGTTTGCTTCTGTTTTCTATTTCTGTTATTATTGCTGGTGAGCCGACCTTCCGAAACGTACATCTCATTTTTCAGGACGGGTTGGCAGAGCAAATGCTGCCACACTTTATTTCAGCAGCAAAGGACTATTCTCTAAAATACCAAACAATGATACATCGACCCAAGACACAACCCTTCAGGATTGCTGTTTGCACAGACCTCTTCTGTAACAGCTTTGCATAAATGTAACCTCCAGCAATCTGAAGCGAAAAACAATTTGCAAGCGTATATTTTAGCATTTTTTAAACCCCTCTCACATAAACACAGTGTCAGATATGACTGCAATAATCTGAAGTTAGTGTCGTCTGCTTTAAAATCCCTACGAGCAGGCATGTTTGGTTTACAACCCTAATTTTCCCAGGATCGCCTCCTACCCCCGACACTGACGGTACATGCTGTTCTCACCCTCCGCGTGCGCGCGGGTGTGTTACCGGGTGTGTAAATCAGAGCAGCTGCGGCCAGAGCAGCTGCAGGGACACGTGCTCTCCGCTGATCTGTTTTTGTGTGGGTGGGTGGGTGAGTGTGGTTTGTGTATAGCTGGAGGGCTTCCCTCTTGGAAATTCTGGGATTAATGACACATTAAGCCCTCTTCAAGAGAGTGGATTGAAAACAACGAAAGAAAGAAAAAAAAAAAAAATTGAAACAGGCAGGCAGGCTGATGGCTTTTCCTGCAAAGTTTAGTACTTCAAAAGTTAACTTCTAAGCAACTGCAGATGCGTGGATAAAACCTATCTTGGACAATATGCAGCAGCCCTTTCCTTTCCATCAGCATCTCCAACTTGTTGCCTACCTCTGTTGGATTCCCTTGTTGGCCATTAGCACTGAGTCAGCTCCATTAGGTAAGGATTTTGTACTTTTTAATTATTTGATAGTCATTTGGGGGATAGAGTTCATGTGTATTCTAAACTGAGATGATCTTGTTTACATTTACTTTTGAATGTGGGTTAGAGTGATAGAGGGTTATTATTAGAAAGAGTCTCCAAAATAGAATGGAAGTAAGGTTAAAATAAATAACTTCTAAGGTAATGAAGAAGGTCACAGTGATTATCAAGCATGCTTACAGCACACAATGTTTATTGTCCATTAGAGGACTTTCACTTTCCTTTTTTTTTTCTTTTTTTTTTTAAATAAAGCAATTACAAACCTGTGAAGATTCTTACTTCCTACTAGGAAAAAATCAAGTGATTTAAAGAGTATTCACAACATTTTCCCATAAATGGAATATATGAAATGAACCATAAAAGAAGAAAATGCTTTAAAATAAGAATCTATTTCTCTAAGGAAAGAAGTATATACACCATATATCACAGCAACATTATAGATTAGTTAATTCACATATAATAATACACAGTTATACAGTCTCTGGCAATAAAAAGTTCATGAGTAATTTTTCTAGTACTGTACCCATTAAATATAAGGCTTGTTTCACTCTAGCATAGAGTTCAAAGAGGACATAGATTTTACATAAGCAACTTGTTTATACAGCTTTATTAATCTACTGCAGGAATACATTGAAAATCATGTTAGACATTATGCAACTAGTAAAAACAGAGTTAATAAAAAAACCTGAGAAAAGCGGTAGGACCAGAGCGTAGTGCTGTGAGTGATTGTGGATACAGCTCCGGCAAACTCTGTGGAAGCACTCCCCCCTTAATGGAAATGCATTGCAATATTTTTACAAAATTTAATTCCAGTAGAGTTTCAACTAGTCTTAAAAGTGATTGTCAGCCAGCACTCATTAGCTCTATGAAGATAAAACGATTTAAAGCACTCTTCATTTGAATATCAAAGGGTCACCCAGAAAGGTTTGCAGGACTAAACACAAGGTAAATGACCTTATCGCCTTTATCTTCAAACAATGCCTTTAATTTCTGAAACCTTTTGAAGGGTTGCCAGTTTTATGGAGTGTAGCAGCTCCTTACCTGGTAGAACGAGCTTTTCATCAAGGGGAAATGACATTTTAACTCCTAGTAACCAAGTAACTGTATTTTCCACTGTATTTTTGTTACTGAAGGTAATATGTATAGACATACTTATTAAACTGAGAACACAAAACAAGAATTAAGAAATAGCTTGCCGTCTCTTAGGTGATGCGGAAGGATTCATAAGGGTTGTTGGTTCTTTTTTTCATAGTGTGAACTTGAAGTAAATGAAACTGCTCAAAAAAGTTTACATTCTGACAGATTGTGTTGTGATATTATAAGGATATTAACAGAGCCATATGCTGTTTACTTTTGTACTCTGAGGATAACAAACCTACTAATCCCATAAGAATTTAACTGTGAATCAGGAACGTCTGACCAAACAGCTTTTTGCAGATGTCTCATTAAGAAAGAGAAGATGAAAATTCCTTTAAAGACCAAGGAAGAACTTTATCATCTTCTGCAGCCTTATTTTAGGGACTGAAGCTCCCAGTGATGGAGGATATTTTCATTATTTGGGTTTTTACATCCTTTCCTGTGGCTGAGAAACATGAAAGGGTTACCTATAGCGTCCGTAGCTGCTCTCTGGTAGAAGATTAAGTAAAGCGTCAGGGACAAAAGCAACTCAGTGAATCATAGAAGTGGGAGGGCTGGCACAACACAGGGCTTGTCAGACTTTTCTCAGATGAAATTCTGTAAATAAGTCAATCAAAAGAAAAAGACAATGGATTTTTTTATAGAGGTATTTTAGACAAAAGTATTTATCTTAAAATAGATAGTTGCTTGTAACATCACCGTTGAGATGGAATTGCTGCCCGTCCCCTCTGGAGCCTTTTCATAATGTACAATTGAAAAAAGTTTTTAATTTGGATATGAGCTTCCTGCAAAGGCGCCAGCCTTCCTCGAAGCTCACGAAATCCACCGGAGCTTCACTGCAAGGTGTTCCATATATAGTAAAATCAGACACAATTAATTGTTTGCAAATTCACTCCTGTGGATTCTCCTCAACTCTGAAACACATAAGAAAAAATTCAAGCATATCCTGAGGTGAAGAAAGAGGAGAAGAGAGAAGAGGGTATCGGGGGAAGGCTCGGTGCCTACAGCCAGTAGGAAAAGACAGTGCGTTCTCAAACAATCCGAATGGTCTAATTTGATTTAAGGAAGTAAATGAGAATAGTCTAGCATGGCAAAAATTATTCCGTATGTCTTGCAATTTTATCAACCCTGGCCTTGCTTTCACTAGAAGAATGAAATGAAAATCAGAGTGTGTAATCTGCTTTGCGTACTACCCACAAGCAACCCATGATCTCACTTGTGAGCTTCTGCTGTAAAATCGGAGTGCCATGGAGTTTCCATGCTTTAAGCAAAAAGGTACCGGAGCTGAGAAAACATTTTCCCCGAGTGTCTCAAAAGGAATAATTCAAACTATTCAGGAGCTTTCCCACTTGCTTCATGTGCAGATGACAAACCCTCCCATCCCTTGGTCAGACCTCAAACGTGCCGGCCAGGTCCCCAGCAACCCCCTGGAGCGCCAGGGCTCCTGCCACCCTCTGGGTCCCCGAGCACAGGAGGGGTGCGGACACCCCCAGGTAAGCCCCAGGGTATCTGGCCTGGAAACAGCTCGCAGGGATCAAGCTCTCAGGCCATGAGTGGGTCTGGTCAGGGACATTCCTGTGACTTTAGAAATTAGACTGGGATTAGTCTGGCTCCGTGTCTTCGCTCCGTGGAAAGCACAACAGACATTTATAGCGCTATGCAAACAAAAAATACCCTGCTGAATGCTTTCCTACAGAAGTAAAACCAAGACTCCCTGGCCATGGCATTAAGCAGTAACAACTCCCAAAGGGAGAGGAACAACCTTTACAGCATGTTTCTCTCCCCATATTATTTTTAATTATCAAAAGCTGTTTATAGGTTAATATTTTATTTCCCTCATATTTAAGTTTTTGCCAAGTAACCCCATTGGCCTCATTGCCTGGAATTAATCCAGTTTGTATTGTTTGAACTAAGAGTGAAGTCTGATCTTATCTGATTATGTGCCGTCAAAGCGAAGCTAGTAGCAGGGGTTGTACAATGATTTCTGTTTGCTGATAACTTCTTCGTTCCTCTCCTTCTTATCTGAAAGACAACAGGGTTATCCTTACTGCAGGAACAGTTCTTTCATAAGGAAGGCAAAATCGGGCAGCGCTTACAGTCTGGGGGTGAGGGAACCTCTTTCACCTCATAATGAATGTGTTTGTGACTCTCCTGAGCAGCACCAGTATGTCACTACTGGATTTTAGGACTTTGAAGTTTGGTAGGGAAATAATTTTTAGCTCAAGCATTTACCTTCCAATCTTCTGATGAAAATTAATAGTTGTATTCAAAGCTATACAGGATTACAAAATATGTTTGGAGTGAGAGGGCTGCCTTCCTACTGCGTGTCTCAAGGATTTGCCTATTTCCCATTGACCTGCCAAATACGTACGCTGCTTAAAGTCCTTAACCGCTATTTATTACTCTATGCTGTACTAAAATTGAGGATCATTTTATTAGACACTGTTCATAACAGTATAGAACTTTCATGGCCAAAACTTTTGCTTTAATGGTCCAGTTCCTCAAAGTTATTTTGTCTCCAAATGCCAAATCTGAAAAAGTATTGTATACATCTAACTTCCTTCGCAATCGATAGGAGCTGCAAGTAGTCAGGACAAATCAGTGTTTGTTCCTAAATTGACAAGACAAATTGCTGTGGAGAGGAAGCATCATCATTCTGTTTTACAGATGGGATGGAGAGGTGAAGTGGCTCAAGGTCATGAAGAAAATCCTTTGGTGGAGCTGAGATCTGTACCGAGGCCTCATGAGTCAGAGCTCAGCCCTGTTAACTGCAGCACAACTCATAACTGAAAGCCAATATAGTAAATAGGAGCATAATAAAAATGCTAAACCTTTCTCTATCTTCCTTGTAAACCCTGAAGTCAAATGGCTACACACACAAACTCAAAGGGACACAAAGTATTGTTGGTGGCTTTAGACTACCTAGCATATTTTAGATGACCAATACCTGAAATTTCCCCCAACTCCCCTTCGATTTTAAGCAGGAAATGATCCATTCACTTCCACAATGCTACATCTACGTTATCATACAAATATAATTGAAGAAAAGAAGGAAAAGTCATTCCTGCAGTTACTTCATTAGAAACAGAATTTCTGTTCTGTTTTTTCCTACTTCTTCCTAGACCTACTTCTTCCTTCCTACTTTTGTAGCCTAATAAAACATTTCTGGCTTTGGAAATGGCTCTTTCATTCCAATATATTTCCTCCTTTTTTTTTTTTTTTTTTGTGACCTAGGCTTGCTGCTTCAAAAGGCTGAGAATATTGTGAGAAGTACCATTTTGTTTATTTTTAACTGGATTTGTGCTGTATCCCTTTGAACAGTTTGTTGGAAAATGTTCTCAAGGCAGCCAGATTACTGATTTGTCTGATTCTGTCTACCAGTTTGTTTCCTTGGATATGTGTGGGTTTGTTCTGAGATTTTGGCTAGTTTGTTCCTGGATGAAGCATCTGTCTTGTCACTTCACAGGTGGAGGTTTAGTGTTGGACATAGCTGATGCCCAATCCACTACAAAAATGGATATTGTCTTTAACACTTCATGGGCAGCGTACATTGCTTGTTTAATGATTTTTAAGTGTTCTACAAAGTGGTGTATTTTACCTTCAGTTATGACCTTTACTAATTTCATTGTGGCAGCTACACTGTGTGTTTTGCCCTAAGTAGAGATTATTTATGGTGAAATCTGAAAAAAGTGGATTACTTGGAAGAATATTTTTCATCTGACTTTGAAACACCAGTAAACCCATGTGTTAGTGCATGCAATTGTTTGCACAGCTTTTCTGGAAAGAGTTTTGTGTGTTAAGCTCCTAGGAGATTTACTTAATGAATGTATGTACTCATTTGCTTCTTTCTGACACGTATTATTTTGATTATTCTGACGTCTATTACTTTGATTGCTGTGTTCACACTGCATGGCATCCACGGGGAGCCGCAAGGGAATATTCTACATATTGAAAGGAAAAAAAAATTGATTGCCTAATATATTTGAGGGATTGTAGTAGTCTGCTCTGCTCCTTTTGCTGTTTTTATATTAATTCATCGATTGAGAGCGAGTTTATCTTATTCCCCTATTTTGTTCACAAAGCAGCTTCCACGAGCTGGATAGCAATTTATCTGCATACCACAATAATGTAATGCATCTCCCATGGTAGCTGGAGCATTTTACAACTCAACTGTCCCTTGACAGCTTTGTGTGTTGACAGTTTCAGTAAATGGTCCCGCAGGTAGTATCTTGCTAATGCCTCATCAGCTCAGTAGCTCTTGCACTTTCCATGAACTGGTGGATACCCCAACATTTCCTCCTCCTTACGCTAATAAGGAAAGGCATAAACATTTCCCATCCCAGACTTGCAGTCTTGCTTTCTCTTCACTTTTTAAATGGCTGATCAAGTTGCATTGAACTTGTGTTCACTAACTCTCAGAAGTCTACGGAAAAAAATTTAGAAGATGACACAGAGATGAGAGGGTTCTTGGAAATTCCTGAATTAATAGCTCTACAATGAGTTTAATGGTAAATGTGGAGAATGACTTGGGATCTGAACTAGACTATTCCTTTACAGAAAGGAGCCTGTATTATGTCAGCTCCTGCTTGCTTCTCATCTCCATTTAAAACTGTATTTTGCTGGTGTTTGACTGTCATGCAAACTTTTCATGGAATTTTCTCTCATTGATTTTCTACAGACCTATATGAAGAGCAAAGGGAGGTAAAACTCAGTCACTAGTTTATTTAATAGCTAAGCTAACGTTTTCTTATTCATAATTTAATAATTAAAAATTTCTTTGGAATTAGCATTATTAGACCTCACTGCATTAGTCAGATATGTTATTTGTTGATCTGGTCCAGCTACCAGAACAGGCAGATTCACAAACATCTTTCAGAGATTATTTTTAACAGTCTTTTTTTCCCTTTCCTCCAATTATTTGCTTTATAATCAACTATGGGTATGCTATAAAATTAGTTGACTGTGACTCAGCCTCCCTCAATAACACAGCATAGATACTTTGATTCACTTGGGCTACCTTATCATCAGCTCTGTTCTTTTCCTAATGGGCTAGAGAAAAAATATATATAAAAATTCACAGAGCCATTTGCTCTGTTCTTTTATTAGATGTTAAGATTAGAGCTAGCAACAAAGACATAAACAGGGTGAAATCTAATTAATTCCTTGTTTCGCTTTTGCAAGAAATACAAGGAAAATGAAGAAAAGGCTATTTCCTACCCTAATGTACTTGCAACTCATTCTTCAAGTGCTGAAATATGTGGACATTCTGAATGTGTATAAAGCAGAATAAAAATAATGGTAAAAGAAAGGTATCCTTCTCTCTTAGCTAGCTCATAACCACCCCAGAAGTTGGATTTTGCTTCAGCAGAAAGCCTTGTAAGTGCCAGAGGGATTCAGCCACCCACACCCCATAACATTCCTCAAGCATTTGGGGTCCTTTTCTCCCATAACATCCTTTAAAAGTCTCACTCATAATTGTTGAAAATAGGAATCCTCCAGTTTCAAATAATTTTCAGTCCTTTGCCTGGACTAGTTATTTCAATAGATCCTGTAAAGAAAATCCCTAATAAACCCCTGTGAACAGTTGCACTGGGAAAGCTGGAGCAGCTTGTAGCATTCCTGGTCTGGAGCAAAGATGCATTTTGTTCTTCCTCCAGTCGCTGTGTGGGGGTACCTCTGGAGGGACACAACCTGCCCTCCCCGGCGGGTCCGCATTTGCCGAAACAGCGGCTGATAGGAGTCGCTTGTGCCTCCCAGCACAGCACCAGTACAATCCTGCCCACTGCAACACACCTCACAGGGGAAAAGGTTTGATATTTCCTTAAGATAGCATAGTCAAAGACTACAGCCATGTGGAAGCACTCGGGCTCAGATGTGAAGGGCTGAAGTTTGACTTAATCCCTGTCCCTAGTGTGTGCTTGTTTGAGGGCGTTAGGCTTAAAGATACTGATGTACTTCAGGACGGCAGGATTCGAGTTGCAGACTACGGTCCCAGCACAAGCTATACATCTCCCAGAGGAATTTTATAACTATTTTCTCCTTTTGACATGATTGCTGCCTTGCGATACAAGTAGCTTTGACATAAATTATAAATCTACTACCCACCCCATTCCTTCACTACTTCTTCCTTTTTCATGTTTTCCCAATAACTGATATTTTAGTCATGGAAATCACCCACAGTTATTCCTGCTGCTTCATAATGTCTGTTATCCGCTAACATTTCTTGTTCTGTTTGCTGTTACCTATACTCCTTGCATAGGTGCGTATTCGCTTTCTCTCATTAACACACTCCTGACAATATTATTCATCTGCTGTTTCAAAACAACTTCATCTTCTGTCTTAGGTCTGAGCTTGCAGATTGCCTCCTGAGAATACCAAGCATCCTCATTAAGTGACGGTGGGATGCAAGGGGACCTGGCGAGCCGTGCCTGGTCAGCCCCGCGGAGCTCCCAAGGACCCCGGCACAGAAGCAAGCACAAGGTCAAAAAAACTGGCGGAGCTTCTTTACCACTCAGAAATGTTGGCGGCAGAAACACTGAATAGTACTTGTATATGCAATGATTAGCTGGAAAACAAGCTGTCTTCCAAAGTCTGTTTTTTGTGGTGGTATTGGATTTTATTTTTTTAAGACCTTGAAGCAGACAACTTTATTCTGCCTTCTTTTAATCAAGTTTGCTGAGAAATCCTTCCCTAGTAGTGAAGCACAGGCTTTCTGAAAGGCCCTTTGGTGAGGTTCTCAGATTTAAAACCTTGCAGCTGGTCAGCACATGGGGATGAGGTATGCCGTTGACAACCTTAAAATATATTAATACTTATGTTGCTTTCAATGCAGCTAAATTGAATATAAACCTAAAACTTTGCAATCCTGTAAAAGGTAGCACAGATGGCCACATGTACATAAGCATAGGAAACACCATTTTGGCCACCGCTGTTATCACTGCTTCATGTTATTATCGCTAAAATTAGTGCTGCAGAAATGCTGTAAGAAAAATTATGATGGTCACAAAAAATACACCGTATGAATGCACCCATTAAGCGGGATTTTTGCCTCTGAATTCCATCAGGGGCTCACCACTGTTATAGCCCAACTCTGCACTGTGATTATCTGCCTAACAGTTTATAAACTATACGACTTCCCAAAGATAACCTACTTCAGGTTGAGTAACTGCTGTTGATCCACACAGGAAGGTTTTTTTCTGTCTGATTGCTTCAACAATTGAAAACAATTAAAAATTTACTTTCCTACTGAGGCAAAACTGGGAAAAACCCAAAGTGCTAACTGATAGCCTGATATTTTGTTAATCACTTCTGGCAGGAAAGATGCTGTGTTTTAGGATACAGGAGCTGGATCAATCTTTTCTGTCACAGACAAGTGCCCTCAGAACTGGTCTATTGATTATGCCAGAGACAATATCTTTAGATCTCTTATTTGAACTGTTTCGCTTTCTATTAGTAATTAAATACATCTTGGAATAAGGGCTTCAGTGTCAGTCTCCCCTGTGTTCATCTGCTGTAATGGTGTAAATAACTGCGATGGACAGCAGGTTCATTCATTCTATGGCATAATGTATATTTACTATTTACAAAAAATAAAAATAAAAATAAAGCAATTCCAGTACAGAGTTAGACAGGTAGATAGACTGATCATTCAATTGATCAATATATGGTTTTTGGTCAAAACCATACGCCCAAGTGGGTGAGCCTCCAAATGCCTCCCTTCCTAAGATGAAACCTGTACCAAAAAAAAGTACAGGTCTTCTCAAAACTTGCACATTTCTATGAAAAGTTTAATTAGCAGCATATAAAATAATCAACACTTAAAATTCCTGACCAGCTCTAACCCAAGTATACATTTTTTAGAAGAATGAACAAGCTAAATAAAAGGGGTAGTAAATTTCAATATTAGTAATAATACTTGTTTGTGAGTCCCCAACAATGCAGAAAGAAGTGATTTATGTTCATTTGTGCTTATGAAGCAGTGTTCTAACACACTGATTTTCAACCATTTTTTTAATCAAATGTCCTTTTCTGCAAAAAGAAAGCCATGGAGTACCCTGTATCCCCTGTTGTTTTATGCTTAAGAGAGGGCATGAGGTAAATGGATATTTTGCATAAAGACAACAAGATAAAGTGAAGTTAATTTATGCTTTACAAAAATCATAGTTTTTCTGAAGGCAAAAGACTCCTTAATTTAGGAGGCTCTGATGGGGGCCCTGGAGCTGGGGGCAGCAGGTACCCGCTGGCACACAGCAGACAGCTAAACGGGAATATATTTGAGTAAATTCTGTGTATGAAGGGCTGGGGGCTGTTGCGCTATTTGTTACATGAACTGAAATCTGACATCTTAAGAGCCCTCATAGCTTAAATAACATTTCAGCCTATAAGGTATGCCTGGGAACACCTGTTCTTTAATATCAGAGGGTCTGAGCAAGGGGCTGGTGAGGCGTCCCCCCCATCCAGTGCAGGCAGCTGGGGGTGAGAAAGGCTGTGCTGGCTCTTGCTCCATACCCATATCTAATAGCTGCTTCAAGGCCACAAGATTATTCCTGCTGCTTAAAGCCACCTTAATTTCCTAAAGTGTTGTCTAGCACTAAAGTGCGCTGTTAAGCTGCTGCCATGTTTTTCCATTCTGGTAGAAATTATTGTTCTATATAGTTTGATTTTAAGAGTGCATTCTGGCATCCATTTGGGGAAAAGGCATTATATAAAAGCAAAATCAATATGAGGGACAGTTATATTTCCTGAGCTTTTTCATTAGCAATAAAATATATATTCAATAAGGGAAGGGGAAACAATGTCAGTTTTACCTAGACTGAAGGAGGACAAGACAAGAAGAATATGCATTTATGTGCACTGGCAGGAGTACAAACTATGCAGCTTTGCTGGGCACGGGCAGATCCCTGCTCTCACTACATCCAAACACTCCTGCAAGACACTAGCCTCTCCTGTGACAGGCATCAAGCCACTGGAAAAATACAGAAATATATGTATTTTTGGTAAATGAGGTGTTTCTTGACTTGTTCTCAGTTTTCATTAAAACCAAACTGACCGTTGGCTGAACATTCTGAGGGAAACTTTGCCTTTGCTCAACACTAAGAATGAAGAGAAGAGCAATAAAATAGTGCTGAGCTAAATTCTTCCTCAAATCCCCACGGAACTCCATCCATCTATCTTTGTTCTTTCCCCACCAAGTATACCAAAATATTCTTCTTTCTACCTGAGCAGGCTGTCCTTTCAAGCATCCTTGGATAAACCTCTCACCACCTCATGCAATACATTTTCTAAGATTTGCAGGCATAGAGCTGGAACAAATTCTGAAAAACTGCAATCTATATTTCTACAATTATAAACTTAAAGATATTGCAGTGAATTTTTACCAAAAACAAATCATTACTGCTTTGTTTAAGCCCAGCTGAAAAATTAAAATTCATACCGCCATATTAGCCAGTATTCTAACACACGTTACTAAACCATAAGAGCAAGCATCTTATTTTAGCTTGGAGTAAAATTTCAAGTCACAGTATCTTTTCAGTATCAGCATGCAATTAAGTGAGCGAGAAAATCAACACAAGCCTTCTTGTTTTCTCTTTTTAACATGGGCCTTCTATAATGCCATTTACATTAGTAGGAAATACCTGTCGTCTGTAGAAAAATAATTTGTCTTAGTTTTTGAAAACTGAATTATCCCCTATGAAAGATTAGCTGAAAACCACTGTATAAATTTATAAGCATCCCAGATTAAATACAAAGTTTTGCTTCTTTCTGGTGACCCCTAGTGATCTATTTTGTGAGAGAGTTCAAGAGTGAACCCAAGAAGTTAGTTATTTCTGAAACTCAGATAAGGTATCTGGAAGATTTTATCAGTGTGATTTTGCCACTAACCCATAATTCAGGGCACTGGGAAATAAAGGCCCAGAAAACTTATCAGCGTGTGGTTGTTCATTCGAAACCCAAGTGAAGCTGCGAAGGAACACGCGAGCTGACGGTAACAGACAGCACCAAAGAGCAGAAGAGCATTTGTAGGACAGCCACTGCGTAAAATTGGTCTCCTGGGTTTAACATACCACTTACACTACGTGATTACCACCGAGAAGCTTTACATATATCTTCCCATGTTTTTCTTTTTGCCTTATACTCTCAGATTTGTTTTTCACAGAAACTCCCATCCTGTCTTGTCTTCTCTTAGGGCTCTCAGTGGGGTAAGGTAGTGAAGCCAACCAGAACTGGGCTGCAAAACTAGGGAAAAAGTAGCCATTAAGTGGAATTTCATTTTTATTATCACAGATATCTGGCATACAGATCAAAACTTATTTCAAACCCATTTCATGAAGGTGCATCAGAAAGATGTCTCTCTCCCTGTTTGCACGACCATTATATTATATGACTGCGAGGCGTAGCTTGTCGAACATGTAATTTCATCAGGAGCGAGTGCTCCTTGCTGTGCGCACACTGCTGCATTATAGGAAAGGTTTGGATTAAACAGAACAAGCCTCCAGCTAGCACTGCCCTGCTTCTGCAGTTGTACAGTATGTCTCATACAAATACGAGACATTTGTCCACCAGATTCATTCCTCTTGAGTTCATGCTTGTAAGATGAGCTATAGCAAGACGTTTTGGTGTCGTTGTGCCATCCACCACTGTCCCAGGACTCTGCCTTCCTCCCACCCTGCCCAGAGCCTGCCTCATCCCAACATCTGCTATTTCCAGTCTCCAGCTCCTGCTCAGTCTTTTCTTGGGCAACGGTTGGAGCTTGGACATTTTGTCTCCCCTAGCACACTTCTTCCAGGGGGAAGGGGTAGGAAAACATTTCTTGTTTCATCTCTAATTGTAGCAACAAGGTAGAACTTTTCATTTTTAGCAATCCTTTTGCACATCTCAGTATCCTGCCCAAACAATTGAGTTTTGGTTTGATACCAAATAAAATGGAAGAGTGTGTCTAATTTCTTACACAGGGATCTCATGTTATGAACCCTGTAATACCGTGTTAAATTCAAGGCCGTTGGTCCTGTCCAACTCCACTGATTTTCACTGGGAATAGACCAGTCATACGGAGAGCAGAGTTTGGCTCGTTTTTGCACCGCAACAGCTGCCCTCAAACCCATTTTCATTAAAAAAACATTGAGACCAGCCTTACATGTCACAGATTCCCGTTGCGTATTTTTTTCATTGCTTCTCCCAAATCAAACTGTTGAAAAAAATAACATTCACCATCTGAATATTTTGATTGCTAATGTGAGGAAAGGCAAGAAAATTTCCCTTCTGTTTTTATAGCAGAAAGATTTATCACAGCTTGCTAAATTCTGGAGTGATTAAGTCATATTAAAGACATAACTAAAACAAGTGTTTTATTTCTGGCTTCTGAAGTTTTATACTTGGTTCAAGAACATGTTTTGATTTTGAATGTGATAATATTTCTTCACTATAGTACAAATATTGCTCTCCTTCCACAATTGGTCGCAATGAAGTCAATAAAATATGCACAGAAGAAATGCAAGCAACATTTGGCTCAATATAAAGATTGATAATGTAACCACCTAAAAAAAATGCTTTTTATCATCATAAGTCTCTCCTGGTTTTTTATAGTTTTCATTGAGCAAAACAATCCATCATACTTGAACTTCATGCACGTTCCTGAAGCCAACAGTTAGTACAAGTCAATTTTTAATTATGATATTTTTATAAAACCTACAATTTATTTCCTGATTTTGTAAAACACTTTAAACAGCAAGTCATCGATATAAATTATGTAAATCTCAAGTGACCCCAAAGTCATTAATCTGACTGGATTTCACAGTGAAACATAATATAGCAATCACCCACTAGCTCTCCGTCTGACACCACAGAGCAGCAGAGATGGCTACAGCGGTGAAGAACGATGGGAAATCTCAGTTTTGTTCTAGACTTGTATGATTTTTAACCTTTTAAATAAAATGCCCATTGTGTTAGAATACCTTTTGCACTCTCACATTTAGGGCCAAAGGAAAATTCTCTGAAAAAGAGAATAAAAGGTTATCATTTACAACACTGAGCAAAGAGCAGTGAAGCTGTACTCCAAAATATTGAGCTTTACAGTCAGCCTGCCTGTGAACTTGTCCCCATCCCGTTCCTACAGAACACCACAGCAAATCGGCAGCAGAAGGAATTCTGCCCAGGAGGACTGAGAGCAACAGTCGCCCTTTGGTAGCAGCAGCGACCTCGTGCCGGTTTCCAGCAGTCCTTTCTGCTTTGGAGGAAAACCAAGGAAGTCTGTTCTGCCAAGCCCCTTCCCCATGGCTTTTTACACAGCCCAAAGGCTGCAGAGCTGCTAGAAGGGTATCTCCCCAACCTGTATGAAGCACCTTCTCCTTCCCCCCTCCCGTTACTGCTCCTTCCCCGGGGTCCCCCCCCCGGCGAGGGCTCCTGCAGCCCGCGAGGCAATCTCGCCTCTCCAGACCCGGCACCTGTTTCTCTCAGTTAAGCCAGTTTGTGTGTGCCTCTTTTTTGGTTTTCCAGCTGTTCTCCCTTTTGGTGGCCACCGCAGTCCTTTCCAGCTGCTATCTCTTTAGGCACAGCTGTGCTGGCTCCAGCCTCATCTGCTGGCAGCAGGCTTCTGTCTTCCCTTCATTTGCCTGCATGGACATCGCCTGTATCCTTGTGGACTTAATGCTATTAAAATACCACTGAAGTATGTAAAGGGTGAGAAGATGGCACAGGGGTGAACGAGGACTTTTTTTGCTCATGCACAGGAGAGAGAGTCACAGGATTTGGCTTGTATTCTTCACTAAAAAGAGTACTTCATGTGTCTTGATTTTTTCATTTCTTTTAAAAGTAGGATGTGCTTATTGTCTGGGTCTCAGTCTACATGAACTAACATCAGCCAAGGCAAAATATCGTGGCTGTTAGACCTTTCCAGCTTCTCTTGCTTTCTATTCCCTTTCTTTCACTTCATGAAAGTTTGTGCAGGAGGCCAGCAGGGGAGAGGAAGCAACTGCAGCATTTTTGGATGTTTGCTAAAATGTAGTTGCAGAGTAGAGCAAGATGGCTTAAAAAAATCCGATGACTTTTTTACCTTTCCTAGGGGACAATTCCCACATACTCCATTCTTTCTTCAGCACTTGAAATGGTTTCTTTCCCTATTTACAGAGTAAGATACAGTCTGTGCTTCAGTTCATATTTTTTGAACTTCAAATGCTCTTCTCCATATTAAAACATCTCACAGGCAAATGCATATCCCTATTTATACTTCTTATATTAACCCAGTTACACGGTGGCAATAAAATTCCATAATAAGAAATAAGAGCTCTCATTGCACATTCACAAAGCCCTCCAAAGAACAGAGGAAGAACAGACCATAAGTCTCATAAATCCAACTTAATTTATTCATAGTAAGAGTCTACAAATCAGACATTTTTATATTCCAGGATATTTATGATAAGATGGTGAATGTATACCCCCCTCCCCAACGATAATTCAATAATTGATGATAAAATAACAAAATAGATAATAGTTTTCAAAATTTTTTAATCAAAAAGTGAAATATTATAAACAATAATGTGGCCTGTAGGCATTAAATCAAATCTGCAGTGGGTGAGGGCAAGAATAACATTTCAAAACTTTCAGAGCTCTCTGATCCCCTGAACCAGAACCTTCCAGCTTCGCTGCTTCAGTAGCTGCAGTAAATATGCAGATATTTTCCCTTCACCAAATACACCCAAGTAACCCGTGGGGGAGATTCTATGATCATACTCATTTTCAGTCCCCAGAAGGTGTTTCAGGTGTTACATCCACCGGAGAAAGGGGGTGGTCTGCTAGAGCTGTCAGTCCAGCCAGTGTGGTTGGAGGTATCTTTGGCTTTTTGCAGGCCACACAGAGGAAGACTTGTTTTGGTCACACCCAGGTTCTGAGAAGATATGCTGGGAAGAGGAATTGGCAAATGCCACCATGCAGAGCTCCTTCAGTTACATTATCAAAGCCCCTCCTGTACAAACCATGTCATTCCTCTTGCTCAGTCCAAGTCCCTTCCTATAGAGGCAGCCATCAAAGCCATTTTAGAAATAGATATTTTGCCCAAGTCACCTAGGTCTTTACCTTTCAGTAGGTAGAAATTCCCTATTTTCCACCCCAAATATGTTCATAGATGTTGCTCCTAAAGCGGATGTTCTCACACCAACGTTCTCCCTTAGCCTGCAGGGTTCCCTTCCCCGCTATGTACGTATCAGCAACATGAAATGCATCCTCAGGCTCCCTTTTGCTAGGCTAAGCGAATTAATTTTAATCTCTACTTACAAAGCAAGCTCTTCATTCCCCTGATTATCCTAATAGCCATTCCCTCTGCTTGCACAAATCTGAACATGGGGATCCAAATGAGGTCTATACAGTGGCATGAATTTAACTGTTGCTCTACTGTATTTTCAGCACTGAAAGGAGCTTTTCACATGACAGTGGAAACAGTCACCTTGTGATTAGAGAGTATATCCTTCTTTTATTGACCCAATTCTATTGTTAATTCTCAGGCTTGCTAATGTACTGCTCTGCCCTGGAAATACTCAAGTCTCATTTGTATGTGAACAAGACTTAAAAGGGGTTTTGGAGATAATTCTAGATAACAGCGTATAAGACGTGTGCACACTCAATTCAACGGTATTCGTTAGAGAAAGGAGGAAAATGAATGTGCAGCAGAAAAGGAAATTCTGTGACTCAGCTAGAAAGGTAAAAAGCAGGAATCCAGTAAATATCAGTCTTTTGAGATAATAGCTTTCACTGTTCAGCTATTCTTCACCAGTTCCTTATTTAAAGCCTCTGTGGCACACGCTGATGAGAGAAAATTCGACCCGGAGAGCCTCACAGGAGAAAGCGATGTACACTCTAGGCCCACTTTTCAGCCGCTTAACAATTATGAATGCTTTTTGTTGGTCATATAGATTAGAAATCAAGCAAACAGGACTTTCCTACCTGGAAGGAAGGTTCTGATTTACAGTATTTCTGCTTATGGAACCTATTTCTCCTGTTTAAAATTGTTCAAGTGTGTGTCGAGGTCAATTTTCTGTGAGGATAGAGAGGTCAACAATGCAAAATTTGTGCTTGCATGATTTTGTGTGATTATGAAATTCTCTCCCCGCTCTCAGGAATTCCCACACAACCGATCATTTCTGCCTTGCTCTTTCCCATTTAAGTCGTCGTGAAACACTCCAAAAAATGTAAATCCAAATGCAGATCGGCTTACAAAACTGGTGGTGAATCTCTTCACAGCCCTGCTTTTTGTTTTTTCCCCAGGCGTCCTGGTGAATCTATCTTTCCCTAGGAAAGATAAGGCATCCAGCCTGGTTTGTTAAAAGTCAGCCCAGTGAATAACACGCAGCACCGGCAAAGCCCGTGTGTTTTTCCTGCCTCCACCCCCCAGAAGAACATGCCATCTACACATCTAGGAGGGACCAATCCTATCTCATTCTTCATAGTCACAGAAGGCTTTTATAAAAAGAGAAGGCGCTGCACGGGGCTTGACGATGCAGGACAGCAATCCCATAGCCCGGATGGCCTCAGTGGCCGCTGCCGTCCCCTGCCCCTTGCTGCGCATGAAATACAGGACAGTCGGGCAAAATATAGACATCTTGGAATCGAATGGCCTTTTTCTAGAGTGAAAGGAACAAGTACTTAGATACTGACCTGTAGGAGATATTACTTATTGTCTGCAGAGGGCCACAGTCTCGCTCTCACTCAGCCTAATGTCGCACTGGCGTTCATGCTGTATTTCAGTTTTCAGCAAGCATTCACAATTAACAGAAGGAGGGTAATACTTATGTATTAGTTCGTGTATTTGACTTGAAGAGGCAGATGAATAAAACTAAATAAATGTCAACTGTTAGACCATGGGACTTAATGTGGTTTTGGAAACGGGCGACGGAAGTTTTAATTGCATACAGAAAGATTTCAAGATCATTGGGATCACTTCCATCTGATGCTAATGACTGTGGTTTCCCAAATCAAACCCCAGAATTTACAGCCAGGCTCAGCACCCATTTTGCTTAGATCACTTCTTACGAGCAGTAATGACCAGTAATGAAACAGCCAAAAGCCCAGGTGGCTCTCCTGCAAATGTACATTTTAGAGCCTTGAGACCTGATCCTGCAGCTGCCAGCTTCACCCTGTGAAAACCATTAGCAGCTGGCTTCACGTCTAGAAAAAGAAAATGAAATATGCTGCATTTTCACGGCCATCAATCAGCAGATGCAGTGCCAGGAAAGCTTCGTAATGATGTAGATATTGCCAATTGACTTTGCAAAAAAAATGTTCTTTTCAGGAGAGAAACATGCAGGCAAAAACCAAGAGATGATCTCAGCGTACACTGGTGTGCATGTGGTAGTGATCCCTTTCTTATTCGGACGGGAGGGGACTGAGACCAGAAAGCACCTCCCCTGCCAGAGGTACCAGCACCCACCCTTGTCCCTAAGGGCAGGGGGAGCAGGAAAGCGCGTTTCTCAGCACCCTTCTTCTGCGCTACCTCCCTGCAGCCCTGGCAGCGGGCTGGTCCCCAGCCTTGCATGGTTAGATGCTTGCCTTGCTGAGCCTTCTGTTATTCTTACCGAGAAGAAAATTCTGAGAGCGGAAGATTTTAAAATGAACAATAAAGTTGGAAACCTTAGAGTTACATAAGCAAGTAAACACAGTGGGGAGCAATACAAAAGTATTAATGAACAAAATGTTATTTTTTAGGTTTGCTTGCTTTTTTCCTTAATGTTCTGCAAAATGACTGAAAGCTATCAGCAGCATCGCTGCCCTTAAATGTTGTATTTCCAAAGATTTGTCTGCACGTACCCCTATTTATTATCTTTACTGACTTCCTGACAGAGATACTGAAATGTCTGGCATGGCTCACGCTGTGAGCAATCCTTTTGTGAGAACTGAATGAAAACAGGCTGATAACAAGGGCTATTTCATTAAAAAAAGAAAACAGCCAGGTAACTGGTTACGTAGGATGTTATTGAAATTATGCATGCAGAACTCTAACGCTATCATATTGTTCTAGATCATGTTTTCCACGGTGCAGGAGAAAGTATTTTTGTCAGCTCGGTGGAGAAAGGTTGGAGATGATTGAAGTAAAACAGCAGGAGGAGGCCGATATGATTAAGTCACATAGTCAACTGCCCATGTATAACACAGTAATGGAGGTGAAAGTAGAGGGCAAACTAAAATTAAGTCGAAAGGACACAGGAGACAAAAGGCTACGCACACAGGACAAGGAGAGGATGTACAATGAGCTGATTTGTACAGCAGGCAGAGTGCAAAATATTCACGCCCCGTATTTAGGTATTTCCTGTTAATATTGATGCAAATGCTGCACTAACTAGCGCTGGAATGGACAGTCTGTTTAGCGAGTGTGCATGGAGAGAGGCAGGTTTAATTAATTTTACAGTCGTGGGCAAAGAGGTCAGATGACAGCCTGTGAGTAAAATCCCCAGCAGCCAGATTAATCAACAGGAGGAAAAAAAGAATATTTGGGAGAAAACTGGGACCCACTCTGGTGATAGTTCACACCTCTTCAGGAGAAAATAAGGTCTTAATTTTGCTACAAGCCACCAGGTAAGAATATTATTGTTGTAGGAAATCTTGCTTGCTACAAAGACAACATAGTCTACTTTAATTTGTTTCCTTTGGGTAGAACGATGCTAGATACAAGTCACAAAACAGCTGGTCATATGAACCATAGGGCAACCAGGGTATCAGCACCAAAGTGCTCTCCAAGGAAGAAATGATCCATAAAAAGTCATTAGAAACTTCTGCAATTTGGTGCAGAGGCTGCTGTGGGTCACATCATGTCAGGTTGTCATTTAGTCCCCAGTACTCTCAAGCAAATATGTTGGGGGAACGGAAAGCTTGCAAAGATCACTTTTGCTAGTCAGCTTCATGGTGTTATTTCAGTTTTTCATGGCGCTGTTTCAGCTTGAGGCCTGAGTTCACTTCAGAATAATTTCCATTGACAATTTACATCAGTACATACGCTCACAGAGTTGTGCATGTCACCGTTACCACCTCCAAATGTTTCCAGAAGACAGCAAGACTGCCTGGTACAGTCATGCAGTCATCAGACACTGTAGCAGGGGGTGTTAGAAATCCCTATAAATGTATGTAATCACTAAGAGCATATTCTCTCCACCTGTGGATAAGAAACTACAAAAACAGAGAAGAGCAACAGGATGCTAGTCACAATCCTAGGCAGGAGGGAAAGATCTAACTTCTTCCGAGGCGAGGAAGTGCTCAGTGACCTGAAGAAGCCGACAGGACACTACCCAGCACTTGAGGCAGAGCAAATATTTCACCTTCCATCTATCGGCACACAAAGTTGTGATGGGAAGCGCTGTCAGAGCTAAGGTTGGTTGTTTGTGCTGCCTTAATTTGCTCCTTGTGCTTGCAAATTCTAATCCAGCCTCTGTGGCACGACCACGCACTGATTTGCTCGAGGACTGGCGCTTCCTTCAGTGCCCAGGAGAGGTGGCACTCCATCACCCAGCAGCGAGCCAGTATTTCATGGCAGTCTCACTTGTGAGCACGTGGCTTTAATGCGTGTATGCCACAAAGTAGCAAAAACCATCTTGGAAGTGCCATTCATTTCCTGATAGGCTTTTTCCTTCTTTATTATAGTAACTGGGTGCTTAACGCACAGTCATTAATTTGCTTTCACAGCCTTTGTGGGGTGAAGGGCAAATATTATTAATGTTATCAAGGCAAAGGAAAGTAGTGCAGGTCCATTAACAGGGAAGGAGAGCAGGTAAAATGACACAGGGATACAGATACATTCGAAGTCTTTGTTGCTTCAGTCTTCTCAGAGAAATTTAATTACCATCAGATATTTAGCACAGTTAATTTCAAGACAGTAATAGGAACACAGGGCACAAAAAGAGAGACAGTTAAAAATGGGAATATCCAGGTTGTCAGTGACTGCTGAATCCACCTTGAGTAAGAGCCAAATCATTATTTGAATCATTAAAAATTATCTTCAAAAACTTATGGAGAACCTCTGAGATCCAAAGAAAGACAAAGACAGAAGCACAAATTCAGTACTTAACATCAAAAAATGAAGAAAGGATGATTTGAGAACCTCCGAACCAGCCAAACTACCTTCAATGCAGGTTCCTAATGACTGGCAACTTGCAGAGATATTAGGAAAAATTAACAAGAATAAAATTTGTTACTGAGGGTAGTGCACATCAAGCACAGCAACTCATTAGACCTGTGCACTTGGACTTGAGAGGCCACAGCTGGAGTACTATGTCTAATTTTGATCATCATCCTTAACTAAACCTGGACAAACTAGAGGCAGGTCAAAAAGGGAGCAGCAAAGTTAACAAGGGGCCTGGAAACGTGACCTGCAAGGGAAGTTAAAAGAAATAGGCTTACCTTAGAGAAGAGAGCACTGAAAGGGGTTGCGTTTAGTCTTCTCACATGGGGAGTAGAGAAGGCAGCAGTTGGTTACTCCCCACATCTGCGGACGGCAGAGGAAGAGGGAGCCCAGCCTGACCTCAGCGCAGGTGGAGGCTGGACGCTTTCTAACCACGAGAGAATTAAGTGGTGGGACACCTTGTCTGGGGAAATCGGTGTCCACAAAACTCCCTTCACCTGGAGCTGAGAAGGTGATAGGCAAACCCCACAGGTGGGTGGCTTAGCAATATTAAATCCTGCCTCAGAAAAGGGGAAAATAAGGGGATGGGGAAAAGCTGGCGTGGATTATTAAGAACAAATTGCACCATATGAGCCGCTTTCTTTCTCTGACAGCGTTACTGGTCTAGGGACCAAAGGGTAAGCGCGAGGTGTCCTGTATCCTGACTTCACCAGCATCTCCAGGCCAACAAGTTAATGGTTTCAGAGACAGGGAAATGGGGCTAAAAGTGTCTGATCGCTGAACCCAGAGCTGCCCAAAGGGGAGCCAGCCACGGAGCTGCTCTCCCCTTCCACGAAAGGTACAGAGACCTTTTTTTTTTCCCACTCTTTCACACTGGAATGAAACAAAAGCCCTTTGAAATGTTTAGTAAAAGCACTTAGAAAGAGAGGGAAAGGGAGAAAGATCCTCTTCTCCTTCGCCTCTCCCCCCCACCGATCCCCTAATAGCTGTCGGCCCACGAGATAACAGCATTGATTTGGGAAGTTTGCTCGGGCAGACCGAGAGCAGACCCCGAGCCTCTCGTTTTGTGGTTTCTCACGTGCTTTGATTATTCCAAAGCACAGAGCTTCCTCCCTTTTCTTTTCTCCCTTTTTTTCCTCCAGCAATTCCGTACTAAAAATCACACAGAAGATAACTTCAATGAAAATCTGAAAGCTGTGGCAAGTCAACATTTTCCAAGAGAAAAATTTTTCATCAGAAAGCTCGCAGCCAGCGCCGACATCGGGATTTCAGTAGCAGCTAAGCTTTAAGTGCCTCATATTTCTGCATATCAGGGTCGTCAGTCAGGCACCCAGAAAACAAGGAGCATAAAAGTAATGATCACCTCTGACACGGCTGGAGTGACTTATCCGGCGTGACACAGGCCCCCGTGGCAGCCGTATCAATCACCTCCTCGGGGCAGCATGCTTGGACTATTTTTTTTCTCCAAAACATCAATACTAGCTAACATTTTTTAAACACTGTCGTCCATTTCAGTCAATCTTATTCTTCATAATTTCAGTCTCTTTCTATTGGGAAATTTGGAGTGTATTTCATAGTATGAAGTGTCAAGAGAACAACTGCATCAAGGAACAACATCCTTTCCCTTGCCACTTCTATTTGTTTGCCTGAGAAATATGTGCAGTAGCAAAATATACACATCCACCCAGGCAAGAGAGTAACAGTTCTGATGCACCACCACGTACTAAGCATCTCTTAGACATACTAAAAAATTTAACATTCAAAATCTCTGCATGACCAGAGATCAGATTTTTAGGTAGTTTGATCTTGCTACCCAACCTTCTACTTATTTTTTAACTCCTTCATAACATTTGGATTATTTAGATAAAATCTTAATGGTTAAAGCTACCGCTTTTCTAGCTTATCCATGCAATTGCCTTAACTCCTTTATAAGCAACAATCTCACAAAGAGTTTATACTTTTCACTTTTATCAGCCAAAAAGCATACTGGAATTAACATGTGGTATCTCACTCTATTCACTTTATACTGATTCCAAATACTCAGAGGCGAGTTGTTAGCAGACAGAGAGTAAAACAAGCGTGCAAAATCCATGCCAAGTCCTAAATAGACAAGGGTGTGAAGAAGGCCCCCCTTGTTGAGGAACAGGGGACTGCTCAGAGCCCTCTCCTTAGAAGGACCCTGCAGATATTCTCCTGGGGCAGCACCTGAAGCCCTGAGCAAAAGAATTTGCAAAGTTTTTAGGGGATTTCTGGGAGCTGCTCAGAAAGATAAGTTCTGCTTCAAACCAATACACTCTGCTAAGAGTACAGACCGAGCAACGGTAGCGTCTCTAAATTCACAAATGTTATCCCACATGTGGAAAATGGGATTGCGTATAATCCGTGGTGTATGTTGTTGAATGCGGGTGGATTACATGACCTTCCCCAGTACTTTCCTGCCCTATTTGCTTGCCCCAGTGTCCCGTAGTTCCTTGCTCCTGGCCCAGGCTAGACCTCGGGACAACAGGGACAGGTAGTCTGTTTTCCCCAATGTATTTCTCTCTTTCTCCTTCTCCTTCTAGCAAGGTTTTGTCTCATAGACAGGGATTATTTAAGAGGGACTAACTCAGCTGTAGTGTTCATTTTACTTGGGCCAGAAGAAATGATTAATTGTTTTGTTTATTCTTTTTAATCTTAATGTTGTTTGTTAACAGCTCCAACTCCTATTTGATCTGGCAGAAAAAAATCAACTCTTATTTTAGCTATATATATATACATATATATCTCTATCTTATAAAAAGGCTGGAAAGCAGATTCCTCCACTGTCTCCACATATACCGTATACACACACAAATATGATCACATCTCAGTTCTTTACATCCTATTCTCATGGGAAAGGAGACTTACCTTAATGACTATTTGCAGGGCCTTTTGCAAAGAGATGGACTGCCATTTCTCATGAAATCACAGCCAAAATAACCTGCTGCTGTACGAAACCTTTAAAAGGATTTTGGCTATGAAAAATTACTGTAAATGATTATTGCAAATAAGATTCAATCTGTATAAAAATCTATGTCATTCTTGGCATATACCCATGAAGTTCATGCATGATCCTAAGAAAAGGTTTGCCTTGAAAGAGAAAAAGTCACTTTTCCTACCTTAAATGAGGATTTTAAATGATGGGACACATTCCAAGAATATGTCTGAGAAGAAAATACGAAAGCTGTAATCCTATGATCAGAGCGATAATGTTTTTGGTCCCTGATTAAAGAGATATATTCAGCTTTGATGTACTCTTTGTAGTCGAGGAGTCATAATGAATAAGTAACAAATATCGAGAAACGAGTTTGAGAGAAATACAGGAATTAACTGGTTCAGATGACCACTTCGAGTCAGACCTACGCTGTGTTACCCATATCAGCAGTTGAGACCCTGATGGCAAATCAGACTTGCTGGCAACATGAACAAATTTACATCATGGCTAAGAAGAATTGTGACCTAATGGGATGCAAAATTTAGGAAGGGCAGTTGTCTCTCAGGACAGATGAAGACGAAGATTGTGTCTTGCTGTTGAAGAAATATGTAAAAATATTGCAAGTGACATGAATCCAGAGTGTTTTGGATGCATAGCTGGAGGAGTCATTCATTTACGTGGCTGATCACTAGAGTATGGGAGATAAATCAGAATTAGACATCCTTGCTTGAGGTAGATGACAGGAATATATTGAATATATATTATATATAATATATATATGAATACATATATTATAGAAGGACCATCAAGAGACGGAAGTGATCTTCTCGTCTCATGTTCCCATACAGATGCTGTAGCAATAGTTTAGAGATAAGAAGGATTGTCATGAAAAGCAGTAGGTTGACCCTCTTTTCAGCACTGCTTATGCCAAAATGCCTCCGTGCTCTTTACACTGCGTAATGAGGGCTGGGATAAGTGCCATGCCAAGACACACTTCATTCATCTATATATTTATGCTGGGTGCATGCATTGCTTTCCTGACGCCAGAGCAATAGGAGCTGTGTAACTTCCAGCTTGTAATGTGAGGGGGGTCTTGCAGGAGACCTGTGTTTTGGATCTGGCAAGATCTCCTCTCTTGCAGGAGACCTGTGTTTTGGATTCTGATTCATTCCGCAATCAGAATGAAAGGAATCAAAAATAAGGGCTCCTCATACAGAGCAGTTAATGTGAATGAAGGCAGCTGAGATAGGGAAAACAAAACCACAGAGGTTGCGGTCCTTGGAGCAAACCCAATGATACGAGCGCCCTCAGGAGCGTGTTTTGAGTGAACAGAGCTTGGGTTAAAATGTCATTGGCAACACTTTTCTCTCCATCAGCAAGATCTACCATAGTTTCATGTTGAACATGGCAAACTATTTGGCCTAGAGAAAGAGAGGCATATTTTTCTAAAAGTTGAAATATTTCCTTTCGAAGTCTTTGCAAATGAAATGACTCAATGCCTCCTGTTTCCAAGATATTTAATTTCAGATTGAAGAGGAGTATTGTCTGACTTTCAATTATTATCAGTCTTTCTTTGTGATTTTAGAGATTCTATTTCTCTGAAATGGAAAGGTTTCATTTTTGATTGAAATAAGTCACTTTTCATCACTGGACCAGTGAATTGCAAATCATCTACTTACTAAATTTTCCATGTGCCAGTAACATCTGTTCAACAGTTGCCTTCTTCAAAATTTACTTCAGCACAGTATTATAGCTGTGTCTTTCTGTCCCTCCTACATGCAATCTTTTCCTTTCTGCTTTGCTCTGGGTGCTGTCTGCACTGATACTATTGCAGCAGAAAAATGTAGAACGTTAGCATCTGTTCATCCTTTTATACCTCAAGTCTTCACATGTTTGGCCAATTCTGCTTTGCATTATGCCTGTCTGTCTCTGGAATAGCCTCAAAATTCCAGATACAGCAAAATAACCCAAAGTGTAGCCTGGCCCCGCGGTACTGCTGGAAGGCTATTTTAGAATTAAGATAATTCAATGGTGTAAGTGTGTTTGCTGGATCCCTAGGGGCAAACTTTTATCCCAGTTTGCGGGGATTTAGCCATTCAGTTGTTATTAATATTGAGCCGTGCTGCTGAATCTACATGTTCTGTAATGAAATAACCTAGATTTTCATGCTTTCCTTTACGCTAGACACTTATTTCAGCAAGTAATAGAAAGGATGAAACAAAACTTGTCCTTAGCCTACGATTTTACAGTGGCATGACAGAGAAGGAACGAGAGGCTGAAAAATAGCTAGCAAAGATCTTCACAGTAAATTTGGACCTTGGCTTTTCTTTCACACCATGTTTGAAAGTAATATGTGGGGTAAAATAGAAAGTTGCAGTTCCTGCCAAATGGGTAAGTTGGAGGTAAGTGGGTAAACGGTGGGGGCTGAAGTGAAAAAGGGAAAAATAGCTGCATCTTGTCCTGCGATCCCAGTGTGATTCACCTTGGCAGGCTTGAACGTTGGGTCTTCTGGTGTTCATCAAAAAGAAATATAGACCTGTCCGCAATGTGCTTCGAATGAGAGACCATAAGCCTTGTGCTGCATACTTCTGTTGCTGAAAAGCTGATTTTTGGACTGCTGAGACCGAAACATGCCAAACAAGATCAGCTGCAGAATTAGCCTAGCCAATGCAAAAGACTCCAAAATAACCAACCCAAACTCTAACCTAAAAACCAAAAAAGCAATTCAACATTAATTTTTCAAAAGAAACAGAATTAATTAAGAATCAGGCAGGTAGGGAAGTTCTTTGAGAGGCACGATGATGCTATTTTTGACCACCCCTTGTCTCTGAGCTTTATTCACAACAAATGTGATTTTAAGTGTAAAGGTTGCTTAAATAACATGGGGTGAGAGTGAGAGTCCAGTAAGGACGTTTACTCATACTGCAGTGCAGAACAAAGCACCTGGCCCACCTCTGAAACAAGGGAATGCACTTATCCAAAGCAGTTCAGCTTTGATAGTGGACGAGGAGCAATTTTCTTTGCTGCACAGCATGTGGGCCAGAAAGGCAGGAGGGCAGGAGCCACCACAACCGGGAAGCTGAGCAGGGAGATGCCTAAATTCCCAGAGTGAGACTGGAGCAAATGACAGCGGGTAAACCTTGTCCTTTAGGGATTTTGCATCTATCTTGCCCACTTCAGAAGTCTCATCTGTGAAACCCTCTCCCACAGCTAAGTGCTTCTGTCAGAAACTCTCTTGCCTCGAAAAAAAAGGAGACATTTTCTGTCTCATTATAGCCAATACACAGAGGTTGGGGCAAAGAAACTGGTTTTAATATCCCGCTCCCTGGTTTCTGCTCTGCAGGGATATCATGAGGCAGCAGAACATTTTGGTATCAGACCTGTAGATTTTCTTGATGAAATTATGCATTTTATAAACATAATTGAATATGCATTGGTGCAAAGGAAAATAAAAGGAAGGGAAACAGTTTTGGAAGCTAGCAAAGTTGGCATGTTCTTATTTATAGTTAACAATATATAGTTAATAAAACTATACAAAAGAGACCAGTTTCAGTGGGAGGGGGGTCTGCTGTGGAACACCCAAGTGCTCACGCCATTGCCCCAGCACATGGCAGACCTGGTTTCAAGGCAGGGAAAACCAGCCAGCTCCAAATCTGCCAGCCCAAACCCAGCAGAAGATGTCCCCAGGTCACTCCCCCTCCTCTCGCCTGCTTGTTTGCCTTTCGTTGCTCTTCCGCCGGGTCTATTCTGCAGACTGTGCTCCGAGCACATCCAGATACGCCTCCCTGAGCATATCCACTGCTTGCAAACAATATTTATACACCTCAATTCGACATCAAGGCTAAAAAAGGTTAATGGATCCTCATTTCTGAATGCAGAAGGACGAACATTGTGGGGGATAAAAAATAGCAAGCCTTCTTGGGGTCACCTATGAATAAATGTGAACAGGTGTAAGGTCTGCACAGCAGCATGTGGCACCGCCACTTCTCAGACTATCACAGTCAAACCCCTTTTTATTAATGGGCTGACAGGCACGTTATTCAAACCGCAGGGTTAAAAACATCATTACATTTCTGTAATATTCCACCCACCCGGTGGATACTGTAGGAGATGCAATGGTCAGTCTTCCACGTGGGACCACAGCTGGCTCACGCACTGGTTTGGAGATGTAGGTCCACAGTGTGTGTTTTGAAGTGGCATATACCTGCTTTAGTGGGAACTAAACCTTCTCTGAACTGGGTTAACCGTAGAAAACAACAGAAGCAGAGCTGCCAGGGCTTCCATGCTCAGTTTTAGCTATGTGTGCTTGTGCAGGATATTAGCAGATGCCAGACAGATCTACCTATCCAAACGCTCTGTTCTCTAAACAACACATAAAACACAGCACAGAAATGACCAACGCCTGACATTCACCAGGTTTCACATAATCAAATTTTACAAGTTTCAAAAGCAACTCAACAATGACTGCAAATTGCTGAAGAATAAAGTAGCAAACGATAAATTGATTGCCTGCTGTTTCTTTGTGTACTAATTTGTGTTATGGCTTTCCAATCTGAAATTGCTTGAGTAGATTTTTGCTGTTTGTTTTTTTTAGCTCAAATTGCAAATGAAATGACTGCGGTAAACTGAATGCATCAAGTGTAATGAAGAATTGATCAATTGTTTTGTTGTAGGGTTTTTCTGAACAGTGGTTTCGAGCCTATCTTCTTAAAATGAAAATTACAGTTATTAGCCAATTACCAAGTAAGAATGCAAAATTGAGTCTGTTTTTGATAACAGAAAGATGGAAGAAAACCTGAAATAGTGCACGTATGCCTGTAATCGCCTTGGTTTACCTATGGATGGTGATACACGGATAACATTTTCTGTTGAATTATTCCCTAGGAAAAGAATTAATCTCCAGTTACTTCCTCCTTCAGTAATGCTGGTTTTTAAACCATCTTTTCAATAAAAGGTATAACTCTATTTTATAAGCTAAAAGTCTACTCTCACTGTTATCAGGGAAGAAGGAGGTGGAGGAGTAGAATTGAAAGCTCAGTATGGAAATGGCTCCATGGAAATAAAAAATTATTAGGGTTCATCTTGTCTGGTGAGAAGAAACTATACTGCGTTATCAGTGTCTAAGAAAGAAAGAGAGTGGTTCCCATCGAGAATACTCCATCCGGCGACCTGATTTTCTTTTATTTACTTTCTAAAGAACTAGAAAGTGCCAGTGCTACAGCTCCTGCAAAAAGCACCGGCACCATGTCGACTGTGGTGGAGGAAGTCCCCGTCCCATCCCACCCCAACTCTCCCCTGCATGGGACCCCCCCCCACAGCCTGGCCAGCCACCGAGGGATGAGGGACGGAGCTCATTTCCTGGCGCAGAAGACCTTCTGAGGACACAAATCTCCCCAGAACATTTGGAGTCATTTTTAAGTGAGCATAAATTTTAAAACACACAAACCTGCACTGTGATCAAAGTTAGTTCAGTGTAAACGAGAAAAAATCAGTCGGTTTACCTTCTGCACGGCTGATCCTGATCAAAACACATCTGCCTATAATAAGCACCATATGGGGCAACAATTGTCTCGTGTTTATTCCTATGCCTCCCTAATCCCCTGTGTCCTCTGTAAGCATGCATATCTGTATCTGCAGCTCTAACTGGATGGCTAGAGAAAGGTATTTTGCTTTACGCACATATAATTATGGAGATGTTTTTTCTTATTATGGTAATTACATCCTAAAAGATTGCACAGGTAGCAGCTGTAAGTGTAAAGAAGACACCAGCTGAACTGGATTTTGTTTTGTATCAAAAAGCAGCGTATAGCTGAACTCCTTATAGATTCCTGAAACCTTGCTATTCTTATGAATGCTTCTATTACTCCTGGTAAATAAGCAGAGATCTGTGGAGCAACCAAAGCAGAGATGACCCTAAAGAAAAAGGAAAATTAATACCTGTTAGAACAGTGAATGGGGACTAAATTCCTCTAAATAAAAATAGTAAACACATTTATCTGGAGGTTTTCATGTATAGGAACTGAAAGTTTTGCTCTTTCATGGCATGAATAGGCATCAACAGATCTCATTCAAGAGCTAGACACACAATGGGCGGCGTTTTCCACAACCAGACGTACGAGATTCCCCTGAAATACCACCATGGCTGAGGGAAACTGCTGGCTGAAACTGTGACCATCCTGTTTCTATAGGAGAAAGGCACCAATGCATTTGAATCTTGAAGATAATTATGACTATATGTACAGAAACCGTATCTTTCAAATGTTGAAGAAACATGGGATTGCTGATAAACTTCGTTTCTAGAAATCTATTAGACCTAATGTCGCACTTCCACGGCTGGGAGTACAAAGCTGTATTTTATCACGCTGGCCAGGCAGGCTGCCAACTATTTCTAGCTCATGACCTTTTATTTTAATATTTTTAAATCCATCCAAAGTGCTATAATGCATGAGAAGGGTTTTTGCGTCCGCAGCAGGAGCTGCTATGTGCTTGAGCCCTTTTTGAATCAACTCTCTCCAAGTTTCGAAGAGCGGGCAGCCTGCGAGAAGATGAAGAACAGGGTCAAAGACGACCTGAATTTTGGTAGGAAGGTGGTGAGATCCTTCCAGGTTTGTGCGTTAGTTGGGAAGCGGAGCCTATCCATGTACATTGCTGCGGAACGGTAATGAATAAAACCTTACTCCAAAGGCAAGAGCAAACCAAACCATTCTTCCTAAATGTCAAAACCCTGACAGAAAAGCCCATTATAAACATGTGAGGAGCGTGTGGCTGCCGAAACCACTATTGTGCCAGTGAATGGAATGAAAAATAGCAAAACAATAGCAGGAAAAATTGCCTTGTCACCCTGCATATATTAGGAACTAAATCACACCCAGGACACACGCACGAATCTGGCATTTGGCAGCGCTAAGCTGCCTTCAGTCCGAGTCCCCTTATCTTTCCGCCAGTCTCTGCTGCATCCTGGATGCACTGACAATAAGTTAGTGGTGACACTTTCCCCAACGCTATATCATCCATATAGAGAATTAAATTGAAGTGGGGGGAAATGTGGCCAAAATTCAGCATTTGCCATGGGAGCAGTCTGGAAAAATGTGTGGCTCGCAAATTGTAATTAGCCTGCATCGCAGTTGGGCCATGGAAACAGCTCCAGCTCTCAAAGGGGCGAACCATGGAAATCAAATTTCCATCTGAATAGAGCCCAATGGGTTCTAAAATCAAAACACGTGAATTCGTTTTTGCTCCTGCTATTTAGGAAAGCTACATTTGCAAGTGTTTGTTCAACTGAGATTAGGAGGTAAGAAAGAACCTTTTCACTTTGTTTCACTTTTTCATTCTGAGCGATGAGAGCAAAATAGATCAATCAATAACAATAATTATAATTTTCTTTTTATTGATTGCTCAGAAGTCCTTAAAGGCATCATCATTAACTTAGAGATAACTTGAGGAAATTTATGACGTTTTTAATTCTCTTCTGACACAGCAATAGTAACCGATTTCTATATTCAGATGCTCAGCCTTCCTGGCTCTGAAGCTGAGCCAGAATTAGCGAGGATGAGACTTGGTAAAATTTAATAGAGTAATCAACACAATTTGGCTTTGTTGCTTTTTCTAACTGGCAATAGATGAGGCTTTATTTCGCAAAGCAGGGGGATTACAGACTTCACCTGTCCTGTCCAGCTGCCCGTTGCTTTTATCCATGTGATCATGTGTCATCCCTCTTATGCCCACCATTCGCGAGCAATTTTCACAGTGATGAGTGATGCCAGATAGCGTGTCCTAGAGACCAAAACATTTTAAAGGACAACACTTCTGCTGGAAACTTCTTGGCTCGTCCAAGTCAGTTGGCCACGCATGCGTTGTCGTCCCTGAAAATAAATACTCGGTTGCTTCATCCTCTCTATTTACAGAGCACTTTCAGCACATCTCCTGTGACAGTGCTCCAAACTCCACATTAAACTGCCCAGAAGTTCCTCAGAGTTTGCTCAGGTTTCTCGCAGGGACCCCTTGTGGTCACCTAATTTGTCAGACCCTCTTGACACCTCTTGCAACATATATATCTGCCTCTATCTGCGCCCTCCTGTGCGAGCTGTACGCAGTGCATTTTTCTGCAAAGCATTCAGGGGAAACACAGACTAGAAGAGAAGTTTCATGTAATCAATTCCTCCTTTCTAAACCACAAGTTAAAAATAGAAATGCAAGCCAAGATAAGAGATACTAGCATGAATAAATAATTGTTTTCCCTGGAACTGAACGTTGGCTCTTCGTTTGCTAATAGTATATTGCTTTACTTCATAGAAGACCGGGATGATAAGTGACCTTGTTCCCAGGCAAATGAAACTCAGATGCATCATAAAGACAACATCTTGAGATTGTAGGAGGAGTTTTTTTTAACACCACTTTCTCTCAGGGCCCCGTGCTATCGCCTTTGTGCGGAAAAAAAAGAATTCCCTAAGAGTTAAGCAATAAACTCACTAATCCTGCCTGGTGGGAAGAAGCTGTAGTAAGAGTTTCAGTTACATATACTGCAAGTAAAAAAATATCAAGGGTATCATATAGAGCACCCATGGGACTGAGGAAAGAAGGAAAGGGATCTCTTCCCACATCACGGCCCCTGTCTTTGGTGCCTGGCCGGCACTCAGGCACTGCACAGGATGTATGGCAGGCTACGTTTTGTTTGCAACAGAGCAGATCCCTAGAGCTGAACAGTCTAAAGCCTGCCTTGAAGGAAGAGCGCTTCCTCTGCAAGTCGTACATGTGAAAGAGTCTTTAATTGTATGCTGAGTTCCCTGGGTTACAAGAAGACGCCGTATTTTCAAAACAGTGTAATATCTAAGGGGAAGCATTAAGCTGCAGACTCCTAGAAAACCATGTTCCTGCTTGGCCTGATTTTCCTTCTTCTTAATTCTGTCTGTTATTGAGTACAAATAATATGTATGAAAAATGTCTTATTCTTTTCAATGGCTGCTCAGCCTCTTCCTAGGTCAAATTTTCTATAATTACATTCACTTTACACAATAGTTCATTTATCTCTATCAATTTCGTCTTATGAACACATTATGACCTGTTCAAGACCTGGCCGTTATGAGTATGCGGTGTTTATACAATGTGCTTCCTTATCATTTCAGTTCAGTAGGAGGTTCTTCTGCTTCTCAATTTAGCTTTATTTATTAGCTATCAAGTTTTTTTATAAAACTAATGTTTTACCTACCAGAGGAGCATGCATGGTTCAAGCATTTTTATGTAGTGATCACATTCACAAGAAATTTCTGGCTCTGAATATTTTTAGGAATAAAATTTTGTCATCAACATGCAGACTTATTGAATTAAAATTTTAGCAAATATTGGTGAAATAAGGCAGGAATGTTCATCTGCAATAAACTGTCAGATGTTTCTTAGCTACAAATGCCTTCTCTATTAATAGAATACTGTTCATCTGGAACTTGCATCCACCAAAAGGAATTTTTAAATGTTGTCAGATCAGTCTTCTACTGTTATTTTGAACACACCCATTAAGAGCTTGGAAAGAATTTCCCTTTCCCAATATTTGCCTTCCTTTTCTGCCCAAACTCTCTTTCAATGTATGGTAAATCATAATATGGGGAAGTAGATGGCACTGGCACACTGAAAGCTTCAGGAGCTTTTACTTGAGCTATGCTACATCAGTGAAATGCAGCCACCGGGCATGGAAGTGGCTGACGATGAAAAGGCTTCCTTCTGTCTATAAACCACAAAGAGAAGAAAGGTAACACATCCCTTGTCTGCAACTAATTTGGAGCTATGGATTAATAGCCTAGGCATTCAGACTGATTTTTCCAAAAGAAAATCTTTTGTAATTTTCCTGTGAAGAGACATTCAAACACTCAGGAAAATGTTTTGCTCCAGTATGGATTTTAGAGCAAGAAACAAAAAGCAGAAATCTGAAAATCTGCCAGGGAGGGATTTCAAAAATTTACCATATGTCAAACAAATGGTGAAAATACGAGTATTTCCATGCATAATTTGAAAAATAAATATATGTATATACACATTCATATACACGTACACATATATACCTACACGTGCATATTTTCAAACGCCGTACTTCAAAAGCTCCCTAGCCACCCCCTCTCTCTGCCTTTGAGCGAAGCCATGTGAAAGCCAGCGGGCAGCCCCGCTTCCCTGGCCCTGGGCTCACTGTGGTTTTGGGGAAAGGCTCCAGTCGGGCTCCCACGATGTGGGGGATGACGGTAAGAAATCTGCACCTGGGAATATCTCTTCCCTGGTCACAGAATAATTACAGCGCATCGCCAAATGGTGCTGTTCGTCAGTATTACCTGGATCAGTCACTGGGTTTTCATTCACCCTCCACACAAAAATTATTTTGCGATCCGCCAACTATTTCCCAGAGCTTTAGAATGCCCTTTAACTATATTGCATGGCCGGCACCGCTTTGCGCAAAACAAACATGCACCTCAGGCTTGTGGACTATATTTCTTTCAGGGTTTTCTAGCTGCCATCACCTATTGATATTATTTGATTTGCAGCCGTTATTCAAAGCAAACAAACAAAATCTCACAGCTTCTTAAAACTTCCTCCACATAAGCCACTGATATTTACTGGGAGCAAGAGCGACAGATAGAGCTCTGTCACACCCGTGCTCACCTGCCTTTAGAAAGAAAAGCAAATGTTTAGCAAATTATTTCCTTTCAAGTTTTCAGCCTGCTGCTCCAATTTTCTTGGTGCCCCTCCCCAAAGTGTCTGATGCTTCCTCCCGTGGCCATGAGCACCAGCCAGGATGGACAGACCCTTTGTGGGTGCCTGGCGGTCCCCACAGCAGCATCTTTCCCACTGAATCCACTGCCCAAGAAGCGCACGGGTGGCTTGGCTGCTTGCAGACCGCCCAGTTACCAACCTGCTTGAAATAAGCTCCCACCAGTGTTAAGGTGTTAAATGTGTGGGCCTGTGCTGCGGGCATCCCAGAGTAATGCCCTACAAACACCATTCCAGACTCTCGTTTGGCTGGTCCCTGTGGAGCCTCTGTCCTCCCCAATACAATCTTGAACCACCCAAAATGGGCTCCTGGGCTGCTGTCCCAAGGATCTGCTGACATGCATGTCTTCCTCCAGCCATGGTCACATCGACGTTTCCTTTAGCTGAGAGCCAAACCCCAGGTCCACAACAGTATTTCAGCGTGAAACACCAGTTCAGATAGTCACATTCTGCTCATTTTCCATCGGATATTTCTGGATGCTTCTGCCTTCTGCAGGAGGCTTTCCTCTTCCCAGCGAGCCCACAGGCTGCCCTTCATTTCATTTGCACATAACGACTTCCCGCACATCACCGTCAGGTGAATCTCGACCTCCAGACATTAATGGCAGCTTTCCTTATGGCTTCAACGGAGACAGATTTTCCCCACAAGACTTGCTTTATCATGCCACCAGAGTTATTCAAATGTCATTTTCACTTAGCAGCTGCAACAGGTATTGTTATTTGTTTGCTTTTTGTGTCAAAAAGGAGCTACTCGGTGTCTCTTTGCAGCAAGTTGCTGCCATGAAAATGTTGGGGTTAAAAAAAAAAAATGCTTTAAGTCTAGTGAAGCAAACAAATCCTTATGTCTTAGCAACAGCTCCTTGCCTATATCGGGGGTGATGGTGGTTCAAGAAGCAGCTCTCTGCAGGAGACTAAAGCACCAGCTACCGCGCAACATTTAATTCCAACAACACTCTGGACCGAGAGCAACAAAATCTCCCTGCATGGTTTAATTTCTTCCTGAAGGAAATCTGAGTGGTCATAACGACGATGAGTACTCAGCTCCCTGAAAAGCCAGCATTTTTTTCATAAGCCCTTTTAATGCAATTATAGGAAGAGAGCTGGGTGATTAAATCAAATGTATAGTTTCTCCTATGTAAAGAAATAAACATTTCCTTTTAAAGGCAATCTAGCCTGCACACCAGAGAGTAACAGCAACTGCATACAAGACATGGATGTGGACTTTTATTGTTCCCCACAACAGGGGGGACAATTGTGATATTGAGTACTTCATCATTGTACACAAACTTGACATCTGCATCTGACTTGTCATGAATTAAAAATGAAGAGGAAGGCTTCGTCTGATTAGAGTGTAGCTGCAGTCACCATAAGGTACAGGCAGGCATCCCTCGGGTGAACAACCAACAGGGCTCAACTGTATCTTCCTGGGTTTTTTTTAAATAATATTTTCATAATATAGCCTGATTACAGTGATGCCTTAATTTATTTATTTCTGTGGGAATAGCAGTAGTAATTAACTTGTACCATGGCCTGCAATTTACATGTTAAAGTTTACAATGATTCTGTCGTAAGGCCGTAATAAGCACCATTTTACAAGGGAAACTCAATAATTGAGGGATTGTTTTGTTCATGGCTTGCTGCAAAACCTGGGCGAGCTTTTACTCACGCTCCCTCCTGCTCCGTGCCAGTGCACCGCCGTTGACTCCGATGTGGTTCGGTCTGATCTGCATCAGGGTGAGAACAAAATCCGTCAGTCTGGCTCCAGGGGAGCTGACAGCAGATCAATTTGCCTTGCCGCCTCCTCAGCGACAGCCTGCTAGCATAGCTAAACCCAGTCACAGGTACATAAACATACTCTGACATTTAATACAGAATAAAATACACCTTTAGAGGTGGTGGCTGCTTGAGCCAGAGCTTCACGTATATGTTCTTTAGGGAGTGAACACATGGCATTTGTCCTAAATACTGTTAAATTTAATGGGTGGACACCCTTCTCCTTACTGACCTTGCGTACCTCCCCCGTGTGCTCCTCCACGTCCCTCCCTACCCTTTGCAAGTCCCATCCGCAGCATTCAGCTCCTCTAACGTTAATATGCGAAACAGCATTTTCTAAACTACTGCAAACAAAACTATGCGAAGGATGAAAAATAATTAGCTGTGTCTCAGCGTATAATATATTTGCATTGTTTAGACAGAGTAGTTAATCATTGGTAAGACCACAACATACTGTGTGAATTTGGATTATAACTAATACATATTGAGCAGAAGGTTATTAATTAAATTTAAAGGGAGTATTTGATATTATTGTTAATGAGAAACTGAATGCTATTAATTATATTACAATGCTCTGGCAGGACTCCGGTGGCAATACTGTGCAAAGAGCCGTTTACTTCTAGACTCTTTTGTCTGTTGTTCAGAAAGGAGGTACTTAGGGCAAGTAAAAGGCACCATGACCCAAAGTCCTGTTCCCATTAACGCTCCCGAAGCACTGAGCGATATCGAAGGGGTCAGCGAGGGTCTGCATTTTTTAACGGTTTTTAAATGTAAGGTAAACTTTTCATTTGCTTAAAATAGTTGGTCTGCTGAAATGTCACTTATTCCCTTGGGTTGGGAATTGGCAAAGGATAGTCTGCATGTGGTCCCCACCGCTGGGCCCAAATCCCCAGAAACGACATCCGAGGGATGGAATCGGATCCCAGATTTAATTAGAGGTGAATTATTTCCCAGTGTTCCCTCTCTAGAATGGCTCCTACCTGTAGAAAAGAAAAGCTTAGGGCACACCTTTTTTGTTTAAAAAGGCAATTGTATTAACTCAGCTGAATTTTGCATTGGAATTGCACTATCGCTTTGACAGTTTAGTTCCCTAAAGATTGCAATAAAGGTTGTTATGCTACATTTTGTCCCCATTTGTCTTATATACCATTGCCTTGCCTTTGGCACAATAAAAATAATCTTTAAAAATAGTACCATAAATGGATTGACTTTGACCTTCTGAGTATCTTGTCAATAAAATAAAAATGATAAATCTGTTTCAGAATGCCACTAGCATAATATTAAAGCAGAGTTATAATCTGAAAAGTGACATTTGAAAGATGATATTATGGGGAGGGGTCTTATTCTCTGCCAACGGTGTCACATAAATATGCTCTATTTACAGTGCAAAGAGGTGATTTTGCTAACTGCCAGGCTCGCTTCCGAAACTAGGTTGTGTAATTCCTGCGATGTGCTCTCTGTCTCTTACATCATCATTAGCAATTAAAGATTACTGCAGCAAGAAATTAGCTGAGCCTTCTGTTGCCGATGCATAAAGCAGAGCAATTCCACCTCAGTCTCCTCCTGTGACCAGCTCTGCGGTGCTCACACAGCAAAAATGGACTTCGCCTCATAGAGAAATGGCTAACATAACCAAGAAAAGGCCCTTTTTTCTACATGATCAGCTTTTTCAAAACAAACAACTTCTAAAAGAATCACTGCAAGGCTTTTTTTTTATCAGGTGATAAGAAACTACTGAATATTCTGTGAAAAAAAAAGTCAAGACATGTATGAAAATAAACAGGGCAGGCACGTAAACAAACAGACGTCGAGGGGCAGCAGTTTTGATTCAAATTTTGCGATGCATGCACAGTAGCTCTGCCGCATTTGGCTTTATGGGTACATGCCTTAGGCGAGCCTGACCTGTGGCTTGAATATTCGCAAGCCTAACTCGAGCTTATTTCTAAAAACCCATGGTACTGTTGGTTTTTCACCATTTCTTTTTCTCTTTTTAGCATTGCTCGTTTTCATTATTCTAAATATGTATTTAAAAGTATGTGAAGTGTACTTTATACTTGAGCATCAATTTATATTGTGATTAAAATGCTTATGCATATAGTAAACTAAATTAAAAAAAACACCATATGTTTTCAAAAATCACAAGACTTTGGAACCTCAAAACATTTTTTGATTTCTGAGGAGGAGCGATTCAGACGTTAATCCCTAAAACTAGGCTGAGATCACATGCAAAGGGTTAAGGTTTCTGGTTCTGATTCAGGTATGATGAAAATCTAGATGCCTAAAATCTTTATGTTAGCAAGCTTCCAATTTTATATACTTAATTCCAAATTTGATCTTTTCCCGCTGTTTGCCTTGAAAATGAGCCCAATCCTAGACTGAATCTGAACATAGGAGGACGCATCCCCCGTTAAGCGGTAATTAACAGTATCCATGCGAGTTAACTTGAATTAACTTATTTAATCAGCGTCCTTTTTCACCCCTTCCAGCTCCCGAGTGCTCCCCGGAGGGACACCGCGTCCTCCGCAATCCCCACCGCAGCACCAGGTTTGACTCGCTGGAGCTGCAGCGAACGGCGGTTCAGGACCTGGTTTGTGACCACTCCTTGCCACCAGCATGGTACCGTTTCATGATCGACAACAGGCCCGCAGAAATGCCAACGAGATGTGTCGAAGTCAGTAAAACTTAAGCACTAACCCTGGTGAACTTGAATAAATCCTTTGATGTGATTTTCCTTTCCAGCAACCTCTATACTCTCATAGTCAGCAGGCTGCAATGGGGATAGGTGAGTGGTAATGGGAGAACCACTTTTCCCATAATAACAATAGTATTGTCATATCCAAGGGCCGTAGTTATGGACTGGGCATTATTCAAACATAAAACAAGGTGTTTTCCAGCTCTAAAGAGACATCCTTAGTAATCCACATATGTCACACATATGTAAGTTATGCTTTTTTCAACCAATTCTATTGCTTTAAGAATGGATTCTGGCACCTGACTCTTTCCCCATATAATTTATTGTGAATTAGGAATATATCCTTATTATGAAATCAGAAGGGAAAAATCAGAAAAATGAATATGAAAAGAGGTTCTTTAGTGATACAGAAGGAAAAGCTAAATTTGAATCTTTTTCCGCTATTACCATTTCTTGTATTATTTAGTTTCATAAGTATGCTAACTGCTTTCTGGAGCAAAAAAGCTCCACTGCATAAGACTACTCTCTAAAAAAAGAAAAAACAATAATTATCTGTTTTTATGTGTGTTTAATATGTATGACAATAACTTTTAACTTGCAATCATTGCTGCCAGAGCAACTTGAGACCCTAACTAAAGTCATTGCGATCTCAAATAGACCAGCTGCAGGAGGTTAGAATAATTTCAAATGCATTGTTAAACAAAATTATTTAGAAAATAATAAACTAATTACCATAAATGACTTTAAAGATGAAATATTCAATCTAGAGTGCCAGGAAGTTTAATATTAGGCAATGCTACCCTAGCTGGAGAACCTTCTCAAAATTAGCAAATAATGTCTCATATCCATTCAAGATGGGCCTGTGAACTTGTCACAGTAGAGGTATATCTTAATAATCTAACATTAAATGAAATGTTAAGAGATAATTGTTACTTCTGTGGGATTTCTAACTCTCTGCATACACAAACCATAAATCTAATTAACATGAACAAATTGGCATAATTGTTATTGAAATATTCATTTCATGGCAGGTCATCCTTGAATATCCCAATGCATTATGTAGTTTATTTCTACAGGTTGCTCTATAAGCGCATATATATTCTATTAAATTATTTAATTTGTCATTGTATTTCAGCAATTTCAAGTATGTAGTAATGCTTGACTGTATGAGATTTCTTTCCAACAATACATGCTTTGTTTCTTTTAATCTCTCCTCTGGAGTTTTTTATTCAGGTTTGTAGAGCTATATTCATTAGTTTAGTTTCTTATCTTGTAACATCATTCTTGCCATTGGTTTCTTCATTATCCTCTGAATGACAGTAAATCTCTGCTTTGCCATGCTGATGAAGGATTACATCTGTTAGATGTCACAACTGGAAGAACACGCTTCTTTTAGATCTTCACCTTCTAAATCTGCCTCTACGTTCTATCTCTTCCACTTAATTAAATCATTGTTTAATTTGGTTTTCCATTTAATTTGAGCAAAACCTCTGGAACAAAATAATTTAAATTAATAACTGCACAGCTTCCACTCTTCAATAAGCAGTTATTATTGGACATTCCAGCCTGGCTGGAGAGAGCTGATTTTAATTAAACAAGTCGAAGACAAAATCCTGAACAGATAGAAGAGAAGAGAGACCAAAAAAGCCCGACAATACAGCTGGAGAGTTAAAAAGTACAGTACTCCAGCACCTTGTAAAATATATGCCTGGTGATACCCTGTTGATACTGGTCGGATACAATTAGCTGCTTATCAATGGATAAGATTAACGTCTTAATTCAAATAATTGTAAGTAAGGATTCTTGTCTCTCAAGTGAGCTCAAAAGGGATTTAAACCATAATGGAGATTTAGAGGTCCTGCCCAGCTTGGGAGAGAATTGCGGCAGGACAAATGGCACGTGGTGGGTGGGCACGAAGGAGGTGAGCTCCTGAGATCTGGCTGATGTGCCTGGGCGGGGGTAGCTGACTCTTTCAGACACAGTCTCAAAACTGGTATTCTGAATCTTGCCACAAAAAAAGCTCCATAATAAAATGTGTCCCCACCTCCATATAGTTTTGTAACCATAGAAAGTATTATATTTAACAGAGAGCAGAACCAAGTCACAAACAGAAGTTATGAGGGCCACAGTCTACAACCATGTCACAGCTAAGAGGCACAGCAACTTTTGTAATGAGAAACAAGCAATTCTTAAGAAGCCGCTTCTCGTCCAGTAATTTAAAAAAAAAAGTGAAAAACAAAGGGAAAAAAGGCAGAACAAAAACCCAAAAGCTTTTATGTCAAAAAAGAGTGAAAACATGAATTGTATTCCTTAATTTCTCCATCCCTTGAATCCAACTACTGTCCATAAACTTATTCCTCCTGTGGCAAAATATTTTTGATTGAAACAGCTTTCCAATTTAGGCTTTGCCTGCTGAATTTCTCTGGGGGGAAAACGAATGATCCTGACCTTCCTCCCTCTATTTCTTCCTCATCTCTCCCGAAGGAGGCACAGCAATTACCAGGTCCTGGACATGCACTCTTGCCCACAGCCGCTTCCCCATCCAACAACAAATCCTAGCAGAAAAGCCACACAAAGTTGCAAATTTTGTATCCCCAGGTATTGAGGCTGCTGCCTACAGATCACAAACAACAGTTTGTTCTTCAAGAACTGCCAAATTCATGTGAAAGGCAAAAACACTAAAGGAAGGAAGCATAGGGAAGCTTTTACTAAGATTAAGAGACTGTACTAAGAGCAAGAAACAATGCACAGACATGGCCAGACCTAGTAGTAAAATGGCCTTCAGAGGAAGAGCAAAAGTGGCATAAAAATTAAAGCTCAACGGAAAGTCTATTAAAAATACAGAAGAGTATTTAACAGTCAATATAGGAAAAACATTCATCGGTTACAGAAGTAACTATTATTTTAATTCCGGTTTCTGAATTAAAATAATATAGGGTATGCACATACTTCTCTATATATGTACATATGGGCAAGCTACAGCAAAGGAATGAATACTAAAAAGAAATGAGAGAGAACACAACCTGCTGATGTTATTGAAGATCTGCTCTACAGTCAGATAAAAGATCAACCTGTGGATTACAGAAAAGCAGTGTACGCTGCAAACCATAATGCAAATCCAAACGCCATGCCATGCTAACAACAGGCAGCCCTTGCAACACTGGCTCACAGCTCACAGTGAAGCCAGAAATACGACTGGAAATGTACTTCTTCCTTCGTTCCTTCCCCTTGTTTACATGGGGGTAAAAAAGCATAGATTATACTCTGCAACCTTAAGGAAAAACAACGATTAAGAATTTGATTATGCAACAGTGATTGGTTCTGGAGCCAGCAATAATACTCATGATACCATATGCATGAGTCAGATTCATTACTTCTCAAAACAGTGCTAATATTTCCAGCTTTGAGTAGTCGATTGCAAACAGCAAATGATAAACTGAAAAGAAAGGGATTAAAACCAGAACGACCGCTAAAGCAACTGTCAAACACTTGTCCTCTGCAACAGAGGATTCGTGGTACCATATTCTTTGAGCAGAGAGATTAATACAGATGTTACCACACTGACCGCAAAAATCACTGCACTCCCACTGCCGAGGTGAGACACTGGTCTCGCTGGTCTCCAGATCTTCTGAAATCTCAGAGTACTTCATCAGCCAGCAGCTCTCCCACAACACCCATCAAGAGAGATGGCCCAGATGTATGGTTCAACATCTATACATGGATACATACAAAAATACACATGCTACCTGGAATGATAGGCACATGCCAGGTGCGTACACACACACAGAGGTATAGACGTGCACAGCATTGCATCCCATCAGCTCAAGTTCAACCCCTCAGACCAGTCACTGCTTCACTCTTGGTTTCCTCCCAGTCTTAAGGCAGCCTCTCACCTGGGTTCACTTTATTTTCTGCAATCCTGCCGCATGCCTGGCAGGAGCCAGCCCACACCAGAGCCTCCAAATGACCTCTTGCACCACAATGGAGGTCCACCTGCCCCAGGTGCTCGTCCTCACCAGCAGCTGAATGTAGTTGTCTGGAGGGAGGGGCAGGAGCAGGGCAATAGTTTCAGTTTTGCATGTTATCAATCTCCAGCAACCCCTGGAGTCGGACATGGGTTGTATGAGACTTTAAAGGGATTTCTCTCCCATGAGCCAGTCCAGTCACTGTCATTTTTTAGCATCCAGAATCCTGAAGCAAGGATTTCTACAGGTTAGTTACGGATATGACACAGTGTTTTGGAAATGCCCAGTAATAATACCTGCCTATGACGTTATATCAAGATTACTTCCAATATCCTTCTTCAGAAATGTCATTGTCTATATGAACAAAACCATCTCCAAATTTGTACATGCTCTAAATTCATGTACAATTGTAAATGTGTCATAAGAAGGACACGTTATGCAGTCAGGGCTTGTGTTTTCTCAACAGTTGCATTTTTAACAATATAAATTTACTTTTATATACATATACTAGGCTCAAACATTAGGCTTAAATTCTAATCTTTGGTGTATAAAACAAGGTTATGTTAAAGCGTGTCAAATCTGACCTGCCTATGATGCTTAATACTGTAGCCCCTAGGAGAAGAAGATTTACTTTTTCCCATACTCAGTTTAATTTCCTCCTCTCCTTAACCTGTTGTAGAACATTTTATACTCACAATCAAAATATGATAGCTCAACTGTATACTATTAATTTTTTATTTTGTTTCAATTTTTATTTTGCTCCAATTTTTATTTTGCTCTGAATCCAATCCTACTTTGATTTGCAATTGTTTTATGAACTTAAAAGCAAGTGACACTGTCAAGGTATTATTTCATCTGTAATTCTCTTTCTTGCATGCAGACGTGAATACTCCAAATCGTAATGGTAGGTATGAAGAGGTTTTGTTTTTCTTGTTTGTTTTTCAGACATACAAAAAGCCTTCTGTAGAAATTACAATTACAGCCTCTATTGTTCAGAAGCATGTACTTAAAAGAAACACAAGACAGGCACCGGTTGAATTGCTACTACAGATATTCCTGACGTAAACTAGTTTCTGTGGAGTTCGGCCCCAGATTGAAATAAAAAATTTTATTTACTTTAACTTACTACAAAGAAATTAAAAAACTAAAACAAAGTAAAGTTTTGAGTGGATAACAGATCCGAAATCACAATGCTTTAACTGCCAACCAACAGTATACCAAAAAGCCTTCCATCTCCATCTAACTAAAACAATGCATTTCTCACATATGGTGCTACTTATTTTTAACAGCATAATTTCGGTGCAATACCCAAGTGACAAGAACAATCAAGCTTGATTTCTTTGTGCAATTATAAAGAACTTTAGAGTGCTCAATCAATCAAACTAGTTGATTCTCCAAACCTCAACTAAATGGAAGGAGACCTGATTGGATTAAAAAATAATGGTTTGTCCCATTGCTTTAGCGAAGGGAGAACAATTTTTTTTTTCATTTAGGTTTTCTGAACTGAATTATATAAACGATTAGCTGGTGTCTAATTATGAATCAAAAGTACTTAATGAATGCTTACCTGCCACATAAAGGTGTTGCGAAGATTAATTAGGTAAGGTTTATAAAATGCTTTGAAGATTAAAAACACCACTTAATTATAATTGGATAAAGTATGAAAGGATACTGAGCACTAAAGAAGCCTGGCAACAGCCTGAAAACTCCCTTTTGTGTTAGATAAGTCCCCCTTTGTGCAAGCTGGGTCACTGGATACCTAATGTAGATGCACTGAATGACCTAAAATTAGGGTTTACGACAATATAGTTTACTTCACTGACTTGCCATTACATCGACCAGCTGCAAGTCCAAGTAAACATGTCGACTGAAGTCATCAAATGCTTGTGATCTCTTATATGCAGTGTTAATCAGGCATCCACCGTAGCTCGCCATCAAGGACACTGCTAAAAGACATATAGGGGAGACAGGATTTGTAGGGAGAGAGACTATTTCTCATTAGATCTACCAATACACTCAGAAATAAATGGACGGACTGTGGGCACACACGTGTTTTCCAGCGTCGCTGGTATTGTGGCTTATTTTTCCTCCTGCTGCGTAGCTTCCATTTCGAGTGAGAAACGCGGATATTTTGCACGCCACAGCAACAGCGCTGCCGTGCAGTCTACGTTGTGTAGATCACCTGGAGAACCCCGGCAAAGCCCTGGTCTGATCCTCACCACTGGCTTCCCAGCAGCTGAGCCCCTGCCTGCGAGAGACTTGCGGAGTTTGCTCTTCTGCGGAGGCAGCTGTATAATTCCTCTTCTTCATTTTGAAAATGCTGCTGAACTGTGGTGTGAGATTCCCACAGCTTTATGCTATTCTTAGAGCAGCAATGACTGTAGTTATTGCAGGTAAATGCTATATCTTAAATGCCAACCATTTACTACCTCTGTATTCAGTTTTCTAGTTACTCTCCCAAATGACTGCTACAAAATTTAATGCTAATTATGCCACAGCTGGGACTTGAAAACTTTGGCTCTTTGAAGTCTCTTCTCCTAGACTTTTTTTTTTAAAATATTTTTTTTCTTTGTTTTTTTTTCTATTCTTATCTGTACCCCTGGTTGAATACCTGAATATACATTTGCCCTTGCCTTCCCAGGTCTGTTTTCTAATTCACAGTCCTCATGCAGCAAATCTTTTTGGCTAGCATGGGGCAACTTACCTGACTCAGATGGACAGCATGTAGCTCAAAGCAGAAAATAAATGCATGTACGTCATAAAGCTGCCAGGAAAACAGAAATATTTGATTTATACCAAAATTCTTCCTTGACCAGCCTGTAACACTGTAGCATAGTTTGTTACAATAACTTGCTTTCTCACAGTCTGACTCTTCCTGGGTGCAAAGTCAGTCAAAAGGGTGCATTATTGCTTGTAATTTCTGCACATTACATAATAAACTATTTTGCTCAGTTTCAGTGCAAGATTCGCTAGAACAAATCCAGGGTGCTGCAGATCACAGCGGGGGGGTTATCAGAGAGCCGGCACACAACGCTGGCGGCTGATGTCAGCGGTGCTAATCCGTACTTTCTCCAGCACTGAAATGGCTCACAGACTTGTGGCGAGGATAAATACAGCGAGGGATAAAATCACCGTCGTCTTATTTCAGCATTTTATTTTTTTCCTCTATGTGTTAACAGGGGATACAGACCCACTTTTATGTACAGATCACATTTTGTCTTTTTTCACAGCCAGAATGCACTTACATCTGTCTATTTATCTACATGGCCCGTAGCACAGCAGATAGATGAGTGTCTCATTAATGAATTTATCTTTTCAGCACTGCTGCAAGGCAGGGAAGTGCTATTACCACCTCAGCCACCTCTACCTCTGGTTTAGAGATAAGGAAGCGAGGTGCACAAAGATTGGGTGATTTGCCCAAGGTCAGGCAGCAGCCAGGGAAACTGAGGCACCGCGCGTGCCTGGCCAGGGGCAGTCCAGCGGCCACACTCCCAACGGAGCAGCGCTGACGTATTGGGGCCAGTTACACCAGTAAAAGGCAGAAGCGAATGGATGCAATAGGTTATTCTGAGCAGCAAAAGGTCTTCTACAGAACATTGTTAGAGTATTTTTTCAGTTTGTTCAGCCGTGGGTGCAAATGCTCCTTGAGACACAGATATTTACATGACATTGAGTCGCCTCAAAGTAATGAAGGTCACTTTTCTGCAACTCAACGTCAGGAAATGGCGGCAACAGCCCTTCGCAGTGGGTGTTAGCAGCACTGGGAGCGCTTCCCACGGCATGAGCGGTGCTGGCATCCCTCCTCCTCCTCCCCCACGAGCGCCGGTGCCAGCCGTGGGGTCAGCTCTGCAGGGGAGCGCCCCGGGAGGGATGGGTGGCTGTGCTGTGTCTCCTTATCAAAACATTTTCCTTCAAGGCTTTCTGCAAGCTTGCACACACCCATTGAGCTCCAGTGCTCATTCACCTCTTCTGCTCTGCGCCCCCCTACTCTAAGTCTTCCCAGCTTGTGGGGCTCAAAACACCTGCGAGGTACACTCACAAATATCTGTATTTTAAACGTAATTTAAAAAATAATGATTCATTCCAACAATCTTTACTCACACATGCAGAGGCACTGAAGTCAGCAGTTACCAGGGGTAAGAGGAAATTCAAGGTGCAAGTATCTCATCAAGAACGTACCATGAGTACGGAGCAGAGACCACTGAGCTCCAGTTGCTGTCCTTCCCTCTGCGCCTGTCCTTCTTCCTTGCACACAATTCTTCTCTGGATGATGTTTGCTCCACTCTTCTGTGTCATTACAAGTGTATGCTAACAAACGTGCTTTGGAAACGTTACTTCACATCAGATCTCGCTCTCTAGGTCAGAAGTTCACCAGGATACAAGAAATTCCCAACATCTGCATTTTGCCCAGCACAGAAAGCACTGGTGTCCCTTAAAGCTGTAAATAAATAAACAAAACAAATCCCTTAAAACGTTACACACAACATGGCTTTTAAACAAAGGAAGGGAAAGGATTCATCTAAAATTCCACGTAAAAGCATTTTCATGCTGATCTCCTCCTTCGCTAGCACGCTGCTGGCACGCTGTTGCTCCCCGGGGAGCTCTGCGCTGGGTGAGCTCCAGTGCCTTCTGCAGGGACGCCGGGGACACGGGCACCCGAACAGGAGGGCAGGTCAGTCCCTCTGCCACATTTCTGGGGGAAAAAAAGACTTTGGACAATTTTAATGGTGTCTCTCTGGAATCCTTGTTTTTAGAAGCCTGACAATAACCAGCTCCAAATGGAAATCAGACTGTGTCATGCCATATGCTTTATTTTCTTCAGATGCCTTTCTTTTTCTGGGTGTGCAGCCCTGGCTCCCCCGTCCCCCATTGTCACAAACAACTTTTGATCTTAAAAAGTGAAGCAGCAAACCCGAGCCAATGGGAAAAAATGGTGGTGGTTTTTTTTTCAACGTGATATATAGCCAAATGCATATAGCACCAGGAGGAAGCGTGTCCCCAGAGTGGGACTATTAGAGATCGTTCACTATCGCTGGCTGAAGAAATGCAAACCAACGGCAGCAGTCACGCTCTGCAGAATATGACTGATATCTGAGAGTAAATTATTGTCAGTATTTGCTAATAATTTTCAAAGTTTAGCTCAAATATCTGTATGCTTTGCATATTGGGAAATGACAGGTAACGGCGCGGAATAAGAAGTTACCATTGTAATTGGCTGTGTATATTTTATTAGGCTCGGATTATGCTTAATCTCGTCATGGAGGTGCTTAAATTAAAGACAGCTTTGGATAATCATGTCACTTTAGTCAGTGGGAAGAGCCTGGCAGGTGTAGAGGGCAATTCAGATCTGAGATGCCTGAACATCCATCTGTAAATTGGGAAAGGTAAATCTGGTGCAGTCTCTCCCAGCCATGACTCAAAATGCTGTAGTTTAAGCCATTTGGGACCAACACCTTCTGCTTTGGGATTTCCTATGTTCAGGGGATTTAAGGATTTAGTGGAAGCTGTTAATAGATAGAAACCTGAAGGTCAAAAACCCCGGAGAATTTGATCAAATCCTGTATATCCTGCATATGTATTTCCCTTCAAGAATGAGAGAGAAGCTCAAGCCCCGAAGAAGTGTCCAGTACGTGCTGGAGGGGGAGGGCAGAAGCCGTCAGGACAACGGCAGCTGAAGCTGTAGCTGTTTTGGAAGAAGGTGCTGGTGTGTGATGCTCTGAGCATAGCAGTGTCCTGCTTCGAGCTCGACCTAACATCTTCTTGCCCCTCATGCTCTGTCAGCCTTTGCTTTCTTCTGCCACAGATGAAGTTAGTCTTCTCCCAAGCAACTAGCGATAAGATGAGAGGAAATGGCCTCAAGTTGCGCCAGGGGAGGTTTAGATTGGACATTAGGAAAAATTTCTTTCCTGAAAGAGTGGTCAGGCCTTGGAACAGGCCACCCAGGGAAGTGGTTGAGTCACCATCCCTGGAAGTATTTAAAAGACGTGTAGATGAGGCCCTTAGGGACATGGTTTAGGTGGCATGGTGGTGTTGGGTTGACGGTTGGACTCGATGATCTTAGAGGTCTTTTCCAACCTTAATGATTCTATGATTCTAAGCCTGGATGGGAATGGCCAGCTGATGTTGCCCAAAGTGTGCTTCCCAGAGAAGGGATCTAGCTTGTTTACATGCTTTCATCTTTTTCATACAAACCAACCAAAAATTCAGGAAAATACTTTGGAATCCAGTTATGTGTTCTTTGACAATTTTATCTGTGTAAAGTCACCTCTTTAAACTGAGCAAGATATTTTCATGCCCACCTACACAGCTTTTTCACTGACCCTCCAAGTTCACCACACTCAAAGTCTTGGGTTTTAGTGATTCTCCGCAGAGCCCTACTGCATTTGCTGTAAACAGTTTCTTTTGTGTGCATCCTCAGATGAATAAATGCGGGACGCAAGCTCCGGTGTGGCTGTCGCTGAAGTCTGAATCCCTGCCGGTTCCCGGCGAGAGCAAGCGGCTCACAGCCTGTGCTACCTGGCAGTTCTTCTTCGGGGGCACCAAGGACTGCTGCTTGTTTCGGATACCCATCGCCGTCAGGAACTGCGGCGAATTCTTTGTATATCTCCTGCAGCCTACTCAAGGATGCATGGGCTACTGCGCGGAAGGTGAGGATCAGTAAAGTATTTATCAATAAGATTGCATATGCCTCTCTCGCTGGGTGTTCAAAGGTCCTGGTATTGCAATGCACATCTCGGTGACCTTGCGAGTCAAGCTTCACTCCCAGTAAGATGCCGACCATGTAGAAAATAAATCAGCGGCGGTCTGAGGTGTTCCTGAGGAATAGCTATCATTACCAGCGCAAAATGTAATCTGGTGTGTATTGCTGAAGTGTTCTTTGCTTGGTTACAGTTCACATGTAACCTTTCCTACTGTCTTCGGCTCTGCTTTGGCTTGAAGTTGCAGTGAGCGGAGGCATCTCGGTTTTATCAAGGCACTGTATCCAGGATACTGCATCTAAGGTCTGTTCTTATCTTCAATAATCCAGTATCCCCCCAAAAAAGATAATTCTGAAACTCTGGAAGGAAAAAACCCTAAACTGATAACATCTTTTTCATGACATTTATATAATTACTCTCGTCAGAAATAATTTTCAGCCTACTACAAGAGATCTAACCTCTGTTCGGTAGCTAGGAAACAAAGGAATAGCAGAAAGCAATTGCTCACTCAGTTAAACCTTCTGAGTTCATGTTCAGGTGCATATATATTTAGTCAGAAAAGACAGTTCTTTCTCAAAAGGAAAAAATTACCTTTACACTTTCCTTTCAGCATTTTTGGACAGAGACATGACACACTGAGAAACTAGGGTTATCACCTTTCAATCAGGCAAAATTCAAGCTTAAATAAATTTTAAAGGGAGAGATATCTATTTTGCTATCTTTATCAATATTTTAACATTCCCACAGGAGGAAGAGAGAGGAAAAAAGGCTCAAAGAAAGTGAGATTAATTCACTATTTGAAATAAAAAATATCCATTAAAATAAATGAAACTCCTCTTTAATTTTGATGATTCTTTCTCAGAAATGACTTTTTAAACTGAATACACTCATTTTCCAGTTTAAGCTTGGCTTTATTTAAACTATAAGATTTCCACTACCCTTGTTTGAAGAATTATTTACCAATACTTTTTGGGTGATTAATTTTGCCCTTTCTGTTGATCCATACCTGTTTAGTAATGTAAATCTGCCTGCATTTTTCATAAAAAAAAGTTTATCCCTCCCCATCGATCCCAAACCAAGGATCTTCTGCCTTTTTCTTACCACTGCTGTTGAAGCTTTCACCTTTTTCCTAGGCATTTCAGTGAGGTCCAGCTCTCCCGAGTCTTTAACTTCTTGTCTTTAGGATGTTTTTGCAGTATCATGTATTGGATGGAAAACACTCAAAGCTGAAGGTTTTTATTGAGGGTTGTTAACTCACTGTCTTAAATTCAGCTGTGAACATTGCACCACAGGAGCCCCTACGCAGCCCCAGCGCCGGGTCCAGCTGGCACCGTCACAGCTTCTTGCCGGGGTCGATCCCCCAGCCCCATCCGCTGGAGGCTCGAGAGCAGGACACCGGTCAGCACTTCTGAGCTGCGAAACAAAACGAATTTAGAGCTTCATAGCCTGGCAGAAAGGACACGGCTGGGAAAAGCAGCGTACGTGCTTGCAATTCTGCTCATATCCTCCCATGAGCTGATCACCTAGCTTTGTCCTTCTGGAATGATTTCCTGCAGAAAGTCATGATGAGAGCCACAGTTTGAGGCAGCTTCCCTTAGAAAAAAAAGGGAAAAGCATAGAAACAACTGGCCCTTATTCATATTTTAAGTAACTTGTTTCTTTTCTTACCTCTTGTTATTTGCCCTGGACAGATGTTAACATATTGGTTCTTTGTTCTGCTGTAACAGACTCATACCTTATTCTCTCGGACTCCCGTATTTTCTACACTCCTCCAAAAAAGTTTCTTAATTTATCCTTTCAAAGCATCCGAACCAGCTTCATGTTCCATTTGAGTCTGGGTCTCTAGAGATAAAAGAACACTCTACAGTATTATACATTTTTGTTTCTACTTTCCAGGTGAGTTTAACAGGAAGAAAAGTTTCAGACTTCATTACTTGTTGAGGCCTATAGAAAGCAGGCTGCATTTTTAGAGCAGCGGCATTATTCTGGGCAGAGGGAGACTATGTTGAGCAGACTCAGCCTAGGTACGTCCCAGAACAGCCTGGAAAGGATCTTCACAGCACAGTAATATGGGCTGGGTGCTCTCTGAGAGTCGGTTTACTTCTGCAACAAAATTATTTCTCATATCTCTTCTGTACTTATTGCAAAACTTGGATCAAAAGGCTGTGCTTCAGGGGAATCTGAAGCTGATGGCCTTTGTTAGAGTAATTAATTTGTATTAATCCAAGTGCTTCATTTCAATAACATTTCTCTTATTGCAAAATAAATAAAGAAAAAACCACAGAAAAACAGGTCAAATATTATAACAGCAATGGGTAGTCAGTACACAATTAACAATTTTTGCATCTCATATGAAATACATTTTCTTACTTACATAGTTAATAATCAAATCACAAGAATACGAAATGTAGCATTTGCCCCGTGTTTAGTTATATTGAAATCTTTTTGTCAAGTGAACAATGGTAATATTAAAATAACATTTTGTGCTACATCCTTCTTTTGTTTTCTTCTTCCAGACAAACTCACAAGCCTGGCTTTGCAACCAGTGATAACTCCTGAGCTTGTGCAAGGTCGTGTCCACCTGAAGTGCACCTACAGCCGCCCCTCCTCAGAGCTGCCGCTGCAATACGTGGTGGTCTGGTCGCGCCTGTCCACCCCTGGCAAGAAAGAGCAGATCCAGCGTGACACCACCCTGCAGTCATTTTCCTACGTCGAGATGAACGGTGTAAATCTCAAATTGGGAGACACGGTAATGCCGCCCTGCCTTCAGCAAAAAAGGTCAAACGCTCAGGAGGATCAAATCCTTTTCTTAAATCTTTGTTGTGTTATTAGTGCTGTTCCTCACTCATTATACTTAAAAATACTGCAGAAGAAAATACTGAAGCTGTTTTACAACTGGATTATTAAATACCATTTACCAGATTCAGGATCTGTAACATTTCTTTGAATTGCAGTGAGTTGACAGAAGCTATCCATTTTACTATTTTCTAAAGGCAACTTGAATATTTGCACTTACATTACAGCTTGAATGCCATGAAGTTGGTATGAGTAGCACATGTGCCTGAGCCAATTTTTGCTTGGTATTTTTTTGTATCTTGCAGCAGCGAGAATTTGCGGTAGAGGCAGACTCAGCTATATGCACTCAGTAATTTTTATACTCATGGACTAAAGACACAATAACATCTTTTCACAGAAAAGAAAGACAGTACATTTTAAAATACAGGGAGGTTTATTTTATGGTCTTTTTCATGGTGTTCTGCCTCTCTGATTCCAAATTCTTGGTTCAATAGCATACTGAAAGATAGAGTTCATTACAAAACAATCTTTAAGAAGTATATTTGATGGCTTACATAGCAACACAGATCTAATTTCAACAACAACAAAACAGAAACCAATACAAGATGTGAAAAAAATTGACTTGTGTATGAATTCATGGCCTTTCATGGTACAGAAACAAGACTTTTAAAGTTAAATTAGGTTCATAACTTTTATAGGCAGAGAGCCATTAGTGATGCTACAATGAACTGAAAGAATAAACAGGGAAAATGGCCTTGTGTTAAAAGTAGGTTGGAAATAGTCTTGGTATTTTGCAGCTCTTCTTTGAGATATTTAAGATATTTAACAAAATGTGAATAAGCTTTTTTCCAGTTCTTGAAAGGATGAGTCATTTATAACAGTAGCACAATCTAGATAGTTTTTTCTCATTTCTCCTTGTAATTATGCCTCCTGAGTTCAGAATCTGACTGATGCTGCCCTCACTTACATTATAACATGAGGCAGACAATTCTGCCAGTTTAAGACAAGTTTGTGTTACAAAGAGATATTTTCATCAAAATAATTTCACTTGCCATCACTCCAAATCTAGTTTTAACAATCCTGAGGGATTCAGAGAAAATACAGTTCTGTTAACTAGTGGCATCACCAAATCTTTATAAGACCATTTTTATTACATTAAGTTTTCAGTAAGCCCTTCTTTGTCCTCTGCTGAAACCCACATGTTTAATTTAGGGGGTTTAGTGAAATTAAAATGTTCTCTTCCTTGCTAGATTTTTTTAAATGTCTTCATGGCCTGTTTGACTAATTATCCATAAATCATCACTGGTGAAAACCAAGCAATGAAGCCTCAGCTATAACTGGGAATTCAGTTTCACATAATAAAGATTTAAAAAAGCATTTCACCACGTCTGCCATCCCACTCTAGGTGTCTAATAAGTCACAAAGGGGCAGACTCTCCTTTCACCTCCGGTGGTGTAAACCTACAGCAACTTAGTAAGCATTGGTACCACACTACCGCAAAGGAAAGGTGATGCCACTGAAGGTACAGTCAGACCCCGGGGACCACACTCAGCTGCACAGAGGTTGTTCGTAACCTTCCACCCACCCAGGAAAGATGCAAGTGGAAGGCTTTTTTCTCAGGCAGCTTTAAAGGGATCCCTTTAAAGCCATATTAGAGAGGAGACAACGAATCAGGGCCACTTTCCAGTTCTCTTTCCCCTCTCCGTGCACAGCCCAGTGGTAGCATCCCCACAGCTGTGCACTGCCAGGGCACTTGGGTGACATTCAGAGCAGAATTTGTCCCCCAGGATGCAGAATTTGCAGCGTTTTGAAAACTGCTTGCCTTTTTAACCTACTTTTAACCTACTCTTCACCTACCTGCACATAGCCTGAATTTGGTCTCAAAGCTTTTGTAGCCTGAAATCAGCATCCTCTCTGTTCATTTCTTGATAAAAAAAGTACAGTCAAGCAAGATTTGTTTTTAATCACCTTTTAGGTGATTGATATCTAGGCTATTTTTTATCTGTCAGAAAGTCTCCAAGTAATAAGTTAGTCACATAATAGAATATCTATTGATATATTTTAATACGGAGTCAAACGTTAGAGAAGAGTTGAGATTTACCGGCCAACATTTCTGAACTTGTATTGACTAAACAGCCTGTTATTTTTTAATAGGCATGACGTGTGCTTTTCTCCCCCATCTTTGGGCTCCAATTTTGTTATTTCAGACAGTAATGTTGGCAGCATAATGTTCGCAAAACTATTGCAGCCTTAAATAAATCCATAACGTACCGCTATTTCTATATAAACGCTGAAAGAAGCCTACTCCATCTGATATGAAAATCCTGGCGTTCCTCAGCCTTATTTACGTGATAGTGACAGAGGTCATTTCATTCCTCGAGGCACAGCCATCTATAAATTATAGTAGCACACTGTGAGTAATGAGTTATGCTAAGAAAGAAAGGTGTTTAGAAGAAAACCGTGCAGATTTTGCTCAGCGCAGCAATCCAAAAGTTCATACGCTGAGGAGCAATTGTCACCATACATAAACTATGATGCGCATTGTAAAATAAAAATGTTTAAGTAAAACCGACGTTTCCGAGCTCTGTGCTAAAGCAGCCATTTCATGTGGCACTCTGCAACAGCAGAATAATATGCCCCAGCCAAAAAGACTGTAAATTAGTGCCTCAGTATAGAAAATAACTAATTTTCACTCACAAGGGAAGAGGGGTGAAATATCCCCCTGCTGAAATACTAATCCCATCCCAACCACTGGACTTGACAAAATCAACAACAGAAATAGGAAGACCTGCCTATTTGTAGGACACACCTGAGTTTACAATGTCTTTCTCAACCTTCAGGTAGAAAATGAGGAGAATCCTAGCAGAAACAGAGCTCTGGGTGGACTTGGACAGAGATTTTAAAGCAGAAAGGGTCAGAGAAATGATGAGCAAAACCCTGCAGCTGATAAGACACCTCGGTACTACCCTGGGAAAATTTATTTCCTTAGTAGATGAATGACCTACAGTCAGCCTCCACGTACTGTTTGGCCTATTTGGCAACTGAAAAGAGCTGCCTTCTTTATATATAGCGAGTGGCAGAGTGACTAGAGCTGGACCTCCCGCAGTGGCAGGACACGCTGCTGCACCAGCTCCCTCCCTTCTGCAGCCAACGGCCCATAAGAGGTTTGTGTTCAAAAGCTTTAAGGTCTAGGTTATTAATTAACTCATAGTCAGATTCTCCCTGCTTTCCCCTTCCTGCTAACCCTTCTGGAAAGCCTTCCCAGAGACTTTGTTCCTACCCCTTTCTGCAAATACCTACAGCTAGATCGTTTCTTCAAGCTAATGAGAACTACTTTTTTTTTTCCTTCGGCTTCCCTAGAAATGCCATCCTTCAGCTCTGCTCATTCTTTGCTCTTTTCATCAAGGCTGTAAACCACAGCTCCCTCCCGCACACACTCCCCAGCTCCCAGCAGAGCGACTCCTTGAGCCTTCCCTAACCCCAGCCCATTAGCGTTTAATAGAGCAGACAACGGCAGCTCAGAGGCTTTGATAGCCATGGCGAGACACCCTTTCCCCTGGCATGATCAATTCCCTGCCCAACCCTTCACCTGCAAGCCAGCAGTGTGGCTGAATGACTCTTACCCTTGCAGCCCCAGCCTGCCTTTTGACGTGGGTGATGTAGCGAGGAGGGTAGATCCAGTCCTGGAGTTAAGGGTTAATCACCCACAGCTTGGGCACCTGCACCTTACGAGCAGCACGTAGACTTCCCTCCCCAGTGAATGGGAAGAAGTGAGTATTCCTAAATGGAACCTTATGTTGAGAAGCGAGCTTCCCACAGGTGGCCAACATAAATTACTGACCGGAGCAGCATCCCTGAATTCCCACACCTCTCAGCGGTTTGGATATCTGGGTCAGGAAAGTGCCTCCATCTGCTTTTTAATGCAGACCTTTAAGTCCTACTCAGATGTACCTGGCTGTATGTAGTCTTTGAAAGATCACTACCAGTAAAAGTAAATATTTCAACTTTAAATCATCGCTGTTGTCACTGTGGGGTCTCTGGCACTGCAATACAGCTGAAATGCTTGCTGGAGAGAGGGGAAATGGGTAGTTGGTCCTCCCAGCTGTGCGTTAGGTGCATGTCCTGCCCTTCCCAAGGGAGCATCCCACCCCAGGGCATAGGTTGCACTAGGAGAGGCAGCAGGGACCACAGCTGGGGAGCGGCACGTGCATTTGCTTATTTTCTCTGGTGGCTTTAGGTAAAACACACAAGCGGTCCTGATGGGCAGACCCAAACCCAGTACTCCCACCTGCCAGCTCTCCCTATTTTGAGGACAAGTGCCATTGCCCCTGGGCCGCTATGGAGATGGGTGGTGGCACCATTTCTGCCAGTGCTTTGAGAAGCATACAGCTGAGGTTAGCCTTCCTGAGAGCTCCCGAAATTATCTGGCAAAGCTAGGAGCCTTCACAGGTACCTGACTGAAGAACAGGGATGGGTTTTGATCACAAAACAGTATCTCCTGTTTTGCCTTCGGGAACCCAATCCCTTATCTGAGCACGGCTGGGAGAGGCTGATGAAACTGGAGGCATGGCCATGCTGGATGTGCCAGCAAGCATCCCCCTCCGCGCCCCCGCCTCTGCGCCCGCCGCCTTTGAAGATGGCAACAAACGTGAATGTGACTTTCTTTGAGTTTTTCTGCCTCTGCCCTCAGTCCCACGTCTCTCACTACATGCTCAAGCTGCCACAGATGATCCCTGCGCTACATTCAGAAGTAATTAGGGGCACGGAAAAGGGTGAAACTGGAGGTGGTTTTCTGTTCGAAATGAGTGTAAACAACTCATTTGGGGGAGTTTGGATTCTGAGAGCTCTGAGAAAAACCCACATTTTGATGTGCAAGTTGTTAGAGGGAAATTTGCCGGAGATGGTGATAGATCCTAGGATTAAAATACTCTCCCAGAGTATTGTTTCCCAGAGCTACCCGACCCCCACCAAATTAATGACTGAATTCTGCTTTTAACTAAATATGCTGGCCACAGGGTTCACGGCAAAGTGGGAAGGAATCTGATTGATTCCACATAAGGGTGGAAATCTGCTCCAACACACAGGAAAGGAGAAACTTCTTAGCTATCAGGGCCTTTTTCTATCAGAATTTTGTGCCTAAAAGTACTTTTCCGCCCTATGGGAAGATCTGCTGGCGCACGGGGGAAAGGGAGCAGCCCACGCCCAGAAGCAATCCAGTCATCCTGTCCGAGGGCACCCTTCCATTTCTGTCCCTTTAAAAGGGACGATGAAAAATTATAATTTGATTTTTTTAACAGATCCGATGAGTTTGTGGAAAAATACTGCCTAACCTGTCACGGCCATCAGCATACTGCTGTCAGTGATGCTTTTATCTCTTTGCTTTAAAAAGGCTGCATCCTGAGATGGGGGAGGGGAAGATGAGAAAGAAAAAGTTGATTACTGAACTGGAGAAAAAGAGCTGGTATTTAGATGAAGGTAAAAAAAACTCCTTGGAGTGACTATCGTAATAATTATGTGACAAACTGTCAACCTGCAGCTCAGTAGCCGATGAACATATCTGCCGATTGTGAAGGGTGCACTTAACAAGGTAAAGGCACTACAAGGGGAGGAACGATATAAAAGACAGAAGTGAAATGTAACTCATGATGGCTGGCCGTACATTTTGAATTTGCAAAGTTTGTGCTGATCTCTCAAAGTGCTGAAGATAGAATTGGAACGGACTGATAGTCTAAGAATTTCTCAGTGTATTGTTAGGGAGTAATTTTTTACTTTAGCGTTCAGTGCTTTATCAATAAAATATATACCTCTAAAATATATATGTGAGAAAATACAATGCTTGCAGGGAATGAGGTTGGGTTCTGACATTTCCCAGGATGTCACTTTGGGGAAAATCACCGGGAGATCGGAGCCTCCGTCGGAGCCGGACATCCTCGTGCATGAGCCTGCTGCCTCTCATTACAGCCCCCTCCTTGGCAGGAGCGCTCCACGTGGCGTGCTCAGAGGGACGTCTCCCTGTGAATATTTTTGGTAAAAAGCATCAAAGCCAAAGCTGCAAACACCCGGCAAGTTTAAATATAGTATCTGCAATGCAGGTGCATTGGATTTGCTCAATGAGCTCTGCAAGGGGACTGTTGGTTTGGTTTTTTTTCACTGACAGGAATATACGTTATCTGAACTCTTTCTCTGTAGTCACCGCCTTGTCAGATCCCGATTTTGCAGAACTTTTCCCGTGGCAGCTGTAGGAGAAGCAGCAAGAGGAAGATCAACGCTCGCCTTCTGCCTTCCCAGCAGAACTTTTTTGGAAACTTTGTAAGCTGAACACGAGCTTTTAGGGAATGCTTGGAGATAATAAATATCTAATGATAACCGGGGCTTATTACCTTGAGGAGACAACGACTTGTTCTTCTTTGGAGGCAAACTGGCTAACTACGAAGTATTGAGGAATTTTAATTTTAAAGTGTCTCTGTGAGGCCTGTGTCTTTTTTTCCCCCAGTACACCCAGTACGACCTCAGGCTTCCATCTAGTTAACAGAACAAATAACACCATTTTTACTGGGCCAAAGTGGCTGGAGCTGTCAGCAAAAGAGTGAGAAACTTTATGAAGGTAAAAATAGCCCAAAAGGCAAATAAACCTGGGACTGAGCTGGACTGGAAATGATCCACCTGAAGAGCACAGAGAACACTTGATTTTTCCCATAGCCATACAAATGATGCTGTACTGCTGAAGGGGCATTTTCATTGTGCGGAAATCAGTTAGGAAAGAGGAGTTTGGAGGAAACTCATGACTTGATGGTAATGAAGAAATATTCCAGAGTGCTATGCAACTCATGCCCACATGACCATATGAATCTGGGAATATCCTGGTTTTGAGCCTGCTTTGCTGATGAGGGTCGTGCCTGAGCCGGCAGGTTAGAGCTCCGACAGCAACACGGCCGGTGGGTGGTGCTGGAAAATCCGTCCAAAGGAGTTTATCACAATGGAAAATAAATTAGATTGGTCCGATTCCTCCTCATGGGTTCCTCAAGGCTTAGAAAAGGCAGTAGCTATAAATATGCCATCTGACTATTTGGAATTGATTTAGTATGTCACAATCTGTTACTCCATTTCCGAGAAGAGGCCAAAAAAAAATTTCAGAACTACAGTTTCAGAGCCTATTGTCGTTTGCTTTAAGGAAAACTTCTGTAGTTTAATCTTATGATCCTAGAAATGATGTTAGCAGTTTGGGTTTTCTGAAACCAATGAAACATTAAGATGGCAGATGGTGTGCGGGCTCAGCAGAGATAAAGGTTGCGTGACTGTGCTAGGAATAAAACATAAATGGCCTGGTACATTGTGTTTGATGGAGTTTTGTGTTGGGGGGGAATTTTTTTTTTTTTTTTAAACAGTATAAACCCTGTAGGCACATCTGCATCATCTTTTATAAAGCAATAAGAAAAAAAAAGAGCTTCTTATATTGCTGACACAGTTTCTGAGACTGGATGACTGTCAAACTAATTTAAATGAAAAAACTGCTTGGAAACTTGGTACAGAGAGAAGATATTTGATCCAGTGGACAGACTGAAGTCTGGGATCCCAAGGGCTAATGTCCTAATCCTGACAGTAACGTCTATGAACAACGTAATTCTCCCTAATTAAAATGAGTTAATATCACTAACCAAGGTGCTTGAAAAACTGCAGAAGAAAACACATTGTAAGCATTCAGTGTTATTAATTGTTGAGACAGAAGCCATGTTCCTTTGCTTATTAAATGCATCAAAAATTCTTCCAAATCTCAAAATTTATGCATAAGCATTTTTAAAACCTAAACCTCAAAAATATGTTTCAACAGTAGGAAAAAAGCCTAACAACCCTGATCAACAGGAAGATGCATAATTATATAAATTTTCTTCAGGAAAAGCTATAGCATATGCTGTTTATTTATTACAGGTCTTTTGCACTGTCACTGCTTTTACGAGGGACACTCCTGAGCAGCAGTCGTTGCCTGAAGAGAGCAAAGGTTTCTATGCTGGGATTAAGGTAATGCAAATGGCCCTGATTACTGACTTGGCATATTCTTAGGGAATATTTATACATTTTCTGACATGGTCTGAAAAACAAGACACAGAAACATAAGATTTGATCATCATAACCAGTGCTGCTTTTATGTTCACTTTAAGAAAATGTCTTAATAAATTATATGGCTTTCAGTCTGTTTGTAAAACGCCCTAAACCACCCATCAGCACCGTGTGCAGGTGTTGACACTAATGCACCATAAAGAATGTGCAAAACTACATCTTCTAGTAAATACACCCCAAAGTACTCTGGTGTTTACATATAATGGGAAGACACACCTACAAGGATGCAGAATTTTGTCGTACCTAAACCAGAAGAAAGTGAAGAGAAAGCTAATTTTTATCCATCATCTTTTTACGGTCAGGCACTACAAAAACCAAATTGCTGAAGATAAATTCACACTGAGTGCAAAAACCAGGTCTGTCTGGCAATCCAGGAGAATTTGAGATCTTCTGAGTATCTAAGCTTTGTGCCTCCATGAATGGTGTTTGAAAAATCTGGCAACCCATTCTGTGTGACGTTTGAAGAACAGTTTCGGGTTTTTTGGAAATGTCAGAATTTCCCAGGGAATGGAAATTCCCATTTCTGACTAGCCCCGAGTGTTGTTTCTGCTCTTGCCCCAGAGAACAGACAGACAGAAATGGCACAACCCGAGCTCTCTCCCCGGCGCACAAGTCACCCCAGCTGTAATATCTTATGTACGGAGAAATCCTTCTTCCTGCCGTAGCAGGGAAAAGGAATCAGGCAAAAATTGCACTCCCTTTGCACCAGGGGCAGGGTACAAACATAGAGTCCATGACCATGAGGTAATGCCGTACTTCAGGCCATGAATATTGCTGCTATTTCTCCTAGTGCATTGGAATAGGAGCTCCTTTTAACCAGGGATGTTAAAAATGGATAAATTCTATGGTATCATGCTATTTTCAGTCTTAATAAAAACCTGTTTTGAGATTAGGGGATGAGAAGCAACTATATATGACAACTGCAAACATTTTCTTAATTACCGAGAATGTTAAAGTATTTTAACAACAATTTCACCTTATAAAGTTGAAGATCATTATTACGAAGATTATTATTATTATTATGAGGATTTTTACAAAGATTATTATTATTTTATAAAGAATTATATATTTTTATAATTTATTAAAACCACTCAAAATTTCATAAATATCAGTATTGCCTAATTAATCTGTCAAAATAATCTAAAAATTATTTTCTTATTTCCAGTTTTTACCAGAATCGTTACAAATTGCAGAGGATGGCAAAGAGCATGTTTTGACTGTTCTGAGCACTGTACCCATTGCCTGTCCTGGGCATGATGATTCCTGTAAAATTACTTTACAGCTAAGTACTGAGGATTTGGGTAAGAGTTTTACATATTGGCATCGAATCAACGTGATTATGTTGTCTTGTGTTTATGTTACGATGGATTCCAATAGAAATTACAAGACTTAAATAACAACAAAGGGCAGAAGCCATAAACACAACAAACTAGGTCAATATTTGTTTGCAAAATAAAACAGATTATAATATCATTCGGGTTTTTAAGGAAGAAAAAATCTGACTAGCAATAACTTGAATGATAGTCCATTGACATTTATGGATGAAATAACGATGAGTAGAAGAACTTATTTTAAATTCCAAGAGTATAAAATTCCATTTTAAGTTTTTGAAGCAGCAATGGTCTTAGTAGAATAATTTCATTAATTATCAATAAGAAGCTCACCTTCAGATTTATTATTCAGTAAATGTGTACTGAAACCCTTTTTCTTTCTTTTTCTGGCTTACAATTTTTGTCTAACAATATAGAAGAAAAAAATAATTCTTATGCTTATATATTATTCTCTTTCTAAAGATATTTTTTTACTTGAAAACATTGACAATGTCATTTAGAAAATTCTTGCCCTTTTAATCAGTAAATGCTTTCCTCAGGTTAATCTGGTGGAATATCATGCCTACCCAAAGGGGGGCATATATATATTTGCTTTCCATTTGCACTAAATAAAACACCCAACCCTTTTTCTGACAAGGCATTTATTTCTCTTCCATAGGTTACTTAATGAGAAAAATATTTAGACATAGGATTACAGCCACCGTTTCTCTACCCACAAAAAGCCAGCTCAAAAAAAAATGTTGGCAAAACCCAGATAGTTCCTGATTGTTTTCCCTTTCTAAATCCCTCTCCTTTCTCCCCCCATCATCAGCCAAGTGCTTAGACAGAAGAAAAAAATAATTCAAATGGTATCACAACACAACGATCTTAAACTGAATGGCACCTTATGGTTCCAGCAGCTGTGTTGGCGCTCGTACGTGGAGTACTTTGTATTTCTCCATGGCTCAGTGCTGCTCTGTTCTACATATTGCTCTTGGCTTAGAGTCTCTGCCGGTCCATCAGGCAAACATCCGCTGAGCTCATGGGAACGGATTTTCTTAGATATTTAGGTAGCTAAGAACACAGACTGGTGTGGAACGCAGCCTCCAAGCAGCTTAGACGCCCACTGTTTATGGGGATCAAATAAGAATTAGTCACATAACTTATCAAGGTATTTTTTTTAACTCCCATTTTCTTAGGCATTGATAAAGCCCTTCAACATCTCAGTGAGAATGAATGCATGGTCCAGGAGCTCTCAAGTGGGGGAGGCTAAGTTCAATAGATCGGACTGAGGCTGATCCCTTGCCAGGGTCTTCTCCAGTCCCACAACGTGCATTTGACTGGAAGAAAGAGGGGAGGCAAGAATTGCAGAAGTAGTTTTATTTTCAAACTGTCAATGGGCTTGATGTGTTGGTGCCAAGAGGTCCCAGGATGGAGAGACAACTCTACCAGCTAACTAACCTTTGAAAGAACTTGTCACTGAAGTGGAAAATTTCCGTTAGTTTTAATCAACTCATTTCTGCAGCTTAAACTATAACCAGCTCTAGCCCTTGATTGCTCCACCCTGAAGCTATTTCCTTGGATGACACTTGGGCTGTTTATGATCAATTGAGATATCTGTATATACTTAAGGTTGACTATCTGCTGCTGTGTGTTTGCATAACTGCATGTCTGGTTTATGCCTTTATTGTCTGTGGGGTCTGTTAGTTTATCTGAAGGAACACTGTGGGCTTCTGAAAAACGTAATGTCGGCCACAGTGCTATAAATTGAAAATAAAAACAACTTTAGCTGAGATTCGTTTATACCAAATAAATTAACTGACAAGCTCCTTGTCTGACTTAATCCATAGAATAACACTGTTGTGCTAATTATGTAGGGAATAAGTGATAAGAGAGCTAATTACAAGCACAGAAATATCTCTCTGAGTTCAGACAATATCATAATGAATGCCAAGGCACAGCAGAGCCACTGGAGTTTGGCTTCTGTTAAGTTTATCATTACTATTTTGACAAGATGATTTTCTTTGATTTTAAACTTTTGTTCTGGGTTGTGAGCACAGCTCATGAGGCTGTAATGGCAATAACTATTCCTCATGGAAACCTTCAATTTAATTGAATCAAGAACCTTGAAAATGAGCCAGGACTTTTCTATAAGATGTGAGGCAGCCTTTAAGGATTTGGTATGAGAGATAATATGCTATTAATATTTGTAGGTTTTTAGTTCAGTTCCTATAGAACTCTACAGGGTTAATTTAAATTATATTTTAGGAGTCTTTTCCATACGGAATATAACATTGATTATTTGATCATGTTAGAAATACCATCTTAAAATACTTGAATGCCATCTCTTATAAATTATTAAGCAATTCTACAAATGGGAAAAATGATATGAAAATTTGATATTTTCACATTAGATTAATTCCATTTACACCATTTCTAGAACTTCGTTCTTTTCAGGTTATAATTATTGGTCTGGGAGAGAAAACTAAATACTCAGCACAAACAAGAGAAGTCGACACTACTAGTCTTGCACCTAGAAGAGATCCCTTTAGGAAAGATATGATGTGCAGAGGCAGAGCTGAATGAATGACTTGGGTTGCCATTGCCATATGGATTTTATCACCACCCATCACTTCCCTACCCATCACAGATACTTACATAGCCAGTACCACCATAGCTCATTACTTTTCCACATTCTTTTAGTGAAATTATCCTCACAATGCCTCTGTGAAAGATAGAAATAAAACTACCATCATTTTACAGGTTGGAAAGTAAAGCACCATAACCTAGCTAAGCCGAAAATACAAATACAAATCTGCTGCATTTGCCTTCCTGTTGTGGATCCAAAGTTCACTAAAAACTCGAGAACCCTCCCTTTCCAGTTAAAATATTCTATTTATTTTAAATTAAATAACTCCCAGCAGATACCTCCTTATAATAAAGCTAGTGAAAGATAAATGTTTTCCAGAAACACAGACTCATCTCTTTCTTTGTCATGAGAACTACTCATCTTCATTCCCTGGGCATGGACCCATAAAGATAAGACTGTCATTCCAGAAATATTAGCACCTGTGGAAAGAAAAGCACCACTGAGTTTTAGTAAACTACCTACTGCAGGGGAAAAAAGAAAAAACGCACATTAAAATGTGCAGAGGCATGCCAGATTGAGTCAGTCACGACTGGCTTCATGCAAAACCCATCTGGTTTCAAGGCATGTGTGTCCTGGAATATGAAACATTTGTGTTGGACGGTAAACAGGCAACTGTTTGGATAACTCTTGTCAGACTTGGTCTTTGTGTTCATTTTAGATAGCCAATTACTGGGGCCCCCAGACATCGCCCTTTCGGCGTGCCAGGTGGATCTGCTGCGGGCGCCCTGCTCGGAAAGCAGCTGTGCAGCAGCCGCGCTGACAGTGACAGCCGTGACAGACTTTGCTCAGGATGGGAACCGCATCAGCCGCATCAGAGCTGAGCCAGTCGGACGGAGGGATTTGCTTTGGAGGGCTTACACGCCCAAGGATGTGAAGGTAGGGTCCTAAAATAATTTGGAAAACGTGTCAAATTTAAATGGGAGGTTTGGTATTGCAGAAAACAACAATAAACCTTAACTATATAAACGTTTGGGGACTGCTGTCAGCAGTAAACCAAAACAGCCTCTTTATACGCCAAGAAAATCAACATGTAAAGCCTTTTGCTTTAACAAATTTAGGTTTGATGATTAGTCAGCACACCAGTAAGGCCAACAGCTGGATTATAGATGTAACCAGGCGTGCTCGTGTATGCTGGAAGAGGAGAGAGGGAGAACCGGAGTTGGGGAATTAGCACCTTTTTGAGAAGGAGGGAGAGGGAAAGCCGAGGGTTTGGAGCACAGTTTCTGAAAAAGCAGAGAAAAGGCAGTGCCTCGGCAATGAGAAAGGAGGACCGAGACTCAGCAGCGCCGTGTTCAATTTGCGACTGTGCCAGGAATCACTGGGACACCTCCGACGACACACGCGGCTGCTCCGTCTCTTCATTTATCCCTGTACAAAATGTCCAAAATAAAAATAATAAGAATCAATCAGGGAGGCAAGCCACGCTTTCCCTGCCTAGAAAGGGGTGTGGTGAGCAGGGACTGGCCCGTTGTCTGTGAACCTGTTTCAGAGCCTCGGCTGGGAGCTTTGAGAGCCGTAATCCCACCGCCCAAGAGAATAAACCAGAACGTGATTTGACTCAGCTAAATTTCTCAGAGCAATGGCACATCCAAGCTGGTATATTTTAAGTAACCAAAAACAACCCCCCAATGAAATCTATAATTTCACTGCCCTGATTTTTGTGGATTTGCTCATGAAAGAATGAGATTAAACTGGATGAAAATAATTTTTGTATTCAAAGGTAAAATGCCTAGCACGTGACTATATCCTTTGCTCTCCAGCATAGGCTTCTTTGAAACTTTTTAAGATTCTTAAATCAGAAATTGCAGCTAATTCAGTGTAGTGCACTCACATACCCATATTTTTTTCTTGAAGTTACAAATGCTTCCATTAAAATATGAAAATGTAGCAAGCATGAAATGGAATTAATCAATTTTAATAATAAATTCCATCTATCTCAGTTAAAACTTGATCTATGGAAACATAATAGACATTACCTTCCCTCCCCCCCATTTCCCCATTGCTGCTTTGCAGTTAATTAGAGGCGTTAATGTAACACAGTTCCTGCAACATATCAAGGAAAAATCCATATATTAAAATCCACATAGTCTTTAGTCCTTCAGACTTGTTCAAATATTTTTGATTTATCTGAAAATTGAATGGAAATGGTGGGCAGAACATCCTGACACACTCAGACACCTGATAAAGTGGATTTCTTCAGCAAACTAAGACTGCCTACCACTAGGACTTGCATCCTCTGCTGGTGTCATGCAAGAAAAGAGCAGAGCAGAAAAGGCCACGTGGATTTGTTTGTGCAAAGGTTTTAGTTAGGAAGGTTGCGGCCATGGAGAAAATGGGAAAATTCCGAGACACTTCTTTTTATCACGCTGTAGATACCAATGATACAATTGACCTCAGATCAAAATGCTGTTCAAAGACGTGTTCAGTTTTTCATTCCCTCAAGACCATCACTCTAACATTTTGGGATGCCAGAGACCGGTGGGTGTCTAAGCAGTGTCTCTGTGTGATAGTTAAGGGGCATTTTGAAGTACAGCTGATGTATTGCTGCAGGTGAAGAATTTTGTCAGGGAGTGTGGTTCTATCTTCACCCCTTTATTCATTTATTTAATCTCATCACTGTTCCTAAAAGCTAAGTTCTGCTTTGTCACTGAAAGATCGCACAAGGATATAGAGGCCATTCTTCTTTCCCGCTCCGTGGATCATGGCAGAACTAACTGAATTGCACCTCTGGATCTCTCACGGGCAAAGAACGAGCAAAGAATTAACAGCACTGGCCAAGAAATCAGCCTGGCAGGCTGGATATAGCAAAACCATAGTACTTCATCACTCCCACCAGTATGACTTCATATTGCAAATCACTACACAATCCAGTCTTGCATTTCTGAGAACTGGATAGCAGAATATGAAAAAATACCATCTTGAGCCGACATGGCAATGCAGGCCCAGCACTGCCCGGGATTCAGGTATTGCTATTTCGAGGGGAGTTGCCCTACCTCTGGCTTTCGCAGGCATATCTGCTCCTTGCAGAGCGCCAGGACTCTCAGACCTTGTCTGCATCCCAGCTTGTGCACAGGTAACCAAGAGCTGAAGCAGCTGAAGATCTCTGTTGCTATAGCAGATCCTTTCCTCTTTTATTCACATGCCAAAAGCAGACAGCTCCAGCAGCCTGATTTGGGCCCTCGTCGCCAGTACCTGATCAATAACCTCCACATCAAATATATAAATCAGCCATTCATATGCTGTATCAGGAAATTTAAGGTCAAATTGGGGGACAGGCAGTGACTACTACTAAAATATGCTAATGCTACTTAATTACAGTATACCTTACACCATACTTCAGGCATTACAATTAGTACAATTTAATGAGCACTCTACTCTCTTGATAATTTCAGTGAATGATCTACTTCTTAGCAAAAAAGTTTAATAAAAAAGCTTTGCTTTTTACCAGATAAAGAAAGACAGTGTATTACATCAGGTGGAATAGGAGCACTTTGAACTCCCTTACTGCATGTGATTAAACTCTGTTGTTTCAAAGTGAAGCCTGTTTTATACCCATTCGCAATCATGTTTTAGAAGTCAGATTTTAGTTTGTACTTGACACATGAATCCTGCCCCTAATGTTTTGTGAGGAACAGTAATGAAGAAAAACTGCTGTGCAGACTGTATTCATTACACATTTCATTTTAACTAGGTCACAGTTCGAGACCTCCCAACAGGGAACTGCTACTCTTTCACTGATCCACACATTATCACATTTGATGGATGGTGAGTATTCTACTTTGAAATAATTTGGCTCAATTACTGCAGTTTTCAGTTTCTGGATGTAGCATGCATTTGGTTTTACATTAGAATATCAAAAGAGCATTGTACTAGTTTGCTTATAGTGATTAATGCAGTGCTTCAATAACATACATGGTTTCCTTCCAGCTGTTTATGCTCCTTTTAACAAAAGGACTAGAAATTGATTAATCTTGAAGCAGAATAATTTTTACAAGACAAAGGTCAGATTCCAAAATATTCTTCAAACAGAACTGTCATTATTGACTTTGAGAGGGTGTCTACAGCATGTGGCATCATGTCAGTGACACCCCAGGTCCACCCAAGTGAGCCTTGTAGCAGCACAACACGCAGGGACAGCCTGGTCCTTCCCAGCAATTTAGTAACACCCGATGCAAAGTCACTCAGCCCCAGGATGCTCTTGCATTCTTCTACTTCCAGAGCTGGTTCCACAGCTGCATCTCTTCATGGAGTTGACAGTCATAATCACAACCAAAAAAGCATAAAGATGGCTGTACAGTCTCAGATAAAAGAAGTCCGGAAATGATAAGTGGCAAATATCAGGGAAAGAGTGCAAAAATAAAGTTGTACATCCTCCTGTACCATCCAGATGTCCTCCTGTATTATCCAGCAATAAGTTGCTTAAAGACTTACAGAGCCAAAGGTGGTATCTTTGTGTTTGACAACCTGTACTGTACAGAAATTTTCTTCGGTTAACTTCCCTAATCATTCATTAATCTATTTACCCCAGCTATTTAACATAACAGAAAGTTTTTAAAGTTTGCATCTGGCACGTTCGATCCAAAGGCGCTAATATTTCAGGTCACATTCCAGGTTTGTCATTCTGTTAACCTCCTAATGGCACAGATAATGACTGTAGGCGCACAGGGTCCATAGGGGCTCAGCAGGCATGATATTCTAATTTTGATATCCTAATGTCCCAATTTCAGTCCAGCATGCTCTGGAGGTAGCATCTGAAATGATGTCAAAGCTGGAGAAATCTGTCAATGAAATGAGAGGAAGAAAGGCAGTGGCTCCGTTAAAGGTTATACATCTGCCTCAAATAAAGATATCACCTAAACTGGGTAGCCTCAGCTAGGAGATTAGCTCTGCACATCTAGGGCTTTCCAGTTTCCCTCCTGTTTTGCTGCATGCCATTTAAAATGTGGTCAGACACTTTTTTCATGCAAGTTTGATTGCTCGACATGTAGAAGCTGCAGAAGAGCTACAAGAGGTGCAAAGACATTCCCATGCCTCATTGTATCTGCAATTATTTCAACTCTGGGATGTTAAACTAGAATAGAATATTATTTCAAACTCTCTATACATTTATATTCTAAAATATTCCCTTCTGATTGAGAGCTAAGGATGGACAGCGATCTGCCAGGTTGCTGTGTTTAGGAGGTCATAAATTACTGAAAAGTGCCTCTTGGAATGGGGGAACACTCTCAGCCACATAGTACATTTTTACATATCTTCCATGGGAAAAAAGGTCTAAAATAAAATAAAGCAATTTTATTTAATAGCTCATTTTGCAATCCTGTTATTCATAGCACACAGAAATGCTTCTAAACAATTTACGATTATATTTGAGCTCAGGGAGTTTGGAAAAGCCCGTCCTTCTGTGGCACCCTGCCTCAGAGTCACACAGCCTTGACACTGAAAAATCCCAGGATTAGCTTGGCCCCTCCATAACTGAACATTTCTTCCCTGTGGATGGAGGTTCATTACTGCTCTGTCCAGTGTAGCTTTAAACGAGCCAAGTTGATGGGGCTTCTGCCATCTCAATAAGTAGGTTATTTCACTAAGATATATCACTTCTTGATATTCAGCCAAGTTTCTTACCCATCATTTCACAGTCCCATTACTCCTACTTATATTCCCATTTATTATTGTAAATAATTTCTCTTTCAATTATTGTAATGATTATGCCACGCTATTACACATCAGTTATGCAACTTCTCTCTCTGCCTATCCAAAAAATGTTAACACATTAGCAAATGATTTTAAAGCTCTGTATCTAAGACGTGGAGAATGCAATTCCTGCTTCTCCTGATACAAACCTATAACCTAAAGACAAAGGCTGACATAGAGGTATGGAACTGAAGCATTCTCCTTTGGTCATGAAAGGTACGTGGTGGGAAATTGCATTTGAAATGAGGTGTGTGTTAGGTATTGTGAATGGAAGAGTTGTACAGGAAGCTTCTGGGCTCAAGTAAGGAACCATATGACTGTCCCTCAGTAATAAAAAAGTATCAGAAAGAGACCTATCCGCAGATTGTAAACAGCGAAGCAAGAGAGGAGAAAAAGCTAAGAGAAACTTCTAGGAACTATGAAGCAATAGGCTGAGAGGATGAGTGGAACATCAGCTCTTGGACATCAGGAGGCTACATCATCTGTAAGTGATCAGTAGATGCAGGCTCAGCTAACAACATTACACAGGAAAGAAAAGAAACATCCAAAATTAGTCAAGGCTAAGGAAACAGCAGTCTTTACCCATCTCTATATGGCTACAAAGATGTCAGCAAACAAAGCTTAATAAAAAAACTATCAAAACTGATTCTGAAATCAACAGCAGAGCATCCATCAAAAAATAAAACCCAAGGAAAACCATTTGTCCCACCACAAAGCCTGTAAGTCAGCTTACCAGGAGAGAGCAGACTCTAAGATCAAACTGCTGTGGGCAGAGCTGCTGTGGACGGGTGGTGATCAGTTGTCTCTTTGGCATCCTTTCCACCTATTCGTGTCCTGGGGACGGCTGACTGAAGGACTGCCACATGAAAAGCAAGGGGAAGTCTGAAGATGAGGAACATCATTGCCAACAGCAAAACTGTAGGAGTGTTTTCTACGCACATGGGCATGCACGTAAACATACTCCTGCCTTTCACAGAGTTGCTTACTTTTTTGGACTTTCCCATGAGCAATGGCAAAGACAAGGAAAAATGCACAATGGAGAAAAGCAAGGATGAAAGCAGACACGAAAACAGAAATTGCAACCTTTTTGATTTCCAAAATTTAAATGAAAAGCAAAGCTCATCAAATTTTAACTTAATTTAAAAATATTGATTCTAATCTTTTCTTTAGCAGATTTGTTGGAAAATTGAAAAATGGCATGAAAATAAAAAGACTGGAAGGTATTTCTTTTTTGGTAGTAAAATTTTCCTACTGAAATGGTCACTTCCAATGTATAGGTTGATTTGTAAGATTTTACAATAATACTCCATTTTATAACTTCTATAGTGACATTTTCAATGATTTTTAATCTGACATACTGAGCTCACATTACATCTGAGGTAGTTAGCTATTTATTAGATAACTGAAATATCTAACTCCCACTTCTAATGATAACACTCTCCTTTGGTATGCCTCTTGTTAATATATTTCTGCAGAAATATTTATCTTGTAATCTTTTCATTCTTTTGACCAAAGGAAGTGACTGAAAATCAAAGAAGAATGTGTCATATTTTACAGTGTAAGCACAATCAGTTTGTGTATATTGAGGCATAGATGTGAAATAATGTTAATTTTACTAGCTGAAGTCCAGAGAGAGCACTTCCTTTTATAGCAAAGTACCTTCTAAATTAAACAAATGTGAAAGCCTGGTAAAGCAAAAGTATAGGCCTCATTACTAGTTATGGCACATTATAAATATAAAAGCTTTTCATGCCATAAATTGTAGATTCTTAAATACAAAGTACTAGCTTAAAACTAAATATGCAGAAAATCCTTTTAAGGCACCTTTGATCGGTGAACTACATATATCATTCATATTATTTCACATTTTAACTTAAAAAAAAGAAAAAAGATTTTTGAGATTTCTCAAACATTTACAGTAATCTATCCATCGATCCTGTCACAGGGGCAATGGCACCATTACCTGCACAATGTCAAAATCCCTCAGCTTGCACAGCTTCACGCTTGCGGATGGTTTTAATGGCATTCATCACAGTAGCCCACAACTAAGTCCTGGGCACGAGTAGCCCTCCCAGAGGTGCTGTTCTTTTTGATGGTTTGTAGAAGTTTATACATCTCTAAGCATCCAGTGACTGCTGAGCGTAACCCAACAGCTTCGCCCCCTGAGAAGAACACAGTCGGTCCCTAGTGATGAGGGCTCTGAAGCCAGAGGACATCCTCCAGCATCACCCAGCACTTCCTAGGGCCACAACTAGCACAAAATAGTTCTCACTAGCAAGAAAAGAGGGAGCCTGGAGGGACATGTCAACAAATCAAATTATTTGGTGGCAAAACCGTGGTGGAAAAACTTTAGGAGCAGCCACAATAATAACTGAATTATAAAAAGATGAAGTGCAGCTTGGTGAATTGTAAGTGTATTGTGTTAGTTAATCTAAAGATGCTAGTGGTAAGCATTTACATACATTTATATTCCTTTCTGTCCCTCTCTTATTGTGAACCAACAGAAATGGTTCCTATAGCATCTCACTGTCATAACCAAAGACTTAGGAGCGTTTTATAGTTCTTGGATTAAGAGCACAACTTGAGCCACAACTTCATGCTGGGACAAGAACTTGCTGCACTTCTTGAAAAACAACCCAAACACGTAGATGAGGAGGGAGGGAACCTCCTTCCACCCCGTATATCCATTGCTACAGACTTCAGGGCAGCAGGATGTGGAAGTGCATGGTGGAGGGCAATTTAAACACGAGCAGTGGCACCTGGTTCACAAAGAACACACAGAGCTCCCTCATGCAAGAGCTCCGGTAACACTACTGCATGCTTTGCCACAAGGCTGCAATTTGATTTCTCAAATGTTGTCCAAAGAATCATCACAATTATTGTTCTATGAACATCAGAAAAGTTTACCTGACTACATTTAATTATCCATTCAAGTAATTCAAAGGCAGCTGAAAGTTTCAATTTAGACACGTTGCACATTTGTTATATGCTATGCAATCTATGCCATGACTTAACTGAAGGACTCTAAGTGACTTCCAGGAGAGCTGGACTGGGTCCACTGTCAATGCTTATTAAGCAGTAAATAGTTTCCATAACTGCAATGATATTTATATGCATATGCTAACACAGTCTTATTTACCAGCTACAGCTGATTAGTCTGGGTACAGCCATTCTGATGCATTATTTTCCATCAAGCTCTCTAAACACCTTTCCTTCTAAGCTCCCCCTGTTGAAGGAAACTGTGGAAGGTGAATCTCATAAAATATCCCGTCTCCTTTATCTCTCCTGTGAAGATGTCCAAGTGGAGCTAGTACTTGATGTTAAAAGAGATTATCTATTTTTTATGTTGTCCCTAGTTCTAATCAATCTTAGCAACAGCATCTGTGCAGTGTACTTAGGATTTAGGTACCTGATTAGAAAATAAGATGAGACAGAACCATTCAAAATCTTACAGTTTTATGGCCAACTTCACTAAGTTTTTGAAGATGAAAAATAAAGTCAAATGTGTTTTCCAGCAGAGAAAAGCAGTTGGAGTTTAAGTTCTTACTGTTTTAAGCTACATAGTCTTCTGTGGCTTTTATTCTGAAGAGAAATAAAATGCAGATATATACATGCTAAAAAATCTTGGTTCTTTAGCCATATGTTGCTCTGTATAGAAAACATTAACAAAATAAAAATATATTGATGTTTGTATAACAGTGCTTAAAAATAATCCTGTTATTTAGTTTAGTTATTTTATGCATTCTTTTTTACATCTTTTTTATTGTAGAAAAGGATAATGCTTATTCTTATGAGCTTATAGCTTAGTTTCCATTGTACTTAATTGCCTAAAAATCGTGTTTAAAACTAAATGCAGTGCCTTAAAAGGAAGTAGAATAATCCGTCATCTTTAAAGATGGCAGCTGTGAGGAGAAAATGCCAGCAGCATATACAAAGTATACAGCTGTATACTTCAAAAGTAATGATTACTTTTATACATCTCGTTAGAATAAAATAGAGCAAGAATAAGACAAACTTACGGAGTGAGAAACCAAAGAACAGAGGAGGATCCTCTCACAGGTCCCTTTGTGGAAACCCAAGGCTGCAGCCGGGAGGAGTTTTACCTGGTTCGTGCAGAGGGGAAACACCTGCAGTTATTCAAGTTATTCTGCTCGTGGCCTCACTCGAAGCAAGGACTTTTTGTACAGAGAGGAATGAAAGTCCCGAACTGTTCAACACGCTGCACTGTGCTGATTGCCAATCCATTTAAAGCAAAAGTTGTTCTTACAGTGAAGTTGTTGAGGGGAGGAACCAACTTCATTTTAACAGGTTTTCAGTAGAACCCCAGGTTTTCACATGAAGTATTCACCTAGCCACAGTCAGTCTTGTAAAAACCAGTGCTTAGTCACAGAAAAGGTTATGTGAGCACTGATTTTTCTTTGAAGAATATCATGCTGTAAAGCATCCAGTTAGAACCAAAACATATTTATTAAAGCCTGGAGGCAGGGACTTTTTCCCATTTGCTTTTTATCAGCTGTTTATCCTTTTTATCCATGCCTGTTGCCATAGCAGCAGCTGGGGGACAGCTACCCGCTTTTCACATGAATTCTTATGCACTTCCAGCTAATAACTGTGATGGCGTTCCCTTGCTTACGGTGCCGGAGAAACGCTTCCCCGCGTGTTGATTTTTCCCTCCTTCGAGGCCAGCCACCACGCTGGCCGATTTAAGGACCGCTGTTTTACGAGTACCGACAAACAGCCGTCGCAGGTGGATGCTCCGGGTCTCTAAATCCTCTTTTTTGTTTGTTACTGTTTAGGCGCTACGATAACTATAAAATTGGCACCTTCCTTTTGTGCCGGAGCATGTCGCGGGCGTTTGAAGTGCACGTTCGGCAGTGGGACTGCGGAAGCCACCGCTCCGCCACCGCCTGCAATTGCGGCGTAGCTGCGCGAGAGGGGGGTGACACCGTGGTGCTGGACACCTGCAATGGTCATTTTTGGGAGAGCAGACCCCAGCTAGCCGTCAAAAGCACTGAGGCATCGCCACATGTCAAAATCCTAAAGTCCTACGGAGGGAGAAAAATAACAGTACGTGGATATTTGAGTACTCTTGTTGTTGTTGTTCTTTAAAAATGTGAGTTTAATATTTCTGAATTATTAATGAAGTTGCTACAAAAATATCTATCTGAAGCCATAAGAGCGCCTGCGGCAAAATGTACCGAAAAACGAGATGCAGGGAAGAAGCTGGTTAAAGTGTTAGTTTAAAAAAATGTAAAACAAAACAAATATCTCTGGAAATTTCTCGGAGATGTAGCGGCGTGCCAATATTGTCACTTACTCTCTGCAGTACGGCAATCCGCTCTCGGTTTGTTTATGCTAGGCACTACCCAACCGCATTGCATAAAGCAAATTTCTTTGCAGAGCTTACAATATAAATATTCAAGGAAAGAATAGGTATTCAAGGAATTCACAGGTAGCAGAATAATGTAGTTTTAGAGCGGAACAGTAAGGCAATATTAGTCAGATGCAGTTAGCCCTCAAAAGCCATGAAAATGGGCTGCAAATGTGCAACATTTGGTATAATTTCAAGTATTTGCCTAAAAATATATGGCCACAACATACTTTGCATAAGTATCACTTATCCACACTAATCCAGTGGAATCACTGGAAGAATAAGAGCAGGCTGCACTGGGGGCTTTGGTGAGGAGAAGAACCACAAATTATGGCCAAGAAGATAATTTTATCCTAGAGTTGTATCATCAAGATTTATTGCCAGGAAATGTTTTGGGTTAAGATAGGTCCACAATAGAGCCAGAACGATGCAGGGAGTGCCTGTGTTTGGCTCTCCTTGTGATCTCACTTGGAATAGATCTTGGTAACATAGTAATTGAAGGTCTGTTAATTATAGAATAGAGAAAAAGCAGGAAGCAAGCTCTTATTTCATTTTGCAACTGAATGCAGTACAATTACTGTTACGTTACTAGAATAATCTTAGCAAGGAATCCCTATTCTCATTTACACTTCGTGTAAGTCTCAGTGAAATAAATCAGGACACCCCCAGGACACGAACATGAATCCTGCGCTGGTGGGGCATACAGATTCTGAATCTGTAGGAGCAGTGCAGCGATGAGTACGGTCCCTGATCAGGCCGCTGTGCGCGGTGCACCCCAATTTGCTCAGCAGTTGCCCGTCGCCAACCTCGCGCAGTGCCGGAGCCGGCTCCCCCGCCGCTCCCCCGCCCTTCAAGGCTGGTGCTTTGAACGGGGTTAAGTCACTCTCTTTTCTGTGTAAGGTAGCAGCTTCCAGCAGCCAGTCACTATATAGCTCTGCAAACTGAGGTCTCAAAAAAGCTTCCTCAAAGCCTCAATCAGCAGCGGTAAATCCAGGTGGGTTACAGAAAGCCTGGGCAGTTGTTAGGTCCTCAGGGGCAGATGGGACGCCTTGCCCGGTGCAGCAGGAAGAGAAAAGCTTACAGCCCTGATATAAATCCACACCTGGAAGTATTAATCCAGACAACACAGAAGACTGAAGCCGCTCATGCAGTCCTGACTGCAAGGATTTTATACGCAGCCTTGTAGGAAATGCTCCTCCCTGTAGTAAAGCATGTAATTAGAAGGCACATGTTTATCTGAAGAAGGAAATCAAATCCTACCCAGCACTGTGTCAACTGCAGTTCTCCAGCTCTACCTATTAAACCACTACGAAAAAATTAACTCATTAGGCCATTTGAGCTTTATGTTGGGGAATCTTTTTTTTTCTTTAAACTTACCTTGGGAAGCGAAACATACAGCCGAGGAGGAGATACAGCCAAGGTGGAGGTACAGCCAAGACCTTCTGACGTATTCAAAGAACTCGTTTTATATGATGACTTCCATTATTCACCAAGGCCAATAATTTTTGAAAAAAAGATGCTTTGAATGCCCTAATCAAAACACAGAGGGCCTGAGTTCAAAACGTCCAGCTGTTGTTGCTCCGTTCAGCTGGACGAGGAGATCAGTCACGGAGAGCTCCTCAAAAAGTATTCTCATGCCTGAAATGATGACTGGGAAGCTAAAATGGGCAAGATTATTATTTAGTGCAGCCAAAATGTAAACTCTGGATTCCAGCACAGAAATACAAATATAAGCTAGCTGCTTCTTCACGCATATGAATAGATTTGGTGGGGAGGAACTTATAAGGGACCAAAAAATCCCCACTGAAAGAAAGAAAAGCAATGGACATTATTTGGCTGAATAAATTATACTTAGGTAGGGGTGACTTAAAAAAAGGAAAATAATTATTTTGAAATTATTGTAATGAGATGTTTCCAACTACTTAATGTACTTTTTAAGATTAACTGAAAACATTTCATTTTGGATCAAAAAAAATTATTAAGGTTACTTATCAGGGTAGAGTTCTCCTGCTCCCACTTCTGGCACAGATCAGTTTCAAAATCATTTTCTTTTTACCTGTAAAAATAAAACAAACAAACAAAAATATATTTCAGTTGAACAGATTTTTTTTATTATTATTTTTTTATTATTTGGTTGGGACACCAATCTGAAAAATCCATTATCCACACAGTTACTTCTTTGTCTTAACCTCAAGATCTTTTTTTTTCTTTAAAGGTCAGTGTAAGCCTACCCAAGTTCTTTAATGATAAAATTGCTTTATCCACTTTAAAACACAATCATTTTCTGGGTAATCCGGCCTTGGAAAATGAAACGATTTTTCAGAGGGAAGAAAGCTGTTTTTCAGACTTGGCAGTTTATCTAAAAGAAATTATTTCCCAGGCAAAGACACAAGGGTGGCCTTATTTTCATGGAAGTCGCTTGAAAAATTAGCTGGTAACTTACCAGCGGGAAAACTTCAATGGATGCAATTATTAATTTAAAAAGAAAGTACTCGTGCAGTTTTATATTTATGTCATGCTATCAGATATTAGCACCACAGAATCTGAAAACAAGCTAAATAATAGCACGAATAAATATTTACAGTGTATCTAAGTGATCTTAAATTACCTCCGCCAATGTCCTACTCTGATATTTTTGTTTATAGAAAGGGACAATTTTATAGCATAAAAAGCTTGGTAACAGCCTCAGTTCACTGGGGTTTTTTCTGCCTCTTCAGATCCTGTTCCCTTCGGGAGCGTTTGTGCGAGCCGACGTGAGTGAGTGGGGAATGGGTTTGACGGTGAGGACGTCTGATATTTTTGTTTATAGAAAGGGACAATTTTATAGCATAAAAAGCTTGGTAACAGCCTCAGTTCACTGGGGTTTTTTCTGCCTCTTCAGATCCTGTTCCCTTCGGGAGCGTTTGTGCGAGCCGACGTGAGTGAGTGGGGAATGGGTTTGACGGTGAGGACGCCGGGCAGCGACTTCAACAGCACCAGAGGTTTGTGTGGCCTCTTCGACGGGATCGGTCACAACGACCTGAGCAATGTGCCCGAGGAAGACTTCATCGAGGAGTGGAGGTACAAAGCGAGAGAAGATCCCAGCCGGGAGGTGCTCTGTAGCACTGTTTCAAGGGGTGTTGATAGGTTTATTTCATTACATACTCCCCTCATGACCTGACAGAGAGATCTGCTTAATCTAGCGAGGGAAGCCTGGAGACCCATTACCATCCAAACAGCACGGGGGCTTAATTTTCAGCCAGCACCGTACACATAAGCAGTTACTGAGGGCGAAGTTTTATATGCGCAAGGGATGTCATGTTAACAGCTGTGCTAAGATCACACTCAGCTGCTTAAAAAAATGCGGTTCTCACCCACACTAGAAAATGTAGATAACTGACAATAGGGATTAATTAAGGGTTTGGTATTTCCCTTGTTGTTTTATTCCTGAACACTAATTACAATATGTGAGTATAGATTAAATGTTACATTTTGACAAAGTGTGGTAATATATGTACCATGCTAAAACTTAATATCTACTCTACTAATGATGATAGTGAACTCTAAAAACTTGCATTTTCTGAGACAGATCATCTGGAGCCAGAGCCAGGAGTCTGGTGCTCTGACATATCCCTCTCCCTCTCCCTGTCCCTATCCCACGTTTTAATTTCTGTTGTTGAACTCTAAACATGCCTCACAGGTGTTCCAAAAACCAAAACGGGTTTGGTTGACTGTGTAGTTTTGTTTGTGAAGTATGTTTTGCAAATAAGGAAAAATTAGGTGAACCACCTTAACAAACCACTTAATCTGTACATGGGAACTTAGCACAAGGAATCCTATAGGAACAAGAAATTTTAGACCTATTGCATTTCAGAAAAAAACCAAACACCTCTACCATAATCTAGTTATATTCAATGGACCTAAATAATGGCTATTTAATGACCTGTCATTAAAAATTGCACTATTTAGAAGTCAACAGCCATATTTAACATCTTACTAATGTGATAATCAGTCAGAGTTTGCTTCAGGGAAGGCAAACGGAGAAATACTTTGGTGCAAGAACGACCAACGGCTGACTATCCAAAAAGGGGCTAACAAGATCCTCAGGAGGACTTGTTCAAAGCAAGTTTGCTGCAAGATCACAAGCCAAAGCACAATATATAGGAATTTACTTATAAAACAGTGAGGAGTTTCCTAGCGCTCAGCACATATGATGGAGATACTTCAGGGAAGGCAGGAGAAGCTCCTGCTAAGTCAGAAGGGCAAGAGAGGTGATGAGTTTCACCCTGCAGTACTCCCCAGGATGGATTCTCAAGGACCCTTCAGAACCTGGTTAAAAAATACAATTAAGCCAATGGAAAGGCTAAGGCTACCTCCGGAGGAGACTGGATCGGTCTCTGATCCACCCCCGGAGAAATGGCGCAGTAAAAAACAAAACTTGGAGGGTGATTTCTTTGCTGCTGTTTAAAATTTCATTTTATATTTAAAATAACACTGAAAGCATGTTAGGTTTTCTCCAGCACCTGAAGCTAGTCTGGGTGCTCACCATCTGGCAGTTCGGCTCTTTCCGTGGCTCCCACTTCTCTCAAGCAGCTGCAGGGCTCTGAATGCCACAGATCTGTTTTAAACATCAGCTTTCCAACGCAACTTTTAAACAATAAAACAACATCAGAACCTCCCAGCCCTTAAATAGCATCTGGACAAGGAAGAGCTGAATTTTAAAACATGTATTTTAAGTAGGTAAAATACATTTTTCAAACCATTTTTCAAATCTTTTGAGAAACCAGCAGCAATGCTATTAATTTTGAACTCTCTCTCTATAATAGCATCCAACTCAGTCTGAAAACCTTGTCTTTAGTTCTTCCTTGATTATAATGGGCAGCTAAGAGGAATGATAGTCTAGTCATCTTATGCAGGGATCAGAAGGCACATCCTAGCTCACTTAAGTGCTCTCAGCGTGTGTGCTTGTGAGGAAGGATGGGGTTTTCAGTGGCTCCATCCTTTCAACATACCCCCATCCTGTTGACCACAGCTGATCAAAGGAAGGTATTTGGTTTCACATAGGAATAATGAAGCAATTTGTTTCAATAAAATAGCAAGGCAAAAGATTTTCATTTTGCTGAAATTTTCATTTTTATTTTAAGTTTCTGTCCCAATTTTGGACCAGTTTATGTGATTTCTATTTATTTATTAAATATGTGATATTTACCTAGAGATTCTAGTTTTTATAGTGTTCCCCAAAGAAAGAGCTAGTTCTACTGCCTTAATTTAGGTTTACAGTTAGTTCATGGTGCGAGTCTGGGCAGCTTCAGCTGCAGGTAAGACCACCATGCAGAGCTGGAGGAACAGCGCGTGCAAGACCCCCACTCAGACACTAAACTGCGTTGTCCAAAGGACTAGAGGTCGTTTCAGTACTCCTCAATCGCCAGATATGTTTTATTGTCCTAGACTGTAGGAAAGTGCAGAATAGCTTGTGCATTTCTGCAAGCACAAAAGCCGTCCTATTGTATCACATCGTATTCTGCTGTGCCTGCACATTGGGTAAAATGGTTTCATAAATGTCTGGGCTCCTGTTTCAGAAAGAGAAATTGGTTCATTTTGCCTGTATCACCATGATGTTTTATTTAAAAGTAGTATTGTACCAATGATCAAAATAATAATGTCATATATGCCATTTTCAATATATATTGGAAAAATTGGATAAAGGTAATTACGCTTCCTACAGAATCTAGTGTCTGGCTCCAAAATGTTGGCAAATGCTTTCACTTTCCTGAAATCTCTACATGATGGCTGCAAGACAAAATTAATGCCAAAATAATTTACATTTTTGGTGATATTTAAAATTTGTCTGGAAATAAAGTGCTGCCAACCATTGGGACAAGAAACATATCTTTTTCTACGAAGCTCCAGGATTCCTCTTGTGCTGCACAAATAAGATCAATAAGAGATCATGAAATTTCCAAAGAAACTTTAATCATGACTGTTTATTCAAACTGAACTCTCTAGAAGTTCATCCATCATTAAAGCTGGACTAAATTAAAAAGGGAAAAAAAAACACCTTACCTTATGTGATAGCCTAGCCCTATGATCAATAGAAAACTGCTTTGTGTCAAAAGAAAAACTCAAAGAAAGCTCCATTAGAAGACAAGAATGAAATGAAGTATGCATAAAAAAAATTTAAAGGAAAAAAACATTTAAAAGAAAAAACGTAGTGATCCAAGTCTTAGAGGAAACATCTGGTAAAGAGAGCACAGGCAAATAGATAAAAATGATTTTCATAAGAAAGCGTTTCAAACAAATACATCTTTTTTGTCATTCTCCAAGCTGTATTTGAGTCACACCGGGGACAAATCCAAGGCCTTATTTCATGTGCAATATGCAAAAGGTAACCTGCACCTTAGAGAAAGTTCTGCAAAGAGAAATCAAGCAGTTAGGCAACGCTCCAGCAAAGCACTTAAGCATCTGTTACTAAAAGGTCCCAATGTAGTGCTAAAAAATGTACAGGACAACTCAAGAAGGGCAGTGCAAAAGCGACTAAAGAAAACAGAGATTAAAATTAAGCATTTTCTTAAGTACTTTGGTAGATTGGGAATTTATACATTCCCCAGCCTAAGGGAAAGAAAGTTTACTTGGTATTGTAAACTAATTTGTCGAAAGTTTCCTCCCTCTAATCTCTTTCTATTTGTAAATCAGAATACCTCCAGGGAAGAGTTTATTTGACAAGACTCCAGCACCTTCTGAGGGGAAGCAAAGGAAAAATTACTGCAGATGTCAGAAGCAGAGCACTAAGTCTGTGCCCGTGGTAAACGCGCTGAATGCCTTTCAGACTCCTTTCCCTCAATCCTCTGGTTGCCATTATGATCATGTGGATTACACCTCTGCAATCCCGTATCTAGATGTTACGTCAGAGTTTATCACGCAGTCAGAAATAGAGTCTACTTTAAGAAAAGACAAGAAATTGTCGACCAAGTCTTTTGATCAAAGACATCTGCCTAAATCAGTCCAAAAGCGAGGTAGCCCCGAGGATCGATTAAAACCCCTTGCACGCAATGTTTCCTTGAAAAAGGACAGTTCCATTAACACTACCAAACGAACAGAAGACCTACAGAGAGCAAAAAGGCAAGACGACTATTATGAGTACTCATCCCTTCACTCATTGCATGGCCTAAACCAGAGAGACTCAGAGAGCTTTGCATATTTTTTCCCAGAGGATTACTTTGAAGGGATTCGGACAAAACTTCCACTGGCATGGCCCACTCCCAATGGGCTAACCGCCGCCAAAGCTCGGGAGATTTGCCACCAAATTCTTGCAAATTCCACCATTGGCTTAGTGTGTAAAGGTCTCCTTGGAAAACAGATGGATGAGGCAATTGATATATGCCTTTCAGATCTGCAGCTCAAAGATGACGTGGCTTGGGTGAGGGCACTGACAGCCCTTTTGGAAAATGAATGTGAAAGAAGAGTGCTAGGAAACAGAAACAGAGGGTTTCATGTAGGAAATCAGCCATCTGCTACCCAGGAGGAAATCCTCACCGTCCTCCGGTGTCCTGCTTTCTGTAACGGCAATGGGCAGTGTACTGAACTGGGCTGCCAATGCTTTGAAGACCACAGCTCCTATGATTGTAGCATTGCCAAAAGTAAGTAAAAAATTCTGTTTGTTCCTACCCTACTCTACCCATCCTTCCATAGTATTAGAGTTATTAGGTAGAATACCTGCACAGAGTTGTTTGCTCTTCAAACAGTGCTACCAGTAAGATATTTGATGAATTAGTAATCAGGTTTTGACCTTGAAGAGCCGATCAAAATATCTGGTTGGCTGGTCCTTCACTTTTTCGCCTCAGTAACTTTTTAAAAATGGATTTTACAAGCCCCTTAGCAAATTGGCTTTGCAGAAGTGATTTTCTTTACATCTGATCTATCACCGGCGTGCTGACAAGCAAGCTTCTGACAAAAAAGTGGGTCCTGTTCACCTTGTGGTCAATATTCATGTTAACACTGTATAGATACTTCTTTTTTTTTCCTGATCAACAGAGAATAAAATTTGAAAATTAATTTCAAACACTGTACGAGTAACAAAAGAGAACTAAAAGTGACAAAATGAACAGGTAACATTGTCAAAGCCATAAAATAGCTACAGGACATATTTGAACCTGCAGACCTGATTCTGCAAATATTTATGAATTACATTTACACAGGAGACTATCCCACTAGGTTTGTTTCTTCTTTACAGTTCAGCCCCTCAATGGATAAATCCAGGTCCAATGTGAGTACTGACAGCGCTTGAAACTAAGCACATGCATAAATGTTAGCATTAATTTCAAATGTAAGCCCTGCCTCAGCAAACCACAAAAGCTTATGCTTGAAGTTACAAAAAGGTACTTGAGGCTCAGCCGTACAGTTGAGTTCCTGCAGCTTAAGAAGTAACAGTATTTCAGCTAAGCTGAAATTCCAAGGTATGCTCTCTTAACCCATCCCAAATGTCGGGGAAAGCCTTTTTCTACGATGCTTAAGACATTATTCTGTATTTAGGACAGGTAAAGCTCATATCTAGGGTCAGTTGCCATGGCTTAGCTGAGACATCCAAATCTCCACGCAGCCCCAGGAGCTCAGCGGCACATCTGATACTCATTTACTAGCCAGGGTGGGATTACCCACGTGCTTCACAGTAAACGTGTCTTCAGTGCACTGATTTATAAAGTGACAAAATATATCTGAACATTTGTTTTTTGTTAATGGCAGGCTAAAATTTGCAGGATCATTTCCTAAATTTGGAGGAATTCGCACAGAGAACAACTGATACCAGTGACTGAAAAACGAGTTAAGCAATTTTGCAGTAATTGCCAAATATACAATTCAATGTTTAACTTTATTTCTCTGTGATACAGTCAGGTTAGGAGGCTTGCTTAGACCAGATTTTTAAATTTTATTTTACTTTGCTATGGTTGAAATCCCTCAGTTTAGAGGAAAATAACTTCAATATGACCTTTCAAGTAAAAGCTAATGGCACCTTGTCTTCTTGCTGCGACATCAAATATAAACAAGGACAGAGTACAGAGCAGGGCCTGAGATTGCACAGGGAGGTGAGAAGTGGAAAACAAACATGCATCAGCTGTGGCAAACACACCGTAAACCGTTACTACTCCCCACTCTGGCTGCTTTGTCCGTCTCTTGCTGCCTTTGTTTCGCTTTTCTCCAGTTGAGGAAAATGTGGTTGGTCTTTGCTTCAAATCACTTCTCTTTTGGGAGTCTGGTTTATTAGAGTTCAAAGTACATCAAATTATTCCCTCCAGTTTTCCAAAGAGTCACTAGTATCCCGACTCCCCCCGGCAGACTCCTGCTCCCTCCAGCGCCACTTACCTGCAAACCTGCCCCACTGCCCCGGGGCTCCATTGAGTGAGAGATGCTCGCGGAGGCTGAGTTTTTAGCACGAGCATCCTCGTGCTTACCCTGGTCCCTGGGGGACACGAGCTTGGTGTTGGACCCACAAAAGAGCCGCACTGTTGCAATTAGGAAAGTATAAATTTCCCTTGCTGCTCCATTTGCTGGGGGTGAGTTTGCTAGTGTTGTGACAAAATTAACACTGACAGCTTCAGCAGCTTTTCTAACACAAGGCAGAAGGCCCTTTTCCAAAATTCCTATGCAGTTTTCCCAACATTTCGAGGGCAATATTTCTTTTAAAAAGCTAATAACCTTTGTTCTCGCTATCACACTGTATACAACCCATATTACCTTAGCTGTGGCTAAGGACTTGTATTTTCTTTAACTAATACCATAGAATATTTTCTGTGGGTGTAAATGTTAAATACAAGTATTATTTTTCATTTAAGAAAACCTACAGAACACAATAATAATTACTACTCGAGGAGAAGAATGCTTTCTAGCTAAGTAAAGTGAGCTCAGAAGAGAAAGCATTAAATAAAAATGTAGTAGAAATTGCCATTTTAGCCACCAGTATTTATTTTTCTCTTGAGGAAAAAGTAGTGGCATAACTCTGTCATGTGCAACATATATCTTCCCAAGGGTGCACCTGACCTGGGGAACATGTACCATTCATTTTTCTTTTTTCCACCATACTAGTGAGATTATATGCTGCCCTCTCATCAACAGCTGTCTATCTCTAGAGGAGTAAGACTCATGATATATTCCATGCCATGAACGTACACTGGGAACTTACATGTTTGTACAGAAGAAAAAACAAACAAACAAACAAAAAATGCACAATGTTATTAAGGCTAGTGGAATTAATTTAATCACTAAAATCTTCTCTGCAAAATACAGTTTTGTTTTTTTTTTTCCACTTGTAATCTGTCTACCAGCTTGTACGTGGTAAAACCCTGAACATGCAGCACAGTTCACAGGGATAGACCCCTCAGCCCACGGAAACCTCTGAGCTGTTCTATGCATGACAATTAGCAACTTAAAGAGGAACTGCTGTTTCCCAAATATCTTTGTATACAATAAAACTACTTAGCAATTAATTGTGTGTTCCACATCCTAAAGAAAATATTTATTCAAAATATTTTACAATCTGTTTTTCATTAAAATGGGAAAAAAAAAAAGCAGCTGCTTAAGCAAATATAACTTAAAAAAAATTTTGCCCACAGACTAATGAAAAAAAAACCATTAACATTTTTGAAAGTTTGTTTGTTAAAGAAGGGATCCTCCTTCACATAAAAACCTGGGGTTTGTTTGGCTGGATTTGGTTTGGATTGTTGTTTTTTCCCCCAAAAAATGAAGACACTAGAAATAAAGAGGATCCATTTCCTGACCAAATTTATCTAACACATCACAGTCTTTACAAATGGGAACAGCAATGATCAGGAGAGTTGCAAATACCTTCTGTTACACGGGTTCCACAAATGCAAAACACTTTGTAAAATATACCTTTGAATCCGTAGATTGCTTTTGCTTGGCTCTTCCCAAAGCATGTTGCCAGAAGAGTCCTCAGCTTCTCCACGTGATGGGTGAGTGGGAGGCAGTACGAATTTCCCATCATGTCAGTGGTAAAGGTTTGAAGATTGTCATCATGTCAGTCCCTTTAAAGAGAAAGGCTTCCTTTAGTTTGGGGAACATAACATTGAAAATTAACTTCTCAGCGTGTTCAGTGGATACTCACCAGGTTTTTAGTGCAGACCAGTGATTAAAGCTATCTTTTCTCTTATACTAATTTCTGAGTATTTGACCTTATGCCTGTGCAACAATCTTTGCACACTACTTCTGCATACGCAGCATGCACCTGCGATCTCGATGTCAGAAAATGTCTCTTCACCTAAATACTGACAGAGGCCCATAATCATTAAAAACAGTGGACTCCAAATTCGTCCACAGCTTCTTATTTACTTCAGAAGGTTTATGCTTGTCTTACAACAGCCCAAAGTCAGAGCTTTGGACCCTAGAAACTGAGCTGACTGTAGTGCTTTTGGAAAACAGTGGTCTGCAGGGAGATCAAAAACACAAGGGTTTGAATCCAGCCCCCTGGAGTAACCTTCTCCAGCTTTAGGATCCCTTGGAGAAGCATTTAAAATGGTATTATGTCCTTACAGGAGGGTCAGTAATTTAATCTGGATAATTTGGTTTTAATTCCTGATACCAGAGATAAAACCATACTTGATAAAGAAATTAAGAACAGGACGCATCTTCTGGTAGTCATTCCTCCTCCTCTCCCAGATATCCTGGTACCAACTAACGCTAGACTGGTGAAACGCAGCATGTGCTGGGAGGGCGATAGCTCAGCGAGACACACCAGAGCCCAGCAGTGAGCGGGACCTGGTGGCTGGGTTAGTCCATCCTTTGTACTACAGGTACAGAGATAACGGGAAGGAGAAGCCTTTCAAGTTTGAGATGACTTTGAGCAAAACTGGGAAAAAAAATATTCCGGAAAAGTTAAAACAAAACCAAGGTAACAACCAGCACACTTAACTTGCAGAACCTTCTCCTTCGTCTTTGGCATAACTGTAGAGAAGCTAAGAGAAGACTTCACACAAGAAGTTGGTTTCAGCTTTAACTATGGAGAAGGAAAAGTACTGCCACAGTTTAGAGTGAATCAATGTGATGAACTGCAATGAGCTCCATGTATTACAGACCATTTATGAATTTATTTATGAGTGATCTAGAATATTCTTTTTGTATATTCAAAAATACGGAAACCATCTATCTATAAAAGTGCCTGGTCTTGGAAATGCAATGTAAAGCAGATCTATACATCCAGCCAGAGGTCAGATCCCCTACAAGGAGAAATAAAATCTTAGGTCTGGCACGCCCATCGCTCTGAAATAATAACACTTAGAAAAGGTCAGTTAGTCAATTTGGTACAGACGAACAAGATAAGTGTGAGCTTCACCTTTAGCTGTTCTTGATTTTTGAGTTTTATTCACAACATTTTTTAAAGATATTTGCTTGTTTTTACATTTCATAGGCAGAAATGTTCCACACAGACAGCATGTGATGTAACACCTATTTGCAGGGAAAAGTACTACAGTATCACAGAATAATGATGTAGAGCAGCTTAAAGACAGCTCAAACGACTGGAAGTCCTCAGAACTGAGGTCCTGTTGACGTCACTAAAGCCAGGATTTCTAACACCAGAAAAGGCTGTTAGAGATAAAGAATTAAGATCAATCTCACAAAAAAAAGCTGCGTGTTCCAACGGGAACAGCTTGAGCCCCCTAACTGGCAGCTCAGGCATCCTGACCTGGCTGGCAGCGCGCAGGCAATCAGCACTCTGCAGGCACGGGCGGGATAAGCCTTTGGCTTTTGTACTAATAAGCAGAGGTTCTGTAGGAAGGGAAGAAAAGGAGGAGAAATTAAGAACTGAATTAGGTTTCAGCAGGACATATAAAACTGCTGCCTCTTTTACTTTCTTTTAAAAAGACAGGACTGAAGAAACAGAAGAATGTATGTTGATTTTGGAAATGCTAACTCTTAAATGCCATTGTTAGGAAACAGTTATTTTCCAGTAAAAGTTACATGAGCAATGAAGGAGAAGGCAACTCCTTTTGCTGGCCATATATTTTCCCATTAGCTCCAAAACAAATCTCCGTCTAATTTTCTCAGGCTGGAATTATAGATGTGAATTAAAACTCCCCCAAGATCAAGGAGGCCATCAACATAATTCAAATATCTTTTCCAAGGTCACCCAATCTCAGCTACACTGCCAATACATAATAATATATTCTTCCACTGGTTTTGACCAGCACACGCACACAAAAAGATGTCCATGCAGGATTTTTAGGGATCAGAATGCAACCCATAACATATTTGGAATAATTTTAAATGAAAACATGTAGAAAGAGAGAAGATGCGAAGTGTGGCTTGCAGACAGGCTTACTCCTCTGCTCTGCCTGACTCCAACAGGAGCAGTCCAGGTGGCCAGAGCTATAATTATCCTCACATGAAAACTGCAATTTGGAGTTGAAAGGCACCTCTGAAATTTGGCAATGCTCCAGAAGCTTAGACTTTCTTAATGTTGCTTAACATTTCATAAACCCCCCCCCAACACCTGTATAAGGTGCTTAAAATGTCATTACCACCTGTAATTAAACGCAGAATCCAATTACTGCAGATAGCAAATCAGGTTGGTGCTTACCGTTTGTATATATTGACCATGTTGCTTATAAAAAAAAAAAAACAGGACTAGTAAAGCATACATAGAGGGATGTAATATGCAGATTGTATGAAGCTCTAAAGAGCAATTACAAGATAAAAGGTAATGAGGAATAATAAGGACAAATTAGTTTCAGTGAAGTAATGACACTTGAAGTTTAAATTTCTGTGTGGAAAGTTCTGGAAAAAAAAAAGCCAGCAAAGAAATCAAAGAGAGCAAAAATGATGGTGAGAAGGTGAGAAGTTAACGCTTACCTAATACACTTACAGATATCCCATTTTCATATCAATAAATTTCAGTAGTGTTGTTAAGAAGTTCTGTGAACCCAAGTGCATTTTCAGAGCCGTGAACCACAATCACCCAGGTCCCTCAGACCCATCTGCAACAGCAGTTACATGAATTACACTGTTATTTTTAGAACGATCATATAGACCTTTCTGAATTTCTCATATTGCTTTGGGCTGAGTCTTGTTCATGTGCTCTAAGTAAATAATACTAATTAAAGCACGAACTATTTAAAAAAATAAATTATACTGAGCAAAAGTATGGGGTCAGCTATTACAGTTCCTCAGGTGGGGTCTTCCAAACGAAGATGTCTCTCCCCTATGGAAGAATAAGCTCAGAGCTTTAATCAGGCCCGTCATGCAAGTGGAGGATGAAATATGTATTATAGAAATCTCACCGTTTATATAGTTGTGTTTTATCTTTAAGCTTAATTCCTGTTATCAAGGACAAAACATGAGGGAGACATTTACAGAAAAGATTTAAATTGTTTCCTCAGGTGAAAGGGGACAGAGTATTTCGGTTCTCTCTGTCAAATATCTGCTTTGGAGATTTTGTATGGGAACATACTGACTTTGAAATAAATATGTTTCTCCCACTTCTATCAATTCAGTGGTCTTTAAATTCCAGATCATGGTGCTATAATGATTATTTAAGGGCTCTTAATCTGTCAAGGAAATGGATACTTTTTGGCACATGCAATATGTGTTTTGCTGACGTGATACATCACAACAGCACAGAAGGAGCCGCTAGGATGTATTGGGTCAATAGAAGCTCTCCATGCATAAATTAGACTATACAAGTAAAAAATGCATACTAGACTTTCCAAAGAAAAACAATTAATTTCTTAAATCACCAAGATATCTACAAAGAAACATAGTACTCACTGTATGTAAAGGTGGTAGCCTCTGTCTCTGTGACCAGCCTGTGGTGCTGGTGTGACCAGACCTTTGAGGGACAGTTACATTTTATATCATCATAAAAGCCTCAGAAATAGAGTTACCTGGAATTGTGGAATTTCTGTCTGATCCTCTCCACAGGAATTGACCAGGTTTTAAAATTTGTTTAGATTAGTAAACAAAGAAAAAACACAACCAGGCTTTGGGCTATTACGGCAAAACACTTTATATGGTAGAGAGGATGCAATACACTTTAACAATTAATTGTATCAATTTTTAAAAATTGGATTTCAAAAGAAGAGTCAAACATGCTTGCGAGAACAGCAAACACCATACTTGCTACTACTAAACTTTTCTTGCCAAAAGAGTGCTATTACTATTTTAAAAAAAAAAATTAAATGGCATTCTTCTTTAAAAAGCTGTTTTTCTTTTCAAATAATAAGTCATTGGGCTTAACTCTCCTCTTTATTATAATAATTCCACTGACTTTGGTGGACGTAGTATTAGCAAAGTCACAGTTACTACTTTGATGAATTTTATGTTACCAAGAAATAATAAGGTCTTTTTACAAATTCTCTTTTTGTTTTCTTTTTTTCTCATATTAATTATTGTCTTTCCATTCCACAATGTTGAGTTTTCTTATCCAGCCAACCGAGGGAGGTTTGAAAATTTCCTATGCCTATGCCCGCCATGTTCACTCAAATATGTACCTGTTCACTTGAAAACTGATGGACAGTAAGAGAGGCAGTGTTTTTATATTATAGTTTAGAAGGTAACTATCTATCAAATACATTTTTCTCCAGTAATAATTTCTGTAAAGCAGGGAACACTTGCAGATCTCTATATACTGTTGTGGCATAAAACACACTTTTAATATGCTGCTTCCATTCCACTGGGGTTGCATTCTTTACATAGAACTTAAAGATATTAAGAATATATTCTTATTTCCTTCAAGCTGACATTAAAGAAGTTTCACTAAGATATCAATACTTTGTAAAAGAGGTCCTCATCTGAGCGAGCTATAAATCCTAATAATAATGGCATTTTATATGAATAAAATTATTCTACAGTATCTACAGATCTGGGCCATAAAAATTTACACCAGTATATTCTTTTCAGTTTAAAAACAAAGGTAGTATTAGTGGTCATGATCACAGACATAATCTTTTGAACATAGGACTTACCTGCTTTTGAAAATATCACTCTCATGCTTTTAGAACGAATGAACACCTCCAACCACAAAAATTTTAGTAAGAAATACAAAATTTACAAAAGATACATAGGTAAGAATCAAAAGAAAAAAATAATTGTGAACCTAACCTACCATGATGCATCCTGACTGACACCTGTGTACCCTGTGTTATATTGATGGAGACAGATTTTTCCCAGTCACATAAAACATATTTGTGGGTAATTCTCAGGGACTGACAAGCTTCATGTTAGTTTTGAAGCTTTTCTTCTTTTCATAGCAATTTTAGTTTACTTTTTGATGGTGCAGATGCAATAACCACGCATCTGAAAAGGCAAACATCAATACCAGCCTTAATCTACTGTTCCCAGTTCTTTCCATTCAAAGCACAGACCTGACTGAGCGGGAAGAGGGCTATTAGCTTGATAGTTACAAAGTCAATAGAAACCGAATTTTAAAAGGATATCAAATCCTCATGATAAGGGACATGGAAGGTTGCATGCTCAGTGATCCATACTATTCCCTGCAAATCAGATCAGGGAGATTAGTCTTTTCTGGTGATTAGTTTATTTGCTTTAATGCAAAGCAGTGGAAGCAGTTCAGTGAAACATGTAGCTAAACAAAACCATTTTCTGAAGTATATAGAATTAAATGCTAGAAAAGTTTACAAAATTATAGGTCTGATTTAAACTGACCAAAGCCAGACACTCCAGATGCATGCCTATAACTTCTTTGTTTACAAAATTATAGGTCTGATTTAAACTGACCAAAGCCAGACACTCCAGATGCATGCCTATAACTTCTTTACATCATGCTGTTTGCAGGCACCGCGGGAAATTTCAGCCTTAAATCTTGTTAAATTCAAAACAAAACAAAAAGCCCTGAACAAACAACCTCCTTCCCCAAATACTCACACACACGCACACATAAATAACAAATTCCTGACAGTTTATGCGCTATAGAATTAAAACCTGCAAAACATTAACAGGTCCGATTTAAACTGACCAAAGCTAAAAATTCAGAGCAAACTTGTAACGCCTTTATATAATGTTTTATGTTGTGTAAAGAACCCACAATCTACCAGTACAGAATGTTCAACCAATTGCAAATAAAAACCCAAGTGTAATAACCAGATCTTATTCTAATTCAGTAACTGTAACGATGAGAAAATTACTAAAAACAACCAAGTGGATACTAGCGTGGACATAAGGACCATCATGACACCCACGAGCACCCTCGTGCCCAAATCCCTTCGAGTGGCATCACTGCATTCGTGGGGAGCCACAAGATCCTGCCAGGGGTTCTGCCCTGAAGTGCCTTCGAGGGACTGAAACCGAGACCTGCTTTGGTGTGCCAGTAAGAGCCATGAATGCGCAACCAGATCCTACATTTTACCACCTATCCAGGCCTAGAAAAAAGGAAATACTCTATAGTTAACAGAGCACTTCTCTTCCCTTCTATTGCTAAAGCAAATTGCTGGCAAGCCTTTTAAAAATAGAAGGATCAAATAGACATAAAATGTCATAGTAAGCTTTCTAAAGCAAAAACAATCTCCCATATTGTTGCAGCACATGGATGCTTTCAGTGTGAAATTGAGCCAGTCCATTTCTCGCATGCAGCGAGCACTTGCAAAATGCCTTTCCCACACTCTCCCAGGGCTCACTTCTGCAATCCATCCTCGGTACTAGAGACCCTCAAAGCAGAAAACCAGATTCACTCCATGTCAGCTAAAGATCATAGGTGTATAGTTCAGTTCTATGACAAACTCTGCTTCGAGAACTGGTTTTGTAAGCAGGGACAAACACAGTCTTCATCTAGAAGCCACAGAGGTCAGTGATATGCAAAAATCCTGGCAAACAGCATATAGCTGTTAATACCTTTTTCTTAGGGAAGATTTTGAAATGAGTTTTAGGTTACAGATACCATGAGTTCCAGAATAATGCATTCAATAATTGTGAATACGACTGCTGAAATAACCCTACCTACAAAAGAAAGAAATACAATATTTGTGCATGTATTTGAATGGAGGCAGATTCAGACTTGCTCTGTCCGCACTGTGAGATAACTAAGCATCAGTCTGCTCTGATCCAGAACCCTCATAGCTGCAATAGCCAGCTGTCCACAACCACGCCAGCAAGCTCTGTCACAGCAGCTTGCTCAACCAGCTAAATGATTTCAAGGATACAGCAATTGGACAACGTGGACAATTTTCTTTTGCATTTCAATAAGGTTGTGACCATACCCAATGCTTATGATCTGGTTCTTGATTTGCTTTTCATGACTTAGGTTGCTTATTTATTATCATGATCAAGAAAAGCAGGGCAGACCATTTCCTTCTCTTTATTTGAACAAAATTCTTGCCAGTTTTAATTTCAGGTCTGCTGCTCCAGCCCAAAGTTGCATGCGTAGCTTTCAAACACTGCAGAAGAATGTTTATTTGTGCTAGGATATTTTTCTAATCAAAAGTGGAAACCCAACACGAACCACATCTATCTGTCAGTAAGACTTCAATAAGTGTAGTTTTGCAAGATTCTTGATTTTGTATCAACTGTCTCCATTTTACTTCTACATCTGTGCATAGTTATTTACATAATACACTACAACAGATATCTATAAAACCAATTGTGTATTTATGCAGGGGGTTTTTAAGTCTATTATGTAGCCCGGGCTCCTTGTAAGGTTTGACTCACGTAAATGCTTACAGAAAGAAACTGCACTGTCAGCACTGCCAACGCAGTGAACTTACTATTCTTTCCTGCAAATTCCCCTACCGAGAGGGTCTGTGCCTCTCGAGGGAGGCACAACACAAGCATTGCAAACCAAAGAGGACAGACCCCTTACCTCTGTCTAGTGTGGAGGCCTTTTAGATGCAACCTTCAAGTCCAGATTCCTCTCTACTTTTTATTCCAAGACAGTTTTATTAAAAGTCAGTATTTTTTTTACTTTTTTCCTCAACATCTCCTGCTGTTCATCAGTGTCCGAGTGCGATGCTCTACCAGGTGACAGACACATCTCAGGTGTGTTTAGCTGGTGTGTGTGCAGACCAGGCATTAGAAATGCATCGAGGTGCCCATGTCTGAGCCAGCGGATGTGAACACACAGCTCCTTAAATCCTCCTCCATAACGTGACTGCACCCTGCCACCCATCTGAGCCCCAGGTGCTACCCTGAGCTTCAGTTTTTAACCTACCAGTAAAACTCAAAGTACATTTCTGCCCTATAGGCCATACGGAGAAAAGGAGGAGGATGTTCTGTCCCAGATTTTGTTGTATTTTGGCATTCACACTCCTAAACATAAATTATTAATGTTCAAAGAGATCATACTTTTCACAAGCTTGTTCCATGCACTGCCTGATTTCCCGCACATTTCTCTCCTGCCTCTTTAACTTGCCCCTCCACAGACATCAGACATCCACCCCAGGTCTCCACAACCTCCAGTTTCTCTGGATATCTGCACTTTAACCCTTACTCTCACCTTTGTGATATTACCCAGCTTTTTGCTTTGGTCCTGTCTTTCTCCCCTCCAGTCTCCCGCTGAATTACTTGCAGCTCTTTTGCTAGGGTTTTTCAGGTTCTCCAACATTTCCTTCTCACATCTCCACCTCCCTGGCCCGCGAGCGTGTGCCGTGCACAGGCTTATTAACTACCCACCCGCTAACACGGGGAGCCACGAACAACAGCCGAACCTTGATTGTGTTTCCCCCAGGAAGAGCAGGATCTGTATGGCTGAGTACCAGCTACCGCCTGTCATCAGACTTTTCCGAAGCTAATGTCATTGCGATTTCACCTTCCACGTTTGGTTGAAACGGGCTAATGTATGCCAAAACTAGAAAGCAAAGACAGACAGAAAACCACATTAAAAACAAATGCCTAAAATTCCTACGCCCATTAAATGTGATATCTCATTTTAAAAAACAGTTAGATAAAAATAATGACCATTTTCAAAAGGACTGTACTGCCTATTCTGAGGTCTAAGGTCTGAACTCTAGTATCCATTTGTTTAAAAATGAGTCATTATAATTACTTTCATTTTCCATCAGATTTTCTCCCTCTTCTTCCTCTCCTCCCAACACTCCCTGTGAAAGGCCTTGGTAAAAATCTGCATGGGGACTCCATCACCTCCTCAGTACCACATTTCAGCTGGCCAGAAATAAAGGAATAGAGCATTAAATTACATATGGTCTCCCACACAACCGCACTATATATTCCTCCCTTTAGAGCACTCCCAGCTGAAGCAGGCAGTGCACGACATGGCTGGCTGAGGTAACAGAAAAAGCCCACTCGAACAACAGCTCAGTTCCCTCCTTCTTCCCCACCTTCATCAAACTACAGAAAATAGAAGGTGCATTTTTCTTCCCTGAACCTTTCACCCATTTCACCAGAAAAAAAAATCTCATTTTCATCCCAATTAACCCGTAATAACATGGCAAGTCTTGAGAGAAGATATCTGAAGCATATACGGGAACATATTTCCTCCAGATTTAGATCCACTTAAAGATGCTGTACAAAAGTGTGAACAGAATGGTTTGAGAGAAACAAATACAAAATGCCATGCTGATACTGCAAGTCATTTCAAAATGCATTGAGGCTGGATAATCTTGCCCCTGGCCCTGACACAATGGTGCCGCTGTAGTGTCAGGATGCTCATAAAGATGTAAGGAAACCCTCGGGGAAGCACGCAGGGCTCATCGACAAGTAACTCACCCGAGAGTGCCTTCCTGGCAGAGGAATGGCTGCAGGAGCACACTCCTGTGCCTCGCTCCTTCCCAGGCTATGAGGTTTTACTTCACCCACAGAAGCCTGAAAATCTGCAATGATAATGAAAATGTTAATGCAATCCCAGCTACCTCAGTACTAGTGGGGCTAACTATTAAGATCTCATGAAAAACATAATGAAGCTTTTTTTTTTTTTTTTTTAATTTTTATGCACTAACCACAGAAGAAGGCAATTTATCAAACTCATTCACTACATCTGACTAATAGTTTTGTACATTACAGGAATCCACAACTAACTGATGAATGCTGATAAGCTGTAAACCATTTCTCTTCTTGTAAATATTGCAAAGTGCCCAACAGTGCTGCTAATACTGCTGCAATAAAATCAATTAAAAAAAAATAAAAGAAAGAAAAGCTAAAAGCATTGCAGAAGTACAGAGAAAGTCTTTCCACTATTTTTCACATTTGTGTTGCTTTCCTTCCTCTCTCTGGAAAAACGAGAGTCATGCAGCTATGTTGTTATGGGCTGCAGTCTGGTGGGATCGCAGTGTTTAAACTGCACTCATCCTGGTTACAGCTTAAACAGCAGGGCCCTAAAGGAACCGCAAAGTACTGGGGAAGGTTATCAACTCAGCTCAGGGCGTTTTGCCCCTTGAATCAGAGCTGAACCAATGTACCATTAAAATATTAGGCGACACAGAGCTTCTGTTTTAGATAAGCTACAGCTCAGAGAAAACTGATGGGCAGTATTGCTTTGCCAGAGCAGTGGTGATGGGGCAGGGAAGACAAAAAGTTAAGCAGCCTCTCCCCATATGTAACAGGGAAAACAGCTTGCACTACACTGGGCTGGTGCCGATGCAAATATCTGCCCAATTACATTTTTTCTAAAGTAAAAATGTGAATTCTGCCATCCAATAAACTTGCATTTTGACTCTGTAAAAATAACCCCAATATGAAAGCATTGAGCGATTTTAAACAATGAATACCTAAAGCACAACAGAACAGAAATGAATGTTTACCTGAGAATCATAAAACATATCAAAAACAGTAATGGGTGAAATTTAACCTTGTAAGGGGGGTAGCACAGGCTGTACATCACTTAAGCCCTACTTAAGGCCTCAAAATAGGATTTAAGTGAAACTTAGCAGGTGCATGACATTTGTGCCGACACTGTGCAGAGCTGAGTGCCACCCATTAATGACTTAACCCTTGCAAGCAAGCATTCCTTTGCGGATCATTACTTTTATTGCATCCATAGCTTTTGAAAAAAAAGGACTGTCTTTTGCACTGCTGTTTCACATTCTGAACAGCCTGGTGGCACGGTCATCTTCAGATATTTCCACTTCTCATTCTCATGCTTCTCTATGCTATGGCATGACACCCTGTCCTCTCACCCTGTTACCTGGGTCAGCAGAAGTATTGCTACTGGAGACCTTTTAGCATGAAGCCGCAGCTTCAGTTAATTGATTCCATGAGCCGTATAATGCTCACTGGTACATCTTGCAGTACTGGGTAGACAGGGCAATTATCGAATGGAGGTTTGCTGCTTCCCATTTTGACAACTGCTGCTCCTCTTTTCAAGAGAAATTCACAGGGGAGCAAGGAAGAGCCCAAGGAAAAAGAATTAAACCAAAACAACCAGGAACAACAACAACAAAATCTCTGATAAACAGAACAGAACAGCATGTAAGTGCTACTCTCTAAAACTTTATATCTATCTCACCCTCTCAGAGCACGCTTTGGAAATCACAGGCTTAGAGAACGGGGGCCTCTGTGACGTCCGAGCATCCGACTGCACCAGGATCCGGGTGTTTGGCCTCGGCTTCAAAGAGTCGCCCAACCTGCACTGCGAGGTCACCAGATTAAATGTAAGCAACTTCCCGTGGGCTCGTAAAGTACTGATGATACAGTCAAACTTTGATGTGTTTATGTTAAAGTCTTTTCCCCTCAACCGTGCCGAGTGCCATCATCTCTCACTGCCACAGCAGGGTGCAAATACCTCCAAAACCCATTGCCAATACCTTTGCTACGAGCGAGGGGAGCTGAAGAGGTTCAGCCTTTTCCAGGACTGGTTCCTTGGAAATGCACAGCTATGCCGCCTTGATAATTTTCTCTGTGGGATTTTGTTTAACTCTTGTTTGGTTCAGCTGCACTGTAGTCTGGTGAAGCTTGAAATCACAATATTATTTCTCATTTTGTGCATCTGGAATCAGTACGCTTGGTTGTTTTCCTAAACACATTTGAATGCTAAGTTTTGTGGTTAAATATAAGGTTTCCTCAACATAGTTACAGAGGCTCTTATTTGAATTTTCGTAGTCATAGTTCGATACTGAATCAGAAGTTTTAATGAGTATTAAACCCATCTCTTCTGCTAACATTATAATTTTACTATAAAACAACTATACACCGGCAATTCACAAATCTGAATTATTTGGTGTATCAGCATACTCAGATATGAAGTGTTTGATTCATCTCATAAATCCACCTTATAAAAGATATTCAGCCTGATTCCCATTCAGTGCTAACATGCTAATGAGGCACAGCTGAGGTTTGCCTACCATGCCCGCTTAGGGCTTCGTAGGCTCTTAACAAGCAGTGATGTCTTTTGCAGCTGATCTAGATAAGTAGCTGGCATCGCCTTCAAGGAGCAACGAGCTGGCTGCTGAGCTCCAGGAGCAAACACAAAGTTGCTCCACCACATTACCCTGTCTCATCCCAGCTGCTCATCCCAAGCGCAGACCACAGCACTTCCTAAATCAATAGACCACTTGCATGCATAGATGAGCATGGCTTGCTCTTTTCTGTGGCTATAGTAACAGCATCATTTCTTTTAAATAAACCATCTGGAAATGCCTTATATTATTAATTAGAAATACGAACATATGTTGACAACTGGAATTTCTTTATATGAGCCTTCAGTTTATGCACTCTCCGTTTTACTGTAGCATCTCAATGGTGAATGGATATCAAGAGAACAAGAAACAACAAAAGCAGATTTTCTCAGCTCTGAGGCTGTTGACTGCCAGATTCCTCTCCTGAACATCACAGAGACAGAGGCTGTGCACTTTGTGGCCAGTGATGAGCCGTTCGCAAGATGGCAAGTGAAAGTAGGAATTTCTTATGTTTCTAAGAAATTATTTAGAAGGAGAAAATCAGTTGTCATGGTAAATTAAAATGCAAAGCACAATTTGCTTCCCTTCAGAAATGAAAATGCCTGTAGAAATACTGACGTTAATGTCATGTAAGGAAAAAAAAATAACACCAACCGAAACAATATGAGTTAAAAACAGGTGTCTTTGTAGGCAATCCGAAAGTGCAAATTACAATCACTTCTCCCGGTAATGACCTGAGATTGATGCAGTTGTACTAATCAATTGTTAAACATTAGTATTTCATTTCTGGAAATGCCAGCTCAAAGTCCCAATTACGCAGCAAGTATAAGACGGCTTTGACTCCCTGGTTGCAAGGCTGATGCTTGCACAGTGCAGGAGCAGAGCACTGGCTGGCTCCCGGGCAGCAGGTGAGGGCTGGCATGGCCTGAGCAGAGGCGTCATCGTCATGGTCTTGAATGACAGCAGGAAGAAGCGTGTGCAGTACCTGCTCATGCCGGGTTCTCTGCGGTGGTTTTAGCCCCTTTTGTTCGCAAAATGATACCTACTTTCTAAATATTTCCAGGAAATCAGTGCTTTACCCTGCGCCTGCTACCCTTGGTCTTGCTCTCAGCCTGGATGGTTATTTTCTGCAGATTGCTTGGCTTTTTTTAAGACTGAGGTCATTTAAAGGCTCTATAGCTAAGAAAAATATATTGCCGTGGTAGAAAGACTGCAGATGTGCTTTGAAAATTGCAGCATGTAGAAACAAAAAGTGTAAAACATTCACTTCACTGCGGTGTTACTGCCTGTCCTGCACCCCACAGCTGTCTGTACCCCAGACTGGGGACAAGTGCTGCCATGTGGCTTAGGGGAAACAGAAAGATGTTTGGAGGTGCACGTTTTCTATCCAGTAATTTATTTTAAATAGATAGGGATTTATGTTTTAAGAGATTGGTGTAAGACCTCTGTGGAAGCAGAGCTTGACTGTTGGCTGCTGTGGTGGACCTTGAATCCTCCTTCTGGAGAAGGAGCCATCAGAGTGGGCAGACACCAAGGCTGAACCAGGAGGGCAGTTCCTCTGCTTAGGGCTTCAAAATTTCTCTAAGGAGATACTGAACTTTGCCAACTGTGAGATGAAATGCCATCTCATGATGGAAGGATCCAAGAGGGAAACACCCTTGAGTTTCATGGCCGAAGAGGACAGACAGCTAACATTTTTGCACGTGCACAGAGCCATTCCTCCAGTGTAACTAGGATAGCTTCCTTGCCGCTCAGGTCTGTTACGATAGTTTGCTTTCAAGTGCTGCCTTTCAGCACTAAGGAAGTCTGTACCATTTTTCTTATTTTTCCTCTCAAAATATGTGTAGAATGTCTCCTTCCTTGCACTCAAGTTCAAGAAAACCTCTGCATCTGTAAGCCTTCTGCACCTTCCCTCTCCTTCAAACCCTGCAGAAAAAAAAGGTTATGCAGCCAACGGACAATTAAATCAGTCCGGCCCGACCGGCTTGCATGTGAATCTTAGTTCTCCTGTGGATCTTTTTGCTGAAGTAACTGGAAAGGCAGAGCTCAGTGCTTGGTTTCAAAGGCAGCTGGCCTTACACGATGGCACAGAGAACAAAATAATGGAGCTTTTCATCACAAAAAATGATTTGAAACAAATTCCACAGATGTTAAAAAATTTGTGCTCCAGAAAATTCCTGATAAGACTTACTGCAACATTGTCTTCTGGGTTATGTTAATAGATACTTTTTAAAGATTTAAACAGATACTTTTTAAAGATTTTTCAGAACCAAAAATCAAAACAATTCTTTCTGGAAATATCACTGTTCAATATTTTCAGAATCTCTCCCCCCTCCCAAATCAAATTTCAGAGGAATCAGCAAAGATTCACATCAGCTTTTTTCACTACGAACCTTGGGAGAATGGGGGCTTGACAAGCTCTTCTCAGTGCTCTTTCATTTTGTCTGCTCTTGTATTCATGTTTCAGATTTCGCTTATTCTTTCCATGACATGCTGCTGAACGTAGATAAGAAAGTACATGGGGCTACACCAGAGCGTTTGGTATAATTAGTTTAGATATCAAAATACAAACTCCTACTTGGGCAGCAGATGACTTGGGCTGTCCACACAGATTCCTGGGTGAAGAGGTGAAAGAGCTTGGCAGGCACTTACCTAATTGGGGAAACAGGTCTCTCGCTTATCCTCAATTCGTTATCATTGCCTGTATTTGTCAAGGACAGAAAAGATATTTGTTAAAAAGTCAGCGAGGCAAAAACCAAATCTGAATTCAGCAAGTTTTTACAGCTTTCATTTTTCATTTACAAACATTTGTACAAGTCAAATTGTATGTAGATTATGAGTGATACAAATAGCCAAGATTGTTTCATGGTGAATGAAATACTTCAGGCAGAAGCGACAGATTTCCTGATTGTCCTGACTGCGTATCCAGAAGAAGTGGCTCTTTCTTTCCAGATGATACGTATGCTCAAGCAATCAAGGCACAACTCTAAGCGTGTCTTTGGCTTTTAAGGGCCAACCAAATTTGAAGAGAGGTTTGCTCAGCTTAGGTCTCATTGAAGTATTTGTTCCACATCACTAAGGTGACTAATGGAAAAGCAATTAAAATAGCTATAAAACAACCCAATTCTAAAAAGACATCAAAATGGATGTATATAATAGAATGTAGAAAAAAATACAGATAGATTAAAAAAAAAAATCAAATTGGCAAGAGTTACATTTCAGACAGAACAATTAGTGCAATTTTATAGCTTTTTATATTTTTCCCTGTCTACCCATTTCTTCACCCATTATTAGTGCACTGGTATTGAGACAACATTGGGCACTCCAGTAAAAGAATGAAATGAAATGTAAATTGCATTCGGAATAATATATTCTTAATGGAAGTCTTGCTGCCAATAAGCACTGTCTTTCAGTGAAGTGCAGGTCTGGAGGGGGTTTGCCTGTTTTATTTTTTTTTTCCTCTCAAACTGCAGCATAAGTTCTTTACTTCTTTTAAGAGAGTTTTTACCTTTAGTATAACACACAATATCTAACATCTCAACTCATGAGTATGATGCACAGGAAAAAAATGTTTTTTTTCCTTAAAGTTATACCAATGAATTTTACTTCAATTTAAATTAGTCCAAAGAAGTTGTCTCCCTTTCACAGTTTCAAATTGTGAACACCCATGAACACTGCCTGTTCACCTCCTTGTGTTGGTTTCTGCAGAAACAAACGCTCTTAGCTCGCAGTGCATTTTGAGCTGAGAACCATCACATGTGAAATTGTGGGAGTATCTACTGTATTATATTCCATGAGCTTTCAGATCATTCTTAGTGAACTTATGACAATTGATGCTTTTTATGAAACTTATTAAACTAATTTTTACTCTGTGCACTTCCAGTTATCTTTGTTCAGTTTAACATACATTCTTTCTGTCAACTGAAACAGTTTATTAATTGATCAAAAAACTTTATACTCTTGACCTTGTAAAAGTCTTGTAAAGGGACTGAGGATGTTTCAGCTTTGGGCTCACAGGAGAGATGGAGGAGGGCTTGGGGGTTGTTTTTATAGCCAGAGGACAGAAGGGGTACCTGACTGATCCAAAGCAAAGAGCTTGTTAGATCTGCTAAACAGCAGCTTTAGTTTGACTGTGAGAAACCGAAACCTAAAAAATACCTGACAGAAAGGGCTTTGCTCTCCTGCTGGTGTTCATCAGTGTGTACAGCATGGCTTTCAGCAGTATTTTGGGGTGCTCTTTAACGTTCACACGTCTCAAGAGGTGTCACAACGCTTTCTCAAAAGCTAACCCTTTCCACACTAGTCTGGTATAATTTCATTTTTATTGTGGAAAAATTAAAATATAAACTCACTTAACCCTTTCTTATTGTGTAAGCATTCACATATGAAAAATGCCGTGCTAACTTAAGGCTTTCTAAATTACCTACATGTACAAGAAACTGTGAGCTGGGACAGGAGGTGACTGTTCTTCTAATGTACCTCCCTATGGAAATGGGACTGTTGCCGTCTGGCATTATCCACTCTTGCACTTTTTTTTAAGGTTAATTTGAAATCACCTAAATAACGTGCATTTTCTTTTTTTTTACCCCAAGGAGTTTACTTACTGATTTGCCGTTAGTAAGAAAGTGATCCTGGATTTCAGCCAAAAATCTTGATTTCATTTCACAACTCCTTGAAAGACACCCTTGTAGTACTTGAGTACCTATGCAGTTTCCATAAGGGTATTGAAAAATCCCGCAGAAAGAAACCTAACAGCAATCAGAGAAGTTGAATGCCAGCTGAGCCAAAAGATCTTTTGGTTATTAATGAATAGTTTCCAGTTTGGAGCATTAAGCAATTTGTTAACTTGCCGTAGAGCCACTCACAAGTGGTTTAATTTATCTTGCTGGCAAGCATCTAGTTCAAGGGGGCAACGGTATCTGCTCCAAAATGAGCAGACAGTCTCCATATGGAACATTATTACTTATAAGGATGATTTTTGTATCATTTAGATCACTAACGATGGCTTCGAGTACAGTAATTCCAGAGTGCTGACCCTGTACGACGCAGTCTGCCAGGCCTGCCAATTCCATCCAACCGGACTTTGTAAATTAAAGGTAATTTAAAGAGCATAAAGGTTTAACATGGATCGTTCATCTCTTCCTTAGCCCTCTCCCTCCCTTTGATGTACTGTGTGTAATAACTGCTTTAGAAGAGGAAAATCTATTTCATAGGTCAGCTGCACAGCCTAACACTTTTCTTTTCTCTCTTTCACAATCTCCTGTCTGTGATTTTTTTTTTCCCCATTTACGTGGGGTATGAATACCTAATAGACCACGCTTTATGATGGACCTTTCTCAGACACACACTTCCAGAAAGACCATGGTTGACAATATTTGTACTTTGCAGCTGTTAATGGAAGTAAATAAGACTGAGGAGTCTCCCCTGAAAGGCAGCTTGACTTCACTTTTGAAGTGTCTCTGCTCTTATACCTCTTCTAGCCTGTTTGGCAAGGGCACTGTAACAGTAAGGTATATCATTTCTATACCCATTTTCTGCCTTAGCAAGAGGTATACTAAGATGCATGTTATATATTTTTTGTCATGTGAAAACACCCTTGAGAGAACATAAAACATTCTTGCTTACGTTAAACACCGCTAAGTGCTTCAAAACTGTAATCAAAAGTCTAGTGCCACGTTTTAAACTGCCGACATGCTAGGAGCTGCCTGGAGAGCACTATAACCCTCTGTTTTCCTGCGGACTTATTAGTGTAACATCCTCCATCCCTGAGAAAAGAGCTTCTCTGCTCTTATTTTCTAGAGAGCTGTGTTAGACAACTTTTCTGGTTTTCAGTGGGGCTTCAAAAGGAACTTTTGGAGGGTGTTGGGTGGGATATTTGAATGTGCTGAACCTGCTTTCCTACCCTGAGGCAAGTATGACTGGAGACCACCAGTCTGCATTTTCATAAAATGAAGATTAATCAGGTATATCTTAACTCATTTTCCTCACTGTTCTCATTAACACTAATGGGAAAATACAGTTTTCAAACTTGCGCTGATTGCAAGAACATACCAGTTACCAAAATAAAATGAAAGTTCACATTTTTTCAAATAAATCAGTGAATAGAAATTACTTTATAAGCCCAAATGAGGGCAAAACCACTTAAATTTCAGATTAAAATGATTGTGTCAGAACCATTTCAATTAAAGCTAGGGTGTGGGGTTTTTTTGTCAAAGGCTTTCCTTATTCTTACATTTTTGAAACTCAGAAATATATGTTTTCTCAATGGTGTTTCTCAGTGCTGGTGTTCTCTAGGTATTATAATAATTTCTATCCTAATATGCTTCAAGGGACTATTTGAACTAGGCTTCCAATTGCATCAGACCACATTCTAATTACCCTTCTTATAACATTATTTTCTAATACCTAAATTGCTTTCAGAAAAGGTGTTTCAATTAGGGGACATTTTATACCAAGCCATTTCACATTCTGTGTTCTTCTTTTATGGAGCCCATTCTGTACCACACTATCACATCAGAAAAAAAGCATCTTTTTCATCAGAACGTCAAGCCTTTAAAAACAACAATGTAATAAAACCTAATTAACATCCAGATTTTAATGTTGAAGATCTGTCATGTTCTATCATGTTGGGGCAATTATGAAAGTCCTTTTTGTTTCTCTACCTTACCCATTACACTTAAAGTGCTATTATTTAAAATATTGACTAATACACTTTGCAAAAGAAGTTTGAGAAACTAATAAAGCAGTAGATAGAAACCACAAGGCCAGTAACAGGACACACATCAGTCTCAGAAAAGCAATGTGTATTCAAAGGAAGGAAAAGGAAAACTGTCTTTGGTCCTGGTAGCTTCTCCCTCCTGCTGTCCCACTGTAGCGATGACATCCCCGTGTTTCCAACAGTGCCCTATGTTTTCCCGGGATTCTGCAATGTCAGGTAAAGTCCCATCTGCAGGTGTGCCCCAACACAGGCTACAAGCAAAAGGCATAACTCTGCCATAGGACCTTCCCGCGGCGTAGATGTTTAATTATATCTGTTAATTATGTCTCTGTGTTCGTTTCTCAGACAACCCAAGTGTCTTCAGCCCACGTGGAAGCCACAGGGCCTCCCTGGCCCTGGTGGCCACCCTGACTAGGAGAGGACCAGGTTGGCCTCAAAGGCTGCTGTGCCCACAGTGTGCCACATGAACTTCTGCTGGGATGTTCTGCCCAACCTAGGCACCATCGATGTGTTTAGCTGTTGTTTACAACAGTCTCATGGAAGCCTAAAATCTAATGCCCTTTTTTATTTTGGTTTTATATCATTGCTTTTTCATATTTTTATGAAGAACCTCCAGAAATAACTAAGATACCAGAACAGGATTCCAAAATCTCAATTGGAGCTTTTATCTGGTCTCAGTTTTTGTTAGTCTCATGGAGCTCACTTTTGAGCGCTACCTAATAATCATCATATTGGCAGTCGCAGCTGGGAATAATGATCACATACACTACATAAGTGTGGAAATGAAAAAAAAGAATTACATTCTGTTGCATTCATTTATGACAAGCAACATGACATGTTGCCTAAGCTAAAAGATTCAAAGCTACAAGGATCTCAAACTGAAACTGGAAAACTTACATGTCTTTTTTTCTCCCTGTTGGGAGAAAGTACCAGCATTTAAACTGCTACTATTTTATTGTTTCAAGAGACAAGTGAGATTCTGCTTATCTCCAGAAATTATTAACTGCTAATTTCTTATATTTCTTATTTCTTTTTTTCTTACCTCCACCTCCCACCCATTTTTATTTCCTTTTTTGGCAGGAAAATACTTGTAATATAGATGGACTTTGCTATGGTGAAGGAGAGTCAAGCCCCACCAGTCCTTGTCTTCTCTGTGAACCTGACATTTCTAAGTTCACCTGGTCTATTAATGAAAGTAAGACAGTTTTTTCTAAGATTTAGAACCACTTAGCTGGGAATTTATGACTCAGTCTATGAAATACATGGTTCCTTCATTTGGCTAACACAAATCTATCCTGCACAATAGTGCATGTGGACTGTTTGCAATGGGAATACTTGGGTGCACCACAAATGCAGACTGACCAGAAGCTGACAGTACTCCACTGTGTGCTCTATGCATCTGGGCACGTATCTTGTTCTGGCTGAAAGCTGACAAATCTCCAATTAATAAAACCAAAATAACACCTCAAAATGAAATTGTTGATATGCCAGTGCCCCATGCAGTGCCCAAGTCTGTCAGCTAAAGTGATGGACCTTAAATACATTGGTCATCATCTCACAGGTACGAATCTTCAAGGGAACAATTTGGGGAAAACACGGCTTTTAAAACACTGATGTATATTTTTGGTATCTGGAAGAATTGTTTTCTTTCCCTGAGCCAAATCCTATGAAATACCACACAAAAGACCTTGGCTTGGCAGGGAGTCCAAGTGATAGGGATCAGCCACTCATTACCTTCACTGCCGCAGAACCTAAAGGCTCATCCTGCAGCCCGTCATGGCAGGGGTCATGGTGAAGGCTGCCTTTTGAAGCACCTCCTGAATGCTAAGGCCTTAATCATAGCTTTTTCATGGCTACAACCCCAGTGTAAACAACAACCATTACTTACCGCATGCTTTACAGAAAATCCATGTTTCTAGCAGCATTATCCTCACAGCACATCTCCCCACTTACATGAGTACATTTGCATCTGGTCAATATAAAGATTATAGTAACCCTTTTATGTAGATTCATGAGTTGGTTCTAGAAAGAGTTTCTCTGCACTTTTAGGTTCTGTAAACACAAGCAAATTACAGAGAGGTATGAGAGTGACAGGACCAGTTTGCTTTGTTTGTTTGCAGTTTTATATTCCTTTAGGGTGACTAGGTCAGCAGGACCTTCTGGAAGGAAGGGAAGATTGCTCTTGTCCTTGGGGAACAGCTGGGGATGCTCAGGGACAGAGACTCCTTGAAAGTGCAAGGTATGGCAGCAGAAACAGCGAGAACTGTAACACAATGGCTGGAGTCTATAACTCCAGTGGAGACATTGCCAAGGACAGAAGTGAGCAGACACGCTCTTCTCAGAGGTGATAGAAATGCCTTTAGAAGGACCAGAAAGGACCCAACAGTTTCCAGGAACACAAGAAGTCGTAAGTTATCTGAAATTAATTTTGGAAGCAAGAACAAAATAGGAAGGGAGAGAGTTGTTCATGAGTCCTTTTAATTCCTGTTCCAGGCCATCCACTTTGAATTTTCTCTATTTAAAAACATACACCTCTAGTTTATGTCCTAAAAAATCCAGCTTTTGGAATTTAAAACTCCCTGTCAGGAAAAGATACAGACAGATCCATCCCAAGTGTTGGCGAAATAAAAATCCCATTGGATGTTACTTGCATGAGTAGTTAAAATGCCTACAGGTAAGCTAGACTTGAAGAAGAGCTTGTACGCCTGAAAGCGTGTGATTTTTCCCCCAAGGATATAGTTTAGTCTAATGAGAGATCTGATCATCTGACTCACAAACCTTGCCTCTTTTCTGTCCTTGCATTGTATTGGCCACAGCATCTCTAGAGATGAGCTGATCCTGATTGTTATATAGATGATAGACTCATTACTAATACTGAGACAGTTCGATTTTAAAATCCAGAAAATAGCTTAAAAGGGAAAAACTGCATTTGTTTTGGAATTTATAAAGCTAGAAGTGATTTGGGAAATCTGAAACAGATCGTGGTTCACTCTTCAATAGTTTAAAAAGTTTAAACTATTGAAAAGAAAGGAATTTTCAGACTTGTTTTCAAAATTGTGAAAATCTTTTTAAAAGTTCTGCAATAATTGGGTGTATATATATATTCACTGGATGGCAAGGAGATCTTTGCGGAATTAGAAACACTCTTATGCACAGCCTACTTTCAGAACATCTGATTTTATGTTGTTTTGTGCCTACAACTTCTCGTTACCCTCCATCCAGTTAACACCTTTGTGTTTATCTGTAAATGCATAGCCAGCATCAATATTTCATTGACTACTCTGGGCACAACTTTTAAGGGCTCCACAGTGTAAGTGTTTGCGAAATAAAAGGTAAATTAATAGATGGAAGCCTTCAACAGATATGCCAGGACAATCTGCAGGACAAGCAGTTTAGAAAGCTCTGATAGCACAGCAGCAGTGAGTGGAGAGACACATTTAAATAATTGCATAATGTGAGACATGCTATGGAAAGCAAAGCTTGATAAAAGGATATGCACCACAAAAAAACCCTAATGATGACTTCCCACAAGCATAATGCAAGGACACATGCAGTCCTTATGAGAACATATATATAGTTCATAGTTTTACAGTGTGACTCGAAATTAATCCTCGGTATTATAAATGTTCTTTAAGTTAAACATAACTATGGTCATATTACATTGTGAGAATATTCCTTTAAATATCAACACATGTCAATTTGTACTGCTGGTTAAAGAGGAAAGATGGCTTGAGACTGACGAGGTTTAGGACATGGAGACGAAATTCCCGGCCCTGCACAGAGCAGCTGTCACCTCAGGGTACTCATTTAATCTTACTTTTCCTTGGTTTCTAATTTTAAAATGTAATACTTTTCTCTACCTTGGCCTCCTTACCTATTTATATTGTAAGTATCTTCAGGTAGTGTTTGTCTTCTACCGTAAAATACCCTTGTACAATTAAGCTTTTATCTTCATTAAGGAAATACTGAATGTAAACAACAACACTTGAAATAACAATGCCAATGGTGACATGATATGCACTACTGTCACTGGGGATAAAGAATCTGGGCATCACTGATGTGCCTCTGCTGGCACTGTGAAGATCTTTATTCCTGATGAAATGTCCACCGGAATTCAGTCAAACTGCCCAGGCTTAATTATTGCTCATGTGTAAAGGCAGGAGATTCTACTCAACGGAAAAGTTACACAATTTTTTTCCCCTCTGACTTGCCCACCCAAATTCATTTGTCATTCATCACTTTGAGATTTGAGTTTACTTATATTTAAATGGATAGATAGAGTGGTAGATAGGATAAATATATATATATGTAAGTATTAGGAATACAATTAATTAAAGTTTTCGTAAGAAATGAGGGACTAGTGGGAGGTTATAGAATTCACCTCTGTTCTCCTCCGATGTATCAGATAACACATCAAAAGTAATCAAAGTTCAGTATAGGAGAAAAGTTCAGTATGGGGCATGAAAAAAAATAGGAGGAAAAAGGTATACTTTTTGGTAAAGCCATTTGCTGCCTCTAACATCTATATCGCTTCCTCTGTCTCAGGGTACATTCTGTACCTTTTTCTTTGAGAGAACTCCTACAAAGACCCACGCTGTGAATCTTTACATGAGAGAAACTGGAATTTATGTAATCATGGTTTCATTTTTGCTGTTTAGACAACCTGCCTCCTGTGTTCCAGGCCCCCTCCAGCCAGCTGCTGACATTTATTGGTGAGAATTTTGTTTACCAGTTAATAGCAGTGGATCCGGAAGGGTCAGCTGTGCTATTCATCTTAGAGGCTGGGCCACAGGATGCCAGGCTCTCTCCTGCTGGCCTTCTTATCTGGAAAGTTGATTCAGAAGAAATGCAGACCTTTGAATTCATTGTGTCGGATGAATGCAATGCACAGAGCAGATACTCTATTGAGGTAAGGAAATGAACACTTTAAAGGAAAAACAAAACAAACCTGTTTATCATGTCAGTGCTTTGGTGCAATTGTCATTATAGCTAATAATTTGTTACTGTCTTGAAAACTAAGACTTCAGCTATTTCCTCATAAGTGTATATTATCCAGCACAGCAATAATGATCAATTAATGGAATAAATATCTCTGAGAACGTAGAAACTATATATACAAGGAACAAGAGAGAGTGCTATTGATTGCTGTTGAAAGAACACTCTTGCAGAGCCTTTTAATGGTTCATTAATCTGCTTTAAAATTCACATTCTGCATTTGGATTGCAGAAAAAAGCATATAACATAAAAGACCAAGTTTTAGCTATAAAAGGGAGATTATAACTCATTCTCAATGATATTTTTAGAGGATGTCTTGCTCTTGTGTCATTACTCCACACTTTAAGTTTCTTGGCAGAGCTTGTGCATTGCTTTGTCTTTATTGTATAGCCTAACATTAATCCTGTGATAGGATGAGCTAATAAAGTGGGATGCAGACTCTTGACATAAGAACAGTTTTGTGAAGAAAAGATTTTTTTTCCTAAAGATTCCAATTTTTATTCATTCAAACCACTATCATAACAAATACCAATCTGCTGAGCCCACACAGCAAAGGGGAAACTGGCATCTAGATATGGTTTTAAATGGAAACATTTCAAACTAGACCTGTGTTACAGAGGTTTGAATCTGTTGAAATGCCGTTCTTGTACATACGTAAAATAAAACTATGGACCTCTCTCCCCTGAAGAGAGAGACCAGCTAAGGAATTCCACAATCATGTTCCCGCCTGGGAGCCATTTGTAATGTGAAACAGTAAGGAGGGCAGGCAGGCAAAGAGAAAAGATTTTTCATTTCTTCTTTGAAGAATAAGGAACAAATTCTGCCCTCAGATACTATGTAAAAACTGCTGTTATAACAAATAGGATTTTTTTCTTATGAGAAGTTAGAATGTGCCCCTAAATGATGAAAAAAAAATCCCTTTAAAGTCAAGCTTTCAGTCAAATAAATAAGTATGCTGAGTATGAGACTATATCTATACAAAGGAAATTGGTTAGAAATAAGTTTTCATGGTATTAGATAACATGTTTGCACTGCAAATCTGTCCCTTCCTAAAAGGTGACAATATACCTCTCAGCTGTGATTATTTGGAGGAATCTTACCACAACTCCCTTTTGCCTTCCTCAGGTTGGAGTGAAGCCCTGCAGCTGCCTCAATGGTGGAACATGTGTTACCAATATTAAATTCCCTCCAGGCCTTGGTGAATACCTGTGCTTATGTCCAAATGGATTTGATGGAGAATTTTGCCAGGAAAATATGAATGACTGCAAGTCAAACCCCTGCGGCAGCGGAACATGCGTGGACAGTGTGGATAGCTACTTTTGTAAATGTCCCCCTGGATTGGGAGGTAACAGCTCACTGTTCCCATCTCTGATTTAACTAGAGATATATTGTGCTATAGGATTTTTTGGGTGCAACATGACCACAAGCATCTGTCAAATGGGCTACATAAGCCTTCTCTTCTGCTCCCATGACTTAGCTTTAGACAGATAGAAAATGTGCAACACCAGCTATCTAATTATCCATGCTCAAGGAAGGAAAAATGACCTAAAGCTCTGTGGTCCTGAAATGATCACTCAAGGAGGCTGTGAACCTCCCCGATCTCAGTTTTTACCTGCTTATTTCCCATGGATTTGTCCATCCATGAGATGAGCTAGGAGAAAATTTAGTGGAAGAGAGAAGAGGCAAAGATCCAGGAACATTTTGCACTCTGCAGGATTTTACTAAATTAAGCCAATGAAAGAACTGGGAATTAATTATTTTTCTAGGTCTAGGAAGGAGAAGTAGATACGGAAAACATGCAAAAATAAATTGTCCTTTAGTCCCACTTGAAGCTTCATTAAATTTAAGCATTAGAAAACCACAAACTTCTTCAGTTTTCAGTTTCATGTCTGAACAAATCTAACCTTTTAAACTGTTCAGGGCTGGCCACAGTATGATTTGAAGAGATGCAAGGAAGAGGGATGATCATTGCACCAAAAAAGGTTCTTTTAGAAAAGCAGAATGAAAAGTATGAAGAGGAGGAGTTGGAGAACGAAGTGCAATGAGGCCGAAAAGGGGGATGCAAGACATACAGTGCAAACAGGAAAACCTGATATGGGAGGAGAAAGAGAAGCATCTAATAGATAACATAGCTGAGGAGAGAACACGTTGGTACCTATCATGCAAGTTATAGTCAGCTTCACTGCATTCAGGACATCTGTGAATGATTCACACATGTGAAAAAACACTTGTGACAGCATGCGGACAACGACTCCCCCGTGCTCTGCAGACTGGAACCAGCAGAGCCAGCCATCAGACTCTCTGCTGCATTAAGCTTCTGGAGTTTGGCTGAGCTGAGTTGCTGTTGGGTCTCACAGAGTGCCTACCACCTCCTCCAAGCGGGGACCCACGCTCCAGCTGTGCGTAACACCACTCGCTTCCAACAAAACAGAGTTTCACATGGGCCTAAACGCACCTTCTCCTGGAGCTTCACGAAAAGTGCAGTCTTTTCATTTGCAGTTCAGCTCTTCAGGAGGTACAAGGCAAATCTGAACATTCAGGACTTGAACAGGATTTCTAAACCTGGCTCTTGCTTAGCTTTGCAGACAAAGGACCAGTTAAAATAACAGTCATTGGAAAATAAAGACATTATTTTGCTATCCATTCTTGTTAAATTAGTCTCCCGCAAGTGAAAGGTGCTAACTGAAACTGTGTTAGAACATCTCTTGGATCAGAACCATTTCAAAAGCAGAGTAAGAAAAAAACACCTTAAGCTGAGCTCAGATTTCAGTCCTTGAACCTGTCAAAAACCCTACTCTGTTCACATATAAAAGCATGAATGAATTCGTGACACCCATAATATTGGCTGCTGCGCAGTGCTATAGGTTTGAAAAATCCAGTAGAAGTAACATCAAATGCACATAATTATTACTGCTTATAGTGTGTATATATAGAAGAAACTCAATTATAAACAAAAGCAATGAGCAGATTTTACTCAATGGGCTCATAGAGGCAGCAAGGTACCCTTTCTGCCTTTCAGCAGTTCATGAAACCTTCTTTGTTTTGGTCATGGGTGGGTCTGCAAGTCCAGATTTCATTAACTATAAAATTCCAGCAGAAATGAAAACAAAAAAACATTCAGAAGTGGAAGTTCAGAAAAATGGCCTAAAAGATGTGACACCTAGACAGTATTGACTCCAGGTAACGCTATCAAACAGCCAAAGCCTGCTGCTATCCAAAGTGTTTGTGCCACCAGGGACTCTACTTACACAAGAACACACAAGCCTAAGCATGGAGAATAAAGTTAGAAAATGAAAGTTTGATCAAAGTGTAAAAATCCCCAAACCAAACAAACATATGCAGAATGTCTTGAATCCCCCTGGAAATAACATTCCTATGAGCACAGGGAAATTTGGGAACATTTTTGGCTGTATTTGGTTAAACACTTGGAAATATATGAGAACAATTCTTCATTGCCTGTAAGGAGGTGGATTAAATGAAGAAAAAGCAATATAATTCCATGAGTTAATAACTTCAGTGGATCCGCTCCCGTTGTTTGATCATCACCAGTTTCACACTGCTGCCCTTCTCACTTTATGCAGTATTGCACATAGATGGAGTGAAATCAAGCTCCATTATTCCACATAAAATAGTCTGCCATAATTACAATGCATTGTTTACAAATTCACATGGAGCATATTCTGAAATGCGGTTCTCATTCTTACACAAACCGTAAAGAATGAAATATCCAACACTTCAAAATAACATACTTGAAAGCAACACGGAGCTGACTCTAGAGACAAGGGCACAGGACACGTTGATGGCCAGAGAAACACTGGGTTTTCCTGAACCCTTAATTCTTGACGGGTTAAATAAATGCCCATTGTTTTTGCTGTATTTCCCTCGCCAAAAATGCTAAAACACAAGCAACAACAGAAAAAAAGATATGATTGAGTGAAACCGGAATATATCTCAAATTTTTAATAGCAGGTGAAAAATTATAAGCAAGTGGAGCTGAAAGCCAGCTGGGAAGTAGATGATTTTACTTCAGGGCAGGTTCTGTGACAACAATAAAAGCTCATCCATGATGCTCTGTTTATGTCTCAATTCCCCAGAAAACCATCAATAATCTAATGAGAAGGCAATGCTATACTGCTCAAGTGACAGCACCACTTCACCATCAAATCTTTACAAATGACAGGGAACAGGTAGTAGAAATAAAAAGTTAACTCTTTTGAGAGCTTCCCAAACACCGTTACAAGAGAAACAGCAGCAGAGGGAACACAGTGTGTTGCTAAGCGGTAGCAATTCAAGTGCATTGTGTATCTCAGGCAATGTAAGGGTATAACGTAGGAATGGGAACAAGGCAGGGAGAGAAGCCATTGGAAAATCTGAGAGAAGGATGACTCCAGAATTATTACTACTTTAAATTTCTGCAAAGACTCATACACGTTTATGTCATCGAGTGTTCAAAACTCATTCATTTTGCTTTGACATTGACAAGATAACAAGAATTCCTGTTGTTTCTTCATTTGGCCACTGAAAGCAAGAACATCACCCGCCTGAGAACAGAACTCACCCTTGTAAACTGTATCTCAATCACAAAACCATTCCTCCTTTCCCCATGTACCATTGATTAATACAAAATTGGGAGGGCGGGGGGGGAAGATGGAACCATAATTTCATTTTACTTTTCAGGAAACTGAAGAAAACCCCAAGATTTGTTCATGGTTTGTAATAACCATAGAGTCCCTAAATGAGATTGCCTGTTCCTTTAGAGTCAGCTTACTGTGAACACAGCCAAAAAGTCTTTCTCTGCATCTGTAGGTTGTCAGCTCCTCTCGAGGCATAAAAGGACTTTATCTTCTCAACCAATTTCCTGTGCACAGACGGAAAAATAGAGCTGGCAGAGAAACAGATGTTTCAACCCTGCAACCTGAAGATCTTTTATTCCTATTATTTTTATTTGTACTCTAGCAGTGGCAAGAGAGTTGTGGCAGTGCACTGGAGGTCGTGCAAACAGAATAATTGACACTTCTTGTTGCAGACAGTTTTCTGTCCATTTCTGCTGCTTCTTCAGCAACCTTCAGCCATGTTTCAGACTTTGCAAACATTTGTCCTTGGACTCAGCTGGATTATCATTATGCCCAAATTGATCAGATACTGTTTAAAATCAAATCTCTGAGTGAAAAGAAGTGCTTGCATAGTTCCATCTTTACATTACAAAAATCAGTCATGTGACAGAATTTTAAAATTTTGCTTGTTACTTATGGTGTTCTTTTGCTTTTTGTAATTCTCTCATCTTTGAGATTTTAAAGCCAGCCCTTTGCAGCAAAAGTTGAGTACGTAGGAGGGAGGAGAGGGGACTGGGGGAGAAGTGGCTCTTGTTACTGAAACGGGGAACTTCATTCCTACTTTCACTGTTTATGGTATCATGTTTAGTCTTTATATGATATTCAGAGAAAGAAAAGAATTACTAATCTAATCAGAGCATAACTCATTCAATATTTTCCAGAATATGTCTAATAATCTCCCAACGTGTCATCAGAAAGCATTATCAGAAAAAAGCAGCCTGATGCTATGAATGCGCTAATTAAATTATACAATAGAAATAGTAATCCAAAATCCAACAAGGGAGGAAAAAAAGTAAGTTAAGCACTGCAATACTATATGATGTCCAACCTACATGAAAGAAGCAAGAAGCATGCAAAACCAGAACAACTTAGCTTGAGATGGCACCAGAAAAGGGACGTGGCTTTTGTGCTACTGTTCTTTTTTTTTTCCACAAGACAACGCAGGCATGAGAAGGTGATGTCGCTAACTTTTTTAGGCAGCTCAATCAAGAGAGTCTTCAGTTTGAGTTTTTTACATGGAGATGCTATTTTAACTTGAAAGGAGTAATGGAAGCTACCTGAAACGTTGAAGCAATGAGAGATTATGTTGTAGGAGATGAATAGTAATGTTCTGGTTTTATCATCCTGTAATTCATTCCACTGTGACAAATTTCTTTTTTGAAGAAAAAAAAAATATTCTTTTATCCTTAAATCTTCTTTCATGATAAAGCTGGGTATCCGATACAGAACAAGCGTTTCTGTACCTTGTGGTATGTCTTGAAGCAGGCACCTGGACTCTCGAGAGGGTGTCCCAATCTCCTTGGTATTCCTACAAGGGACAAAGGGCATGCCTTAATAGAAGTGATATGGGCTAGTTTACGACCTGCTATCAGGGCTGCATATTCTGGTAACCAGCAATAGCCGAGCAAGTTTTCTCAAGTGCACAGAGACAGCAGCAGACATATCTGAAGCCTGAGGGATTTTTTAACAATATTATATGTGATTACTCTGCATCATTTGCTGTTCAGATAGTAATTTTAACTTTTGGGTCACCTTCCCCTATAGGTACCTGTTAAATCATCCAGAGTTGTGAATTTGAATATCAGTTGCTTCAAGGGATTTTTAAAACCCTATTTCCAAAATCAGCGATAGCCAAGACACATTGTTTTGGGTTCAAATCCTATAGCAGCTTATCTTCTGTACACCAGCACTGTGGCTCAGAGACATTTTCAGAATGTTTCTTCAAATTTTAATTTTAAATAGAAAAAATTGTTTTTTAAAAAATCTGGTCATTTTGCAGGGTTTACCTTCAGCCAGACTCTATCAGGCTGGTTCACAATAAGCTATTATTTATGTGAGGTTCATATAGAAATGAAAAGCACAATAGGTCAGCACACAGTTCTTCATATCCTAAAGCCAAAATGGTGACATTCATTGGCTTCTTCAGTATATGACAAAGATCTCACATAAACAAGACAACAAAAGCAGAAGGAAAGGTGTGAAATGCAGGGGAAATAATTTAACATGCACAGTTTTATATGAGCACTAGTCTCAAGTTCAGCACTTCTGGTGCCAGTAACGACAGTAATAAACAGTGTGATAAAAGCAGGTTTAAGTGAGACAGTGGGGAATTTGGCTCTAACATGAGTGACGTACCCTGCGATGAGTTTACAGCTGAGAAGTAAGCTTTAGTCTGCTTCAACATTTGAGATGAGGAATAAATAGGGAATCTTTCCTGATTATTAACCTCCCCTTTGTTTTGCCACAGGGCTTACTTGTCAGGAAGACAGGAATGAATGTGAAGAGAGTCTTTGTTTTCCTGGAGTGTCTTGTATGAATACCTTTGGATCATATGAATGCGGAATTTGCCCCAGTGGGATGGAGGGAAATGGTAAAACTTGCAAATGTAAGTGTTTTGCATGATTTATTTTAATACATGGGGGAAAAAATGGGTTCAATTCTACTACTATTATCCTTACTTGAGTACTTTGCCACTCGCTTCAAGTATAGACCTTTAAATACACAAAGCAGATTATTCTCATGTTATATTAATATGGATAATTGCAAATTGGTCTCTGTTTGCTATTTTTCACTGCAATTTTGTTTCATTTTTATTAGAATGAACACCGTAGCATATAAAAAAGTATTTTCCAGATGCCAGCTAGATAATTTGCCAAGGACATTCCCCATGTTCTCCACTATTTCACTCCTAAATATACCATCCACTAACAAGTACTTGGGGAGCACCCCCAAGCATTACTTTTGTTTTGGGCGAATGCTGTGTAAGCAGGATGTAGGGTAAGAGGAAGAAGGTCCATGTGCCAGGTTTACCAAATATCCCTTCAATCATATTGCCAAATGTCTGTACAGAATGGTTTTTTTTGCTCTATTATTTGGCCACATTGGTTATTTCAAAGTCATTTTACATCTGTTTCACTAATGCATATTTTGTAGCTAATTTGACCAATAAAGGAAGGATATACAAAATAATGCCCTTTTTTGAAATATATCAGAAAGGTAATTTCTTCCTTTGCAGATTTTAATTACAGAAAGATTTCTCTATTTCCGAAATGCACATTTATTACAAGGAATAAACCTAAGGGTTTCCTTATCTACCCAAAATAGGATAGAAATCATTCTTTATGGTTCTGAGATACAGACAACATACCTACTCATACTTCTCTTGCTGAAGCAAGTATAAAGGCTTCTGGGAGGAAGGAGGAGAAAACTGAAGTAACTTTATAGCTGTTAGAGTGGGCTATAGCTCATTGCATTATTTAATATATATAAAGAGTCATAGTCTCAGGCTTTATTAAGAGTACAGAATATCCAAGAGACCCAGGACAGGGTTGTTTAGCTCGCAACATATATCCACGTAGACTTTACAATCCCTAACTCATTCACGAAATTATCTCACTATGAGAGTGGTGAGGCACTGGAACAGGTTGCCCAGGTAAGTTGTGGATGCCCCGTCCCTGGAAGCGTTCAAGGCCAGGTTGGATGGGGCTTTGAGCAACGTGGTCTAGTGGAAGGTGTCCATGACCATGGCAGGGGTGGTTGGAACTAGATGATATTTAAGGTCCCTTCCAACCCAAACCATTCTATGATTCTATGATTTAAAATTATGCAGAAATCAATATTTTTTAGAGTCTCCACTAATCTATTTTCCTCTTTACATCCATGTATACTTTGTACAGGTATTTTGACACATCCAAAATTTGCAGCTGAACTAACCAAAGCCAACAAATACGCACAACATCATAGTTTCAGAAAGAAGCTTTCAAGGAGAGGCAGGAACCAGACAGAGCACAGGTCCCAGTGTGTAGGGTAGCATCTTCATCCAAGTAACAATGCTGTCTAATACATGGGGACCTGAGGCCTTCTTACTGCCCTTAGCTCAATAAAAGATCACTGTGCATATTAAGTATGTCTCCCAGATAAGCAAAGTTCAGTGAGTTTGGGCATAGTAATTTTTTCTATATTTGTGTTGAAGCTTTGCTGCATGTCAGCAGCTGACTCACCTGATTTGCCTTTATTTGCTTGATGGTTGGCTTCCAGAATAAACTTATGTCAGGTTATCTGATTTACTGTTACTGTTGCTTTTTATCATCAATCACAGCTAAGCGTTAACACCTTATTTCCTTGTCTCCATGCTTTCTTTTCACAGCTGTGCTTGCTGCTGACATTACAAAAGCTTTAAGCATTGAAAAAGGCAATGGCAAAGGTGATTTGAACAAGACCGAGGTTAAGCGGCTACTGCAACCCTTAGAGGCAAAGGATTCTCCTGTAATTAAGAATTTTAGCATAATTGATAGACATGGTAGGTATACAAGAATATGAAATCTTTTTCAGTTGATGGAGTTTACATATTCAGAAATCATACTGGATTGCTGCTAAACAATTTTACATGGGAAGAGAGCCATTACAGCAATAGCAATCAGAGTGGTCAGGCTTAACTAGAAATCACATCATTTCTGAGGTAGAACAAAATCACTCCAAATCTTAGTGATCAATGGAAAGCAAGATGATAAGAATGACAGCTTATGCCAACTTGCCATCGCCAAGTGACACTGACATTTTATTTCAGAGTTTGACAGGCAGTCACTGAATTAAGACTGAGTTTGAGCATAAGCGAAGATCAACTCTTGAAGTATGAACTTGACTGTGGCAGCTGCTTTCCCCAGACGCGGAGCACTACAGCACTCCCTAACAGGGCTGTGCACCTGCATGATGCTGACGTTGGCCCTGTTGTAATGAGTGATGCATGCTTAGTTGATTTTCTAGTGAAAGCATGGAGCAGAAAAATTGAGACTGGGCATATCTCTTGTGTAGAGGCATATGTAAAAGAAAAGGGTTTTTTTTCCTCACCTTCTTTTTTCATATCTGTATCAGGCCAGCGAACACCTAACCAGAACTTGCCTTTTACAGGTATCCATCATAATGCTGTAGGCAAGGTGCAAGAATAATGGTGAAAATACTTGAGAATCATGATGGAGACCTCGCTGGAGGCAATTAAAAGATATCTACAACCATCATTAAGATTTTATTCATCATTTGTTCTCTGTCTTGACACTATTAAATACTTCACAGGCAGTTCATATACACTTGCTATTCAGTGACATCATAAGTGATAAAATATTATAAATTACCGGAGTGTTAAATTTTGCACATAGTTCTAAGATAATTAAAGTAGTCTCCTGTGATACAAGGTTGGACACATTAAGGATGATTTCTAGATCAGAAACATATGTACTTGTCAGTGTATTTTTAAAGGTAAGGTATATCTGCTGTAAGGTTTGATGATTACCTTCCAATTATAAAAGACTCAAAGGATGTCTGAATAATACAGTTTCTCACTCAGTTGATCTTTCACTTATGCTGAAAATTACAGTTTCTATATTATCATGATAAATGCCAAACAACTTTGAGTAATAAACTTGAAAACATGTAATTAGCAGACTAATAAATCTTGCTTTAATGAGAAACAGCTGTTCTGTTACACTGTGCCTACAGGACATTCTCATGTTTGGCTCAATGTTTGGGAACATTCTGCATTAATTAGACTTTAAAAGAATAAAAGCAGTTATAAGGCTTTAGCTTGGCTCAGGCAGTCATTGCTTAATTTTATATATGTATTTGATTAGAGAAGTTACGAACAAACATGCTTGAACTTCATTCTTTTTTAGGCCATGCAGCACCACATATTACTACCTGTGCCAACAGGCCATGTTTCCCTGGAGTGTTATGTTTTGATCGGAAACCCCCTTACATCGGATATGTCTGCGGCCGATGTCCAGCAGGGTTTTTTGGAAATGGCCGAATCTGTACCAAAGTCCCCAGACCAGGTACTTTCTAATTTTTAGAATTTTAAAAAGGTTTTGCAGACAAAGGCTGTAAGAAAGTATGAACTAGTATGGCATTACAATACTATGTAATTTATAATCAAACACTGAAGGCTTTTTTCTTTCACTCTTACCTGATGTGCAGCTAGCAGGTCTTATTTCAGGGATACCTGGCTCTATGAGTCAAAATTCAATAGATTAACCACCTCATTTGCAACTAGGGAGAATTCTTCACAACAGGACTTACTAGATGGTATGAATCACCACATCTGTATTTCTGCCACAGCACTGGCATAGGATTTCAAAACATGTTTCCTCCTCAGTAAGATCAGAACATGACACATGGCAGCATCACTCCGCTTTCCTTCTTTCCTAATTCTTTTGCTGCAAGGCATCTGTTCTCCAAGGTGACCTGTGAAGATGATGATAAACAAAGTGTCATATAAGAACAACTACACCAACAACTAATGGCAACAGGTAATTAAACCATTTCAATAGTATCTTTTGTAGCCTGAGCAATAACCTTCCTTAGGGAGCTCTGAAGCTCAGCTGGTCCCATTAATATCTGAAGACTGATCATTAGAACAGGTCTTCTGCTGTGATAAAAGAAAAGCTGGGTCCTGACCTCAGGCAGAAAGTGGCAATAGCACAGCAACCACTCATCAGTCATCCGATCCTGCTCTCTCTCAATGAAATTCTCGTAATTCAATGTATGGTTCTCTAGGGACAGTCTGTATGGTTGTCCCCTTTTTACTGCACAGAGTGATTTGCCAAGAGAACTCATGTTTATTCCTTAATAACAGTAGTTACTAGGTCAGATTCCTTTGTTTTCTTCTAAGTCTTTTTGTTAAGTATTCAAGACAGACCTGGCTTGAAACCTGTCAAATTGTTCCCCAACCTCCTACGCTTGACAAACCCACCTTCGTTCCCCATTCTGTGTCCAAATCAATGACTGTTACCTTGGTGTTATATTTTAATGCACATTCAAAGCAGAAGCAATTTTACTGCTTAGTGTAGGTATCATCCAATCTCTTTGAACTATAAATTGATTTTAGCCAGTTCTCTGAATCTAAAGGTCACAAAAATAAACCCAACATTTTTCTTTCTTTAGCCAGAGTATGTACAATGTATTACTTATTTTGTCAGAGTCACTAAGTCAGCTATTGACTCTTCTATAACTTGGTGGAGCTGTAAAAGCAGTTGAGCAAAAAAAATAAATCATTGTGCATATAAATAAACTAACATTTCTGTGATTGCCCAGAGCTGCACCTTGTCGTTAATGGGATAATGGAATATACATTGTACACCCCAAAGGTCATTTAAATGCTGTTGAGTAGAACAGATAGTCTACAGCTGTAGATATTGGTACAGTAAATCAGACACACTTACATTGTGCTTATGTAAACACTAACCAATAAATTTGTGTATGTTCTAAAAAGGGAAGCGTAGACAGTAGTTGCCATTTACTGTGATTCATACCTATCATACACAACTCCAGGCAAGATTTAAGAAATATCCCAAGTATCAGGATCTGAAACTAATACATGCTTCTTTCAAAAACAAGTTGTATATCAGAGGCTGGGGGGTTGTTTTTCTTTTTCCTCTCAAATACGCAAACTGAGTCTGGGACTTCATGCTGCAAATGTGGCCATGCAATCAGCTTGAGCACTTTGGGAAGGGAATGAAGAGGAATTATTTTTTGTTCCATCAGAACCTTATATTCATTCATGTGAATTATATCACAATATAAACGATGAGAATCTTGTGCCTCAAAGTTAAATGAGAGTAGTAATATTTTTTAATATTTAAAAAATGAAAGCAATTGCTGCAGCTGTATGAGTGTCCTAATTTATGACCAAAATGATCGGTTTAACTTTCTTTCTCATGTGCTTTGCTAGTTCAGGCAGAAGTATTGTATAGCATTGAAGATTAAAAGATAACAGACAAAAAAGAATGAACTTTCAATTAAATTTATGTACAGTTATGGATTATGATTATTGTGAAATCCTCCCTGTTAGAATAATAGCTTCTCTCCCTTGTAACTTATGCTATCAGTCTTCAAATGAAATAGAACAAATCCTCTTCAGCTTGCTACAGTGCTTGTGAAGGTACTGAGATTATGTGTCACTTCTTTCCAACTCTAGTAATTTTAATCTAAAAATACTCTTGCTAATCCCTATTTTGTACTTTTATTGGCTGCTTTTGACATGAAGTTATACTCAATTGTTGTGATTTAAGGATTAAAGGATAAGTATTTTTTCATACAGAAACCGCAAAAATTACCCAACTGCCTTTGTAGACTACTGAGGAGAAAAAATATGCCAGGAGAAAATTGTTTCCTAAGTCAGTGTTTGATGAGCTGCACCCAAAAGTCCTTCAATTTTGATTTATAATCCACAAAGTACGATTTCCTCAGCATTGATATGTGTTAGGTATTAATCTTTTGATGTACTTGACTTACTGCAAACTATGTAACTCCACAAATAAGTTGCTGAGCTATATTTACCTGCTCTGCCAACAACTCGGGGCCTCATTCGGGGCTTTATATCAGTAGTTTGTACCAGTTTAAATCAATCAGACCTGGTTGCAATTGTTTTTGAAGTACATCAGATTAGTCTTAAGGAAAAACATCACCAGTATCAAAGCCGGTATGGAGTTTCATATATAAAGGAAAATTATTATTTTTAAAAATACATTCTCGTATCAGAAACAAAAAACTATTTATCTCCCTTCAAAATCCATAAAGTAGGTATCCTACATTTTTTAAAATATTTACTAGTAGGATCAAAAGTCCCTTAATTTTGCTGGCATTGCAATAAAGAGAAAAGTCTAAGGAATTTAAATCTGTCCAGGCTTCACTGGGCACATTTCACATTTGTATAAAATACCTGTTACCTTTTTGTTAGAAGAGGCAGATCTATTAAATCAAACCATTGTACCATTGGTCACATTCTTGGCACAAAGAAAATGAATATATCCTAATGGGGGATGCTGGTGATGTTACTGCATGTTGCAATATTAGTTCTCATCAGACGGTACTGGTATTTCTCTAGACTGGTTTCATCACTCACAGTCACAGAGATACCCATCTGTTTGCACTTTCTTTAGCAGGTTAGAGAGGTTGGTGTCATCACAAAAGATTTATTTTTTTCCTATTAGTAAATCAGCAACTTTACTGGACAAAGCAGTGCCACATCCATCACCAATAAAAGATTGTTTGTTCAGAGCCAGCTCTTTCTGCCTCTCCTGGTTTAGGGAGCCGAAGATCAAGGGAGAGGACTATTTTATGATCTCTGTTATCGAGTTCTGCTTTTCCATTCTGAACACCACTGCTAGCTCTCCTGCCATAGCAGTTAATTTGCAGTATTGTAGACATTTGGCACTTGATATACTTTTGTATGTGCCAGCTATTTGTTATGTTTATGTACTCTATGTTTTACACTATTCCAGTATCTGCACTGTGCTTCTGAATTCACTTTGATTTTACATCAGAGAGACCTCTGTGACCTTCTCATTTGCACCACTGTCAGATCAACATCAAGGTGTGGATTTAAAAGGAGAATAAAATGTTTTGAATTAAAAGAATATGTGTGTTTAATCACATAGTGCTCAGTCTAACACCAGTGGAAGATACCAGCCTTAAGTTTTACATTCTCATTTTTAACTTTGAAATCACTGCTGTCATTATTAGCACTCATCATTGATCACTGTCCATGAAAAATAAATAACTCCAGTAAGAGCTTTGGTCACCAACCCAAGGTTTCATCTCTGGAGCTAACTGAGGAGTAGGCACCTCTTACTGCCTGGAACCAATCAAATGATTTTGCTTCAAGAGATGACTGAAGAACATGATGTGCTCCTTTCGTCTCTTATCTAACAGAACTGATGAATTTGCATTAAAAAGATCAAGGCCCAGATTCCAGTCTCAGTTACACCAGTGTAAATCATAAGTGATTCCATTAAATGAATAGCATTACCCTAATGGAGTGAGCTAAGCATAGCTCCTGGAAGACAGATCTTAAAATCTATTAAGGTAGGCACATCACACAGAGAACGTTTAAAAATGAAATCTGTGTGTACCAATAGGTGTAGAAAAAATGCACACAATTTTCAGCATTCAGAGGGTGCTTTGCAATGAGTAACTAACCAGTCCTGACTTGGTTTATGCAATGAGTTACAAGGCTCACTTGAAGGCAGGAATATTTTGATGCTGCAGTGCTTAGCTGTGAAGTTGTCTGAGATCCTTGCAAAGAAGGCATAACAGAAATACAAAATAAATAGTAAATAATACTCTGATTTGCCTCTGTGTGGTAATAGCTCTCAGCTATTCTTGTGGCCTCCAAAACCGGGAAGCATTACATCTCGATGCCGTGGCTTCCAGCTACTAGGTCTGACTCAGGGCATTGAAACTCTGTCCACAATTCACCTTTGGAATTTATGTTGGAAGTTGCCAATCCATTTTGCAAATTATGTTTCAGTGTTTCTGGTTTGTGTATTTCAGGACAAAACGTACATTTTTTCAAACTGACCAGTTATGATGTAATGATGTCCCCTTCAAGGGGTATATGATAAAATGGCAACGGAAGTGGGGTTAGAACTGCCACACAAAGACATTCCATATAAATTTGGACTCATGAAAGACACAGTTTTGCAACTGGTATACCAGTAATCTTCGCAAGAGGCCAGGATCAGCCTGTGACCCTTTCCTGCCCTCTGAGTATGTAATTGCCATTGCAAATCCACTCCTGTACTTGTCAAGATAGAAAAGGAATCTGAGAGTCTTTCTGATGGCTTTCTCCTCCTTAGGGATACCTAATAAAATATTAAGTATTTTCAGAAAAATATCAACAGAGGCCTGTACAGTATATGACCCAAACATAAAAACTAAAGTAGGCATGGTGGGAAGAATATGTTTAGATAATTTAAAAGATAAATGGTTTCCAGCTTCACTGATCCATATACTCTGTCAATCCAAAATTTGTTAAGTGCTTCCAATCCAGATAATATATTTAGGAAATGATGTAGCTCAGCAATAGAAGACCAATGAAGCCCAAGCCATAAAACCACTAGGGAAGAGGACTCAGCTATATGCCATGAATAATATTTACATTCAATCAGAACATCAAGTACAGATTACATTTCTCCCCTACCAAGAATGTGCCACCTTTTGCTTAAGCAATCACTGTGCCATCATGACTTTTAAGTGATAATAACAACTCAGTCTCCAACAAGTAGTTTTTTACATTGACAGAACAGAGAGCAAGATTATCTCCTCTTAAAATTTCCAAGCTCATTTAATCATCTGGCTATAATAGCACACAGCTTTTAAAGTGAGCCAGCTCTGTTTCCACAAATTTGATAAGATTGCTGTTTTGTTAAAGGCACTTAGAAGCCCTTTAAAACTGTAAGTAACTCATACTGGACCAATATCCTGGCCCCATTAAAACAACACAAGAGTTTTGCCACTAACTGCAAAAGCAAAGCAGGAGTTGAAGAAAAAGGATTCATAAGCAATGCAGTACAGGGGGGTAAAAACAGGTGTAAAATATACAAACTCATCATTGCTCAGGACAATTTTAGGACTAGTTCCTTAACATCTTGCTGAACAGGTACCTACAGATGTAGTGGCACTCAGATCACTGGACTTGCTTGCGGAATCAGGTGATATTCACTCCCAAACCATGTGAATTTTGTCCCCAAAATTACACGCCACGTGTATAGAGCTGGTTCATTTCTGAAGGGACACAGCAACAGCCTAACACAACACAGCCTAACACAGCTAACACAGCTGATCCTCTGGGATGCAGGAGAAAATGATCTCTCATGCTGATAATTTGTTAGATTAAGAACTTCATAGAATCGTAGAATAGCCCAGGTTGGAAAGGACCTCAAAAGATCATCTGGTCCAACCTTTGATTTCTCAAAGAGAATTTATCTCATATAATATGATAAAAATACAAAAGACTTTTGTTTTCTTTTGTTTTGTTTTAATTTCTGTAGGACGCAGAGGGGTAGAACCACACACTGGAGAGCATCACCAGAGCATTCTGGTCTATAAGTGGTGGAACAGCTGATAAATCTTTTCTATTACTAAAAAATAATAGTTCTTGCTAAGAGTTTCTCCATGCTAACATACGTTGCTTATGGAACTTATAGAATATTGTCTTAAAAATCTCAGATTTGAATCAAGCTATTGGTTTATGAAATTTTAAATTCTTCTTAAGCTAATGTAATACCTCACAGGAAAGGTAATCCTTAAGCCTTCTTCCTTCCTTCTCTCCCAAATGTCTCTGGTCAGTTCATAACTTCCCCTTTATATTTGTTTGAATGCAAAAAAAAGGGGACCTGTTATCTTCTTCACAGCTATTTATGTCACAATGTTGAATCCCTAGGTGACCTCAGCTTGCTTCAGAATTCTTGCTCCATTAAAAACAATGATTTCCATGATACATCCTCAGAGCCTAAGAGAGGAAAAGATTAAAAACAACACTGTTGCTAACTGAGGTGCCGCTATCAGATGTCTCTACTTGCTCATCCTAATACTCTTTCAAAGAGAAAACTACAAACATTATAAAGGCAAGTCTCATGATATGACTGTCCCCAACATGCCACCACCATAAAATTCAAAGGGCGGAAGTAAGTTTTGTCAAGAGCTGATGACACCTACATTAGCAGTGAGCTATAGCTAAATAACCATACTTCAGGAACTGTTGCGTTAACAGCATATGCTGTTCAGATGGAAGATAGGCTTCCAATTCTGCACTAACGCTGCTTGCTTAGCTTGGATTTAGGGATGCTGACCTCTCTTCTAAACTGCAACCTGAATTCAATGCACATTGTTCATAGCCTTTATGCACAGCTAAATGGACACACCGTTTATCATTGCTACCTGCTGGCAGTAGTGAAAAACCCATTTGGTTAAACTAGATACAAATTAGCAGAACTGACTAAGAACTTTTGTGACATACCATCTGAAAACTTATTATTGAAATTCCTTGCTTTTTGTTTTCTATATTAAAAAGTAACTATAGATAGTTGTCAACGTAATCAATTGAGATTGTGGAGAATTCCATAAAAACATGATTTCACTAAGGGTATTTACATGTGCTTATACGGTATTAAAATAGATTCATTACTGGTCTCCATCAAGGGATAGTTCAGATTGTTTCTTGGCTTTCATATGTAAAGTAACTCATTTTTATGTGTTTACAGCCCAAAACAACATAATTACAGTTTTAGACCATTTATTTCGTGAATCAAACAAAAAGGAGAATTTCAGTAAAATATTCAAATTTAAGCTATTTTTTCTTTGAAGAAATATTATGGATTTTCTTTTGAAGAAATGTTATGAACTTTCTTTATAAACTATTATTACAGTTCTAAAGGATTCTACAGAGATGTTTCAGAGAATTAGACAGGAATGCTTCAAAGAGGATCTGTCTTGATTTAGCCTATTTTGTATATATCTATCAACCTGTTCAAGCCATGAGAGAGTCTGAAGGCCCATGAGGCATTATCAGATAAGAACACAGTTTTTATTAATTTTTCCATCTCTCGCAGTGCTGAGAAGAAGTAAAATATACTGCCAATTCCTGAATAGAAAATATAATTTAGTTTTATGAACTCTATCTTAATGCTGTCTTTGTAGCTGCTGAAATAATACAGTTGCAGACTTAAATAATTGGAGAAGGTAGAACACAAAGAGGAGAGGTAAAAGTTCAGACCTGAAAGATGGACAAGGGATAATGAAAGAAAGGACAATAAAACAGTTATGAGGGGGTTCAGTGGGTGATCCATGGTGTTTTGAAACACAACCATACTTCTCCTTTGCTTCCTGTTTTGTTAGCTGGATATTCAGGGAAAAGCACAGGAAAAGCACTTCTACAAACCGCAGCAGAGAATGGGTTAGTCCCAAGGAATGTAAAGAGCATGGAAAGAGATCTAGTACCAAAGGAGCAAGAGGAGCAAGGCTCCTGTGCAAGAGGTGAGAGCACATCAAACGCGTTGAGTTTTTCCAACCCCTAGGAGAGAACTTTTCAATTAAATCCTGAAATAAACTGGAAGGTAGGAGAGGTGTTTGAGAAAACATTGTTTGTTTGTAAAAACATAGCTGGTTTATAAATCTCCATATACGATCCAAAAAAGATACAGAAAAATATTGATAGAGGGAAAAAAATTCCTTGTTTGGGGAGCATGCTCATATCTTTGCAATCAGTAATTCTTACACCATTTCTAAAAACACTGTCTCTGGTGACCCTGACGTTAAAATTTCTATTGAAATCTTACAGAAAACGTCACAAAAAGCAAAAAAAAAAAAACAAACCAACAATCAGAGTCTGCAAACAGAGTGCACAAAATGCATTATTTTCCTCACAGGCCCATTTTTCTGTACAGCTATCATTGTGCTCATTGCCTTCTTGCACTGTTCTTGCACTTTGCCTGCATATGATGCCTTGTCCCAAGAATCCTTCTAACCAAAAGCTGGTGGATACCTCCTTAGAACGCAGATATGATACCGCTATTATCTACTCAGAACACCTAAAAAGAAGCCAATCATTTAAAGTCTACGGAGAAATGGCTTAAATGAATACAAACTAAGACAGTATTAGTGCCCCAACTCTTTAATCTTAATCTCTAAATTATAACAATTTCTACTGAAAAAGTTTTATGACTAGAAAAATATTTCGTATAAGGAAAGGGCTATACCGAAGCAAAATCTTTCTAAGGTATTGTTTGGGTATTTGTTGAGTATGAAAGGGATTATCTTTATGTATTCCTTGACATATCTGAGATAAGATTGAAAATGTTCTCTGACATGTAGTCGGCAATATCATTTCTATGTTCATGAACTGTTTGCTTCCTGCCCAAGCATCTCAGAACCCCCATTTTCTTTAAATAGATCAGTTAATGAATTGGTATGTCAATTATATTGTTCTGAAAACCTAGAGGCAAATGAACTATACAGTGATGCAAACAAATACAAAAGACCTTTAATGTGACGTAAGCAAATACACTATCTCTTCTCGAGGTAATATTTTCGCACATAGGATTTCAACATCCCAGAACTGGAAAAGGAACTCCTGGATGGCAGAGTCTCGACCCCATTCTTTTTGTGGGAATCATTTACTCTGCATACAGGGAGATTCGTAAAGAAAGTTTAGTGGGTGAGCTTAGGGCTGAAGACTCCAGGTTTCCTCCTCCACAAAAAGCATTGTGTTAGAGCAGAATGATTTTGTATTTCATACACACAAAACAAATTTGCATTGCAAATTATGACTAGCATTACATAATCGTGTATGTGCAGCTGCAGCCACATCTGACAAACAAAAGAGTCTGAAGCAGAGGAATAGTTATAATCAGAAGTGGCTGAGTGATGCAGACTCTATAGAACATTCTCTATTGCTCATGATTTTGGTAGGTTAAGGGGAAGAAAATTGCTCACCAGGTAGCAACATCAGCAACACAATCTCATTTTCTATCAGGCTGAAACATAGCTCAGGGACAGTGAACTAGATGTTCACCTTTTAATTTCATCATTAAAGCAACAAGTGAGTAAATGTACCCATCAGAGAAGTGGTGGTTTGAGAGCACAGATTTTACTAAGACTAAGTGTGCCCGTCCAGACGGATACAGAGTCGTGCGACTGCTTTGCTCATGTGCTGACCTGTCGGGATGCAAGGCACACTAGGTCCACAAGCTGTCTCACTCTGTTAGCCCAGCACAAGCTAAATGGCCTGCCTGGTTCGTTCTGTCTGCCTGTGCACAGCTAGTGGCTCGTACACAGCTCCACAACATTTTCTGATTTGCGAATTCCAGATCTGGGCACCTCTTATCTGAAAGTTATTATTCATATCCTCTATTTCCACATTTTTCAAAGTGGGGATTAACTTTTGCCTGTGTCTACTTCCAGTGTGTTGTGTGTTCCTAAGCTCTTTTACAACACATTTTACTTCAATTTTTGACATAAAAAATAGGTAAAGGATCATAAGCTCTAAACTTAAGCTCTTATCTAAATTTATAGTAATATCCCAATCTCAATGAGTTTTTAAAATGCTTTTGTTTCTACAAAAATAATCCTGGGAGTACACCCTTTGTAAAACTTGGCAAGTCAAAGCTGTACCTCACTTAAAGGAGCTGAGGAATTTATTTTGGGAGTTACTGCTTGTGATTGTACGAGAAGGGACATCGGTGACTGGGAAGTTCAGCCAGCATCTGAATGTGGGGAAATTCTGCATGCTTAAGAGGAAGGAAGGGAGAATCAAAGCTATATTTCTGAATATTTGGGAGAGGGAAGACATTAGGGTATGCTTGGATGGCTAAACAGAAGATTTAGGAATTAAACACACTCTGACTAGAGAAGAAAGTTATGCCAGAACTTAATCAAATAAAATGGCAGATTAAGAATTGATGGAAAAACAGAATTTCCCTAGAGCTTCCTATTGACAGCTACTCCATTTCCCTTTTCTCATCAAGTAAATACAGAAAAAAATATTAATGTGGAAAAGTAGAGAGAGAAATGGGATGATCCTTAATACTCTGGTAACAGGACTTCTTAGACCAGTGTAATTTTTCTATTCTCTCTTGACATTTTAAATAAGATTTATGTGCTGGTAGATGTTTCAAATTTTAAATGATGACCGACATAGTGTAATATGTCAGAAGAGCATTTCTCTGTCGACATTCTTCTGAATGAGAAATGTGCTACACAGCATGTACTACTAAATGTTAATAGCTCTAAAACTACACAAATTGTAAATTTATTGAATTGTGTTAATAATGAGATGAATTCTTAAACTATTCAGAGAATTCTGAAATAGTTGTAACCTGTTCAGAATTAAAGGTGCCCATAATACTCTCAACTGACAGGCAGAAGAGATCACAGCCAGATGATCTTGCTAAGGAGAAGGAGCCAGTCTCCACCTGAAGAGTAGACTGGTTTGGGGCATTTTATCAGATTAAGGGAGAGCGCAACGCTTGAGATTACATGGCGATGCTTATAGTGTCTCCCTCATGTCATTACATGAAAAAGTTACATTTACATTTAAAAAAAAAAAAGTAAGTTTCTAACTCTAATAGCTGCAAAGAGAAGCATGGCAATGAAAAGGTAATAAATACTCATGTCTACAAGAAGCTTAAGCAAGTGTTTGAGGTATCAGCTGCTAGTTGTAGGTCAGGATGGGGCTGTCTCCAAGGCACATGCCTTGGGAAGAAAGGGGTGGAGGTGCGTAAGTCTAAGACCAGCAAAGACTTGGGTGAATGGCACAGAGGAATATGGTAACCAACCTGATCCACCCTGTCCCAGGCAGAGTATGAAATGTGTGCTGTTTCTCTGGGAACAGAAATGGTTGGGGTCAGAAGGGGATGTGATTTCTCTTAATTCAGGTCTGGATGTGGTCTTTTTCTGAAAGTTTGTAAATGCAAAAAAAAAAAAAAAAAAAAAAGCCAGAAACACAGAAGAAAGAAAATAGATTAGATTTCTTTTCTGTGTTTAGGAGTGTTGATATCTCACTCTGGATTTGAGAGACTGTCGAGTGTCTTCTCTGTGAACTGCTGTTTTCACTAGCATATATAGTCATTTTATTAACTTCAGAATGAACATGACCCTCTTCAACTACAGATATCCAGTAGTTCACTATAAAATGTAGTTCAAGTGAGAGAAGAAATCAGAATTTGCTGTGCCTTAGCAACGCCATGATGGTATTGGCAAACATGAACCAGAGACCGGTTATGACTATTCTGATTTATGATCTTAGTGCGAGCGGCACAAAATATCTGAAACAATGGGCGAATCGAAGGCTGGGGGGTTCTCGTGTGGGGGAACTCCCGCACCACATAAATGGAAAGTGTCCTGGTGTTGAGTTGGATGAGGGATGTTAAACTTCTGTCTCGGAAATTTGCCCTCTGTCACCCTTGTTCTAATCTTCCCCAGATAGGGGGACAACAGAGGAATCTGTCTTCTCGGGGCCTGATCCACCCCAGCATTACGCTGTGCTTACAGTGGTGTAACTCCGTCAACACGAATGGAGCTCCTGCCATGCACAGCTGGAGCAAAACAGCAGGTTCTTGGTCTCTTATCTGCCTCTGTGAAAAATAAACTCAATCGTTCCACTGCTGCACATTTCCCTGTTGGTATAGGCAGAAATACTGACAGGTAGTGAAAATGTATTTTTGTACCGTCATATAACCTTGAGCACTTTGCCTTGTCATTTTTTTGTTATTTTCATCCAGTCCAATATGTAATCATACAGTGGCATCACAGAGAAAACCAGATTCACGCAATCACACTTCTGCATTGATAATGGGTTATACATTTGAAGATATTGATCGACTGCAAGAAAAATAAATTGAAGTAATACAGGATTTGAGAAAGCTGCTGACTACAGACAACTGAGTCTGCAATCTTTTGGTATACTTCTTTGTTTTAGCTTATTTAGATATCTGGAAGACCATAGAAAGAAATTTTCAGGTATTCCAGAAAATATCTATCGTATTCTGATCCTAACTAAATTGCATGGTGTCGCTGTAAGTAAAAATCTGAAATAATGAAAGCTGAAAGGACACTCTAGTCACCACATTTGAATGACGCCGACATCTTATCAAGTTTAGTGGCCTCTACAGAATGGATGAGGGACCTTGATCAGTATATATCATAATGAACAACCAACCAGAATGTATCACTACTCTTCATTGATAGTATTATTTGAGAGGTAAAAATTGCATTATCATGGATACACTCCAATGGTATGCTTCCCCTTACAGGGAAGGCTGAAGCTTATTTGTGGGATGGGTATATCATCTATATCATCTGATAAAGAAATAAAAGATTTCCCTTTCTCAGGTAGTCAGTATGATCACCTTACTAGTTTAGGTAGGAGGAAAACCCATTTAGTTATGACACAGTGGAAGGGGCTCGAACCTATAATCAGGGCTCATTTTGGAAATTTATCGGAGACGTAATTCAGCCCTTCACTGTCGTTCCTATTGATTTCTGGTCCCTGAATCGAATTTTCTAAAGGCAGTAATGATCATCTATTATTGATAATTTTCTATGGAGATATTTCTTTCATCTTTCTCTCATTCTTTTTTAAAAATCCTTTGACTTCTCCTAATCCTCATGCTCTTTTTGCTGATGTCCTCCCTCCTTCACCATCTCTTTTCTTCCATTCTGTGTACCTCATCATTCATCAGCCTTACTTTGGACAGTAAAATCCATGTATTTACCTACGTCTCTACTAAATACCATGTATTTACCTACTGATGTCCATAGCTTGATCCAGTATCATTGTAAAACTCCAAAACATTATGCTTCAGGGCAATAAAAACTCATCAGCCACCAGCAGAATGACACTGTTTATCAGTCAAATAAACACAACTTTGGATGCCAGGATTTGCTTTGATCTAGTCAATGTTCTAACTTTCATTTTGACCTTTGCCAAGCATCTTAACTCTTTCCTTGTTAACTATGGCTAATTTCTACATCAATAGGACTTTTAAGAAAGTGATTAATATTTATATTTAAAAGGAAGAGGTGCATCCCACATGGGGTTAACCCTAGAACCAAGTGAGGGTTTTTTGTTCATGATCCGATATATACTGTTTCCTATGGAGTGAGTATGCCAGAACCGGTTAAAAATAGCTTCTTCCATTCATTAGAGTCAGCAGATGGCCATTAATCTTCCTGAAAGTATTGATTCAAACTACTCGTCTCCACTTTCAAGGCCCTTCACAGACTACCCTCTCCCCATCTATCATCCCTCCTTACACAACTGAAAAGGTGGCTGGCTTTGTAACAAGTGGGTGACAGTTACAAACCAGCAAACTCTCTTACATGCTGCCCCTCACGTCCGGAGGGAGCCGTACACAGCATTACAAAGCTTTTCCATTTGTCTCCTTTAAATTTCCTAAAAGTTTCCTTTGCTGTAAGGACTACAAAAGCATTACATAGTTATACACTGGTTTGATGGACTAGAGTCTCTTTAGGACATGACCTTGCCAACAACCATCTTAACGTTATTTATTCCTCCATCTCCGATATCTATCTGTCCCAAACTGCAATGTCTCGTCTTACTCCTAGGCTGCAAGAACTTGAATGCAAAGTCTCTGCATTATGTACTGTCTAGCAGAACATTTCCCAGCACGCTATTGCAATATAGACGGTTAATAAGAAACAAATATTAGCTCAGGTCGTCAAGAACTGTAGGGTGCACCACAGAAAGGTGCACAGTGCCAAAACCCCATGAACTAGTGTAAGCCAAAATTAGCAAACCAGCATGGGAAGTGTTTTTGCCTGGCTGCAATTTAACCCCTGTAAGCCCAGTGCTGCACCTCAAAGAACACTGCCTGACCTTCACTGAGACTTACTACCTTAGGCTCAACGTTAAGCCAGCATAAATACATTTCATCTAGTTCATGAACGGCCACCCTGTAAGTTTCAGTATTGCAGTTCCCTGTGCATCTAGTGCTGGTGTTACCCATAGCAGATAACACCATGTCATTTCTATGCCAGCCAGCATAAACGTGCCCTTAGCGTATATGATAGATTAACTCCTTTACTTCTAGAAATGATGTTCTGTTGTTTGCTCATAAGCTAAATGTTCACTGTGGTTCCTTTAAACTCTAGACTAGCAGATTTGGCTAATATATATCTTCCTTCTGCCCTAGTTTCAAGATCTTCCCAAAGCCATGCGGATTTTGCTGGAAGAAATATTGAAGGTGCTAGAAGCTCTCACCAGGAAGACTTTTTAAAGACATCAAGAAACATATATTCCTTTCTTTCTCAAACCCAAATTCCAAGACAAGAAACTACATACTTTTTGGAAAGAAACCCCACAGTCATTAACACTCCATCCCTTATAATGAAAAGGAAGACTTCCCAAGCTCAGACATCATCAGCAAAAAAACCTGATATGGAGTCCACAGCACCTGAGAAACAATCTTTTCTTGGAAAAAGAAGTGATACGCACTCTTTCCTTCTGCACGAGGAGCCAGACCCCAGAGCCACAACTGTCAGTGTGACAACCCATACCCCTCTCCATTTTAAACAATACAAACCCAGTACAACACGGACTGTTCCTTCTCATCGCAACACAAATGCAAGTTCATTCTTTGCAAGGCCACATGCTGTTCAGCAAACTCATTCCAAGTATGGCTATTCTCCCAGGAAGTGGCCCAGTCAAGTTGCAATCTCAAAGACTAAACCACCCCAAGATTTCCCAACGGAGCAGCAGAGAGCATCTCCTTTGGTAACACGCCTCACCTCCCCTTTCCATTTAATAGGTTCTTCCCTTCATACAGCTCCCCAGAGTGCTAGCGTCCCACCAGGGTCTGCTCCTCAAGCAAGGCTTCCAGTACAGACCACAGCAGCCGGAAAGGCACACAACACAGCGATGGATCATGTGGAACTGCCAAAAACCAGCGGTGGGATGCATCAGAAAGTCATTTGCAATAATATACCGTGCTTTACTGGTGTGCAGTGTGAGCCGGCCGAAGGGGGAGGATTTAAATGTGGGCCTTGTCCCACTGGATACAGCGGTGACGGAATTACATGTGAAGGTAAGGGGGAAAATCCTCTTTCAAATTCTTTTATAACTTCAAATCTAATAACTCACCAAAGTAAAAATTAATTCTGATAATGAATTTGGAGATTTTTCTAGCTGGGATCATTCTGGTTTTCAAAGCCAATTGTATTTCAAAATAATAGAAAAACATTCTATAACTTTGGAAAAGCTCCTTCTGCTTACAAAAATGACATATTTATTTGATAATATCTAATCTATTGAAACCAGGGACAGATTGTGATCTTGCTTACCCTTGCTTAAGGCCAGATTCAATCTACTGAAGTCATTAATTTTGAAAACATATAAAACTTCTGTGGGAAAGAGCAAAATTTACTCCATTTCTCCATACAACACATATTCTAGGAAAAACTAATTGTTCTACCACCTTAAAAATTACTTTTAAATATCTGTCTAATATCTTAAATACAAAACTGAACTTGTAATCTGAAATGTATAGCACCAGAAGGGTTTTCACAATATATTGACTTATTTATTAGACAGCTTAGAATGCCTCTATAAAACAGTAGTATTATGCACATTGTTGAAACAATGAATTCCCTGACTTAGCTATCATTAATTGCACCTTTTGTTGAAATCCCTCTGATAAGTTGATGTCTTAATTGGCCTTTCACTACACAAAGCAAAAGTGCCTGCATCATTTATTTCATTCTCTTTCATGTACGGTTTCTCGCACTCTGCACATGGAGGTATAAAGCCCCCAGCAATACTGCAGCCCTCTAAGCTCAGAGCAGTCCTGGAGATATATTACAAAATGCATAAAGAAAAGGTTACTATAATCTTGGGTGCTATAATTTTTGCCTGTTTGCACATTTCTGAAATGCCCCTTTTAAAGGACTTAAGGTTACTTGTCATGAAAGACCCCGTCTTTGACCCCTGTTTCATACTTGGAGCTGGAAAAGTACCAAGGAGCTCCTTAATACTGGGAAGCCCAAAGCAAGTTTGATTGCAGAATGGCCTCCCCTCAAAGACCAGGCCCATGTACGTGTGAACATTTATGAATACGGGCATACAGCTGCTTTGTGTGTAAGTATATCTAGTATGCCCATCAGTATAGTCCTTAAAAGATAAATCTACCTCTGCCTTTTACTGTCTCGCAAGACGAGATGTTTTCTTCAATTACTAGTATTACTGAAAATCTCTCTGGAGAGTCCTTAGGATGAAATACTTTATTATCAACATCATTTTCTGTCTCGGGGCTTGATGACATGATACACAAACATCCTGTATTTGTCTCTTGTCACTGACGGTGTCACCTGACTCAATAATAAGCCTGTCTGCTCCCTACTTCTGCTTCATCCCGAGCCCCTCTGCGCACCTGCGAGCACCCTCCTGGAGCGTGGCCAGAAGGGTGAAGAGCACCCATTGTACCTCCAGCCATTGATGCCTCTTCCCATGTCAGATACAGCTGATTCATCATGACAGGTGAAGTTGAGAGATGAGGATAATTCCTTGGATTAAGGCCTGTCATAACCTCTGCTATCAGCACCTTACAACGCCGCCACGATTGTACCGACTTCCCTCAAAACAGTAGTACTCTCTAAGAACAGGAGGCAGCAAAATTGAACAAGTGATCAAAGCTCAGATGAGACCAGCATTTGCGAAATCTTCAGGCTTTGATGCAACATCTGTGGCAAGTGAGCAAAAATGTCGACAGCCTCAGACAGTATTGATTGTTGTCACCATCCTATTTGATATCAAAATTCATTGAGATAAAAGAAACAGCCCATCGGTAGCAAGTTTTAATACCTGTGGAGCTTGAGGGGATGTGACCTTTGTTTAATAAGAGTGTCTGAAAATACTTTAAGATAATAAATACTTTACCGAGTGATATTTATCTTGTGGCAGAATGTAATTTTTTTTTCCAGTTGTGCAGTTCAAAATCAGGCTTTGAGGACTAGTAGGGAAAAAATAAGCAGCATCCTGAAAATGAATTTCTCCTCTAAAATAAATCATATTCTAATTTTTATTTCTGTAATACTTTTACCCCTTTGGACAAGCCCCTCTATCTCCCTGTTATGATTTCTTTGGAAGTCCCCTCCCTCTACTCTGTCTTCCTGTTTTGGGAATCACAGACTCACAGGAGTCCAGGCTGGAAGAGACCTCTGGGGATCATCAGGTCCAACCTCCTATCTTCTTTTGGAAGAACATAGCTAGATGTCAGTCTGTTTGGCTTATATTCCAGCATCTAAACTGAGATATGTTCAGATGCTCAGCAATTTCCATTTAGATCGCCCCCTTCACCAGCAACAACTTTTTCATCTGTAAAAAGTAACGCCTTGCTTTTACCCATCTTGCTTTGGCGTAATAAGCATTACAGATTCTTAATTCTCTTACTTGTGTCTAATTACTCTGCAGATGAGCTGAGATGAAGTAGTTCCTCAATGCTCTGCTCATCACTCCATGCCCTTTCCTACAGCTGGCCAGGTTCTCAGCTTGTAGAGCTCTTTCACCTTCCTGCACAAAGGCAGTATTACCATTTATTAGTGGCCTAATGTTAAGACTAGTCTGCTAAACAGGCAAGGCCTTGAAAAACATTATTTCAGAGTGGCATTTTGGAGATAGCCAACATCACCTACACAATAATAAAAAATAAGTGAGAGAAATTAGGCCTACTGTAGTCCACTGGATTCTCCCGCATATTCTCTGGCAGAAGATGCTCGCTGGCCTTTATGGAGTCAACTTAGCCAAGGGTTCCTCTGGTGATGAGGGAGGTTACTAAATGCATAATTTTCACTCTGAGTGTCCTTTGCAAGTATATATACCGTAAAACCAATGCATTACTATGGTACACTCCTAGCAGTTTTACGGGACAGCACCTATCACCTGCCAAAGCACACTGCAGAAGTGCCGTAACGCTTAGAGAGCTTTAAATATTTCAGCTCAGTATGCCAATAGAATAAAAAACTAGTACTTTGATAATGCATAACTAGTCCAAACAGGATTGTTTTCAGAATGTTTCCGGTATTTTGTCTAGTGTATTACAAGTGGCACATGTAACGCAGCACTTTGTAACATTTGAGGCTAATGCTCTGAAATATTCATTAGCGTTGTTAGTCAGCTTAGAGCAATTACTCGTCATCCTGCCTCTGTTCCCCACTCTACAACAGGGACATAAGCCTGCACTTTCAAAGATGCTGTATCCACTAGGCAAGGAAACAAATGCTGCCTTTTCCCTGGGCTCGGTTTCTGCACCAGGGTCTGTGCATATGGCACTGTCTGAGAGCAGCTGTTGTATTTCTTGAGCTCCTTAGGGTGCCCTAAGGTGGAACATGTCCTTTCCATTCGATAACAGGGTTGAAGTTAACAAAAAATTCTGCTCTGGGCATCATTGTTGTGCTTCTTTCTGAGAGACCTAAACCCGAAGCCTGAAGAAAAATAAGAATTTAAGCCAAATTCCCAGTCATCCTTGTTTCTATTTCTCTAACCCCAAGTTCATTCAATAAGGAGTGTCTGGTTACTGAAATTGTACGATTAAAAAGTCAAAGACTCAGTTGCATAGAATGCTGACAATTACTTAAAACTATTTTGGATTCTAGTTTTTTACTAGTCATAAAGGTTCGTCAGAATTCCTGTGGAAGATGAAGTCATGCTACTTTAGAAACATTTTCTTAAAAATGTTAAGTCAGTAAAACTCTGGGATATTTTATAGGCTTTGCATGGTATTTTCTCATGGAAGGGGAAGTCTAGAACAGTAGTAGTCATGCTTTCTGCTCAAGAGTTAAAAACCCAGCTTTGCCTTGACATTACAAAACCACTGTTCAAACCAAATAATTTTCAAAATAACAGGAAAGACAGTAGTTGGAAAGTATTACGACCTCAGGATGCACAGCTGGATGAAAAGAGGCAAAAAATGTCAGGTAGCTGACATTCGTCTGATCTGACATTTTTATGCCCAGAAAGATCTACCGTATCAGACCAAAAGTCCTTCCCCTATCTCCAATAGCTACCGACAGCAGATGTCTGGCAGTACATGGGAAAGATATAGAGATACTGTCCAGAATAGTCTCTCAGCAAGTTATGGATCATGTGCTTCAAAAAGCAAAAGTGGTGCCTTTGAACAGGACCCTGTTCAGCCTTTCCAGGCCACATGTGATTTTGCAGTTTTCTATCCTATTCCCCCAAGTCATGTCTTTCCCAAAGACCGAATCTATTTACTTGTTCTTCTTACAAAAGCTCTTCTATAACTTTAGTTATCCCTGTCACCTTTTTTTGCGTCTTTTCCACTTTTACTACATCTTTTCTGAGCTGGGGGCTCAGACCTGAACATGGTATTTAAGATGCAGCTCACCATGGATACAGACCATAATAAAGTCTGGCATTTTGTGGTCTGCTCATTTCTTAACAATTCCTAACACTTTATTTGCTTTTTTGACTGCAGATGAACACTCAGCTGACATTTCACAAAATAAAATCCATTAGTACAACCTAACCAGAACTGTTGTCTGCATTTGTATTCCCAATTTATTCAGCGAAGTTAATCTTGTTAATCTTCTATTTGCTATGGGTATTTATTTCATAACTGGGCTCTGGACTGCTGGACTATTTAAATATGCATACAAGTTATTTTAATTGCACTAATACATGTTTTAACCCTGTGCTTTATTTCCTTTATCTGTGTATCTTACATGCAAAAGAAAGGCTTCAATCCATATCTGTTCAAAAGAAAAACCAATAACCTGGCTAGCCTGCAACATAACTTTCTTTTCCTTTTTTTCTCTCCCTTGTGCTGCACGTAGTCAAACTTCATTTGTACATTTAGGAAATTAGATTAGCACATCTTTGAAAGAAAATAAGTAATGTACAATGATTGCATGAAACAAGGTGGACTACGCTCCTTCCAGTGAATTTCCAAATTTTTAAATGGAACTGCAGGTAACTCTCACACCTCCGAGCCGTGCTTTGTTGGCGCGTGCCCAGGACCTCACATGCTGGATGGCACAGGGAGTTTACTCGCTGTTGAGAGGTTAAGCAAGAACTCTGTCCTGGAAGCCATTTGCTGATTAGGCTATCAAAAATGAAGGAAACAACACAGCATCTGGTATTCCTGAGTACCCCCAAAGTTATCGTAGAGAAACTTATAAAAAGTGCATGATCTCATTTTAATGGGAAAAAGTAGTTTCGGGATATTTCCCAAAAAGCCCTTTCAGAGAAAACAATAATGGACTTCTCCATTTTCACCTCCAGATTTTAAATTATAAACATAAACATACATACATTTGACAGCAAGATTGACCATTTTCAGCAATGTTTTGCTCTTTACTGTCATTTTATACCATCCAAAACCGCTTAGTATAAAAACACTGCAATACCTTTGTACAATTTAGCAAATGTTTATGGAAAAAAATATTCATTTCAGAAGATGAAGGATAGACGTTTCAGAAGAGAATTTGACACAAACAGTATATTTCTATTATGGAGAGAAATGTCTTTTAGGTGAATATTACTCTCGCTCTCACATTGCAGCCAGTGTTCAGTTTTTATCTTTTGCTATTCACCAGTAATAGAATAGTTTCAAACATTTTACTATTAAATGTCATCATAAGAGCTAAATGTTTTAATATCCAAAATACCATGTTCTTTTCTGACAGTTCAGATGCATCTTGAAATGTGTAAAGGCCAGATGGAAACTACTCTATTCAAATGGACACATCCGCTTTAAGTGCTACATACAGAACACGCTGAAATAAAGCATAATATGTTTGAATGTCACTGTGCTTGGCATAGCACTTAGGCACCTGGAGGCTTTATGCAACCATCATCCTACAGGAAAAGCAATCACATTTCACGTACTTCAAAAAGAGCGGTACATTTTTCCCAGGTTTTGTGTTTCCCTGTCTCCATGCAGAGAATATTATCTACTTCTACCTACTGTTAATTTCTAATTGCAAAGAAACTCCTTTGTAAGCAAGTCCTGTGCTTACGCAAGCCCAGGAGAACGGAGATGTTTCAGACGGACGTGTGCGCAGCGGACGGGTCGGCACCCTCCTTTCAAAGCCCTACGCCTGTCATTGACTTCAGTGAGATACAGCGTAAGCCCCCAAACACAAGTGGTGGCTTTTAAATATAGTACTGCAATTTTAAAGGAATAACAAATTTCTTTGAAAACAGCTTCAGTTTCTTTCCCTTTCTTCCACTCGCCATTTCATCACGGGCTGCTACCTGCTGTTCACTCTAATAGCGTGAGACCCCGAGCTGCCTGAGCCTCTGACTTGCACCAACAGCTGCTACCAGTGGCTGAATTAGAAGAACTTTGGGAAAGTTTACCACTAACTGCTTAAATGGGTCTAAATCAAATCTATTTAGTTGTCCAGACAATGTTGATTTTTTTTTATTCTTTTTTTCTCCCAGTTGTACACTTCAAATTTCAGCTAAACACATGCTGAATTGCAAATGTCTAAACCTTATAGCCCATCAAATCAAAACTAAATTTAGCTTAATGACATTCTCAGCATGTATAGTATTGATCTAAACTATATCTAGCGAGTTTTCTGTTCTCAGGCATGTCAAATCCTAAAGTTATTTTAATGCAGCATTGAAAATTTCACAGTTAAAGCTATATGGTAACAGGAAATGTAAATACTGAAGTACCTGAAAAGCAGATCTAATACCAAATATATTTCTTTAATGTGATTTGTGTCAAACTGGTTTATTTGAAGGTACCTTCTTGGAGCTTGTCTTTTTAACTGCAATTGGAAAATGTGTGGTGGCTTTCATAACTTTTTTGGATGGCAAAGTTCATATGCAATGGCTTTACCTGAAGGCTTGGTGATATCATAAGAGGTGAGGAGGCCTTCAATGCATGAGCTTTGTTGAAATTGTGTGGTGCCACAAGTATTTGTCCTTCATTTAGCTTTCCAGTTACACAGTCCATTTTCCAGTTTTAAGAGCAAAATGTGGTACAGTCAGGTTTTTTTTCCCCTTGTAACAATACTTAAAATGAAAGATGCTTTGTTTCAGATCTCTTTAGCTTCATTTTGCATTTTCCTTGGAATAACCTTGCTTAGCTTCATATCATTATAAAAGACAAAACTCTGCCAGTAAAGTGTGCCAAAGTACAACATTTTTCTCTGTATTCACTCCCCAAGCACATGGAAAGATATTTTTCATTCTGTTATGTGAGGTGGCTTTTTTTTCGGAAGGCGTGAGAGCCAGCTGACACACACGCTTTGCTCTGCTCCTGCACACCGCACTGACAGAAGTGTAATGGTCGTCTACCTTCGGTGGTCTTCTCTCGTCCTCTCCTGCATTTGGCAAACAAAACTACCTCTTACTAGAGGGCTGCAAATGGAAGTATTCATGACATCACATGCCAGGTATCTACCTTAGATGTTAGGTTTAAGAGGTTAAACCTTCCAGGTTCCCTGCACAATAGAGCCACTAGGCTCACAATGATCAACATTTAAAAAGCAAACAAGCGTCTTCAGCAAATAGCGTGTTTCAGGAGCTACAGTACTTTCCAGCTTTACACAATACACCTGCTCATCCTCTTTCTTCCACAGAATGACATTGCATATTGCAATACGTCAAGAAGTCATAATCTAACTTGCTGCTTTGTCTGCAGACATCACACTACTTATTAAACATTTAAATTGTTGCTTAATTGTCATTTTGCTGACAAATTTTCATACAACTCTTTTCTATACAGAACAAAACACTTCATCTACGCTTTAGTGAAACTTCTGACACCTGTTAAGGCTTACTGAATATCCACGAGGCAAATTTGTAGAGAGGGATGAGCAAGGTCTTTAGTATTAACTACATTCGTGCTTGATCCATCCTTAGTCTTCAAAAATACATACTTACAAATGTGCATGCTCAGAAGTTAAACATGATTATGTTAAAATCGTTCCCTTGCAGACATTATATAGCTACTTATTAGTTAGTGCTGTATTACTAATGTGATACCTGCAGTGTTTTCCTCAGTAGCCAAATTACTTGTTATATTAATAAAATGGTATGGGAAAAGTAGTAGCAAGCGCTGTGCTCATAACCACACAGAATGTAATATTTGAACTGTATTTTTTTTCTCATGTTTTATTCTTGCAGTGCAGTGCGATCCACCATGTGAGCATGGAGGAACTTGTCTATCTCAAAATACTTGTTCTTGTGCTTATGGATTTGTTGGTCCTCGATGTGAAACAAGTATGTATGAACTCATTCAGGATTTTCTCCTCATTACATGTTTGAATTTGCAGAAAATTAGAAGACAAAAAATTTATTTTTCTATAGTTCCCCTTAAAAGGATGATTGAATACAGCAAGGAAATCAAAGTATAATATATTGAAGTAATAAGTAGCTAAACTATTTCAGAGTATGTATTTACCAACAGCATAGTTGTATTATGTAAAAATATGCACATCTATATCAACGTTTTCTACATAAAAGTGCTTCTGGAAAAACAAACAAACAAGCAAAAACCTCCATGTTATTTATAGTAACATTGATGAAATTCAAGGTTGTGTGAGTGAATGCAGTAATACTAATTCTGAGAACACAAAAAGACAACCATACCTATTAGGAGTCACGTTATTGTGCAATACAAGTTACAAAGGAGGTTCAATATATAGAACATCTGGGAAAAAAATCAGCCTTCAAACCCTTCTATGTTAGCTGAGCGGTGAAACATATGCAGTTTCATTATTACAATCCTCGCTGCTTATTTAAATATCAGGTTGCCCTTCACAGGAATATAATTTTATCTCTGAACCAGAGTAGCTGGAATACTTAAAAAGCAAAGAATTTTAGATGCAGGACTTCTAATAGAGAAAGAGAACCAAGGAAAGGGGCAGATTCATCCCTCAGTTTACCTCTTGGACTAATACCATTGGTTATTTGCAACTTTAGGATCTGCATCGGTGTTAGTGATAAGAGATTTTGATCCTTTGCGTATTTTCCAGTGGTGTGTAACAGACACTGTCACAACGGCGGGGTCTGTGTGTCACCGGATGAGTGCAAATGCAGAAATGGATGGAGCAGCCCTTCTTGTGAAACAGGTAAGTGGTTAGCAATGACTGGTCTCTCATGTCTTTTGCTGCCTGAAATGCATGTGATTCCCACAAGTCAGCAGTCAGACTGGGAATTGCTTAGAGAATTAAAACATAGTAACAGGAGACCTAGTAAAGGGCAAAACCTCGGAAGGCTTTGAGTTTATGTAAATATACACAAGTTTAGATGTTTATCTAAATCTCAGGGTCACATAGACGAAACCCACGAACAAAACCTTTTTGCAGCTTTTTAAGCGTGTGTGATTCTGCAGTTTATTCTTAGCACGCACAAAAACGAAAATAAAGCTATTCACCATTTCAGAAGTTACAACCTTACTAGGTAGCTTCTGCAAATGAGAATAATTCTCACTGGGACTTTGGAGATATATTGATTTACAGTCTCAGCTGCCATGGACATAACCTCACTCTTTGTTGGTCTTGTTCACGGAGAGCTCGAAGAATGAGTCCTGCCCCACACCCGCAGTGGCAGAGGTCAGGGCAATGCAGCCATCTGCACTGCTCACGATCTGTGCAACTTCCAGTTTTCATCGCTTTTAACCCTACACATTTCTCTCAAGGTATGATGGTGGGGCAGAAAGAAGAAGGATTTGGCTTTTGGTGATTTTTAATGGTATGCAGTCAAATCTGAACTTAAAAGTACAGTTTATGGAGACAGGAATAGAAGGAGGCCAGTTTAAGTTAGGACAAGAACGTAAGCAAGCAACCGTGACTTCTGGTATTAAGTTAGCACTTCTAATACTGCACAGTCTAAGGAAGAAAAGCGAACATAGAAGGGTAAGCTATCAGAAACTGAGACTGGCTACTCAGATTTTTGTAGTCCAGTTCTTGGATTCAGTTTCACCATCCGGGAGATGGCTTGTGACTGTTCGAGAAAAAACAAAAGCCAGTTTGCAAGGAGGATGTAACCATTCACCGCCTAATGTTAAACATCCTGCTGCTGCTGGAATTCACGCTGCTCCTCCTGCGTCTCCTACTTGCAGAGCACCTACAAAGGCATCCACAGAAGTGTGCACGCTCAGGGAAAAGCCACCTCCACCCGTCAGTACAAAATGACAAGGTGAGGATTGGAACTAGGTACCTATTTCTAGTCAGGACTCATAGTTTTGAGCCCTGTTTTGAATAGATACCGCTCAGACCTTCCTCTCAGGGCCTAAGCGCTAAAAGCTGGAGTACATGTTTTTCCTCCAAAGGCACAGCAACTACAGCACTCACCTGGGACAAGGCATGCAGAACAGTGAAATATTAAAAGGAGCAAGAATGAGGAGTACCTTAATCAGGGCCAAACCTCAAGGCTACAGAGGCAGTCTGCCTCTTCCATAGTGAATATTAAATGACTAAGAGACCTTCAGCCTACATTACTTTTCCTGGAAGGTGAGAGATGTCATTTTAACCTCCATCTCCCAGAGACTGCTCTTCCTGTAAGTGGTGAAATGACAGACCTATTGAGGACACATAAATTAACCTAGCTAAGATCCACGGTAAACGACGGGGATTGCCACTAGCTATTCTGGTTCCCACTATCTCCTCTTTTTCCTGACGGAGATTACTCTCCTTGAGTTCTGCAAATTTATTTTGGGGTGGCTTTAAACAGGATTATTCCAAGAGGATGACAAGCAACAGCAGCAGAAGCAGTAATTTCCAACCCAGAATAACAGCAGCAGGATTTGTTTGTCTGCCAATACCTTAGGTGAAAGACTATCAGGCTCACCTCTTTGGCACTGTTTTGTGTGCACTACACAGAGTATTTTGTGGATACTTTTGGGGTTTCCTGCCTCAGGTGATACGATAGGAGTCTCTGGATGAACACAGATATAGAAACAAAAAAAAAGGGATTTAGGGGACTTTACCAATGGAAATATAAACACTGACAGAGTGTGGACATCTGTGAACTAGCTAGGACAATGAGGCAACTAATCCAAATTCACTATTAGCAATGAATGAAGTCTATTTTGATTTCATAAGTGATTGCTGCTTAGTCAGAAAAGCCTCTCATCTAGACTACAATTTCACTTTTTTCTCTTTCCAAATTGACGTTTTATTTCTCCTTTAGTTCATCTGAAACATTTTAGTGACCCTTAATTTATTGAAGCTTAAATGTGTTTAATTTATTTAATGGGCTATTCTATAAGATACTGAAAGACAAAGGGAATAGAAGGAAAAAGACTGTTTTAGTGTGTCACTCTGCTTTACAATGAAAACTTTATCAGATTCCTTGTTCTTCACACAGTGACTTCCCAACTAAACGAATTTGCAATTCTAATACCTTTTTTTTCAACAGTCAGGTACTTGCCACATAGAAATATGCAAGACAGCTTTTAATTCCTGATGCCTGTTATATCATCTACAGTAGTAACAGATAAACAAAGAGGCAAAGGGAGCTCAGCCAGTGGCTTTGCTGGTGAGGCATGAGCCAGTATGTCGTGGGAACTGGCGTTTAAAGGAGGCAGAACAAACGGAGGTTTTGCGGTGCATACCTATTCAACTTCACGGAAATGCCACGATGCTCTGCTGAACTCAGACAAAGCAGCAAATGGTTAATATCTCATCTCCAGGTTACTCAGGCTGTATGCAATGTGACTACATTTTGCTACCTTGGGATCGTGTTTGGTGGGGATACTAGAGTAGAAGCAAATGAACTATGCAAATCAAAGACATCAGAAATAAACTATTAAATTATATTTTATTTCATCCCTCAAGCTATGCTAAAACACCACTGAAATGCTCCCACTGTGTCGACAATGACTAAATGCCACAGCACAACTGACCAGCAAGGACTGTGTGAAATTTATTACAATATTACTAGAAATGTTTATTCTAATGACATGTGCAGCAGCAAAAGACAGCCTACTCCAAAAAATTCAAAACTGTAAGAGATTTATATGGGTATCTTGTATTCACATACAGCTGTGTGCAATCCTGTGTGCTTGAATGGAGGAGTCTGTGTACGGCCAAATTTGTGTACATGTCCTCACGGTTTCTACGGGCCACAGTGCCAGAGAGGTAAGAAAGTTCTACTTATCATCTTGATAAAGGATCCAGGCTTAAAATATAAACAGCAGCCTATATCATTATCTGCCCCCACATGAAGTATATCCAGAGATTTTCCTTGTCATAACTCCCTGTGTGCTCCTGTGATGTTATAGTCTGTCGTAAATCCGCATTATATTGTTCTTAATGATATTGTGAAGGAGTAAGCACTTATTTCTGATGGCATTAATGATAACTAAACAATTAATCTAAAACTATCTGAAGTCAGTGATATCACTAATTAGCAACTATTCAATTAAACGTTAAAGCATGGTTCTATTTTGTTCATTTTGCGTAGTCTATAGTGTGTACTACACTGTGTTTCAGAGCCGATGATAATTTATCTTCAAATGGGGCTCACAATATCACCTATTTGACCATCCTAGAGTGTAGTGGATGGGACTTGTATAGGACTTCTTCAGATCCCTGCTCAAAGACCTGATCAAATATCATTCTGCCTGACATAGAGCAGAACCTGATTTTGAATCCCTGTCCTAAAGGGGAGAGCTCTAAACTGAGGCTAACAGTACCTTGGGCTTGTTGCTCAATTCACTTATGCTGCAGAAGTCAAATTAATGAACACTTTACCTGTTAGCCCAGGCAGAATAGACATGAGAGAAACATGTCTGGGGCTCAAATAGCTGGAGGATCCCTGTGCTTTACCATTTGCTTTTCATTTTTTTGAGCATGGCTCTAATAACCCCTCCTGAATCTGGGAATATAAATACATTCTTATTAGCAAAACTGAACTATTTCAATATTAAAAGTTCTTTTCTCTTTCTCTCTCTCTTTTGTTTCCCTGGAGTTCCTAGATGAATGCAATCCCAATGCATATTTTTGCAAATGAATGTTTCACGCACAAAAATCTAACTGCAAATGGAGCTCGCTGGAAGCTCTTTGTTTTTGTGATGTTGGGGGTGAAGGAGAGAGTGAAAATGATACAGACTCTCTAATTTGATGATCTTTCTCTTGAGGTTCAACATGGAAGGTGATTTTCAACATCTAAGTGGTTTGGAATTTTTATCCTTAAGTGTTATGATTTAGACAGAACTAAAACTTGAAAATAAATATCCACATTTGTGGGATATGGAAGTGATATGGGGAGATAGTGGATAGAAGCTGAAGAAAAGCAAAGCCCTTCCTTCTGCTTCACTGAGAAGGGGGGAAGAAATAGCACCAAAACCAAGTTAGCAAATATCAAACACTGATCTATAGTTCAAGGGCAGAAGCCCTTGAAGAAGCCCTTTAGCTAGAGAGTTAAAAACCTACGAGATTCTCAGGAATATTCCGACCACTTAACTGCAGGTATCTAAAAGAGACCCTTAGGTGCTAGGAGTCATGTCCCACATTCTTTCCACAAACAAGAGAGAATCAGGATCTCCAGCTAGGCACCTGCCCAAGTCACCCTTTGGAGAGACACCTTCTCTACTCTGACTAAAGAAAAAAGCCTCTGCAGACTGGTCTCCCAATACAGGCACCTAAATAAGGAGCCTATATTTAGGCAACATTGATCCCCTGTGTGATTTCAGTACACAAAACTTTTGCTTTCCTTTCACTAGCTGTTTGCATTCCCCCTTGTAAGAACGGTGGTCACTGTGTTCGAACCAATGTGTGCTCCTGCACCGAGGGCTACACTGGAAGAAGGTGTCAGAAAAGTAAGTTACAAATTTCCCTTTGCTTTCCAATGTTCTCTGACTCATAAACAATTTTTCTCCCTTCTGTGCACATTCAACAGAATATTTAGTTTGGATTTATGCCGTGACCTCCTATATTTCTATCAGAGCACATATAGCACTACATTATGTCTAAAATCAACCTGTTAATTAGAATAACATTAAGTCAAATCAATGTTGGGAGTAGAACATTTTGCTAAAATCCTCTCTAAATATTTCATGCATTCAGAATAAATAACACTCGTATTTGGAGATGAATTAATTATTTTGCATTAAAGATTTTTATGGGGAAAAAATAAAAGCCAAAGGCAGAGCAGCTGACTGAGATCCTTAAAAATACTAGAACATCATACTTCTAGCTTAATTAAGACAGTTGGTTAATAACACTTCACCCTTGCCTTTGTTCTTTTCACTGAAAACTCCCTCTTCACCTTAGCATTGGTATTCATATTCGATTCTTCTATTCTTCTGGGGAAATAGGTTATTTTGGCACTTTTACAGACTCTATTGCTCAACAATATCTGACACCCAGGGAGTTTAGGATATGTAGGTGAAAACTTTTTTTATTTTTTTATTATTTCTTAACCAGTTTGAAATTGGCAAAAGGGGAGCTGTGAAAACAACCATTCTTGGCAACGAAGAATCTGTACATTTCCAGAGCACTTTATGTCTCTCACACACAGAGAAAAAAAGCTAGTAAAAAATTCCTTCCAGCAACAAAAGCCTTCTCAATCCCCATACTACAGCTCTTCCCTCCTTCAGCAGGGAGAATCACAATGCACAGTTCTGCCTGGCTGCAAAGTACACAATTGAATAGTCTGCTCTAGCAGGAACAAGCTGGAGGGAAGAAAGGAGGGAAAAAACCTTATGTTTGGCATCTTGTTTTTAAGGTTAGAGAACATTAGAAAAGTGCTGTTTCCAGCTTTAAACATACTACCACATCTCCAGACAGATCAAAGGAAAAAGAGATGATCATGATTGCAGTCTAGCAAAGCACTCCCCTAAATGCTCCGACTGCTACTACCAACCCACAGCATGTTTCTTTCCACTTTCAAAAAGTTTATGAGGTTTTGTTGCCCATCTTGGTATAATCTTTTGCAGAAAAAAGCTTTTTGATATGATGAAAATATTTTTGTTCTGTCCAATCTCAGCCTCCATTCTACTTCAATAACCAGTATATATATGTTTTATTTAGCTTAGTGTTATAAAAACTTAAAGAAAGAACCTGTGTCTGTGATGAATGAAGAGAAACATGATTAAGTAGAAGGCAAATGCTACTATTTGCCTACTCTTACTGGCCACTGACTGTTCATAGGTAAAAAATGTTGAGTAATGTTTCTTTTTTCTTGCTTACAATCAACGGCGCATGGGACAAGTATCATGATCCATAGAAAGAAATAGTTTATTCACAAGTTCTTCATAGCAAGCCATTGCTATTAGAGCAGTGTGTCTTATCGTTGTTGTCATGTAAAATAGCTTCTCTCTCCTCTGCCAGAGGATCCAGATTTCTCTGCTCCTCTGGAGCAAAGGACTGCAGGGCACACAGCAGAAATAAGTCTCAGCTGACCTCCACAAACTTTCCCCCACAAACAAAACGGAGAAAACTAGTGCTCCCATCAGTTGGAGGCTGCGCTCTGTCCCATACAGCTCGGAGTTCAAATGCCAAAGGCATTTCATACCTTTTTTTAGGTATGATTTTATATCATATTTTCAGTCAGGTATTGTCTTGATTAGTGAATCAGCTGATGTTCTTGGCATACACTTAAAGGCTAGGAGTATATATATGAACATGTGTTGCTAACTTATTTACACACAGACAGATGAAAAAGTGGAAAATAAATTCCTAGAATGAAGTTCCACTACCCAAACATTTTTTCTTAAATAAAACATATTAAAAGTACCACAATATCCATTTTACATTCCAGAAAGAGCTAATATGTCATGTAGCTCATTCTGTCTCATTTGCAGTATCACTAGCAGTGTATATATATACTTATACAGTGATCAAATAGATTTTGATAATCCTGCAGCCGCTTGGCCCACTGACTCTGTAGAGGTGAGACCAGCCCCATGAGCTGTGTGCCTGAATGCCCAGAAACCCGGCTGGGAGACGATCCTTGCAGTGCTTTTGCTAACCTTCCTGGGAAGGGTACCGCAAGGAAGGAATCAGAAAAAAAAACAGTAGATTTCTACTTTACAGAGAGGGTTTTCTCTGGATTTGAGCATCTTTTCTGTTTGCCTTTAAGGACCTCATGTAACTCAGCTGTGCCCTGGGTGAGACTTTTATGGTTTTATTCTGGATGTATGACTTGTCATAGTAATTGCACACAGAGTTGTAATATCCTTACACAAAGAGTAAGGAAAAGAAATACATATATGACAATAGCAAAACTGTAATTAGAAACAAAGTTTACTCGGTGTTTAATACTGCAGCAGCTCCCATTTGCAAATCACCAGGCCCATGTACGACATTTTCAGAAGAACTGCCAGAGGTGAACGTGTGGCCAAATCGTAGCTCAGTGGCGTCTAACCCATCGCAGTCAGGTTACCCCACGCTGATAAATGCACAGCTGGCTTAGCCAAAATGAGAAAAACAATTCCTTGTGAGGGATTTTATCATTATTTTACTTGTTCTTTGCTCTCTGAATATGAGTTTGCAGTATCCTTAAGTCCTTTTACACTTCTAATACAGTTTCAAAAACCTCTGACAGCAAATCAGCTTTGCTATGCACTTACACTGAGTCTCTAATCTTAGAAATTTTGGGCAGATTTATTACCTGCCTAATAAAACCTATCAAGATAGAGTGAGTAAACTTAAGACTAAGAAAGACAAGTCTGAAGAAGTTTCCCACCCATGTATTACATGCAGAGCAGCCTCACATTCTTGATATTTAGTTTGGGAAAATATTTGGGGGTTTGGGAAATTTCCCATAAACCATAAAACCCGAGAAATAGTCTTTTCAGAAACAGTCATCTGAACAAAAATATTACCTTCTGAACCTGCAGTGAATGCTTGAAATTGGCAGTCTTTTCAATTTCGTTATTGTTTATACACAGCAGTACACAGTTTTTGCACACTTATCTCTGAAACCTGCTAATAATGATATGAATTGCATCAGTAAACCCTTAGATTTCAGCTTTAATATGCTCCAACATGGAGTTAGAGCAAGGGGAAAATTCCCTGCCATGCACAGCCCTGATTACAGTAGGGCCGCTGCAGTTTCCAGGCTCATGGCACCATAACACTTCTGGATGACCCCTTTGATGGAGCTACGTGAAGTCAGGAAGCCAGAAGCATTTGGATGCCCATCCTGGAGGTAATTTGCACATTAGGGTTGTTCCTAATGTGTGAATCCAAGTGTTTTGCAACTCAGAAACTTTGTATCAGAAATAGTGTGGCCAGCAGGAGTAGGGAGGTGATCGTGCCCCTGTACTCGGCACTGGTGAGGCTGCACCTCGAATCCTGTGTTCAGTTCTGGGCCCCTCACTACAAGAAGGACATGGAGGTGCTGGAGCGTGTCCAGAGAAGGGCAACGAAGCTGGTGAAGGGCCTGGAGCACAAGTCTGATGGGGAGCGGCTGAGGGAACTGGGGTTGTTTAGCCTGGAGAAGAGGAGGCTGAGGGGAGACCTCATGGCGCTCTACAACTACCTGAAAGGAGGTTGTAGCGAGGTGGGGGTTGGTCTCTTCTGCCAAGTAACAAGCGATAGGACGAGAGGAAACGGCCTCAAGTTGCGCCAGGGGAGGTTTAGATTGGATATTAGGAAAAATGTCTTCCCCAAAGGGTTGTCAAGCACTGGAACAGGCTGCCCAGGGAAGTGGTTGAGTCACCATCCCTGGAGGTATTTAAAAGACGGGTAGATGTGGTGCTTAGGGACATGGTTTAATGGTGGACTTGGCAGTGCTAGGTTAATGGTTGGACTCAATGATCTTAAAGGTCTTTTCCAACCTAAACGATTCTATGATTCTATGATTCTATGATTCAGATGTAAGTAGCAGCCAGTCAAGTGGGACAGACATTTGTCCTTGTGATGAGTCAACAAAATAAGAATAATAATAGTTGTGGGTGTCTGTTTCTCCAGTAATTAATGCTCATAAGTACTTCTTTCATCTTAACAAATATCAAAAAAGACACTTAATATCCATAATTGAAATAACAGAATAAAGAATTCACATACTCTAAACCAATTGCATATTTATCATATTACCAGTTTTATGAAGTTTTTTTAGGTAAGAACAGTGTTTAGAGGCAAAGATAAAAATAAGTCCAGTCAGTTTTTTGGTCAGTTACCCCTTGGATATTTTGGCATTGTTTCCACTGCTTTTAGACATTTCTCTTTCCTTCCTAATATCTCACTTCTGTTTGCTTTCGGCAGCTTCAGATTCTCAACTGAAGGAGATAATTAAAACTAAAAGCCATGGCAGCCAAAGACAGGTTATTTCTAAATTGAGCCCAAATACGCTACTGGTTTATTTTAAATATGTGGCAACATGCCTTAGGATTTTCACTTCCATCCCTGTCTGTACAGTTTGGCATTTCTAATACTCTCTGCCTGACAGCTATAAATGTGCAGGACGGAGTGGCAGCACCATGCCTTTGCCATTCGGGCTTACTCTTCTTTGCTTCTTTAATATAAGGAGAAAGGCATTCAGCCTGAAAGTTTGTGTTTGTTTTGTATGTAAATAAACATCGTCTTAAAAAAACGTGTAAATCAACCAGGTCTGATTGGCTGCCAGCTGAAATATAAGGCTTTGCCTGGTGTGTTTACTGATAAATAACTGCCTGGTGATCATGCAAACCAGACACCCACACCCAGGAGGAGCGGGTGTCAGAGCTGACAGTGAAATGTATGGTTATGCCTCAGCAATTGTACTACCTTGTATCCTCGCTTGCTACGCATTGTTTTCAGTATAATCAGTCTTGTTGAGTGGAAAGAGGCAAATGCTGGCAGTACCTCAAAATAAAATATATTTCTGGATCGACTTTGCATCAAACGAACATACTTGGTATTAATACTAAGAAAAGTTATTTGTGTGTGGTTTTAAATTACATTTTGAAGAAATGCACAGCTGTAACAATCCTGGAATATCACTCCTGTTCACGAGGCTTTAAAGCAGTGTTCACATTGATTTCTACTACATCCTTACAAAAATTATAAACAAAGAAAATAGGTTAGATTTCATTTATTTACTAGATGTATTTTCATAGGATTGCTTTAGAAACAACTCTTGAAAAAGGAAAGCTAATAAAAGCTGAGTTTTCTTGTGAAGGATTGGAGTGAAGAAAAGGGGAGAAAAAGAGGAACTCATGGGACCACACGTTTATTCCTTCTCCGTTGCTATCTGCTTCTAGTGAGTTCATCCCAGCAAAAAGGCAAGCCACAGCTCCCTCTGGAGCTCATCAGCAAGCAAAGGTCACAGGAGAACAGTGCTGAACATCCTCCTCCTCCCTTCTCCAGAATACCAAGCACATCTGCAGCCTGACCTCGGCCTCTCGTACGGCAGTGTACCTTCTTGCCACTTGTCTTGCAGCCAGCTAGCTGGAGTTTACATACGGTTTAAAACAGAGACCGTATTTCTGCATGCATCTATTTTATCGCGTCAGACTTTGAATCCTGCCGACTTTGTATCACATAAATCATTACACTGACATTGGGACTTTGCAGATTTGATCTCAAAGTTAGTAGATAACTATTTCTCCATTTCAGTAATTCCTGCAGGCAGGATTTATAGTCAATACACAGTGCACAATATAACTCACGCTCATTCTTCCAGCTCTGCTCGCTCCTCTTCCCTCCCCCTCTCTTTTTCCTTCCTGGTACCAGGAGGGCTTTACTTGCATGAGAGCTAGAGGCAAACTAATTGGAAATGTGAACACTGGGTTTCAAAGGCAGCTTTTTGCTAAGCAATGTCATATTGTGAAAGTCACTGATTTCCCATATTCCAGCCTTCCCATGTAATGTTTCTGTAGATTACTGTCTTGCCAGCTGCATAAGCAGGAAGTTTTACTGCTCAACAAATTAGACTTCCACTGAGTTATCATCTTGACAGCGGGTGATATATTCTCGGGAATACCTGCACTAAGGAGGCAGCTTGACTCAAGCCATCTAAAATCGACCTCTAAAAACCAGAGGTCTAGCATACCCTCCCACACAACTGCGCAGGGAACAATCCACGTATCTCATCTAAATGGATGGAGTAATCATTTGCATTAGACTTGCTTTTGGTATGTCAAGAATGTGCTCATAAGCAACAACTATTTGTCTAAGATTTCTGGATGGCAAATATCCTCGGACAGTGGGTGTTTGGAAATAAATAAACAGCTGCTCACAGCAGAGAGAGTTGTAACTTACTGCTAAAAGCATTAGTTTTGCAACAGAAGCAGAAAGATTGGTAGGTTGGCTTTTTGACTAGTTGGTGCACAGTCTGGAGACACAGGAAAAGGAAACACTGGTCTCAGTTCTTACTTGATTTTCCAGCCATTTTCCAGCATATTAGATGTCATCTTCCTTCCTTGGGCAGGAAATACAACAGAAAACGAAGAAAAAAAAATCAGGGCTACTACTGTCTTTCCCATTTAGCTGAACACAACATGATCCATGCATCTTACCTGGGGGGAACAGGGAGAGCTCTGACTTCCCAGAGAAAGGGAGAGAGCCAAACGGGAGACAGTGACTCAAGGTACAACCTGGTTTGCAGTCTGCTCTCAGAGCAGTGCTCCTCTCTGCTCACTCTTAGTAAGGATTTGTGATACAAACATTAGTTGGACTTTCTTAGAAGCTACATTTTGTTCATATATATGTAGCTGATGCATTTATTTTAATAGGGGTTTTGAGCACATGCAGTTGTCTAAATTTAATTTGCAGGAAGAGAACAAGAATGTATCTGGGTAAGAACTGAATATATACCCTAAATAAGCCCAAAAATTGTATTAAATTTTTATTCATTCCATAAGCAAAACATTCACAGACTACAGCATGAATTTTACTAGAGTAGAAAATCTAGGTTTTGAGCCACTATTTCTTTACTTGTACCTTAAGGGCACTAAAGAAACGTGTCAGATCTGCTGCTCTATGTAAATGCATACTTAAAGTAAAAGAGCAGGGATTCCTGAATTACTGCATTTCTCTTTGTAGTGGGCTTCTGTGTGAGGATAAGTGTTTTTTTCCACTAATTGATTTAAGAAACAATACTTTTGGGGGTCTATTTTTGATTAAAATACTTTAAAAATGTCTCTTAAAAAAGGGGCATGGGATCTACCACTTGAAAAGCCCAGAGGATGGACAATTCTGGAGATTAACGTTGTTTGTTTATCCACAAAAAGACATTGGCAAGACAATCCTCTCCAGTTTCGATTCCCAAGTAAGCTTTAGCTTACTTTCTAAAACAGATAATAACAGGATGACTAACAGATTAGTGCAGTGCCAATGCAGACAGCAGTCCTCTTCCGAACCCCCTGACCGGGGTCCCAGCTGAGGTCCTCACTCTTCGGCTGGGTTATCAGCTGGACCACAGTGGCCTGCGGCTGGTCTTCTTCTTGGCTTGAGACTGCGTCTCCCAGGCCACTGCGGTTCTCTTTGGTTACCCTGCCTGAATCTCCCTTTTCCTTTGTACAGATGAAAATAAACCAAATTGCATCAAGCATAGGCGACAGCTTAGCCTGCTCAGCGCAATGAAAACGTGCCTAACCGGCAGGTCATACTGCAAGCGCAGAAGCTGCGAAAACAATCAACAGAGGAAAACAATGTATATGAGAATCCTCTTTCACTTCTTATTCAGGCATGACAAGAAAGCAGCTCAACAGAACAATTTATACACACGCTGCAATGGTTCACTGACCTAATAAAACACAGAGCATTCTTCAATGAAGAGAAAATGTTAGCAAATGCAAGACCTTAACAAGATGAGAATATAAGCTGGGCTGAGAGTATACTTCACAATTCCCCACATTAATTATACACTAAAAGTTGCAAAGATGAGAATGAAGTATAGCTATAGTCTTTTTCAAATTAATAGTGTTGCAGACCAAAACCAATCAGTAAATGAGAAAAAGGTTTTGCTAATGATCTCAAAATCTGACAGTTCCTAGCAGAATATTCCTCAAATATATAAATGTGCACCTGCATGTGCTTGTTTTGTTTATAGTGGCTTTCATTCTGAAAGATGCTGAAACATTTTGCAGCTATCCAAACATCATCCCATGTATCTCTAGAGTGAGTTTCACCTGACAAGAGACAACAGGCAAAATGAAGACCAGGAGACCCAGAGGGAGAAATATTTCAGTCCAAGGAAAGTGTCACTCCCCTCTCGGAGTGTATTGGAGTGACAACCCCTCATTGGTTTCCACAGCTTCCTGAGGTTTAAGAGTCTTGTCCACCACATACTACCAGGGGATCTTTTGGAGGTACAGATGGAGAGATCAGGATCCTCTCTAACTGATAGAAAATGTTATTGTCTGATGAGAGTGACATGACAGAGCAAACAGGAATGTAGTACCTTATGCATCAACACTCAGAGTTTAGTCTAGCATCTCAGTAGTTTTGCCATCCAATATTCATTATTTTTCCCATCTTTTTCCTGAACTAATACCTAAATTAGATTTATTTCCTGCTTTAATAACTCTAAAAGGCCCCATAGTTATATCAAAGTACGCATCAGAACGAAGACCAGACACAGTTAGGCAAAGCATTGGCATTGCACTGCTATCTATATGATCTACAATTTTTCAGACCATTTTTTCTTCTGAAATGTTGCTAGGTCATGCAAACTAACTCATATTGCTAGAGCCATGTGGTAAAGTGAATATATTATAAATGCAAACTGTCACCACACCCATCACAATTACATTTACAGCTCCCTCTGTGTCTTGTAGTAATTTGTTCTCCCGCACTGCATCCCTCAGAGGTTTCTACCAGATTATTTTTACTATTCAGAAAGGTAATTTATTGAAGAAGTGCTTTGCATCTCTGTCAGGGATACATGAAGCGAGAAATAGGGATGAGCAAACCTCAAAATGATGGGTAGGTTGATACGGATAAGGATCCAAATTTTAGAAGAACTTTGCACAAAAATTGCAAACAATTTTATTACATGACAAATGTTCCTTCTTAAAATTTAATCTGTGGCTATAATTACTGACATTCAGTGGATCGCACATCCGAGGTTACTCTGACAGAGCTTGGAGAGAAAGTTATTTCTTTATTTACAAATCCAAATCAACATAGATGAGGAATTTCAGAGAAAATCAAGCTCTGGAACAACATACGTGCCTAAAACTAAGCATGGGCAAAACTAGTTCCTTACTGCCCTTGGAAGTAGAAAAAAGGGGACTAGAAATTGCTAGTGTCCCGAATCCATAACATGTTTTTCAGAGCTATGTGCATTTGGGACCTTCACAGCAGCAGATATATTGGTACATCCATCTCGCTAATGATCTGTTGAGCATCAGTTATACCCTCTAAAGGGGTGAATGACATTTTTTACCTCGACTAGTTTCTGCTAGTGTCAGGGCAGTAGAATCCAAACAATGGTGCCCTTTGTTAGAAACACCCTTTTTAGCCAGAACACACCCATTTTGTGACTTTTTTTTTTAAAGATTAAAGATCATTCAGCAAGATCAAATCTTTATTTGGAGCTTAGAAGCATCCAACCAATTGTTTCCTTACTGCAGTCAGGATAATGTTTCATTCGAGCAGTGCTGCTGGGATGCATAATGCATCCAGAGGGATGGGGAACCTTCTTTCCAGTCAATCAATTGATCCGTGCTATTTTGTGAAACTGCTGACCTGACCTTCCAGTTCTTGTCCTATGAAAAAGATCAGCAACATCCCTACATTTGAAGGCTGCAGTCTCATGATTGTGCCATTCTCCCCGGTTTTTGTGTTTTATCAATAGGTGAAGTATATTACCTATAAACATTGGGAAAGGACTAGAAGTGCCAGTTTTAACACAAACCCCACTGCTTTCACATCTATTGGTTTCATTTTTGTTCTCAGCTTGAGTTCTGTCATCTGTATTTTCCTGACAAGACCAGTCGGTCTTCATTTTTAAATCTGTCCCATGCTCTGTGTCCTTACTGTGTTGTATCTGCCCAGCTACAGCTCTTTGTTTTTGAGAATGTCGCACCAAATCAGGATAAGCACTAAGCAGAAAGGAGAAAACAAACATTAAAACAACATGTACACATACAAAAGCCCAAACTGCAGCTGATCAAGCTTCCTCTTCCTCAAAAGAGCAACAGAGAGAGCAAGTCGAAATATGCACTAGACCCACAGAGAAGTCAGTCCAAAACTAACCCCAGCCAGAAAGAAAAGCAGTGCCTGTGAATCACACGTAAATGACAGCACAGGAATGGTGACTTAAAGGATACATTGAAGTATGTATCTACCAGTAGGTGTTCTTTTGGCTGCATTTCTGTGTTCTTTGTCAGTAAGCTATAGCCTGATGCATTACCTTAGCTGGCCCATGCAGATGTTACTGCTTAAGGCTATTTTCTCTCTTCAGCCCAAAGGCAGAATGCATCCAGAAGCAGGTCAATTTTCTCGGTTTCTACAGGGCATAAAAAAAAAAAAAAGAATAGTTGTCTTGAAAACTACATCTTCTAATCAGCACTGCAGCGTGACGCACTGTCTCCTCATCAGCAGCAGGGCTCAGGGTACGTGATGACAGGTAATTTTTGATTCAGGAGGAAATAGTCTGTGCAGTCTCATTGTCAGGAAAGGACATGGATGTTCAGCTGCAGCAAGGCATATTCCTGAAACGTTGCAGAGGATCCGTTTCTGCCAAGATTTTAGGAGCCTGATTTAATATTCCCTCTGTTTTGACTTTATGAGGGTGGTGACGAAGACTGTCTTATTTCAACAAAATTACCAGCTTTTCACTAATTATCTACTTCTAGTAAGAAAAGGTGTAATGGGGTACTTGCATCAAAAGGTGGCTTAGGTTCAACTTGAAAAGTTTTTGTCTGTTAATCCACAGAAGCAGTGGGAGTCTGAAGGAAATGTCTGGCTTCTTTTAATCACTGTAAACTAATCAGCAGATATTGCTGGCTAATATTGTGACTGTTTGTTAAAACAAGAGATTACTCTCAGAGGCTTCTAGTATGTGCCGTCCAGCAAAGCATGCCCAGTGTTTAACTGTTCCCCCAGTCCCTTTTGGCTTTGCATAGCAGGGATATTTTACTTAATACTGTGTATGTTTTAGGGGAACTGTTACTGTAAATCAATGGCAAGAAGGGCAGGCAAAGGAAGACACTGGAATTGTAGGTGCCCATCGCTGGTGCTACTTACACCAGCAGGACCTACTTGACTTTACACACAACATTTAAGGTGTTGGTTGGTTTTTTTCTTAGAATTTTAGTAATCTCTGGAAATATTTATTTTGCAGGAAAATTCTTCCCTTTGACCAACAAAGCAGGACTACCCTAAGGATGTTAGGGCTGAACCGTTGAACTATGGAGCTCCATGGATGTTGATAAAAAGAGTTGCAAGAAGCATTTCACTGGGTCAAGTCAGCCGAGAGGGGATAAGCTATGAAAAGGGTCACAGGAAATTTTAAGTGATTATAAGGTCAAAATGCATTAAAGTCATCGAAGAGAAATAGCTGTTGCATAAAACAGAAAACTTAGCGACTTGTGAACGCCTTTCAGCGCACAGAATTGCGTACATTTTTATGATGTTCTGTGCAACACCTATGTTTTATCTTAACACCTGCAGCTGCTTGTTACCTTATCAAAATCACCCTCACCTGAAATACAACACGTAATCATGCTTTTTCTTTAACCTGCATTAGCACCTTCAACGTAGGCTTACCCTAACTTACCAGTTTTGGAAAACATAAGATCATGGAAATCCTTTCTAGTTTTAAACGGTGGCCTTATAGAACTGTGGCACGTTATAGAATTGAGTAGCTCTATTGCATATGAAATTCTGTGCTTCAGCTCTTACTGAAGAGCATGGAAATGTCAACACTGACAGCAAGGGGAATGGGATTAAGGCTTTAGCGATACGTACTGACTGCCAGCAAGCTTGCACCCAGGATGTGTTGATAGTACAGGACTCCCCCTACCCCCCAGTGACATACCCTACCAAACTGCAACAAAGGGAAGACACAAATGTGTTTATATCCATGACATTAGGGCTAGTCCCCAAGGCAGGTGGAAAACCTATCAAACCACTGTTGTCTTTTGGTCAAGATGCCAGGCCTTTTTTAAGGGGAGGGGAAAAAAAGAAATGTGAGTCTTTTCAAAGTGATGTAATCCTGGGAGGATTACAATAATTCGATTTGCTCTCCTAGTGTCTGATAATTTATTTAGTTTTCCTGTGAGAGGCTGTAACATTTTTGTTTGCTGTTTTGAAATTGGAGCTCCTCCTCAGAGGCCGAGGAGTGGGACTAGAAAGGATCCGAGCTAGTTATTATGAACAAATGTTGAAGTCTGCCTGATGGGTATTGAGATGGAATTGTATTTAAGAAAGTTAAAGAAAGGGAGAACAAGGTGGAGATGTCAGACAAGAAAAGGGGAGGGAGAACACTGCATTCATTTACATAAAGGTGCTCGTGAATTCCCTGAGGAATCAAGAAGAGAAAGAATCTGCCCGGAGGGCAGGCAGTCAGAAGTGCCCCTCCAGTTCAGAACAGGTTTGGTACTTCCCTTAGTTCACTTTGAATTGAATTCCTTTGGATTTATCACTGAAGTGAGAGATGCCATAAGCAATAAACAACGTAAAGGAAGTTCACGCTGTATTTTCATAGTTACTTGTTCATTTGTAAGGCAGCTGAACAAAGAGAGAAAGAGATCCCAAGCTGAAAGTCAGTTTGAACTGATATGTTTTACTCAGATCAAGACTGGACCTCACCTGTTGCTTAAAGTTTTGCTGAATTACAATGTAAATTGAGCTGGAACAAGTTCAGTTATACACCAACTGAAAACTAAAAGTTAATGAAAAAGCACACTAGTTTGACTCCCTGTAATTGAAGGAAGGGTCTGTTGTTCTACAATTTAAAAAATCTGCTACCAGTACAAGACAACCAGGAATATCTTAAAATGTAATTGTTTGTATAAGGTTAAAAATACACAGAAAATGTAAGGAACAAAAAAAGAAAAAGGAGAAATACCCATTTGAACAAGAGCTACTGTGCTTTCAGTTATTTTTTCTTGGCTTTACTTTTTAAGGGGTGGGGAAAAGACATTGTCCAAGTTTCATATGATCTCAAAATCAAATCTCTATATTTTCAACTGATTTTGGGACAGCAGGTTAGCATTGGGGACACTGTGGTCTGTGAATATCACAAATTGAAATCTAGAACCAAATTTTACGGTTTGGGGTCATCTTTTCTAAATTCTGAATATCTGAGCTGTTTTATAATTGAAAAGGAAAGTCAAATACAACACAACATAAGATTGTACGTCAGAAGTCTGTTATTGGAGGCTTGAGATAAAAAGGGAGAGAAAAAGGAAGAGGGAAAATAAAAGATTAAATTATTTCAGAGTTATGGTTGCCACGACACTTTGAACTCATATAGGTTTTAACTAGTAGTTGCAGCACTTTTTGATAGTTCAGCAAGAACTGTAAATCCCTGTTAGCCGTAGTAAGCAGAGGCCAAGATTATAGCATGGATCAGGAGAGGTGGAGAAAGAAGGAAAAAGAGGACGACAGTTTGAGGGGTTGGATCCAAGCAGCCCTTATAAGCATGGGTAAGTCTGACCTGCCTGAGGGATCCAGGAGGCTTGGCACAGAACAAAATGCAAATGTAGCAGCCAACCAAGAGCAGCAATGTAGTGCTAAAAGCTGCCAGTACAGCAGCATCTGCACTGAAGGAATAGACCAGGACACAAAAAGCCACAAAAGCAATATTTCAATACGTCAGAGGAATAATTAGGGAATCTAAATCTACCTATCTAAAAATGCCTGATCGTACCTAAGAGAGGAACAGAAGGTTATTCTCCCATCAAATAACAGTTGCTGTATTTTTGCATGCTATTTTTTAATAATCATTCCTATTTTGAGGCTCTTTGCAGGATTCCACCTTCTACAGTAAAGGTCTGAGTGGGGGTTGTGGTAGTTTCAGAGCCCTGTATGTAGTGATGACTTGAAAATCAGAACTGCTACAGCATTAGTATTCAAGTTCTATTCTTGCTGCTGATGTGTCAAAAGACATCACAATCTTAAGGTTAATAAAGGCACTGTAATGCTACATTTGATCTGTCAGCCCACTCGGTGCCTGCAGAAGCAAGTAACCTACTCCCTGCTGAGGAAGAGCTGGGTGTTCACAGCAAGCAGGGAGGCCTGATGCTGATTACTGCTGTTGGTAACGAGTCACTGGGAAATCCCATTGTGCCTATAAAGCTTGAAACATGGCAGGAGCCATTCAACACAAATGTGTTCCCAAACCTTCATTGTCGGACTCCTCCTGACTTGACTGTCATACTCCCGTCCAACCACTTGCTATGTAACGTGGCTTTATTGTCTTCCACCCAGGTATCAAATGCAAATCATTCCCATTCCCATCATACCAGCACTGCCATGTTTCTAAACTACACTGCCCCTGATGGGTCCTTCCTACACTTACAGGCAAGGAGAAAGAGGAGATGAGGATGTTGGGTATCTGCCTATGGCATCTACCTATATCAAAGCAGGTTGGGATTGCAGATGTTTGACTTGCCAGAACAGTGAGCTTTTACTGTTGAATGTCGTAAAACAACAGTAATAATGAATACAGGCCTTAATCTGAGACACAAAAATTAACAATTAGATTTCTAATGAAATCTAACAAAAAAATCATCTGGTTTCCTGTGGTTGAAAGAACAATTTAGCTTTCACATCTTACTTATACGAAAGAATAAAGTAAAAAGGTAAGTACTTTAACAAATAATGGTGCAAAAAGGCAATGGAGGAATAGATCTATTTAGTCTTTAACCTTAGTTGAATGCAAAAACGTTCCCAAAAGAGCGTCAGACCAATCTATCCTCTTCAAGTCTTTTCTTATCCAAATGAACATCTGAGAACATGTTTTCCAATCAGGAAGTGAAAGCTCTAACAAGTGTTCAGTCTGTCCACAGCTACCACAGAAAATTTCTTACTTGTTTGTCTGAGAATCATTGTAATTAATGCCTCTCCTGTTTTTCTGGTAAGGCAGCCCTTACTGGAGCTTCCCAAAAGAGCTTCCACATTTTCCAGAAGGATTTATGGGAGTTATCAAGCCTCTGTGTTTCAGATTCTCAAATCCAAATTACTTCTCTGGTTTTTAATTACAAGAAATTGAACCTTCTGAAAGGAAGTGAATAAGTCTCTAGTAAAGTCTTCCCTCATTTCCCAGCTACCATGTTCTTCCTTTGATATGTATCTGCAGGTGTCTGTGATCCCATGTGCATGAACGGAGGGAAATGTATACGCCCAAATGTCTGCGACTGCCCATCTGGTTGGAGGGGAAAGCACTGTAATAAACGTAAGCACTTCTACTGCCCGTCAAACAGACTATTATTACTTAGGCCAGTCAACATCAATTGTAATCTTCTTTTAATATTAAAAAACAATGTAGTGAATAGAATCTGTTTTGCTTCTTCAGCAGTTTGAAGAAAAACAGTTTTAAGTACAGGTAATACAAAATCGTATAAGCATTCGATGCCTGCAAAGGAAAAAAGCTGTGTAGGGGAACCCTGGTTCTGCTTGATGCAGCTGTCTGTTATACATCTTGTTATGGAAATTCATTTTTATAGTGTTAAACTTGAATCATTGATTTTATGTTTTTATAGCTTCACATATTTTGTTATATTTTACAGAGAAATGCCATATATTTCAAAATACAGAACTATTTAAAGCCTGCTATAAAGCCTTCCAAACGGATATACTCTCAAGGTCACCAGATATATTTTGGTGCATAATTTAGAGAATGATGCATTCTTACTCTGTAACTCTACGAGATCTGACTATAGTTACATTAAAATGTAATTAAAAAAAACCTCTTTCCGTAAAATATTTTCAGGGCATATTTTTCCTTACGTGGCTATTCATTACTATGATGTTGACAGATAAGCTGAATAAATTTATAATCAAGATGACATACTGTATGTAAACCACATTAAAATATTGGGGTTTTACCCTTTGGTCCTGATAGTAAATATGATTTCAGAACCAGTGTTTTGAAATTATAATATTAATAATTTATTCAGATATTCTGAAGGAAGTCTGTGTCTCTCACACATATACACCAAAACATGCATTCACTCTTTCAGCATCTCTGAAGAAATAATATATGCAATAAACATATCAAACTTTACTACGAGAATCTATTTATTTATAACATGGAACACATAATATGCATATATGCATATATGAATATATCATAGTATATGAATGTATCATATATTTAGTGGTGGACTTGGCAGTGTTAGATTTAGGGTTGGACTTCATGATCTTAAAGATCTTTTCCACCTATGGATCTATGGTTCTATGGTTCTATGATTCTATGATTCTATATGGAGAGTATTCTTAGCTGATGGTGAGCTGAGCATTAGAAATAGCAAAGCTACCACTAGACAGTCATCAAAGACAAATTTCTTAAGAAGTAAATACCAAAGAATCCTGAACACTCATTATCTGAGGAATATAACACATTCAATTCTTTAGAAATTAGCATATGGAATTAAACCTAGCAGGTCACTCTTTCAGACAGATCTTGAACATCCAGATATATCATGTGCATCTTCTCACTTATTTCATGTCCATCTGTTCAGCTGTTTGCCTGCAGAAATGTCTGAACGGTGGAGAATGTATAAGTCCAAACATCTGCGAGTGCTCTGGAGGATGGGTAGGAATGCTGTGCCAGACCCGTAAGTGCTGCTTTAATTACTACACTTTTGTAGCCACGCACGTTGCACCAGAGATGTTTACACATTAGATTTTCTACTAAGTGTATATTACATATAAAAGTCAACCATGACATGATTAGCACCTACATTCTGCCTCTTACTTGTCAGAACGGTCTTATGCTGCCAGTAAAACCACTACTTTCCAAGGCATTTCTGGACTCAACGTCAGTGTTAGAAAGAGACCTGACTCATCTTTTACTTATGTGGACCCTGAACTTGATCTGTCAGATAAAATTAGTAGTCTTTAAATTAAATAATTTGAAATACAGGGTAAGAAAAGAGGGGTCAGGGACAAAAGGAAATGGAGTAGCCCGTTCTGCATACCCAGATGGCGTTAAGCACAGAAAGAAATTCTATGTATCTGCTAACCTAAGAGCCCGACCCTGTAAATACTACGTGTTCAGACTGACCACCGAGATAGCTGGAAGAATTTGCATGTGGAGGGACTGGAAGACCTGGAAGAGGAAGAGATCCGTTATCCTGTTACCTACAGGGTCAATTCAGTTTGTGTATGTTATTAGCTTTACAGTAAAAGGACATGAGGAAAATATCAAGGCATTATCCCCTTCAAAGGGCAATCTTTCTTTCCTCTCACACTCGCAGAGCGTAATTACTTATGGAAATCTTTTGTCAGTTAAATCCCAATGGCTGTGTAATTGTTTCTTTGTTCCAGCTGTCTTCTAGTTCAAACATGGTAATGTTTAAATTTATTTATTAGTTGATGACATATTCTTGACTCAGTTTATTAAATAAATAAACAAATCGTGCTTGTTCCTGTGAAAGGCAAGTAAGGCTTACTATCATTAAGAATTTGTGCTGTCCTATGCAGGCACACAAGCCTAGGCAACTTTTTATATATCTATTTAACTCTATTTAGCTTTTGAAACTTTGCTCCAATTCCGTTCACTTGCTAGTCACTCTGTTTTTACTATTTCTTCCCATGTTTTCATTGTAGTGGGGAATTAAATCAGGTTTTTGTCCAAAAGGAGCTGGCTGAAACTCCTAGGTCCCACAGCAAACCTAAATAATCAACAAGTGGTTGGAACTTCTGTTTTTTTAAAGAGAAAGAGAGAATACTATTGTCAGAGAGCAGATGGTGAGGTCTTACAATGTTGCTCCAGGGTATTCACAGTGAGGCAGGGAGGAAGCAGGGGAACAAGAAAGTCTTCATCCTCACAGATGTTAGGTATAAAGTTTTGCATAGAAGTGTAACCCCTGAAAGCAGGTCTGGTTTTGTGTTTTAATGGGAGTCTATTTGCCCAAATCCAGAACTCAATGAAAAAAAATGCATTTATCTGCCTAAACATAAAAAGCCTTCTGAGCGCCTCCCGTGCTCAAAGAAGTGCTCACCTTCACCTCAGCTCTGGCACTGATGAGCAGGCTGCCAGCAGCAGCAGAGAGGACTGTAACCAACCTCTGGTTACACCTTTTCGTTGCTCTTGTGTTACTTTGGCCTCTTCCCCGTCTCCCAGCAGTGCACAAATAGCAGGCCAAATCCACACACTCTGCCAGCACCAGTGCATCTCTGGCAAGGAGGCGTTTGGTTCATCACATTACTCCCCTGTGCAAAACTGCTTTGTCAAATTTAAGCCCCCGAGGTTTCCCTTTCCTCCTTGGATGCACATGCCCAAATTCTGTGCGTCGCTACAGTATCAACAAGAAGGCCGAATACGGCCTTGATTTGCACCACTTTAACTACAGACTTTGGCTCTTAAACTCAACAACAGAGCAAAACATTCACATTATAAGATAAGAAAGTAGTAGCAACATATTATTCATGATATTCAAATATTATTTCATATTCTATATTAATTTATTTTATTACATATTATACAAAACATTATATAGTGTTTATTATTTGTATGTGAATTTATTAATTTATATCTATTTATTATATTTTTCATATTATTCATTTAAATTATTTCCATTTCATAATGCAAAAATTCCATCTCACTTTACAAGTAATAATCCAGATGATAACTTTTCTCAGCAATCACTGTACATTCTCCACTATCCAGAAGCAATTAAGGCTGGATTGTTTCTCTGGGCCTTTTTCAAGGAGGATGTTAGATAATCCCAGATTCATTCTTTTCAGCCTGTGAATTCACACAGCTGCCCTTATCGAGATGGCTGAGATGGAAATGGAGATACAGGTTTCATCTACACGCTGAACCCCATTTTTTCCTCATTAACTTCCTAACACACATCTGTAAGGTGAGCAAGCCAAAGGATCTACAGAGTCTTCCACTATTTTCTGGACATTTCTCAGAAGGAAAAAAATTGTTTCAGTCCTCTATACTGAGATAGCTAGCCAGAGTAGGCCATTAAGCCAACAAAAAAGACAATGGACAAATACTGACAATTCATCTTAGACATCTACTTTTGATTTATCTTTAGTAAGAAGTCACAGATCACCTTCACCAGTGCTGTTTCTAACTCACAAAAGCCTAAGCCTACGTGGACAGGTCAAGAAGATGTTTGGAGGCAGCAGCAAATATAGCTGCCATAATAAAATCTTTTCTAAATCTTCTGTTCACAGTCTTCCATAAAACCAGAAAAAGCGAAATATGATATCCTCTACTTTTAGGTCCCTAATAATTAATTTAAATACTTACAAGTGCAAATCCTGATGTCTCAGATTTACCTGCCAACTTTCATCAGGAAAGGAGGGCAGATCTCTATGACAAGTGATAGTCCAAAATGCTTCAACATTTCAGTGGACAATGCCACCGACAATAACCTAGAGCAGATTTTCAGTTCTGTTGCAATGAAGATTGGCACTGTTTAAGTTAGAATAATTTTATCTCCAAAGTATTTTGAAAATGCTTCAGAGAGCAAGGCCAGTCTCTGGCTACTACTACACTGCAGAACTTTGCAACAGTAAAAGTAGAGACTTTGAGGAGACATTGGTAATGGATAAAACACAATAGTCCTCTTTTATCAGACTGTAAATAAAGAGGTCAGTCAAGAGAATAGTTTTGTTCCCCACACATCTGTAACTGAATAGAATAGCTTCTGAAAGAGAATCAATAAAATAGGTAATTTGTCCCAACAAATAAGGTGTACGGTGGAATACACACATTATCCTTGATAAATACCTATGACTTTGATGGTCATAGTTTAAGGAATAATGGTCAAGTTTCAGACTGTATTGCAAATATAGGGAAATTACTTTTCAGGAAGACAGGTTAAAAAATGTCACTTAAAATATTCAACATGTCTCAACTATAGAAACCAGCCGCTCCATAGACTAGGCTCCATCCATCAGAACATATTTTCTGTCTAGCTCTGTTTTTAGCTTTCATGACAGCAGCACAAATATTCCAAAAAATGCCTCTCTGAAAACATATAAACTGTATCCCAGGATCACTGTGTTTTCATCAGTGATTTCCTTCCCATCCCATATCAGATATCCAGCCTAACGCTTGTGGCTTCCCCCTGCCTTCTGCAGTGTTAACTCACACCTCTCTTTTTCGTGAGCTAGAAAAGAAACATTAGACCAAAGCAGTGAAGACCTGACAGTGCAATCTGATTACCCTGACAGATATAGCCAAAACACAACCCAGTAAAGTCAGAAGGCTTCTGGCAGGGATATAAGTCTGTTGTTTAAGGCTCTGAATGCAGGATCAAGGTATAACTCTAATAATTAATTTTAAAGTATAAGAAGGTTATAGTTCTGAAGGATCTTCATCATTAAAATTCATGCTGCTATCTTCTGTTCTAATATTATTGAACCCATACTGGCTCCTCATTGCCCTTCAGAATATCTTCTCTTTATTTGCATGTTATAAGTGTCAAGCTCATAGCCTTATAATTTCCTCAACATTCTTCCTCATTCTCTCTCTCTGCCTTGAACAACATCTCAGACAGGCTTTCTTCTAGCTTTCCTATGTAACCCTTTCAAACCTTAAAAAAAAGAAAAATCTTAAAAAAGAATGTAGTTCTCATGCAAATTATAGCTCTGTTCTTTTAACACGCAGGGATAAATCTCTTTCTGTAATGGGCATTTATTGATTACATTTTTAACATAAGCTTAGCTTATTAAATGACTTTCTTTGCTGAATCTGTACAGGATAATGCATACATAGCCTGTGTCATTTTTAGTGTTTAGTGGCTTAGCATCCCTTGTAAATACATTTATGAAATATTCATTTGATCTTCAGCTATGTTATTATCCTCTGTGATTTCAATTCCAATTTTCTTCCAAAATATTTTTAACTTTTCTCCTAACTGAGCTTTTGTTTTTCTGAGCACTACAGCAGGAAGCAGTGGGTGGAGAGGGAGAGACAGGCAGGTAGCAAAGCATAAAAATGGAGGAAACCTTTTTCCTTTTTTTCCCTTGTTTGCACCAACTGAGAATCAAAGAAACCACAGACAGAAAAAAGCCTGGTACCTTACCTAATGCCTGCTCCTCTGCCCATGCATACCAGAACACCCCCAGCTGCTATAGGGTTCTCCAGAAGAGTTCACTTCTCTTTGCTTAACTGTTCTTATTTTATCCACTACCAAGCTGAAAGGAGAATCAACTTCCTTTTTTCCCCATCCCAAGTTCATATCAAATGAATAATAGTAATGTCATACACAGTTCTCTGTAATAGTAATATCATACCCAGTTCTCTCTCTTCTAGCTTACTATACAGTGGAACAAAACTGGTGTGGGCACAAGGAGACCCTTCTGCTGACAATGCACTCCCTGTTGGGAAACGTTTTTGTTCCAGTGAATGAAACGCTAAGATTTTTCCAGTTATAAATCTGAGTTCTTTCAAAGTTCGTGGAGGAGCTGAAGTAGCAGTCGGCAGATGATGAGCACACTCTTCTAGCCTGAGCGTGATTTCATTCCTCCTCTGTCCCACCCACACCGAGGATTCAAACTCGGGCCTCCCCCTCTCAGAAAAAGGAGAAACTCAGAAGTTTGCAGCTGCCTATTCTGGGTCTTAAGGAGTGTTTTGCAGCAGACACCTAACAAAACCAAGTTTGCTTCTTAAAACCTTGTTTCAACAAAACAGCACTTTTACCTTTTCAAAATAGAAGAAATATATCAACTAGCTCATATACTAGGAAGGCAAGTTGCTAGCTCCAGGTCACTGGAGTCCCACAGGAGATAACCATCTGACACAGCTGGCTTTTTAAAAAGGAGCACCTGGAGGTCACCAGCACGTCCAGGTCTCTGCGTGTTCTTGTCCTGGACACGGTATGGGTCAGTAGTTTTGACACAGCATGAACCCTCACTACCTGACTGTACGTGTAAGAATAGCAGTTTGCCAAACTGTTTACAGCCTCTCCTTTTCAAGATGTGTAGAGTGGCAGTAAGTCTGGTTCTTCGCTCCTCTGTCCCCTAGCTCTCAGGCCTGAAATTCAGTATACACATTTAGATTTTAATATTCCCTACTCTGGCAAAATCTCAACCTCCTCACTGAGTGTTAGCTGCCATGATAACTTGATAGGACAAAACCAATACAAATTCCAGATGTCGTTAAACATCTTGTCGCTGGCCTTCCAAGTTCATTATAATAATTAGTATAACTCTGAGAATCACATTTGGAGAGCTTAGGATCTCACTATGTGTTTTCTAAAGAAATTTCTCTTGGCCTGGTCTATCTCTGAGACTTCAGATTCTAACACAAAGAATTTGCATGAGCTTAAATCTGTCAAAATCAGAACCTAAGTCTAACAAACTGAAATTCTTGAATTTGTTCCTTCAGCCTCTGAATTTGTTGAAGTTGATTTTCTGTGAAAAAACCCTCATAGGGATATATTAAACTCTTTCAAATCTGATGGAACACTTTGCTCCATGATGAAGGAGATGGTATTGGATCATAGACATGCGTCTACTCTATTTTCAGATCTGTCTTAATGGTGCATGGTTTGCAGCTTCCTATATGCCTCTGCCACACAAGAAAATATAAGAAGCCACTTGTTGATTCACATCTGACCAGTTTTGAAGGCATTGAGTTTGACTGCCTGTAACTAGGATACAATATTCTGGCAATATTTATAGAAGGTTTAACTCATGAGATCTAATTAAAATACTATGACATGTGTGTTCTTCTTGAATTGGTGCCCTATGAATTGGCTGTTCTCCTTCCTCTATGCCAAAACAATGTCAAAACGATATAAACTGCTAATGAGGATGAAAAACTGGCTGAAATCTGACTAATTCAATTGATTATTTTTTTTCTCTCTTAAAAAAAAAAGAACACTGATTCTTTTATTAACAGAATATCTTCAAATGGATGGGGCCTCTATAAGTACACTGGTATTCTAAATAAGATAAAAAAGTTTTTCTGATTCCTTTTTACTTGGAATAAGGAGCTTATTACTGATTCTGTGGGACCATGAAATTACATGTTCTTATGACTTGGTTTCCAGAGGCGTAAAGTGTGCAGTTCACCAAATTCTCCCTTTTTTTAATTGTGATAGCATCACCTTTAGGAGGACATATTTAACACATCTTTTCATCTCAAGTCAAAAACAGATCTTTTAACAGCTGTTATTTTATTTCAATTGGAACAAAAGAAAATCGATTTTGGCATAAATCCGACCCAACCATCAATGCCCAGAATGTATCCTGGCTTTTGAAATCAGGCCTTGCACTGATCAGTTTCCGACTGAGCCAAGGCGATTGCTTTGGCACAGTCTTCTCTTTCCCCATCATTGGGGAGAAAAGGAAAAAATAAAGAAAATTGTAAATGTAACAGACACGTAGGCATGAAAAAGCCTATGGCAAACCATCTTTAATGCCTCAATATTTTTTTATTTATTGTCCTTTCCTCCATCATATGAAACTACAGAATCATAATATATTTCGTCACAACATTTTCAAAAGCATCTAAATATTCCCTTTCTAATTACAAGACTTAGAATAAGTGTGTTTCTAAACAACTTTATCTTTCGTTTATAGCACTTTGTGAGCAAAAATGTCTATTTGGAAGCAGATGCATACGACCAAATATCTGTGCTTGCAGAAGTGGCTATACCGGTTCAGCATGTGAAAAGAAGGTAATGTCCAAAACAACTGATTCTTATGATAAGAACAAAAATAACCAAATGTAACAGAAATAGTTTACAGGAAAATGGATTAAAGTCTTGTTAAACTTATGAAAGATGTAAATAAGGTTATAAAATAGTTTAAAGGAAGTTTAATGACTGCTGAGCTGCCAAACTATCCCTGTATACAAGTTCTATACAAAATCTTCCCTTAAGGAACAGTTTAATACTTCAAATACAAAACCCACAAAAGCTGTGTCTATTCTGGCATTGAGTTGGGCAAATACTATCCTCACCCCCCCAAAAAAATCCAATAAGCCATGTCCAACTAGCAGAATGGTTTGCAAGGTTATAGCACTTCCAACAGCTGGGCTTGACCTGACCATCACATCAGTGTATGTCTTTGGGTCCAGTTTCTCCCCCGCATCACCACTAAGACAAAATCTTTTTTTCCATCTTGCCTGCTCTGCCTAAATACTGTATATATCAACTTGAATTTCCCCTTCTATTTTGAGTACTGCTTTATTTCATATCCTGCACCCCCTATTTCTCAGAGTCTTCTCCCTTCCAGAGTCACAAACACTCAAAACATTTTACATGTTTGCCATCGTAAGGGCCACATTTTAAGCCACGATCATCATTGCCCATAACTCAAACACTATTACACTCAGATGTCCTGACTGGCCCAATCTCCAGCTTTCAAAAAGGCAGGTTGCCCTGTCATTTATCTATACTGAAAGGTTAAGGGCAAAAATCAACATATTTTCATTTCAATTACATAACGCATTAAGAGAAAGCATGAAAATCTATTCAGATAGTCACTTTATTCTGTTAATGATAATTAGATTTTAATATCAGAATTAAAGTTCTGTATGGATTTTCTTAACAAGTACATTTTCATACTAAATTACAGCTCCTACATCAATACTGAAATGCAGCTGATGTAGATAAGATGAGTAAGTGTTGTAATTTTCTATATATAAAAAATCTATTAAACAGGTTGGCTGTAGCCTAGGAAAATATGGTGCACATTTTCTCAAATAATTAACAGAAGTAGTCCAAATGGAAGCAGGAATATGCCAAGATATACTGGAGTTATTGTCTGCAGGTGTTTATATCCAGGAGACTTTCTCTTGGTAGGTCAAGAGTTGCCCTTTTTGATACAGCAGACCAGGATTGCTTTAGAGCATTATTCTAGTTGTGAAAGTGTGAAGTATGATATTTGTCATTTCACAAATGAAGTGGAACTTTGTTACACTTAACAGAAAATATTAAATCAAAAAACCCAGCTTCCTTTTTCACATGAATAAACTATTACACAGTAAATCAGTCCTGAAAGAAAAAGAAAGTAGAAAAAGACTTTGCATATTATGTATGTCCAAAATGCCAAGCCATCAATGATACATGTAAACACATGGGTCTCTCTAGTAATGATTCATCTCACATTTTTTAAGGCTGTTTGAAGCACACTTCAGTTTCATGGCTTATTCTGCAGAAATACTGATTGGCTGCACTGATATGAACGTGCATTTCTTTGATGTGAAGAAGGAAACATTCTGAATAAAAGAGAATTAACAGGTTTCCTTCAATCCGTGAGCCTTGTTGAAAGCTAGAATCAAAGTTAGTAATAAAAATGATGGATTTAATGGTGTCTAGTTTAAATTACGTGGTGTATATTATATGAAAGCAAATGAGCTACCCCTCCAAAAAATCAAAATTATGAGAGATATTAAAATACAAAGCTCATTTACTAGCAGGTATTATAGCAAATTGTAAACATAGGAATTCATACCCATATTACCGTAGAAAAGTTGGGATGATAGGCCTCCCAAGAGTTAATTTATCATTCTGGATCAGTATAAGTGAATAATCTGAAAAGGCTTTTATCAACTTCTTCTCCAAACCTGTCAGTCGTGGAAATCTCACAATTTATCTATGTAATTTGTTCAAGTATTTAACTACATTATTAGAGCACAGTTTTGTTTTTCCTAACACTGAACATAAACCCAATCTGTTAAAAGTAAAACTGATGCTTCTTGGGGTAACCTTGGTGGGCACAGAGAAAAGTTATCGCAGTTCTTTTAGTAACAACAGGTACATGTTTGAAGACAATTAGAGTCTCCTGCCTGATTTTCTCCCATTTTCCTAAGCTAAACCAACCACGTTTCAAAACCTGTTCTCTGTTGCTCTTGTCTAAACTCTCTCCAGTTTCTCCATATCCTTCCTGACGTGCTGTAGCTGAGTGCCAGCACGAGCTAGTGCTGAGCAACTGCCTCCCCGAGGCTCTGGTTAATACATTTACAGCAAGAAATTTACACTTTTCTGCAACAGCACTGCAACCTGCTCAGTCTTTTCCATGGTGCTGATACCTTATCACTTACTTCCCATTTGGCATTTGTGCAGTTGACTTTTCCTGTGCAAGCGCCGTCTGTGTTGTCTTTACTTAATTTTGTCTTACGGATTTCAAGCTGTTTCACCCATTTATCAAGAAGATTTAATTCTAAGTCTGCTTGCAGTGCCTCCAAGTGTGACATTGTTCAAAAATGTGACATCTCATTGTCCAAGACATTGTCCAAGTAGCAAATAGTAGAAAAATCAGGGCCTACAGATACCCACCTTGACAACAGACTACTGATAAAATTATTCTTTGATAATACTTTCTCAAACAGGCCTTGCTCCTTACTCATTTCATCTGAATCATACTTACTGGCTTGACTGTCTGGGTCATGTCAGAAGTCTCCCTAAAGTCAAAAACGTATCTGCTCCTGGTGGCTGCTTTCCTTATTATGCTTGAAGGTCTTATAAGTTGATTGTTTAATAATTTGTGTTAGTATCTTTCCAGATGCCAGCTTAGTCTGAATCTTTGGCTGTCGTTCCCTTGCTTTTCCTTTTTTTTCTCATTTAAAGATATGTACTATGTTTATTGGGACTATTATATCCTTCGGGAGTTCTCAAAGCAAATCACTGCTGGTTTAGAAAATGTGTCTTTAAATAGGCTGGGGTAAACTCTATGAGGCCCTGTTGACCTGGATAAGCTGCTTCATGTAAAGCTCCTCTTATACACTAAGACTTTCCATATGGTGAGTTAATGCACAGTAGATAGCATACCATAAATTCAAATCCCAGTTTATTGCCTGATCATTTAACCTTGTAAACAGGCCTTAAATCTGACTTTTCTGAATCTAAATACTCAGTTCCTTCCCTACTTTCCTTTGCATTCCTGTTCCTTTGTTAATTCCGACCATGTTAAACCTTTTGTCACATTTAACCTTCCCGTGAAGACTGAAGAAAAGGCATTGAGCACGTTAGCCTTGCCTGTGTCATCTGCAATCTTCTCTCCTTCTTGTTAGATTTACCACTATGTTTTGCTATGGGAGTTAAAACTCATGCTTTCTCTGTTTCTGTTATGAAACTTCAAGTAATGGGAACAATACAGTAGCAGTGGCATGTAAAATTTGTCCAAAAACCTGGATTAAATTGGAGTGTTCTAGGTGACTGCACCTGCAGCTATCTGAATCTCGCCAACCTCCCTTTCCTAGGGAAGGCGATACAAGGTAATTGCCACTTGCCCCAGGTTAGGAGACTGATTTCCTCCTTTGAACTTAATTTCTGTTCTTCAACTTAATCTCACAAAATTAGAGAGAAAAAGTTATTTTCAGCAGCAATTTTTTCAGAGTATAGACTGAAAACACTAAGGAGATAGATACAGGGAGCTGGAAAAGAAAAGGCCTCATTGCAGAACCCCTTTTTTTTCCACAAACTAAATAGTATCTGAACTCTGGTTTTGCCAGTGCATTTGGAAAAGCTGGACGGCCCATATTCGCTTAATCAAGTTATTCGCCTTTCTCTGCTGTAATCTTCGGTTTAGTTCCCCTTTGTGCAGTTAAGATTCCTGAAGGAACAATATACATTTTCCAAAATTATTCATCATCAACGTCCTAGTTCTCACATTTATATTGCCAAGTGATTTGCAATTCATTTTCTGACATTTTTGGTTTACTTTGTTTTGGACTTCTGCTAAACAAAGCCTGCCAACAGCATTCCTCAGAAGGCTAATGAACTTGCTAGAATAGCAATCACTCTCTTAGAAACCTTTTGTGTATTTTTAATTTGTATTGACTCTTTGAGAGATCCAGATAATTTAGCAAGTTTTGCGGCAGACATGAAGACAAATGCTCCTGCTGACTTTTACATTCAAAACAGCCATTAGTGCACATTTGTTCAGGGCTGGAAGGGGTGACCCAAATAAAACAGACTAAACAGACCTCTTTTTCAGTGGAACCACAGTTAAAAACTTTGGCACGAGTCCCAAAAGAGACTAAGACAATCACTGCATCATTTGTACAACAGGGAGTTTTTCAGAAAGTTGAAATTCATATTATGTCTGTTATCCTATCTGATACCATCACGCTTTCCTTGTTTTTTTTTTTAACTTTCTAAATGGATTAAAGTAATAGCATTAATTAATCCAATAGAATTAATTTAAGCTAAACAATGTTATCTAGTTAGATATAAATGGTACATAATATTACAGTACAAGCTATCATGATGGTGTATTTTCCCAATAACAGTTTAAATATTAATGCGCTAAACTTGTCTGTCTGTTGAATAGTTAGTCTAAGGCATAAAGGTACCGAGAAGTGTATCCTGTTACAGAAAATAATAACTAAGAAAAGGCAAACCTTATAGCAGATATTTTTAACACTGGAATTTACCAGTAAATCGAACAGCAACAGGCCATTCATTCCCTATGAATGAACCCAGTGACTGCCTAGATTAAATATACTATTGATTTCAGTATAGCCTGAAAATACAAGATGTTTTTAATAAATAATTTCTCATATTAGGCAACCCTTTGCTGCAGTTAGTGACCTTAACATCACTATTACTTTATTCATTTATACATCAAGAGACACTAAACCACAAATCATGTTGCTCAAGTTATACAAGCTGTATTCAGCGTCTGTGAATATACAAGCTAGTCATCTGTGGAGTTTTAGGAAAAAATGGCATGCCTATTCATGAAGTATTTGACAAATAAATGGAAGTAATATGAGATAAAAAAGAAAAAGTCAAATATAAGCAGTATCGAGCTACACATGTATGTCAGTCAGACTATTTGCTTGCTTATTACAAAGGAATGTAAGAGTAGTTAATGCTATTTAAGCAGGAAAAATGGCTGTGACTTCATCATATCACTGGATACCTTCAACGCATATACTTGTTCGTGTATTCAGACTGCATTCAGAGGCATCCTGATACACTGTAATTAGTTTAGACTGGGAGCACCGAAGAGCTTGGGCTTCCAGGCATGCCTGGATAAATCCACACAGAGATGTGCCCTGCCAGGTGAACTTGCCAACTCGGGTCCCTGCTAGCCTGGAGGTGTCCACCTATGCTCCATCCTGTTGATGACAAAAGCCTGCAACTGGTCCTTAAAGGATTTTAAAAACTATGGTAGGGCACAGTAAAATGAAAATCTGTAGTGTGTATGAATACTTGAACATACTTTTAATCTCAGAGAAGCTTATGAAGAAAGAAAACTTATAAAAGTGTTCATTCTGGACTTCTGTTGATGTTTTCCCTGCAATAAAAATATATCTTCTCTTTAAGTCTAAATGGGACAGAAGAGCATTACTGATTTGGAAATTACAATGTTTTTCTTTAGCTCTCATTAGAGTTTCATGAACAGAGGAGAAACCAGTCTGCTGAAAGTCTTCCCTGATATGTTTTGACTTCAGTTGACACAATCCTTCAGAATGAGGTTTTGGAGTGACTGCAGACAGGTCTCTGTAACATGAATACCTAGAAGCTTCTGCCCTGTTTGGTCCTAAATATATGCTCCAACTTCCTTCACACATGTTTCTACCAAAAGAAAGCAGGACAGGGCCTTTGCAGCATTTTCAGCTTCATAATACATCCTATTTTGTATATAATCGTGTATATATATATATCTGCATCCCAATTAAAGAAACAAAGCTGGTGAAGGGTCTAGAGTACAAGCCTTACGAGGAGCGGCTGAGGAACTGGGGTTGTTTAGCCCGGAGAAAAGGAGCCTGAGGGGAGACTTCATCGCGCTCTACAACTACCTGAAAGGAGGTGTCCTCTCCCAAGTAACAAGCGATAGGATGAGAGGAAATGGCCTCAAGTTGCCAAGGGGGTTTTAAATTGGATATTAGGAAAAAATTCTTCACCAAAAGGTTGTCAAGTATTGGAACAGGCTGCCCAGGGAAGTGGTTGAGTCACCATCCCTGGAGGTATTTAAAAGACGGGTAGATGTGGTGCTTAGGAACACGGTTTAGTGGTGGACTTGGCAGTGCTAGGTTTATGGTTGGACTCGATGATCATAAGGGTCTTTGCCAACTTAAATGATTCTATGATTCTAAGATTATACATGTATATATACTTACACATACAAATATATATACATCTAAAATCCAGATATATATTTTAGTATAAATGTGTATATAGATATATGGAAATATATGATATGACACAGACATGTACATATATTTTTATTTGACCTTGATGAATATATAACACTCTTCCAGATATTACACACATTTTTTCCATGTAAAATCAAATCCTTACTCTAACTAAACCTGTCTAAATCCCAGCAGGCACGTGTAGAAGTACCCTCTCTTTTCATATAAAATAAATGTGCCATGTACTATTCACAAATAAACAACTGCTTCCTGGATACATCACTATCAGAAAGTAAGGTTAGGTATTTTAGAGTCAAACAGGGAAGTAAAATTTGGATACATGATGCTAATATCAAGGTTAAACTGTCATATCAAATACAGATAAATCAAGATTAAGGAGCACCTTTCTTCTTGTCCTGAATAATAAATTAATATCAACATCTTTATGTGCTTTGTAATATAGATTTCTATAAAACTGCCCTTCAAAACAGGTTCTTATTATCTATGTGCTAGCATAAAATGAAGCTTTTCATATCATCTGTTATCTTGTTTTGGGATAAAGAAAATTCACTCATGTATTTAAACCAAGATGATATTCATGGACAACTTCTGCTGTGCGAAAATGGGATAAGTGCACTGAAATGTTTTCAGGCAAGAAGCCAACAATCTCCATGCGTTATACAGAAGTGGCAGAGTGATTTTTTTAAGTCACACCTGCTTTAGATGAAAGAAATTGAATTCTAACTCCATAACTGTCAAGCACCACCGCAAATAATAGAGCCTAAGCCGAATCATTTCAGCAATATAGCTATTTTCCTGTTGAAGCGATGGAGCAGAAATCAGCCATAGCTAGATGATATCACTTTATGTGCATGCTTTGGAAACAGTTCCATTCATCATTTCACTGCTTAATCCCTTTCAAAAACATGTTCTTCATTCCCTGGTTAATAAAAACTTTGGTTACCTAAGTCAAAATTGTGAAAAAAATGTGGATTGTGATTTTGCCATAATTGCATAAAAATTCCAAAGAAAATACAATAACTACAGTAAATCATTTGAACACTTGCACATAATATTTCTTACATGACATCACATGCATGAGGCTGTTTCTTCTATAGTCCCTTAAGCAGCTGAATCCTCATTTCTTTTTTGCAGCTCCCAACAGGATGAAGATTACAGCAGGACAATGAAGACAATCATTTGGGTATCGATAATCTGGCACTGAGCATGTTTTTCATTTCAGAAGATAGAGTGTGAAGAAATTGCTAGTTCTCTCCCTTTTACCCTCATATAATCACACAGAAGAATAATAATAAAAAAACCTCGTTCTCATACGTCAATAAACGTACATTTACTTTCAAACCTGTCTATGGCAAGGCTCAAATTCATGATCCGTGGCTGTAGTGACACCATCACAAAGACTGCTCCTGACAACAACAAGATTTTAAAATGGTACAGACCATTTTATAAAGATTTTTAGTGCCATGTTCTGCTGCTTTCATTAAAATTTGAAGGCACAGATAAATTTCCTCATTTCTTCCCATTTTTTTTAAACAGGCGTGTTTACCCACAGTCTAGAGAAAAGCGAATAAATAAGATCCTGCTTCTACTGAGAAATTTCAGTAACCACCAAAGGAAAGACCTCAGTAATGTTTAACTAACACTAGCTCCAGCCTGTAGCGTCTTTCTGCTGAGTAACTGCTAAAGCCAAATGCTTTAGTTTTCTAAGTTGCTAATGTGTCAGCATTTATTTGTGGAGGTATCAATGCAGTACCTGGTGAAATGCTGGCTTTTAGTTGCCTCTCCACCTGAGTTCTCCTTTGCCCTCTGTAATGGCTACACATTGCTCCCGGGCAAGTCAACGGCTGACGTGCTAAGGAGACACAAGGCCCCACGTAGCCATACAGCCTTCATCCCTGGAAGCATTTTAGAAAACTAGCTTTCTAATCATACAGTAGGGACTTAGTGAAATACTGGAAAATCTAGGTGCTCTCAGAAATTTGTATCTTAATCTGAAAATTCAGATTTACAGAAATCTACCATTGGCTCACCTGCCAGTGGCCAAAAGATGAGCCGCGTGTTTCGTCGCAGGCAGCGGTACTGACATGGGATGGGATGGAGCAGTGGCAGGAAACCTGGGCGGAGGAGAGGGGAGTGCGAGGAAGGGAATAAGGAAACCAATTATAAATTCACTTGGAAAAAAGGAGTTTTAAACTATCACCTTGGACAACTCAGGTTCAGTAAGGTAAATCCTTAAGGGCATTCACGCTTTCCTTTCGTTTGTTTCATTGGAAGATTCAGAGCAACTATAGATCAAAATCTCGGTGCCTTGATGGAGGAAGAGAGAAGTTTTGACATTCCCTCTCTCTTCCAGAAGCAACTTAGGGGAACAATGATACAAGTAAGGATTTTTTGATTGAACCTTCAGGGCTGCAACAGTAACTAGATGTAAGATTTGATCTGACCCTTACTGTCAATGTATAAGAATAAAAAGTACTGACTGTGAGACCTTTGAATACTGCAAATTAAGTGTTTAAAAAAGCTTGGAAAAACTGTCGGTACTACAACTCACAGAAACATTCCTCCTCCTTTTTGCCCAGCTCCCAATAGTAGCATTTTTTCCCCACATCTAACTAATGTAGCAAAATGCTTTTAAATGTATCCGTTCTGTTTTCCAATAAATGATTCTCTATTCTTTATTTCTGAAGTTTCGCCTTTCATCTTATGTTAAGAACTCCTCCAATGTAAATAGAATCCCAAATGCAAAAGATTAAAAAAGCAAATTATGCTTGCCACTCCTTGCAAGTTTCCTACAAACACTTAGACAAAGGACCAGACTTCAAAAACATTTGCTATATTTTACTAATACATACTGATCTAGATCACAGTTAGCAATGTTAATATGAAGTTAAGTTTTTAGCATTCGCTTTAACAGTTCCAGGAAGACATTAATACTGAAACAGAACATTGGCACCAGATTAATATCTACAAGATTAAATTTAGGGTGGCAATTACACTTTTCTTGAAGCACAGCCCCAATCAATAAAAAAGATTTCTATTACGTTGCCTCCATAATGTCTACAAGAGACACTGCTAATGAACAAAACTCCTTGCCAAGGTTGGATTTGAAAACCTAAAATGGCTTTCATCGCCTTGCAGCTTCTCACTGTATTTCTAGAAGTGACTATTTGAGACAATATACACCCCATCTATTTTTAGACAATTAGAAAGTTATTTTGCATCATTGAGGATAGTTCATGTGTGGTTATAAAAAGAAACAACTGCTAATAAATAGCAACACGCAGCTTCCAGTATCTGATATCAAGCTATAGGTAACCTACAGTTACTGTAGTTTCATAGATCATGTCAGTGTAACACTTCTTTTCTTGAGGATGAATTCAACACTGTTCCTTTTCTCCCAGCCACTTCAGCACTTAACTGATTTTCTTCCCTTGACTGTTCAATACACTTGGCTGAAAAGTCACTAGATATGGTGGTGACTATATGCTCAGCTTGTGTTTTAAACAAGATATAGAATAATGTAAGAGAAAAATTATTCTCTAGAATTTCATAGGTGTTTTACACCTTGTTGAAAAATACCCAGTAGGGACTTTTTCTTGCAAATACAAGGTCTTATTTTTCTAAATCTGGTCTTATACTTATAAGCCACCTCTTCTACTTGTTATTTGTCCAAAAAGACTGCAAGGAGCTTAAGGCAGGAGTCAGTCTTACTAATTGCACTCTACGAAAAAAATGTACCAGCTCCGCATAGTTACTTGAAGTTAGAAGTTCTTTAGTTCTAATTGTCATTATGACTTCCAAAACTCTTTGTTTGCTGAAGACTTATTTCAAAATCCTATCAAAACCCCAAATGAATTGGGCACAACGTATCATGATCTCTTGTTATGGGAATAGCAAACAGAACCACTAGGCAGAAGGGGGAGTATTTGGGTTTTTTGCTTAATGTAAACCTTTTTAAGAGCACAATCATTGCCAGATTTAACTCATCCATGGCTTATAACATTCATTCATGTGGATGTTTAAACATTAAGTCCCTGGCTGTGTTCTTTTTGAATTTTCATTTTTTTGGTGTTGTTTTCAAGAGAAAAGATGACACTAACACTTTTTCTGCCTAGAAAGCAGGAGACTGCAGTAAGTAGGAAGTAGTTCATTTTTGTGCCTACTCTCTATCATTATTAACCTTTGCCAAAAAGATGGGGCAGGTTATATGCTTCATTGCATGTACGTATATATGCACATACATGTGTTTCTCCATAGTACATTAGCTGAAAAGCTCCTAGAAAATTGCTATGAAGCAAAGAAAATGCTTTTAATGGAAAAACCACCATGCTATTCGGTATTCCAGCAGGAAAAATACCATTTTCTTTTCATTTAAAAAGGGCTTTTTGCTCTAATGTTAGGAAGTGCAATGTAAGTTGAAAGAAGTGCATGTACTCTCTGCAGAATGGGTAGTTAGATACAATGTCTTAGCTCCCTTTAGAATGAGCAGAGTTTTGCTCCAGAAATGTACAGCTTTCGGGGGCCTGCAGATGTCATTCCTTGGTTTACCCATAAACACGCACAGCAGCAGCGCAACAGCAGAAGCCACTAATCCTGTCCGAGGGAGACCACCCACAGGGGAGAGAAGCGTGATCTGGTCTCTATGTGTATTTAACGCTCAGCCTTCCTGCCAGAAAACCCTGTTCCACACGGGTCACTGAGAAAACAGCAGATGATGGATTGAAATGAGTACATTTTGGGGCTCAATTCAAGCTGATGACATATTAAGAGGGTCTGCCAACTCATATATCATGTCCCAAATGAAAAAGACTTTACAATACTCCATATGCATAAATAAACACACATAGAATTATGCATAAAATTGTTTTCAGTTTAAATTATTTAACTACAAAAGCTGTAGAGCATGACATGCTCTGTGGGCCTAATACTACATCTTTATGCTCAGTTAATTTTTTAACATTAATATCCGTTGGAGAAGGAGCAGGACATACCAGAATATATGGGGTATGCATAACAGTATGTACCTCTAAGATTACCATTTATACTTCAGCAAACTAATTCATACACGGGAGCTCTGGGTAGGAGCTGCCACATCCAAAATTAACGTTCATTATTCAGAACAAGTTTTTGTTGTGCTTGAGAACGGGAGCTCTGGATCAATCCCCTGGGCACCCGCAAGGCAGGTGTAGAAAGGAAGAAGGTCTCAGCCTTACAAGACGCAGACAGACATTACTCTCTCTTCTACATTGCTTCCTATTTGTATCAGCTGAGATTTGGGAGATTTGACATTAGCCAGTTTGGCTTAGGAAGAGGAACACATGGATGCACTGTGCGATTTATTTATATGGGCTCCAAGCCCTGCACTGTGAACAGAGGCGGGTAAGTGGCCGCGCGGGAGCTCCTCCTGCAGCGGTGAAGTCAGGCTCCTGCGGCACAGCCCATGCCTGTCTTCCCTCGCTGCCTGCCTCCCCGCCTCCCTGATCCAAGAGGATGTGTTCTGCCCCTGTGCTCCTAAACTAAGGCACAAATCATCCAGCAGTGCCTTTCTTTTCTGCCTCTGCCTGAGTCACAGGCAACTCAGTTCCAAATTAGACGTGTTGAGCTCTTCAGAGTTCAAAGAATTACTTCCTTCTCTCTCTCTTCTGTGCCAGAGCCAGTTCTGTTATTACCTTCCCATTTGATAGAGAATTCAACACCTCCCAAACTCTGCAACAAGGCTGACTCTGAGAAGCCCCGCTATTAAAATTGACTAAAAAATGGAAAGTGCTTCCGAGGAAAAACCCTAACTAGACAAATTCTCAGTCTGCACCAGAAAGAACTTTTATCCTAATGATCATAATTTTGTCAAAAATTTTTGTACTAACTTTACTGTCGAAATTTTACTCTTCTGTCATGATAGTGTTCCTGATGGGATCAGACAATTTCCCAGCTGATTTCTCTGGTACCTGGTTAAGACTTTTTTTTCCGCCCTATTTAGAAGTAATTTCGAACTAGACATGTAACTTTCTGGCATTTGTACTGTAACAGGAAGGTGGGAATAACTTGTGATAAGTTTACTGAAAGAATACAGAGGCTTTTAATCAGTTTGCCTTAGAGCCACGGGAAGAAAGAAACATACTCCTGGTCTGCTCTTAAGTCCCCCGCCTTTTTCCTTTCTTTTTTTCCCCAAAGCAGCTTTCGGCATGCATTACCCACGACTGATTTATTAGATTGTTAGTGCTGTCAGAGTCCATGTCAGGTATAAGACAGATTTTTCATAAGGGTGCAGCAAAACTAGATTACCCTATTTGAAAGCTGCATGCCTTTTCTATACTCTGTGCCAAGCTTCTGATAGTCAACAAAGAGTTTGTTGCTAACATGGATGTCTCAGAGAAAGAAGATCCAAGTCCTTGTGATCATCAAGCCTGTTTATTTCACATTTTAACTAAATCAGGGGTACCGAAAAAAAGTTTCAATGGGCACAAAATGAAGCAGCCTATCTGTTTAATACCACAAGCCACTATCATCCTAATATCTTCATTTGCCCTTTAATACAGACACAATTTCAAAATCTTCCTCCTGCTATTAAAACACTTTTAAAAGCTTATGCCCTTATAAACCAAGCAATCATTTTCTCCTCGACAGCTACAACTTGCCATTACTTTACAAGACCAAATTACTGAAGAAGACCGGAGGTTCATGAAGGCAAGTGACATGAAGAAGTGGCAGAGATTTCCTGCAGGAGATAGAAATGACCAAAGCACTATTCACACACAAAATGAAATTCAAACCTGGCTTTATTCTCTATTTCTTCACACATAACAAGTACTATTTTTGCAACTTCTACTTGCAAACATCTGAGAATAAAGATACAAGTCAAGACATAAGCAATGAGCTAAACAGAATTATTTTAAAGACCGTGGCTAGGAAGATCAAGATGGAAAAACATCAGTTATTGAAATTATGCACGGTTGAGGCTACTGTAAAATGAAACAATGTAATAAATAGGGTGGTATCTGAACAAGGCAAAAGCACAGAGATTAATACTGACATAAGGTTATATAGATATCACAAAGTAAGCCCAGAATATTGATTTCCCTTTCCTTAAAAAAACAGAATAGGAGGAGAGGAATGAATCCAAAATAAACAAAAGAAAGCCAGGCTCAGTCTCAAGGTAGCAAAAGCTGGAAGTGAATTTTTGAGTCACAAGTTCTGAAAAAAATCAGAAAAGAATCTGAGCAAGGTTACGGCAGCAGTAGAAAGGAGCTGGGGGAGGGGGCGGATAGGATCTAAATTAGTAGCTATTACACTAGAGACTGCCTGGATTAAAAAAGAAAGATTAAGAAAGTTTACATAAAATAATAGGAAATTATTATGGACCTATAAAGTGGATTACAGTCTAAAACAGAAAATGTTTACATGTGAACAGAAATCTCTTTAAAAGGTTAAAACATTAATCATGAAGGGGCTGCATATATGCTGATCTTAAACTGAAGGAATCTATCAGTGGAAATGCTTATAAAATCTGTATAATCATGGTACCTGTTGTGTTGTTAAATCATTGAGAGAATCAAACTCAAATCCAGTGGGTTAACTTGATATAATTGATCTGTAGATGCTAAACACATGGTTTTGCAGGAAGTACACAAATCTACTGTTCATGTCTTTATTTTTGGAAATGTTACTGGTTAGGCAGAAGAGAACCGCACTTGTATAAACCAAGGCTTCAACACAAAAATAAACTAGTACTGAAAAGGGCCTCGAGGGGACGTTAAATTGTTCTTCCACCTCAAACATTCCTGGAACTATTCACAAAGCAGAATGTACTGGAATAAGGAAAATGGATTTTCTACTGAGCTGTGACAGGCCAGTCATCAGAACAGAAAGATGGGATTTGAACAGGGACTTGAACGCAAGTTTTCAAAGTCTGAGTCCCGAGATGCGTATCATATGAATAAATGATTTCTTACAATCTATACACAAGAACTGGACAAATGAAACACACCTGTGAAATGAAGAAATCAGATGAAACAAGGCAAGGGACCTTCCACAGGTCTGACAAGATGCTTCTGCCAGATCCAGCCATCTCTCCACTGCCAATGGCCATGAGCCGACGAGATCCACCAAGAGACCAAGGAGGAGGCAGATGGGGAGGCTTCCACGGCCTGAATGGGCAGATGGAAGAGAAGCAATTTCCAGTGAGGTCAAGAGGAGAGCAGAGGCAGCAGCGGCTATGCTTACACAGCTTTCTGGAGCCTGTGGTTTTCCTAGCAGCCAGTTCTACCAAGACAGACCAAGCCTATTCCAACACAACCTTAGGGCAAAGAGCTGAATACAAAATTCTGAAGTCCCAGACCGATGTTCTTACAATAACGCCATCTTTCTTTTCTAAAGACACAGACTTTAATTTGGTCTTGCTAATTTAAAAAAAAAAAGAGCCTATTATATCAAAGAAGTAATATTGAACACTACCCAAAAGTCTTAAGTCTTTCAACGGCTGCATGACTGTGTTAAGGTCACACACAAAGGCAAGCTAAAACTCAGACAAACCAAACTTCAAGGAAAGTGTTTCTAAGGCCACGCTGCCACCGTTTAATCCACAGTTCAGCTGAAACAAACTTCAGAAAGTAAAGTTCAAGCTATTTTAAACCTATTTTATACTTTAGTTATCGTATAAGAACCTAAACACACTTGTCCACTCATCCCAGTTAATAAGCAATCTGATAACTAATAAATATTCCATAGATGTGTAAGAAATTGTCCCTGTGCTTAAAAGGAAAAGTTTTGTGCCAGGAGCCTGGCACTACCAACCACTTCTAATGTTTGTGTGGTGTTTTGTGTCCATGAAAAGAAATCTTAATCTGCAATTTTAATACTGTACTGACAACTACAGTACTGCAATCTGTTACTGCCTGAGAGCACTGGAGAGTGTTTTGCCTAGATGCTGTAGGCTAAGTCCTGCCCTTGGGTGCAAGGGTACAACAAGATGCATCTGTATACTTGAAGACTAAATTTAGATGAAGGAGGAAAGACTGCATGAGATACAGAGTTCCACTTTGGATCATTTCATGCTTGGATTTGTAGTCAGTAGCTTTAAATTTTCCTAGTTAAGAGAGGGCAACTGAAATACACTCAATTTTATGCAAGTTAGGTGCACTCACAGATTTGTAGTATGCTGCTGAAGTAGCTCCAATCTGAGCAAAGTTTGTACAAAATTACTAACAGAAATGTAGGGGGAAAAAACTTAACGCAAAACAAATTAAGCAGGAGTTCAGAAAGTTTTCTGGCTAATTTTGAGCTCAAGATTTCTCAAGATCAAATGGTCTTGCAGCCCTTATACACACAAAGGAAGATGCCTGAAGGAAAGCAGAATCCCCTCTGACTCCACAGCTGTATGGAGAAGCGTACGCTTTCCTGGTCCTACTGAAGCCAGGCCAAAAGTACTTCCAGCTCCTCACTTTCCTGCAGCCCCCTATAGCCCCTCCACATGCTTTTCAACACCACCTTATCTATGCTGGAGTTTCAGTTACAGATGCTCTTGCCCATATATCCTGTAGCCAGGGTGTATCACATCAAGCAAACATTCAGTGTGGATCAGTTGACCCACCTAAAAATCATCTGCATTCCCTCCTTGGGCTCCCTAGAGAGCAAGCACACAGGTAACAGAAACTATTCAGTATACCAACTCAAGAGCTTAAGTGGACTAACAAGCAAGTGAACCCTCACAAAAGAGAGAATTTCCTTGATTTTAAAATATTATATTCTCTTATAAAGCCACAGAATTGAAGTTTGGAGAAAAGAAGAGATTGTAACTATATTCTAGGCTGTGGATTTATCAGTCATAATAGCAAAACAAAAACCCTGAAATTATTTGCAGATTAGAAAGACGTCTAGTAGGCATTGGGATTTGAGGCCAGCACTCAGTGTATTTTTATTGAAAAGCATAGTGTCATTATTGTATATGCCATACAAACTAAGCAGAGATTACATTAACATAGTTACAGCAAGAGTTATTGAAGATAAAAGCCAAAACATTATTAAATAATACACTTCCATTAAAAATTATTTACTTCTCTTTGATAGAAGTAACTACTGGAGAACACAAATCCAGCTGGACATTTATTGGGCACTTACTTTTTAATTAGTAGTTTATAGGTAAATAACGTGTAACTCAGAGATACAATCAGATCAAGCTTGGCTTTTAGATTTTCCAAAAATTAATTTAATATTACTGTATGTTTTATCACTATTTTATACAATTACCACCAAGACAATGGAAATATGTACATTTTAGTTTTCTAATTGTGTAAACAATTTCTAGTGAAGAAAACATGGCAGCTCAGAGCACCAAAACTTGGATCAAAATATATAAGGAAAAGGAAAGAAAAATTATTTTATTATATAATCCATCTTCAAAATGAGAGAAAATAAATAATTTTTCCAGCCAATATGAGACTTCAAAATGTAAAGCTTTACATGGTATATGGGTAAAAAGACTCATTTCCTATGTTTGTAATATTTTTATTATCACTAAATACACCTAGATTCCTATCTCCTCCCTTTTATACACTGTTCATATCAGCAGAGAATAGGTAAAAGTCTGGTTTTGAGCTGAAGAAGGGATTAGCAGTTAAAACTTGAGTTTACCAACCCTTCATAACCAAGTGAGACGTTATACAGAAAACCCCTTCATCTTACACCAGCCTTTCTTGGTCATTTTAAGACCTACCATATCTTCTCTTCTTTAGGCTCTGTTTCTCCCAGTTTTTACTCCCCTGTCTTGTTTCCTCATTGCTGATCATTCTCACTGCTCTCCTCTGCACTTCTGTAACGGTCAAGACCTTTCCTGAGGTCCAGTTTCCCTGAGTGCAATACTTAAGCTGAGGCCTTTTCGTGCCCGGCAACATTAGTACTAATGCAATACTTTTCTTTATATATCCCTGAATGCTTTTTTACTTCTTCACTGTAGCAGGACACTATTGACTCGTATTTTGTCTGTGATCCATCATAATCTTTCATAAGTTTTTTTACAGAAATGCCATCTACCCATCTGGTACTCAGGCTGCTAATTATTCCTGCTGAGTGTGGTATGTTGTACTTTCCATGGTGGACCAGCATCCTATTTTTTCAGACAACTGCTCCAATTTATTAAACTCATTTTGAATCCTAACCCTACCTTCCAGTATACTTCCAGCCCACTGCAGCTGTGTATTACCTGCACATTTTGTAGGCAGGGTCTCTGTTCAACTATCCCAGTCACTAGCAAAAATATACTTTCACCAAACACAGGGCAGACCCATTGGAGCCTCACTAGCAAAATGTGTCCACACAAATATTGTGACCCATCAGTAACTCCTCAGATTTGCTCCTTCCTTTCCCCACAGCAAACACATCTGGACCAGGTTTCCTCAGCTTACTTACGAAAAAAGTTCTGAAACAATTGCAAAAGACAATGAAGTTAAGACAGATACTGCTTTCCACAGAAAAGGATTGGTTTCACATGATTTTTTCTTAATAAATTCATGTTGACCATTATTCATTTCCTTGTTAGTAACCAAGCTACATACATACAGAGACAAAATCCTCTATCATCCACCTGCTCCTCCTTTTTCCCTTCCTTTCTTTACGCAGATCCCATTGCAAATCAAAGCCCTAGAGCCAGATGATATTCTTTGCTCCTTATCTTTGATTTCAGAATGGAAGTATGATGGATATTGTGATAGAAATGAGAACAGACACATTAGTCCATAATAATCCTGTGTTCTCAAATAACTTAAGGCACTGGTTCAGCTTCACTCATTCAGCAACACAAAACATTATTTATTGGCTGTTAAAGAAAAATATGGCAGTTTTCCATGGCAAATTAATCCTTGTTTTGAAACATATGTTATCAGTGCTCAGAAGGGAACTGCAAGTATAGATTTTAAAAACAGTCTTGCAAAAACATTATCTCTGAAAAACTGAAAGCGAAGCTGCCGGAATGCAGTTTGATACCGTATTGTTGATAATGTCTGGAGATGTCACAGTAGCACATTTTCCATGTTTCCAACACGATTTCTAAAACATAACTGAAAGCACAGAAAAGCGCTGTGCTCACAACATCGATGGCAGGTGCTGGAGGAAAGGCAGCGCTCACTCGGGCTGCCCTCCTTCCAGGCGTCCCCTGCCACAGGCTCAAACCACAACCACACAGCGCAGGCTTGGGGCATGTGGGACAGCACGCCGCTTGAAATTGGAGCATTTTTAATCCTCCAGACACCGTAATAGAGGTCAAATACCATTTACAGTGTTTAATATTTTATTTTTTAGGAAGACTGATGACATTATAGCTCATTGGATATTTATGAAGAGACTGAAGTCTCATTTTCATGGGTAGCGGGAACTGTGGACAGAAACGTTCACACAAAACCCAGCTGTTGATAAGCTGCATTGGGAATTTTTTGCTATCCTACCCAACATCAACATTTTTAAAACTGTCAAGCCTTATTTTGACCAAAGCAGCCTGTTTTGTTAGTGTTTCCGTATAGCAGAAGGCATACCGAGGGAACAGACACGGGCAGGGAGCATTCAGTAACGCAGGTTCATTAAGTCATTGCAGCACAACTTAATTTGGCTGTAGGACATTATTTTCCATGGAAACTCTGGTTTGTGCTAACGTGACTCTACAGGAGGTCTAATCGGAAATGTCTGATGCGCTTAGGGGGAGCAGATGGAGGAGAGCCTTGCTGCGCCCCGCGAGCCGTCGGCTGCTGCAATCGGGGCTTTGGGTTTGTCTCCAGCTTCCCAAAGTGCTGGAACCCCTCAAGCTCCTGGGACACAGCTGCGGGAGCTGGAAGGGCAAACTGTGCCTGCCAAAGGCTGGGACGCAGGATGGCCCATAGCACCGTGCAAGAGCACCGCTCAGACCCCTCTTCATGGCAGGAATAATCTGACGAGTTATGACCGGACTAGCCAAAGCCACGTCCCCAAAGCTGCTCTGGATGCCAGGGAAGAGCCCCATGGGCAGCAGGTCCCGCAAGCCCTTCCTCCCCCACCGTGGGCACCGACACCATGGTACTGCCAGATAATGTAACCACTTCTGCAATGCCAACAGGAGAATCAGGATTGCAAGTGCAATAGTCTGTAACAACATCTACTGAGACGATACTTATGGTTTGTTTTTCTCCAAAAACAGGCCATTTGTCTTTTAAAAGTTTCTCTGTCAGGCTGTCAGTGTCAGATAATGCCAGAATGATACGTATCCTTTGAACCTTAACAATAGCCTCCTAAATGGAGTGATGTGGGCTTTAATTACAAGAAATTAAAAAACACACACTTTTCCATAGGATCCCTGCTTCAGCTGGTGCGCTGTATGGACATAGGGAGGGGCCCGAGTCTGCACGCAGTCTGTCATAAATCTGGCATTTCTTTCCTCTGAGCACAGAGCAGATTTGCTCTTCTTCACTCAGGCGCCTTCCCTGATTAAATTCTGATAGCTAAAAAAAATGGTACTAACTCTGCCTGCAAGATGAGAAAAGATTGTGGAAATAACCTCTGCTGGAGATACTGGGGGATGAGGGTGAGATGTAGATAAAGAAGTAAATAAGGAATAGGCAAGGAACATTAAAAACTTCAGTGCCTGCAGGCTTCACTTAAAAATATATAAATAAAATGTAGAGTTATGATAATCAGAACAGAGTAATGAAGTATTATCTGCTAATCTTTTGAATTTTAAGTGCAGCTGTCGGCTCCACACAAGCAGGGCTTTTTACCTTTTAACATCCCTTAGAGACCTTCCGCTGTCTTGACTACTTTCTATCACGTTATTTCACAAGTACATTTTTCCAATTAGTTGGGATACTTGACAGAAGTTTTTCCCCTTAAAAAAGTCAAATTTACAAGCAAGAAAAGCTTTAAAAGTGAGATGACATTTTACCAGATTAGTACATCATTTTCATTAACTGAACTTTATCTATTATGTGAAAGAAAACAGTTAAACATAGACAAAAAGAAAATTTATTGAATTTAATTTCTAGAGCTCTGCTACTTAAAATCTGATTATTTTCTAGTAGTTGAACAACCTTATTATTTTAAAAGTAAAAGATCATATTGAAGGTAAATACTATTGTCACTGTTAACATGGTAGAATAACATTCAGTATTCATCTCGCATGACATGCATGTCACAATAATGAATAATTTTTCAATTTAGTGATTATATTCACATTAAAATACTTCCTCTTATTTCTAAATTGTTTAATCTAGTTTGTACAATCTATTTTACAGTTTTTTATCATTAATAAATGCAAAGCTGACCTGTAACAAACCACTGCTTTCAAGTTTAAAAGCAAGAATTTAATGTTAAGGACAGTGGTCTAAATATCTGATATTTCAGGTGATGACCTACCAAAAAGTATTATTGTTTATTTTTTCTCACAATTTTACTTTGTTTCAAATGAATGAAAGACATGGCATTTTCAATTCTACTTTAGGTGGCATTTGCAAAGATAATGAGACAATACATCTTTTAACTTATTACAGTGGTTAGCACACTTGCCCTCTACCTGAGCTGAAGGAAAGAGTTATCAATAAACCTTGAGTTCATTTTAGCTTAGTGTGGTTTTACGTTTAATACAACCTATTAACAGAAAAAGAAGATACCACTGAGGTGTAAAATTCACTACTTCTTCAGAACTTCTTCACCTGGAAGCTGGCATCTAGCACCAACGCTAAAATAAAACAGTATAATGCTGTAATAGTCTGAAATACTGCAAAGCCCATGTAATAAAGCTTACTGTTAGCACAAAGTATTATAGAGTTTTAACCTCTAAGACAGCAAGAGGCAGGAGAAAAAAAGCTATAGGTTTATTTCTCTAAAATTTCCCATCTTTGTGAACATTGGTTTAGCTCCACTGGTTTGTAGCAAATTGAAGTCTGCAACTTCACAAAGCTCCAATAAAATGCATAATGTTCAATTTCTCCCTCTCTGAAACTCTCTGTCCATTATCATATAGGACTTAAATACATATCACTCAATCCTAAAACTGTATATTTAACATACAGAACAGACACACATTAAACACAGGCACAGGCTTATGACAAACAATTCCAGCAAAAATGTGTTAAAAGTATTACAAAATCTGCTAGTATCTCCATTATTAATATACACCACAGCTATAAGACGTATGCCTATTTATCCCTGCCTCTCTGATTTTAATATCAATGTTCTGACCTCAGATAAACAAATGTAACTAAACTTCACTAAGGTTGTTTTATTTTATTATGAAATCTAAGGCTTTTTTAAAGATAAACAGACTATGAAAATACACTATAGCTACTGCACTTTAAAAAAAATGTAGGTTATGACACATTCTCCAACCCTTCTGGGGAAAGTAGTAACAATTATAAACAAGCCCCTTAAGGTTATAAATGGATTTTCCATAAACTATCACATCTTTCCGGCTATTATATTAATTTCCTTCTTACTGCCTCCACTAACTTTACCAATAACATCTTTTTAGCCTTCTTATGCAACAAGCTAAGTAATATTCCATGTAGCTAAATATTTATTTATTTTTGAGAGATCAGGCTCAAGGCTCAGCTGAAGGAATCTACCTCTTGGGAAATACTCTTTTCAGTGTGATGCATTCTTCTACTTGGCCTTCTATAAAGAGATTTTTATGCAATAGTAATCTTCTGACAACATCTTGCTTGCACCAAAGGACAGAAAGTGGTCAGTCTATTGACATATAAGTTGTTCTCCTGCCGGGTTTTTCCCCCCTTTTTTTTTTTTAGGCTTAGCACCCATTCTGACTTCTTCCATTTCCCAATATACGTGGCTGGGTCTCATTTACCATAGGAGGGAGCAGAACATTATAGGAATGAGTTAACAGTATATACGATCTTGGAAGGCTCTGCCAGTCTCCCATTTCCACAGGGCTGACTCAGAAAGACTGTGTTAAGACTGTGTGAGACTGACTTTAGGACTAGGAGAGAGAAAATATAAATTTTAATCCTAAATCTGCCACAAATTTACCATAGACCTTCAGCAAAGGCATTAAAATGTTCTATACTTCACTAACCTCCATTATTAAGATGTATAAAGAGCTTTCCTTGTTTTGAAAATCTTTCCTTTAAAAGGATAACCTTATGAAAAGGATTAATGGAGAATAAATCCCTTATGGTCCATGTCCTCTAGGCATGTCTCTACTGCAACAGTCCCTCCAGAAGCACCACACACACATAAGGATTAGCAGTGAACCAGGCCAGCTATAAGCACTGCCTGTATTTCTGCCGCCCTGTGTTTCTTACGCATTCTTCACCATCACAGTGTTGGAATCATCCATGTCTCAGTGACGCATCATGCCTCATGAATTAAATACCTATGCACCCCTTTGCCTTTAGATCACATATGGAGCAGAATCTTGATTTTGATCTGAATTTGAGTTTTGCTATGAATGAAAATTCATCCTTGGCACATGATAATCCAGTCTGGCAACAATTCTCTTCCCTGTTATTTTTGATAGTCTTCCAGCAAAACAACTAACATCTGTAGCCTGGAATAAACTTTTTGAGATTGTCCAAATTATTGTTTACCAATATGTGAGCTGCCATGAGGTAACAAGCAAACAAAAGCTCTGGCATGAATATAACACGTGCAAGAAGAACCCAGGAAAAAAGAGGTCCTTTCTTACTGCTTCAGCCCATCTCCCTATCATTTGCAGTGATAAGGACAAAGGAGGTGGACATACAAAACCAGAGGTGTGGGGAGGGAAGGGAAGAGGCCGAGCAAGGAGATGGGTAAGGACAAGTTGATTCTGGTGATGTCAGGATGGGGAGGAAAGACGGGAAAACCAAGGAAAAGCAGCAGTTGCAAAGATCACCCAAGAGGCATTAAATTATTTTTATATAATTGCAGCTTCCTTCCTCTGATAAGCTGAGTCCTCGGGTGAGCTTCCTCAAAAGCTCACATCCAATTGGTACACATCAAATTAGCACATCATTACCCATGCCTTTTTTAGGGAAATTAGCTCAATAGAACTAAAATTCAGGTCTGACTGAGACTAAATTCATGCTGAATTTTGACTCATTTCAAACAAGTGGCACCCATCGTAGATGAGCCATGAGTTCGTGGCTGCCTTGCTGCAATTTTCACTGAGGTGATGTGAATTTTGGTGAATATTTCCACAGCATGTGCCAAGCCTCAGAGGAGACTAAGCTTCAAGGGAGGAAGAAAAAAGCTTAATTAAAAGCAAACTCATTGCACTGAATCCTTTGAGGCATTTTCACCTAGTTCTCTGTTTTTAAATACTGCTGTAGCAGGACTCGCTGCAAGCAAAATAACTAAAAATTTTTGCAAAACTTCTTTTCTATGGAATTACAACAGAATGTCTCACAGCCAATTATAGACAAAACGCATCACATAAGAAAGAGAATATCAGGCAGGAATCATGCCGCTTACCAAGATTAAGTTCAAAACCCAATAAATTTAATATGGCTAAACTGTCAGGGAGGATTCTGAGACTGAAGAATTTAACTGGACTTCATAAAAGTCCAAAGAAACAGGGAGGAAAGTAAAAAGAAGACAATTTTCTTCCTGCTTTTTTTATAGATTCTGTAAAAACATCGGATAAGACAGGCTGTTACCTTCCAAAAATAACTGGTCCGTGTTGTGCAAGCATTCTCCAGTTGCTATTTCAAACTTTTGCCCACAATGGTGCAAGAAATCCCACCAGAAAGCAGCAGCCTAAAGCCTGAAGCTAAAAATTGATTAATTGATCGAAGAGGCCTTTTTCTTCTCTGTCTAGGTAATGGAGCCAGTGCCCGGCCATATATTCCATTTTGCAGTGGACTCTTATAAACTCATGCTCCTGGGAAGGCGAGTGGCGAGGGAACAGGATTGACGATTGCCTGGTCCCGAGGAACCGCAGACTCCACGCTGCGTGGTCCTGCCTCAGCTTGGTATTGATTTCTCTGCTTACTGATCAGTCAGAAAATCAGTTAAGTCATTATAAACATGTTTTTCATACTATTGGGACAGATGCTCCTCCACTACAGTGTGCAGCTGTAAACTCTGTTTAATACATTAAACTTCCAAGCTAAATTGCATTGGTAATTTTATCTCCTTACTCTCCTGACCTTCACAGGTTTAAAAATCAGATACTTAACCTTACATTAATGGCAGGGGTTTTATTGCACAAGATTACACATTTAAAGCCATTATTATAACCTCTGCTCCTAGGTATAAAAGGCTGAGCGGCAATCAAATACATGCCAGGAAAATGACTGGTAAGGAAGAAGATGAAACCTTTCCGGCATCATCTTTTGTTTCTGTTTTTTTAACTCTGTTATTAAACTTAGCTCTCCCAGTTACTATACCAAAAGCTCTCAACCCTAACAAAATTATATGGATATTTCTAATGTTTTTAAGAGTGACTGGTGCAATGTTAATTGTGGGATTGTAATTAATGAGTTTTCACACGGAAAAGGTTTGGCATTTGCCAATTCCATGTGAAATTCTAGTAAGGCAAAATTAGTGTCATCCTAACATGAATTTGTAAACTGAGTTAAAGAAGAACCCAATCATAAAACCTCATTTTCCAGGCATCATCTTCAGCTGTCCACACGTTTACAAAAAATCCTCTCACTCAAGCTTTGTACTATTTAAAATCCAGGTTGCTGGAGGTACAGGCTATAGCTTGCAAACACCTCCCAGGCTGCATTTGTTATGGGTGCAATGAAAAAACACTCATGCTCAGCCTGCTATCTCATGCCTGTTTTCAGTAGGATTTCACTTTGCATTAAAGCTATGGAGATGCTCATGATGAACCACCATAGCCATGCTGCTGTGCAGGAATAGTTTGCGGGCCAGGCCTGACAGCCAGTCATACATCTCAGGAATTGAATCTATTTTTGCATAAACAGTCCCTTAATTTTTTGTTTTATCTCAAATAAGCACTTTGGTTGCAGAATTTCAATTTCCAGGTCTTTGGACCAATTCTAACTGGAAAGGCCGTGTGCCCGGTAATGTTATTCTTCTGTTGCATTAATTACCACTTGTGATTCAGGGTTACCCACTATGTCTGCAATTTTGCATTCAGGTGGAGCAATCCAGTAGTTACCAGACCTTATCAATATGCAATAAAAGGTGGCAGCTCTTGTTCATGCTATCACTGGGAATGCCAGATGGCCTTTTCTGGCTCATGACCCAAATAGATTGCTGGTTATGTTGTTAGTTTACTTCAAATGTCTATTTGCTTTAATTGTCACAGTGGTATGTTTTCTAATGATATTTCTTGAAAAAACATAAATTTATTCTTTTCACTAGCCATTTCTTTCTTCAAATACGATATTAAGTATAAACTAAGGTTATATAAGTAGGATGGAAGTTACTTTTTTTTTAAATAAAAAAAACTACAACAACTTAGAAAAACAAAAACTTTACATTTCATTGTATCCATAGGTCTGGTTCACCTTAGATTTACTAGTATCCTGTGGAGACCTTTTAAATGCAGTAAAATGTCTGCCCCAGGTAAAATTGCCAGCACTTTAGAACAAAGGTTTTGTAAGTGGTGGTTTATAATGCAGGTGGGATTTGAAAAGTACATTTTTTCTTGTCTTGAAGATAAGTCTTATTAAGATGGCATACCACCTTGGAGGCAATAATGTTTTTTTTCCATACTTCAAGCTTGTAATAATACTATTTCTTGTAAGAAAGGCAAAAAGGTTTTTTTTTATCCTAGATGAGGTTGATGCTTTCTGACCCAATATTGTCACAGTAAGATACAGATTTAAAAGAACTCTTGGTCTTCTAAGCACAGAAATCTGTGCCAATATAAATCACCAATATTCATTCTATAGCTGGACTTAAATCTTCTGGTTTTCATCCTGTGTTTCCCTCACATCTTCACAAGTAAAGCTACTTGGGGCGTACAGTGCAATTTTAAAATGAAATAGGTTCTAGAGATGACAGAAATCTATTATGTCAGCAAATCCAAATCAGGATTTTAAGTATACTTCTAATTATACTTCTAAGTATAATATATATACTTCTAAATGCTTTCAGGAATCAAATTTCAGGGCTCACCTTGCACCTCTGAACCTTGCCAGTATCTTCAGGCCACAGCCGGGCTATCACCCCACCACCCCACCAACAAACTGCGCTCCAGAACTGTGTTTTACAGACATCAGGCTTTGAAAGCGCACGCCCTGTCATTCTGTTAGCCCATACTTCGTTTAGTTGACTTGCCAAACAGAATTACAGCATTTTAAATATGCAGATTGTTCTGAAGTGTTCTATTGTATGACACTGGGTATTAAAGTAAATCTTGCTGAATGCATGCAAAGGCAGGTGAATCACTTTAAACAGCATAACAGGCATGCACACTTCAATTATTCCAGTGTTTCACCTGTAAAGTATTGTTTCAAGCAAACTAGATTTAACAGAACATTGGCTTTATAGTAGCATCAATTTGTCAACTAAATTAGAACAATAAATATAAAAAAACTCCTGCAACAGACTTGCATTTTAAATCCAGTTTAAACAAAATGGAAAACAATTACCAACACAAAATCTCTTATAAATGGCTTCTGATCACGAAGCGGGATGGGATCATATGGCTCTCCCATGCCCAGAGAGAGCCCTGGGTTCCTCATAGGGGCATCCTGGTAGCTGCAAGCTTTCCATGGAGTCCCCAAAACCTCTGTTTGGCTACACTGGAGTTTGACTGCAATAAGTGCAATCTTTGACCAGAAGCTTCTTCTCAAGTCCACTCAGAAATACTCCTTATGTATGATTAATTCATCGTATTGTTCCCTCCTTCCCCGCTCACCCTGCCTCTCTGAACACCCTCCTGTAGCAGAGGCCCAGCTAATCAGATATTCAGGCCATTGCATAAAATCACAGAAAAACGCAGGCTGGAGGTCACCCAGTCCAGCCTCCTGCTAGAAGCAGGGCCAATATCCCAGTGAGGTCAGGGTGCCCAGGGACGTGTCCAGCTGAGCTTAGAAAATCTCCACAGCCTCTCTGGGTTCCTGCTCTGGTGTTTAACCATGTTCACCGTGCCAATTTTTTTCTGTATGTCCAATTTGAATCTCCCTTGTTGCAACATAGGATTTTTGCCTCTTGTCCTTCCTCTGTGCCCTCTGAGAAGAGCTGGGGAAGATTGCTACTAGGTTTGGTCCACCCCATCCCACCCTTCTCTTCTCCAGGCTGGGCAAAACCAGCACCCCAGCCTCTCCTCACAGATGAGGAGGTGCTCTTGTCCATCTTAGCAGCCCTCCACAGAAAACTCTCCTTTTTCTGTACGTCTCCTGAAACTCGACATAGTATTGTGGATGCAGCCTCCCCAGTACCATCCCCAGGAGGGAATAACCTTGTCCCTTCCCCTGCTGGCGGCAGTCCTGCTAACACAACCCCACCTACAGTTAGCCTGCATTGCCATAAGGCCACGCTGTTGACTCAGGACAATTTGTTGTCCAGCAGGACCTCAGGTACTTCTCTTGAGGAGCTGCTACCCCAGGAGTGAATCCCCAGCCTCAGCTGTGGCATGGGGTCACTCCATCCCAGGTGCCAGACTTCAGATTGGCCTTTGCTGGGCTCTGTGAGGTTCCTGATGGCCAGTCTCTCCAGTCTGTTAAGATCCCTCTGAGGTTCACCCTCCTCCTAAGCCACCCACCTAGCCCCTGCTGCCTCAGTTTGGCTATTGGGATTTGGTGGGTTTGCCTTGAAGGCCATGCTAATATTGAGTCAAACAGCACTCGTGGCAGTCACCCAGCTCACAGAGGGATTCCTCCCGTTGGGAAGGCAGTCGCATTAGCCAAGCACGATTTGCCCTTTGCAAACCCGTGCTGGTTGCTCCCGTGAGCAACCTCGTCCTTCATGTGTCTGGACACAGCATCGCGTCCACGGAGACTTGCTCCACAATTTCCTCAGGCACTGGGGTGAGGCTGACAGCCCTGTAACTCCCTAGGTCCTCCTTCTTGCCTTTTTTAATAATTTCAGATGCAGAAAGCATCATTAAAATCTGATATTTTGGCCAGGGCCTGGATTTTTTTTTTTTTCCAATTTTATCCTACTATCCTGAAATTTCCTTCTCATTTTTCTTTCCAGTATCGTCTATTGCATTAGAGCTTAAGGGAAAGTTTAATAAGCAAAAAGACAACAACTTTACTGCATATTATTTCATTAGTTCCAGAACCAACCTCGCTAATTCCTCTGCCCCTTCTATTTACATTCTGTATTTGCAGGCAACTACTGTGTCCTTTGCTTTAATAGTTGTTAAGCCATGCCATGCATATTTAACTCTTAATCATTTCTCATTAGTCCATCCTTCCAATTCCTAGCTCACTTTTGTGAATATTAATTAGATTGTTAAGAGCTTTGTGCGTCTGTGGGTCTCGGTCCTGCCTTTATGGAAACTGAGGGAAAATTCCAATTCAAGGCACCAGGCAGCCCCTAGTTCAACCGTGACATCTCCTGATATGAAGGAGAATAATACCGTCCTTTCTCGTCTCTGCTCAGAGCATTTCAATCATTTCTCTGAGCCCCAACTGCTATCGACACCCCAAAGATTTTCAGTTGTGGGGATTAACTTTTATTACTGAAGAAATAAAGTAACGTATTCTCTCAATAAACAGGAGATGCAAAGGAGCAACTTACAGAAAGAAGAAAGAAATGTTTTAGTTAGGTATTGGAACAGACAGGTTGTTATACAACTGCTTGGTTAATAGCATAAATATTGATCAATAGCACAGAGCAATATTAAAATAAATATTCTTTCTCAGAGAGAGGTACAGCTAAGCAAAGAAATTTATACCAAACTTTTAAAGAAAATTTGGTGATAGCTAACATGGAATTAAAAAGTAGAAGAAAAATTGCAAGAAACAGGAAAAACAGGCAAGCTTCTTACCTTTTAAATAAAATCTCTTGATTCTGTTCTCATTTTAAATTATTTCTTTAACAGTTCCTTTAGTGTCCTTTACTTTAATAAGCTGGAAACATAAACACCTTTTTTCACCTAACCAAACATTTTACCAGCTTTTGTTTTGGCAAAATATTTGCTTTCATTCTCAAATTTAAAAAGTCAAATGAGGAAATCCATTTTTATCCACATTCAATTTCATTTTCACACCAAGTAAATCAGTAAACAATACTTGATAGATGAAATAAAGTCCATTAAGATGCTCAATTATCTATTACTGTTTAAATGCTGTATGCTTTAAGTACTATGCAGTACCTAAATCATGAGAGGAAATGTTAGCTAGAAAAGTAAAACCTAGGGAGGAATGCTTTCAGCTTAAAGAAAGTTTGTATCAGTTATTACCATAGGTCACCTTCAACTTCTGTATTACAGAAAGCACTTATTTTTATGCAGAGTCCTATCTGACAGAAGGGTTTGTATTTTCCTTTAGGATAAAAAACAAATGGTACTGAAACTCCTGCAAGTCCCTAAGCTCATTCATTATGTCGAGAGAACTAGAATATTAGCGCAGGAAACAAAGCGTCTGAAGAAGAAAATGGAGGTGGTTACGGTAGAAAAATATTATTAGTGTGTTCCTCGTCCTCCCAGTGCTCCACAGGCAGGAGAGGACATGGATCCTTGAGCAGAATTATAGGTCTGCTGCTCTCCCATGGATTAAAACTTTCTTTAAAAAAAAAAGAAGCAAATATGAGAAACACTGATCTACTGTTGCAAATAAATTAAACAGCATGCTCACATCTTTCACAGTGTTGTTGCACGTTTAAAACAGTGGCATTAGCCTGAGGTCTATTTAAAATAATTTGCATAGTTCTATATGAATGGCTTTAAAAAAGAAACAGAGGGAGGGAGAAAACAGGGATGACTTGCAGGAGTTATTTTTCAAATCCAGCTGTAGGACATCTTCATTGCCATGCCTTAAAAATGCATTTTCCACTTGCAATAAGAAAGATGTGGGCTCAAATCTTTGAGGCTGCCTTAGACTTCAAAAGATGTGAAACCTTCAGAGGAGATTTACCTCTGACCAGTTGTCCTTTGGAACCATCATCCTCTGCAGAGAAGATGAGGGCTTCCCAAAGAGCTGAATAACTTTTGCAATCATTGAAAAACACGTTCTTTTTAGTTATTGTTTTAATATGCTTTAGAATATAAACATTTTTTATCTTGTGATATATACAAATACACACTCTTCTGATTACTTTGAGCTTAAGAAAAGCCCAAGAGAAAATAACTGATGCAACTTGAAGAAACTCCACTGAAATCAGTGAAACTTTTCCAAACGTACCAGTATATCATCATCGTAAGGGCATGAAGACTTTAGTTCACCTTGTTTAATTGCTCAGAAATTCACATGATCAGTTGGTACACAACGGGGAATAGTGGTTCGCAACACTTCATGCATGCTCCAAGACCTGGAGAAAGCTGCTGCCAATTGGTAAAAAAATTCCCCTGGTTCTGCTGCATTTGTGCATTCTTGAGTAATAGATTATCTAATTAAATTAAATGGCTCAGTAACATTGTTACTGAGGTTATTGTTAAGTGTTGGATGAGGTGGTTCAGATGTAAATAAGACTCAAACCCTACCAAAAAATTCAAATCAGGCAATTCTGACATCCTGAGCAAACAACTGTTTTGTACACCTCTGTGTTTCTGCCTTAATCTAAGAGAGAAAGAAAAGGGCTAATAAATAGAGAATAGGTCTATCCAAGGATTTCAAAGAGCTTTTTAAAGTATCAAGTCACTTAGTTTCATAACAACCTGTAAGGAAAATAACCTATTATCCCTATTTGACACATGGCTGAACTGATCAGGGGTTTGGAGCTGCTCCCATATGAGAAGGGACTAAATAGACAAGGACTCATCAGACTGGGAAAGACAGCAGCTATAAAAACATGAATAGCACAGAGAATAATAATTGTACATTATTTTTCAAAATACAAGGACCAGGAGGAACTCAAAAACATAAGCAGGGAACAAGTTTTAAAAGCAAGGGAAATAGTACAGTTTGAGGCACATAACCTAAGTCATTCACACCCTTTTAAAAGATCAGCAGTTTGGGAAATAAGTCTTTGTCTAACCTGTTCCTCGGAAAATAGCAGAGGAAATATGAAGATCAGAGGCAGGGAGAACAGCTATTAAGGAAGAAGAGGTTGTGGGACAGCCTTCCTTATACACACACATAATTCGATTATAGGCGAATAAGACAATTTCTTTAGAACAGAGATGACCTACAGACTATACAGTGACATATATGGTACATTTTTACCTAATGCATTTTAATCGTGGACCTCATTGCCAAAGAATTTTGTGGAAACCAAAAGAATAAATTGCTTTTAAAAGGTAATTAGGCAGATTAACAGGGCTGCCAGGCATGGTGCAAATGTAACCATTCCTCAGTAAGGCCCTAAACTTCTTCGTATCTGGGCTGAATGAGTATGCCAAGAGTATGTTTACCTTACACTCCTCCTATTTCTTTTACTAAGCATCTGTTACTGGAAATTGCTGGAGACAGTGGTCCACTTCAGTCCAGCAGTTTTTATGTTGTTATCAAAGGAGGACAAGTGAAATCCTGCCCACCTGAAGTCAGCAGGTATTCTGCCATTGCCATCACTGCATCCAGCGCATCATCCCAAATGTTCACCTCATATATTACAGTAATAGCTGTGCAAGAGCCACAAAACAGTCTCAGTCTCCTGCAAAGGACAGCCTTACCTAGACATTCCAAAATCTGTATTTCAACACTCCGTTGATACAGGAATGACAAACTTGCCAAAACAATTAACAGGATGTAATCTCCATTCACCCCTCATGCCAGACCTGAACTGATTATTCCTTGCAACCATATTTTTCAAAAACAGTCTTTTAATATAGCCAGGTATTGTTACATCCCCACTTGTTGAGGGATGTAATGTAGGTAATGTACAGGTAATAAAATGTTTGCTCTGCAAACAAGAAGACCCCACATTCAGCAATGAATGAAGTTTCCACATTGGATTTAATTATTTCTGCTATAAAATATTATCTCTCCTTGCAGAATAAAACTTCTATTTGTGTAAATCACTATGTCAGGGAACATGCATCATAATCATTCAACTTTCAGTAGAATAATTAAATGTGGGGGTTTTCATCATGCTCATGTAAGAGATCCAGAAGATATTTCTCAACAGCAGTAAAGTAACTCCAGGGAGCATAGTTATCATGATTATTATCAGGCAATTACTGTCTAGCTACTAAAGGATAAGAGACCTTGAGTTGCATTACTTGCATCATAACACTGACATTAAGAGTTCAATTATCACATAATACCTGCTTGTTTATCCTGTTTTACTATTTAACTTTCTAGTATGCATAAAGGGAGAAAAGCAACAATAAACACACACAAAGGGCAAAGAGCAACAGTAAGAATGTGCATGGAAAGAATGCACAATTATTAGGATGTTTTAAAAATTAAAATAAGAAAAAAATAATAAATCTTGAAAGAAGACTATCCAAAGCTCTTTTTGGAGAGCTTCAGCAGCATTTTCCCTGGATTCTAACTTAATAAACACTTAAAACACAAAAAGCTACTTGTAATCACACAACTAATCCCGCCATGAATCCATAAGGCCTTGATCCAGCAAAGTGCTGTTCATTCTGACTCACTCCAGCAAAGCACTTAACTCGTGCTTAGTTTTAAGCACTTGAGAATCCCTCTTTGACCTCAGTAAGATTTAACCATGATTAAAATGAAGCATATCTTTAACCTGCCGTGGGATTTGGGGTTCAAACAACGAGGAGTTTTATTTTATATTTTGTCTACAAAGAAGGAAAAATAATATTTCTGTAAAATATAATGGTAATAAAGTAAAGATATTCTAAAATATTCTGAGGAAGCTAAAATCCTCTAAGAAACATGTCACTCAATGCATATATTACCATGTGCTGTCAATTAAATGCACATTTGGTGTGCACAATACATAAAGTGTATTGTCTATGCCTATTGCCATATGCCTATGAACTTTTGCTTTTCAGACTTTTTACCCGTAATTGTGCCTTACCCTATTGTGAACAGGATGAATATTGACATGATTTGAAACTCCAGTACTTACACAGCTGAGTTGTCTAGATCATTTTTTGAATGCTGGGCCTACATTTTTTTCCCAGGAAGATCTCCAATTAATTTTAAGGCATTTAATTCAGCTTCAATGGAAAGTTTTCCTCAGAAACGAGGATTTTTGTGGCTGGCACCAAAATAAATTGAGACAGTTCAGAGGAAGCACAGTTTCATACAAACATGAACGTATGGGCAATTTATTACTTTTACTGAATCTTTAAGAAACATTGTGAGGTTTTGGTTGTCTTTGTCACTTTCTTCCATAAAGATGCAAAGAAATAACCAAAAATAACAGGGAAGGCATATGTCTTTAGGCAAAGGTATACACAGCACAGGATACACGGACCTATATTTAACCTCACAGATTCAATTTCTTAGCTTTTAATCAAGTCTTTTATTAGCTTGCAATGCTATGTGTCACCCAACACTTCAGATGTGTATATAACTGTACATTAATAGCAATCGCTATTTATAACCATTGTAACTGAGTTTAGTACAATGTTCTAAGTCTAAAAGATCGTCATCTCCAGGAAATGCTTTTTGCACTTCTTAACCTCACTGCAATAAAGGCAAGAAGAACTGGGGTTGAAAGGGAAGAAAAACATTGGTGAGGAAGAAAGAAAGTTAAGAAAGTAAACAGTCAGGACACTGAAAGCCCTGCAATTCCTCTTCCCTCGGTCGCTGTGGCAGCCGTATGGATAGTTTACATTGCAGTTACCTATTGCTGATCAAACTGGCACATCATGTTCAAAGGATTGACGGAGGGTTTTTTTTCAAAGCCAGTTAATTTGCTGTGGACTGGACTTCATTCCTAGCAGAAGCACAACACTGTTCCCTGGGCTGATAGGTAGCAGCAGTCTAGGGAGCTGTTTACACAGCTTTAAAAACTAAAAGGCAGCCTTGCCACATTTGGTGACCTCCAAAGTGAGTAGAATTGCAAATGGCAAAGTCTGAATTTAATTCAGTACCCAGGATGCCACTAATGTTTTACATGCATGATCAATGAGCAGAACTGGGATGTGAAAAGTGCTGAATATTCAGGGCAATGAAATTCTCTAACCCTAATTTCAAAGATAAAATACCATTTTCACTTTGACAAGACTGTTTTGGGTGTTTTCCAAGAATAGCGATGTACAAAAAGCTCATTAGAAACTTTAAAGCGAATGAACAACCACTGTCCTTTGTCAGGCCCAGAATTACTTAGGATGTAATTGGTTATGTTCATATGACTTATTGGCTGTGGTGCATATAACACAAAGAGCTATCCATGCCAAATCATCCTGAATAGCTTGCCACATTGTTATTGTAACCTTCATACTTCTCCCACCCCTATAGTTTGTTGCTGCCGTTTGAGGTTCTCAGCTGCACTTAGACTTACTGGTTTTGTCTGTGTTGTGGTTTAACCCCAGCCAGCAACTAAGCCCCACCCAGCCGCTCACTCACTCCCCCCGGTGGGATGGGGGAGAGAATCAGAAGGGTAAAAGTGAGAAAACTCGTGGGCTGAGATAAAGACAGTTTAATAGGGAAAGCAAAAGCCGCACACGCAAGCAAAGCAAACCAAGGAATTAATTCACTGCTTCCCATGGGCAGGCAGGTGTTCAGCCATCTCCAGGAAAGCAGGGCTCCATCACGCGTAACGGTGACTTGGGAAGACAAACGGCATCACTCCGAACGTCCCCCCCTTCCTTCTTCTTCCCCCAGCTTTATATGCTGAGCATGACATCACATGGTATGGAATATCCCATTGGTCAGTGGGGGTCAGCTGTCCCAGCTATGTCCCCTCCCAGCTTCTTGTGCCCCCCCAGCCTCCTCGCTGGTGGGGTGGGGTGAGGAGCAGAAAAGGCCTTGACTGTGTAAGCACTGCTCAGCAACAACGAAAACATCCCTGTGTTATCAACCCTGTTTCCAGCACAAATCCAAAACATGGCCCCATACCAGCTGCTGTGAAGAAAATTAACTCTATCCCAGCCAAAACCAGCACACTCTGATTAAGTCCTATGGAAACAGACCTTGCAGTTTGAATGCTACAGAGACACAAAAGCATCAGGGACAGACATGTCTTTAACAGAGCTGTAGGAACTCTTCAAATATAGATTGAACACTCTCTCCAGAAGGGATCATTACAATCAGGCAATTAGATGGACCCTGTATGATACCACCTGTCTGAGTTATGGCAGGGAAGATGAATTTCAGTCCTTCCTCCACCTATCCTTCACCAACAATTCATCACATGCTCACTTCAGGTTGCTGGCCCTTAAGACAAGAGCTGTAGAGCAGGTGATAAAAAAGGGTGCGAAATGTGTATCATTCTCTGTCTTTAAACCAGCATGAGATCTTGGTAGCCTCTACTCAGGTTCAGTGTAAGTATTGACCTATTAAAGCTATTTGTAGTGTATCCATCTGTTGCGATAAATTCAAACCATATTTAACCCAAGATCAAACTTTTAAGCTTCTGCAGAGAAGGCCAAAAACCTACCAGCCTCAAGAGTAGTTATGTCCAGACAGAAGATCCTTTCTTGATAATCAAGAACAATTCACCCAGGACAGTCATTGATTCATTTGGGCACAGTAGAGCAGATCAGGAGCAAGATGTTGCACTCCACCAGGGAAGAAATTACATCCCTGCTGGCACCGGGTCGCATCTTGCATCATTTCTTCCACTAATTTTCACTTTGAGCCAAATCACTTTATGAAATCTCACAATAGTTTAATTTTCCATCTATTTTTATGCAAACTTTTATTATTCTAAATTTACAGTAGAGGTTTTTCTAGGGTGTTATCTAGTTGCTTTCAGGGTTTTTTTTCCAAACAATTTTAATTTTCCTTTAAAAGTAATCTTTAAATTCTGTTTTTATTACTACAATTCCATTGAATTCTAACAAGTGCATTGACAGTTGTAGGCATGTGGCTTTCTAATATTACCTTGCAAGCAAATTTCCCTTTTTCTATTCAGATAAAAACCTCTTTCCTGTTGAGATTATCCTTTTTCTATGTCACAATATACTGCAACGTAGAAGAAAATGCAACACATGCTATTTTCTCTAGAAAATTTGTTACCACGACTACATATTAATAAAAGCTTTCGGGAACAGTATTCCTTCCTTAGAAATCTCATCCTCTGCGAATGTAGAGGGTTAAGCTTTTAACTGGAAAGACGGAAGCACATATATCTGGGAGCACTGACAATGTGGAAAGGAGATTTGTGAAATTACAAAGCAAGAATACAGGTTCTGGTGACTCACATCTTGGAGAAGTGAACAGTGCTGTATTTTTACTGCATCATCTGCCTGAGCAGAATTTTAGGGTTTTTTTTCTGGTTTCACTATGCACTTTCTCTGGCCTGCACATTTTCCCTTTGGCTCAGATGAGGGAATTTAAGTATTTGAATTCCAGACAGGGAAAATACAAGATAAATTTATTGGAATTCATGGTATTTTTGCACATAGCAGGCAGTGCAATAACTATCTCCTGAACTCAGGATACCATTATGATAAAATTGGAACTGGAAACTACTTGTTTATTCTGAAAATTGCCTTCTACAAACAGAAACAGAAGTTTAGACCACAAAGATAGGTGGTAAATTAATCCAAATTATAACTGGACAATTAGGTGAGGCTCCTCAGCAAGAATAAGTCAAACCAGACCTAGAGCCATTCAGATGTTTGCAAGCAGTGACAAAAGTTTGGCTGCCAAGTACCAGAACAGCAGAAGTTACTGCGAGCTTGCATCATGCAGTGACACAAAGATTCGCGGGCTTTTCACCTATTAACTAAAGCTCCCCATTGCTGAGAAGCAGCATACTCAAAACCTGCTCTGATTGATACACTACAGTGTTGCTGCAGGTGTATGTGGATTACACTTGCATGTATACAAGGATTACACTTGCATGTATACAAAGGTGTCCTGCAAAACTCAGATCTTGAATGAGATCCAATAGCCACAAGTTTGAATTTATTCCTCGATACTCATTTGCTTTTAAGCACAAGTTGCAACGTATGTGACAAGATCTGTATCTTGCTCATTTTAATGTCTGAGGTAGAGTGCTGGCAATGGAGTTTGTAAACCCTGTCCTCATGCAAGCTGTCATGTCTTATCTAAAGTATCCATGCTGATTAAACACTCAGGGTTATTTTCTGTTGTTCATAATACTAAAATTCAGTTGCTCAGATATTTGCAGGATATAAAACTCTAAGAGGAGGAAGTGTTTTCAAAGTGAATTCATTTGCAAATTCATTCATGTCAGAAAAAGATCAGTTACGTTCACCCAGCTATTTCTCTAATGATTTTTACTGCTTTCTGAATTCCTAATTAGGAAGACATATCTGATAGTTAAATACTGCAGGATATTATATATGAATTATTGTCTCCTAGTATTTTGTCAAAAGTATAATTGGAAGTACATTATGTGGGAGAAAAGCTAGTTTTCAGATATTTATGCCTGTGGATATATTTACCTTATGTCTCTGATGAAATTTGTAAATGCAGATGTGGTTCGATTATCAAGAACATTTTACATAATTCATATTGACCTGCAGCCTGGTAGAAAAGTAAATTTTCTCTTTTTTATTAGCCTATTTCTGCATCCCTTGAACAAGTGTGTGCCATATTTGTTCTGTCTTTGGCATGGCTGGAAGGCATGAGGCATCAACATATCCGACTGTCCTTTCCCTGCCCATGCACCAAGATCCTCAAAACAGTGTGTAACGGGAACAGGGTTGTGGCTAAATTGCTCTAGGGATGGCTATTCAGCAAAGAGGATTATCTAGAGGCAGGTAACCCAGGCAAGATAAAGTTCATTGCATCAATAAACTGTCTTTTTGTCTAGTTAACACATGCTGAACATGTCCCTGGGCTGATTTACCATTCCAGCCACTGGGGTTTAGACTGGAGCCCGGATTATGCAGAGCGCAGCTCTAACATTTCAAGAAGGCCAGTGCTCTTTGCTTTAAGCTCCAGCCTCCCCATGCAGTGGAAACAATGCATTTCTGCTGTATTTTTGAGTGGCTATTCATAAATTGCATGCAAGATCATCATTAAAACATTTCTCACAGAGACAAGGGTTGAACACACACTTGTTTTTTATGGTTTCCTTTAAGCAAGTTTATAACTTATATAAATATATTAAGGCATTACCTTCTTTGATCTTAACGGTGTATGATGACAGCTGCAGGCCAGGTATCTGTCCTGACTCCCGTACAACATTTCAAGTCACATGGTGTTTCAAAATCATATATTTTTGCTGAGGTCTTTTTGGCATTTTAGTATTGGGTAAGGAAATAAAACGTGATAAGATTCAAACCCAGCTCCTTTGATATACATAAAGCCGAGAGCTCACAGTAGCATGATCTGGCTTTGCTCCAGCTGAGGAATGAGGAAAATGGAATAAAAAGTAGGTAAGATCCTTTTTTCCTACAGTTATATAAGTAGTTGAATAAATTTCAAGTTCATGACACCTGATAGCAATGAAAATGGAGAAAAGTCGTAAAGATCATGTTGTTATCATCACGTGCACCCTTAGGATTCAGATGAGTAGTAGACATACCAAAAAGCTGAAGGTGTAGGAATTTCTGGCGGGACAGATTATATACAGCCCAAGTACATGCCACCTCACACAATCGCATCTTAATCTTCACTGGAGCTTACAGGTACAGTTGTACATTCACACTTTGTGACAATTTGACATGATTTTTCATAAATGATAGAGAGAAAAGTATTGGACAGAGCTTAAACTGTTTCTGATATGCGAAAAAGAGCTTTGAACAGAGGAGCAAGGATTTACCATGCCCTGCTGATCTATGCAAGTGAAAACTGGAGAGCAAGAACCAAAGGGCAAATGTTGCCACTGGCCAGTGAATATCAAGAGGGATGCAGTTTACTAAAAGGTGCTGTGATGTGGTAAGAGCGAAGAATCCTGAGGAAGATAGCTCATAAAGAGGAACACAGTCATAGAAATTAAGGGAAAAAAAATATTATTTGAAGAAATATTTGGGTCTTTAAGAGGTTTGCAGTTTTACTAGAGTCCTGTTCTTAAACAACAATGCATAAATTCTAAGGCATCTGCAAAAGCAAATATGAGACAGCATTTAAAATAATTTTCACTCGGGCATTTATCTCCAGAATTTCCTTCCTAGAAAAGGTTCTAGGAAAAAAGCTTTCCCTAGTAATCTATAGTTAAATAAGTTATTATTCTCTGATGGCCTAGGATGACCTGACACATTATGTACCACAACCAGAAACAAAATGTTAGTTGGAAAAAACGTTATTTGGATTCAGAGAGAACAAAAAAGGAAGAAGGTTTAAAAAAAAGAAACAAAAACAAAACAAAACAAAAAACAACAAAAACAACAACCAAAGAAAAGGAAAAAAGAAGCAAGGAGAAAAGAGAAAAGATGAAGGCTCTTGACTGTTGGTCCTCTCTGACACCAGAGCACCAGTTTTAGAGACCCCAGTTGGACAAACCCTTTCATGTCTGAAATAATGAAAAAAGGCTTCTAGCTAAATACTTGCTTAAGGTTTAGAAAATAAGAAAAGGTCAGAATATATACCTGGTGATGAAGGAGAGAGAAACAATATTACCCGTACCACCACTGTGTGCAAATTAGTATCTCCCATACAGCAGAAGAGAAAGTAGCAAGCACAGAAACAGCCACAGTGACACTTCTTTCAGTCATGTACATGCTATATCAAAAAACCCTCACGGGAGGCAAAGCCCCAACAGGATGGTCCCCAGAAGCCTACTACTGGACTCTTGGTACTCAAAAGCAGAGGGAAGGATGCAGGACTAGGCAGTAAACTGTTTTTGCCAAACACTTGCCACTGGATGAGAAAGGAATTGGAGAAGAACTGCAGCACAAGAGGGGCTGGGGTCCTGCAGGCAGAGAACATGATGCCATTTCTTATCCCAGATGGGATTCAGGGTGTGATGATTTCTGTCACACTGAGCCAAACTTGTTCCTGTTGCAACTTCACCAATGACAACAGACCTCCATCACGGATCAGTTTGGACCAGTGCCTTTCCAGAAATACAGTACAGCTGGAAGGCTGGGGGAAGGAAGCAATCTTCCTCTTGCCACGGGCAGGCTGAAGCTTGTTGCTCTCAGTTCAGTTAATGTATGCACTTAACTTTAGAAGGTTCACTGAGTAGCACATGCTATTAAAAACAAAAACATTTAAAAAATCAAATAAAAAATATGAATCATTTTGTTACATAGTTTCCAACACCTCAAAATACTTTTGCAAGACTATTCAAAATGGGTCTGACCACAAAAGTATTCCTGTGAAGAAGCAGCACTCCATTCCTGGTGGATTTTTCCAGCAATATCTTTTCCACCTGGCGGGTTTCTTTTTTAATACAGAAACTATTCACACTAAGGGATTTAAAACTAATCAGTTTGCAAGCTGTTCTTAAACATCTACACTCCTATGAGACTAAAAATAATGTTCAACCATACATTCTCTATCTACATTTTATCATCTTCTAATCACACAAGGGCATAAAAAAGCATGACATCCTACCATTAACACTGCAAAGGTGGGCAAAACTCTGTCGTCTCAGTACTCGGGATCACTTAGTCTTAAATTTTCTTCTGTTCTGACATTTATTTTTACTTGCATGGGCCAGCATGTGCACATTTCCTCCACGCTTCATCCCAGAACCTTTCTACCAATTACTTGATCTTCTCCCTCTCCCATGTGGCGAGTTAATATGAAACTGATCCAAATAAAACTGAAACAGAACCTGTCTTTGGATTTTTCCAATTAAAAAAATATACCATTTTAAAAAAAACCATACTTACTAAAAAAAGAACCGAACAAATGAGGGATGAAACTTTTCATCTAATTGTAACTATTATAGCTGTGACTTGAAAGAAATCCAGCTTTTGTGGAAGAGGTGTAAAAAGAAGAAAAATTAAAATCTGCATTTGTCTGTTGTAAAGAAGAAAAACCACCAAACGAAAACAACTTATCTCCTATTAGGAGACACCCATTCCCTTCTTTCTCAGGAAAGCCAGGGTGCAAACAGAGCAATAATAAAATCACATGTCCACTGCTTTAACTCATTGCACTGCTTGCTTCGGGCTTGTGCCCCCAGTTTGCTGAATTTGTACCGAACCAGATGTGGATCCAGGACGTAAATCAGTGTGCAATCTTCTCCTGGTGCCATTCACCCAGAACAAACAAGCAGAGTTTGAGCGATAGGATCATGAGGTTGATCTTGCTCAAACTCTCTGTCCTTTCCAAGCTAAGGGACCTGAATTTCCTCTTTGACATGGGTAAAGTGGAGACCTTCCATAACCCATCATTTTAATCAAACTACTCCAGCGCCTTCAGTGGCGCTTGAACCAGTTTGCCCAGTGGTAAGCCACAGCTCCCTGGGCATGACAAGCCACCTGGAGAAGCAGGCTCCTGCCAAACTGTGGTGGGACCAGTCTGCCTGGGTGGGGATGTTGGATGCCCACAACAGCTCCAAACCCAAGAGGCTCTGAGGGAAGTACGGCCCGGGGATCACCCCTACCACGTTCATTCAGTATCTCTGCAAAGACTTCAGCTGGCAAATAGCTGATAAAGGACCTCACAAATAAAGCAGCTCAGGAGAGAGCTAGCAGCTCAGGAAAACATAGTGAATAATCAATAAATGTACAATCACATTGTCAATTTAAAATATTTGAGTAAAGTATCTAAATAGTCAGCATCTATTAATTATTTATACACAATACTGTTTGAGTTTACCAATACACATGCAAACATACCTATATATACACATACATATATGTACACATCTGGATATACCCCTGTGCATACATACATGCAAGTACATACAAAACAGACTCTCTGTTAAAGTTACATGGAACTTCTTTGTGTGTCTGAAAAAGCAGTCATCCAAACAAAAAATGTGTGTTCTGAGTAAGTAGGATAAAATCTAGTTTTGCAAAACAGTTTGGTACAGGTGAATACAAGTGAAGATATATGTGTATATATATATACGCGCTACATTTCTGAGATAAGAAGCCTATTACATCTGAGATGGGTACTCACATAGTCACAGCCACATACTGTTCCCAAAGGACATGCAAGTAGTAATCATTAAAAGGATTTCTTTTATGACTAGGTCACATATTTAAAAGTTGAAAGTGAATAACGTAGGTATGATCTCAGTGCATGTGTCTGTACCAGGGAGTATTGTGGCTCACGCCCAAAAAACCCTAACTGTCCAAATCATGGCTAGGCTCCACTATAATGTTTCTTCTCACTATGATCATAATTTTTTATTTTCTAGTCAGAATACACATGATTCGACAGAGACAATTAATTCACACTAAACAATTTATTCCAAGGGAGCCCAGCCCATTACCTCCCCTCTGTATAAACCAATTGAAAACACTGATTGATAAAGAAAATGTTTCTGCATACTTTAACAGAAAAATAGCACATTAATGCAGGAAGAATATAGTTTTCCTTTTCAGATACAAGACAATACAGTAAAATTTCCCAGAGAAGGTTTCTGGCCTCTGAAGTAATTTAAACCTCATGGGGGGAAAAAACCCCACCACGTAGCTCTGACTTAAAGAATTGGCTCACGTTCCCCAAGCTACTGCCTTTCCACGCCTCTGTCCTCTCAGGCATTTGGAGAGGTTAGGTTTGTGATCAGAGGCACTTCTTTGCAATCAGTATAAATGCTCACATTTACAGTGACTCTTTAAAACAGCACATGGCTTTGAGAATCAGAGTTTAAGCGTGAGGGAAAGTGTGCTAAAAGACTTCATAGCCCAGCACAAAAGAGATCACATTGACACTATATAAACCTACATTGACCCTGTTTATAAGAAACTCAAGAATGATTTTCAACACAGGCTGTTACATTTATCAAAACTTTTACAATTTCCTTCAAAATATTCCACTACCAATTTGAATTCCCTACATGAGCTGAGATTTCCAGAAATGAACAATATTAATTCTGTTATGATTAAAGTACACAATACTTCCTAAATAAAAACAGTATTTTTACATTTTTCCCTGAGTTTTAGATATGTATTTTTAGATTCCTATATTTCAAAATACGATTTCCTAGAAGATGGTTAGTATTTTTTCCCCTGGCTAAGCACAAAGCAATATTATCATCTCTAGCAGAAAGCCCCAGTAATTGGTTTGACAATTAAAAACACAAATATCAAACCGCTGAGGGAAGACTATCCAGGTCCAGTAATTTGCAGTTTTGTTTAGCAGGACAGGCTGCTTAAGGGCATTAAACAAACAGCATAAAATGTACTATGTAATGGCAGTGACATTTTCAGCTATCATTACTGTAAAAGGCAACAAAATACATATTGTCAGCTAACATACCTGCAATGGCCTGTGGCCTCAAAGCGTTTGTTCAAAGAAGCCATTTTTAGAATCATCCCAGATATTTGAGGCCCAAGTTCCTTTACTTCAGAAAATGCAAAACCGTACATGAATCCTGACTTTCTGACAGACAACTCTCTGTACTGTTTCGATCACAACAGTACTCTAAAATAAGTAAATGGCAACTCCAGGGGTGAAGACCCATATTCTGCACTACTCCCTCCAGCTTCTCCACTAGGAAACACCAGCATACCAAAATACACGGGTGCAAATGGTGCCTGTTGCTCCCTTGCCAGCATCCATACTGACACACCCATAAAAACCAGTTCAAAACCAGTGTTTCTTTCCTTGGGCATCTAATAATTGAGGATTTCAGTACCTGCAATATCTTTGCAACTGTTCCATCGGTTCTCTAGGAGAAAGTCATTCAAATTAATAAAAGGAAAGAGGTTAGATGCAGTCAGTACCATCCAGAATCCTACCTGCAGATAGCTAATCTACAAAGACAGCCTAACCAACTGCTCCATCACGGATTCCTCATGTGCAAATAGCAGTAGCAGAATAAGAATAAGGGAAAAAAAAATCCAAGGAATTAACTAAGAACATTGCACATAAATGAAAAGATATTTTGTTTGTTTTCTCCATTTAAACAGAACTGGACAGTTCCTGACAGAAAGAAGCACTCAATTCAGTCTCCAAAGAAAGTAAAGCAGGTCTAGGTTTCCAGTTTACATTTCTCCGCAACCCAGAAAGGAACAGAAATAAAATATTTGTCTCTCATATGTGCTACAGGAATGTAGCAATTTGCTGTAACTAATGTTAGGGATCAAAAATGCTTTTACAATTACTGTTTGGGGTACAGACGTTCATTTCTTGACCCAGTCCCTCTTTTCACTGGTGTATCATTGGCAATCTGTTTGCAGCACTTTTGCTCTGCTACTCATTTTTCTTATACCGGCTTTATACACTTAAATTTCAGTGTGGTAGTATGGGTTTTTTTTATATTCTTTGCTAGTGTTTTCTCTTTAAGTAATAAAACACTGGCATTGCTAGATGCCTGGGAGGTAACAGCCACAACCGTAGTGGTCCATATCTGCTGCTGCGGTGAATCAGTGCATCTCCCTTCCAGCCGTGAGAGCAGCATTTGGTTTTACTCCACCTAAGGATCTGGTCCTCAGTTCATATCTGATATGAAGTAAGTCTCACTGCTGAGATCTTCCTGCGCTAATGAAAACAATCTCATTTGTTTTGTGCTGTGAGATTCAGTTTCTTAGATGTAAACTCAGCCTGAGGACAGGGTGCGGGGGGAATATGGAGCATCCTCTGCGTGGTCTATTGATCTGTGCTACAGATCCCCGTGCCTCCGCAGCAAAGGCAGGACACAGCAGAAGCCTAGTGCATCACAGCTGATTAAGGATCCTGACTGCCTTAAGTTAAGGAAGCAATTGGGGAAAAGATGTCAGAAGCTCAAGGGGAAAAAAAAGGAACGAAAGAATAGAAAACGAAGTGTGAACATAGCACAGATAAAGATATAAAGGGGCAAAGACAGTGATGAGTCAGGTGGGCTAGAAGAGGGAAAACTATCTTGAAAATAATTAGAGGGCATTAGAGGTTTGAAAAGGAGCACATTTTAAAGGTCGTATTCTCACTTTTGATTTGGGAGATTTTTGTTTTGAAGAGAGAGAAAGAATTTAAGAGTAAGAAGAGGTAAACAATGAGTCCATGTCTAATTTATTAATAAACTAAAGCCAGTCACCAACCCAACTAACCAGCTTGTAGTTCAAGTGGGGTCCTTTATAAGACTACTGTAAAATTAATAAGGGGCATTCAGGACTTATATTTCAGTTACCTAACTCTTAATTATCCTTGCCTTGACTATCTATCTGTGCAGCAGACTACTTTGATATGAGCATGTATACTGCCCTCCACCTTGGACGCTCTACAGCAGCTGATGCTAAGGCCAGCAGGATACCCCTCTTTCTGCAGGACACATAGTCCATATGCTTTTCATACACCGTTAGTAGTAGCGTATTTAGACATCAGCAAGATGGTTAAAGATTTCAGGTCTGCTCATCAAGATATAGATTCAAAGGCCCAGCTTGCAAAGATCAAGTTCTTTCTAAATGTGAGGTACTGCACACACAGAAGCTGTATGAATCAGATAATTGAAGGTTAGCTAATAATAATTATAATACTTTGTGGAAAAGTATGCAAGGCACAGGTAAAATTGTGCCTTCCTAACTCACCGTTTATGTCCAGCTTATACTCTCAAAATAAGAGTAGTCTGCTCCCTGAGAGTACTAAAATTTTCATAGGATGAGAACCACAACATTCCAGCCATACGCACCAGGGTGCCAAAGGTGAGAAAAAAAGAAATGGTAATGGAATACAGACAGGAGATGACAAGAATTCTCCAAGGGACCTATTACTCCACTGCTGGCTGGCCTGCAAGGAGGCTCGCTCTGCTGCTACATCCAGGGGCAGCCAAGTCATGTCAAGTCCAGCAGCTCCTGCCAGCTCACCTCCATCCTTTGCTGATACACCAGGCTGCCGAGGAGCCACCAAGCCATCACTGTCCTGCAGGTATCACGCAACATCCTTACCAAACAGCACTGGTACTGCTCCCATGAAAAACACACATTGGTCTTCAGGGAACCTGTACCACCAGTGCACTTCATAAATATGCTTCTGCTCAATTCACTTCTAAAACAGAAATTATTTTTATTTTTAAGAAGAAACTCTGAGGCACAAGTTTAATAGGAAAGTTATAGAGGCAAAGTTTGAACAGCCCCTGATAGGATTTGAACCATAGTAACTCTCTTGCTCAAAGGTAATAAACTCTCCAAAGCAGGCACTCTGTCTACCTTCATTAAGAATAATACTCTGAACATCTCAGGGATTATCTAGTACTAAGAAAACACTTATTAACAATCTATATTAAATCATGCAGACATTAGATTTTGTCCATTTTGTCAGGAAAATTGCATTTTTGAATGAAAATGAAAAGCATTTTAGCCTATCTAGACCAAGGTTTCAGCTGGGTATCTTCATCATAAATAACAGTTAGAAATGAAAAGCTTTTGCTTTTCAGTTAGGCCAAATGAGGTATTGGCCTAAAAAGCAACCATCAGGGTCTCCAGCAAAATCCCAGACTCTGGTGCTGGGAACCCAAGGAAAGAATAACTATCTTGTGCATGTAAATGTTTGTGTTCATAATTTCTGAAGAAAAGAGGGGGCTTTGGGATGATTTATACTTTTTTCCCCTTTATTTGCAAGTGGTACAGCTTTTTTCATTCAGCTTTTTAAAATTCACAGAGATTGTGAATATTCTCCTGAGCCCTGTGTCCCTGCTGTGCATGATCAAAAGACAGTAGGAGGGCTGGAATTCTCTGAGTTCTTCCAAGAGTGAAGATGTTCCCTACTTATTACAAAGGAGGACAAGAAGCTGCCCTACCACTAAAACTTTCCTACACTGAAACTGGAGTTGCAGCACATCTGCAAAATGTTTATTTGTTATTGCAATTGTCTTCATAAGCAAGCTTGTTTGCTTGATGTGTCACATCAAAACACACATGCAAATTTAACTAGGAAAACTGGTACAAAATCTGCTATAAAGCAAAACCAAAACAGGTCGCAGGCCCTGTTAAGCAGCATTCACCTGTAGTGGTTTCTTGTGTCTTTCCTCTCCTACTGAAGGGACAGAAAGGATTTTTGAGAAAATTATCAGGGCAGATAGGTGTTTCCCTCTGTTCCCTTCCCAGATCCCTACTACTCTTTGGTGAAGTACAATTTCCAATAGGCCAAATCCCTACTGAAAGTGTCTTCTGCTGCCCTGTTGTCTTGTTTGTTTGTTTGTCCTTCACCTTGTTCCTTGCATATAACTTCTGTGCTTACTTTCTGCAGCCTGCAGAATGCTCACCCTCTTTTCTAAACGCTGGAGCAATTTGACATTTTCAGCTATGAAGGCAGCCTTCAGCTTCTTCTGCTTCTGAAACTGATACATTTTTAGTAGTCACATTTCCTTTTTTCCCTTCCTGATTTATTTTTCTCCTTGATTTCTTTCCTACCCCCACTTCCATAGGACCTGCTTTTATACGGATGACATCTGTGGTTCCAAGAAATCCTCAATCACTTTGGTGCTTGGAAAGACAGCCACCTATTTGTCAGGATCACAAGCCATCTCCTCCATTAGAAGTACAAACTTACATTTCAGGCAAACAAAGTCTTCTCTCCCTTCAAGGTAGGCAGCAGACACACCATATCACGCAGTGGCCACAATAACTGATCATTCTTTCTCCTTTCTTATCATTGACACAAAAATGTACTTACTGGAACTTAAACTCCTGATAGGAATATTCCTCTTAACTACTTTATATTTATTGCTTAAATGTTTGCTGTTGCAGCATTTAAACCTGATCAGACTTTTCCTTCAGTAAGACAGCAAACTCACTAAAGTAAAACTCAAATATTAGATCAAGGCCTCATATCTCAAAGAAAACTTTCACAGATCAAAGCTGAACTCCTAAATTTGTTCATAGAGACCTGCTATCTTACTGACACAAAACAAAACCCATCTCCAAAACAAAAGGTTAACATTTTAATCTGCAAAAGTCCTATCGTTACCATCAAGAGTTGTGATTTTGGACTTGATGCATGTTCCTTTGCATAATTCATAATTGATTTTATCATGCAAATTGCTTTTATCAAAGCTAGAATATGCTCGAAGAACCATCTGCAATAATTCAGATCAGAAATTCAATGACTTCACGTAAAAGTTGTATGTAAGAATTAAAAAAACGAATATTACAGTTAAACTCCAAAGAGAATTCAGACAGGCAGAGTAACCATACCAGATGGACCTCGAGTTGAATTCATTTGAGCTGACACCTCCTGTCTTGCAAAAATAATTTTAAAATGTATTCTGTCCTCTTAATTCAACGCTCTTAACTTGCACAGTGGTCATGTACCTTGCAAATCTCTATCAATTAAAATTACTTTAAATCACAGCAGTTTTGAGCCACTCAATTATCATTTTACGTCCTCATTACTAAAATGTGCTACCTGTATCTTAATTTATTATTCACATACATACTCTGAAACCTTACTTACTCCCTTTGGAAATCATTGCCTTCACTGGGATAAACTCATCCATGATAGATAACAGTTCTGTTAGCACTTAGTAATCCAGATCAGATTATTAGATTAGGACTGAACGTGCATTAGTATAATAAGACAGAAATCTATTCCAAATAGAGTGCAAACAAGCCCTACTTTAGAAAATAAATTAATGTAACTCATCTTTGAGTACACCATTCAGTAGAAAACAAAGATGTTCTGCTGAGAAAGCCTGGAGGAGAATGCGATTTGTGGAATGGGCAGAGGTCCAAAAAGCATTACGTCTTGCTCTTCCTTTCCTCCTTTCTTTATAATAAGATCATCCCTAAAAGCCAGCATTCACATATACACTAACTATAAATAAAAATAAACCATCTGAATTTTTGCTATCATGCTGTAAAAAGATCCTACTCTGCTTTGGACTCAGACCACACAAGTGGTCCAACTTTTTCAGTCTCCCGGAGTTTTTCTTTCACAAATTTATGCAACAAAAAGGCATGGATCTTACTCTAAGCCCTTCCCCCGTAACTGTTTCCAGGGTTTTTTGCTTTGGGATCTTTCTGTTCCATTCTATAATCTCTTCTGCCCCAAAGGGACTCTTCAACTCTTTATCCTTGCTCAAGTTAATAGAGCTCAGAGGATTTAGCAGAATAATTCTTCGTCTCCAGGAAGGGCTCAGTAGTTTCAAAATGTGATGACTTTACAATACACCTTTATCCACTGACAAATTTCTTGCTCTTCTCCCTCTCTTACACCAAAATGCAAAATTCAGCTCAATCCATTTTAACTCCTAGATCCATTTTTCAGCTTTCCAAACTATCAAGAAAGACTTCAGAGCTGTAGTGTCTTTGGCTGAGATGTAAGACAGGGAATGCTTCCAGCTCCTCAACCCACCTTTTCAGTTCAGCATTAGGGTTAGAGCTCTCCTCTTCCTGTGCCTTGATTCCTCTGGGCCGGACAGCCAAGCACGCACGCTGGAGGAGAGCCATGGCATGCTCTTGCAAGCCTTCAAGCAAGATAGCACGACTGTGAAATGTCTGCCCTGTGGTCTAAGCATACCCTCTGACCACATAAATCAGATATAACATCAAATATTCCTTGAATTAATGAATCTTGATTTGATGATAGATGAAGACGGACGATAGCAAGAGAAATGGAAGTTTTACTCTGAATTTCTACTATGTGTTACTTCTCCCAATTAAAAGTTAGGAAACTGGTTTGTAAGTACCCGCCATTTGAGCAGCTTCCCTTCAGGTAACCAGTCTGGCTGAAGAGATCAGAACTGCCTTCAGGAGCCAGAAAAAATAAACACTGCAGAAGTGGACATCAGCATTCAAACTGCAATGTTTTCCCATCGTCCTGCACTTTCTCTCTGTATTGTCACTGTGTTATCCTGGGATATAGATCTGAAGGAAAGTGGAAAAGCTTGAACACCTCAGACTTTGATGAGGCAACTATATATGTTTGAACACCTAGCAAGTGTTTATATAAACAAGAGCCTTGTCTACCTTGCATGTCTATCTTGCAGCCAAGGCACACAAGCTAGCTTTCATCTAGCTGTCTCGTAAACCCTTGCTGACTACTCCAGTAGCGAGAAGCTCAGTACAGACTGCACAATCCACCAAAGAGCAAGACAAACTAGCCTGCACGGAGCTGCATTTTCTCTTGAACCCATCAACAAGGCCTTGCTAGGACCTCCAGGCTGCCTTTCCTGGTGAGCTTCTATAGTTCAGACTCATATATCTTACCCTGTACTGAAAATAGGAGGCTTGCAGACCTGATGTGACTTCAGTGCAGACCTATTCTTAATTTTCTTGGGATTCCTGCTAGCCAGCCAGACTGGTTGTCTAATTTTAATGCATTTTATAAAACTCTTTGTGCTTTGCAGCTTCATTCGGATGGATCAGAATCTTCTACTGTTCTGCTTGCAATTCTGCTGGTATCTTACAAGGAAATTGAAACCAGACTTGAAAAAAATATTTCAACTGCCAATTAAACATCGTGAAAAGATAGATTAATCTCAACAGACCTCAAAGTTGACAAAGTCATTGTTTAATGTGTTTAGATATAAAGCTAAAAGAAATTTGATAACAGCAATAAGGCAGTTCCAAGAATATCGTTACCATGAAATAATTACATCCCAACAGGATTAGAGGTAATCAGCCACACTGTGTCTCAGTACACATCGGGGGGTGATTATCTTACCATAACAACACCCCCCATTGCGTTTCATTGCTTAAATGTGTTCTGATAAAATGACATAGTTTTAAAGTTTGTGTAGCTGTTTGTGTCAGCAGAGGAGCAAGAAAATTATAGTCATAGTATATTTTCTTTTCCCAGTAACTTTGTATTTTAAAAAATTTAAATCCCATTGCAAATTTACAAATATATTCAATACAAAAATATGTTCAGCATTTAGATTGCAACATAAATAACCAAAATTAGGATATTCAAGTTTATCTTGGCAGGCTGTACTTTTTTCACGCTGCTATGACTTTAATTTGTGTCACCATTTTAACGTTATTTAAATATGGAATTTTACTTAATGTGTTTATGAATTGCTAGAACAAAAGAAAATAAAGAAGTGTTTCATAGAAGATTATGAGCCACACAAAATATTATTTATTTACTTAAATGACCAAAAAATAAAGTAATAAATCTTACTCTCTCAAATAAATGAAACTATTATGCCTGATTGAATGTATTTATTTATACTAATAAAAAATATTATCTCCACAGGTATTACTTTGCTGTTATTTGTTATGTGCTGTCAGTGTGTTAGGTAAATATAAAATCAAATAAAAATGTATGACATAAACAAGAGCTCCATGGCACTATTCTATACAGTATAGTAGTACGGCACTATATGGATTCTGCTATTTTTTCTTAAATCTGTGCCTGACAACTGACGGTATAGGTCAGCTTTGGTAATGGAACATTACACGCGCCGTGCTGGGCTGCTGATCTGTCAAGGCCAGTATCCCACATACAGTAATCATAGGTAAGTGATATTGTCTATCACTTATTTATCATTACAGACAGCTCTAGTGGTGACAGTTTACTTGTTCTGCAGATATTCACATGATTCACGTGATCAAACCAAATTGTCCCAATTCCTTTATTACTTGAATATAACATTGGCACTTGGGTTGGCAGTCTAAACTTCAGAAAAACCCAACTTATTCTGAGCACATGAGAAGCCTTGGAGTTGTAGAGGCACATTCACTGCAAACAATAAATTACAAATGAAAAGAGATTTATCAAGAGCAGCTACTACTCAGAGAAAGATCATGTTTTGGTCTTCTTGACCTTTCTGAAGACTGGCTTTCTGGCTTATTACTAAGAACTTTAAAGACTATTATAAATGGTTGACTCAGCTATTCTAGAAATGAATTATTCAGACTGTAAAGGGAACCTAACTGACCTCATATACTACCATCTTCTGAATGACTATTTTGCTTTGAATTAAAAGTCAAAGGGAAATTAAAATTATTATCTTTATGACTGTTTTAAGGAATTTTAAACCCATAACTGAAAAAAATATAAAAATTTGCATTTTTATAGCACGTTACTTAAGAATCCCAAAAAACAGCTAATGTATGGGATCCCCATTTTACACCTAAGAAAACTGAGGCACAGAGACAATAAAGAACAAGTCCACCCAGAAAACTTACTGCCTGTTACAAACAGAAACTTCTTTCATTAATGCAACCCAAGACTATGTTCCATTAGTAATTACTACACCGTGTCATTTTTACACTAATTTTCACTAGAAGAACTTGTCTTTCAAGAACACTAGCATTTCAATGTTCAGGAAGCCAAACTGAGAATAAATAATGGAATCATCCTTCTCCCACATGGCACTATCTTCTTTCATAGGACCCCTCTGAATTCATCTATTTTCTGTTCATACTGAGAACATCTAAATGAAGGTGTTAATGCTGCATGTTTGAAGAGAATCAAAGCTGAAATCAAAGAACAAAATGTCTTACTGTGAAGGCATCTTTCAATTTGTTCTGCCATTTTGCAGACAAAGTAATGAAAGCCTCTGCGCTATCAATAGGGCTTTGTTTTAACTCTGCATCACAGAGACTTGTAAATCTACTGTCATAACTGCTCTGAAAATTCTTCTACAGTCAGACAAAACCTATGATTATATTAGAGGTTTTCAAAGGATTATTATTTTTTTAATCCTGAAAATTATTTATTTTGAGGGACAATCACTGCGATTTAAATCTTACAGTGGAACTAGCACGTACGCGTGAAACGAAGAAAACATTTTTTTTGGTTTTTTCTAATACCTGTAACTGCAACAGCATCTGAAATCAACAGCTATTTTGGGCATTGTATGCTTTTTATCAAATTGCAGTCAGTAGAAATACTTTCCCTAGTGATCTTCAAAACTCTGATATACGTGTCATAAAAATCTATTCAGAATTCAATATCCACATTAGTACTGGTGTCATTTGGGAATACATCATTCCGACAAGGACTCAAAACACTTACATAAAGGATGGCTGGATGAAAATGATTTCCCTTCTAGTTAGGCACAACAGGATCTTCATATGTCCTCGCAAGAGGCACAATGCCAAAAAAACCCCACAAATCAAACAAACAAAAGCAAAAAAAAAAAGGAAAGTCAATGTAATTAGCTACTTGGAAATCACTTGCAAGGACTGGAAATCCTGGGTGCTCAAAGACAAAATGGGTGGTTGGGAGGGCTCTGAGCCCCAGCCACTTCTGGGCTTTAAGAGCCACACCACCAGCTCAGAAATTGAGGATGAGCTAAAGAAAATATCAGAGGGTCAAAATCCTACCCTCTGCTGTTGTAGGTAACCATGATGCATAAGCTTCTTCATGAACCAACCAACCTCTGTCTCATGCTGACTGTGGTCTGTTCCCTTACTGCTCCTGCTGGAGTATTCTACTATTGTTATTACTCTATATTCAGTGTATTACACTGATCTTTCTTTGTTCTAACAATACTTCTCATCTTTGGGCCTCTCTATCAACTACAACAATTTTAAAATATCCCTTAGCAGACAGAAGGAACTGAGAGAAGGAGAGATTCTAACAACTCTGCTGGCACCATATTTCACTTTGCAGAACCAAGCTCAAGCCTCTTCTCTTTCCATACCAGAGGTGCCTAAGCTCCTCTGTAATTATTCTCTTCTAACTCACCTGCTTGCCCATCCTAGCTTCTGATTTCCCTCACACTGACTGCATTTCCTTCTTTATTCTTTTCCTTAAGCCATTACTATGCAGTAGTGCACCCTGCTCAGTACAAACCTGTGAGAGTATAATTTTTACTAGCCCCATTGCTTCTTAGTTGATCATTTGTCTAAGTTCTTTGAACTTCTTGTCTACAACAGCTGATCAGAGTTGTTCTTTTCCAGTCTCAAACTAGACCCAGTTCAATCTAGCTTTCAGCTACCATTAACTTAGTCTTCATGTAGTTTCTAAAACTTGAATCACTTTCCATTTTTCTATTGCTTCATTTGTGAATGACTCCCTCCTGCAACCAGCGTTTCACTTGAATTTTTATCTTCCTTTGACTCCCCTGTGATCCTGTCACCTCCCAATTTTCATTCCTTCTCCTTCTTCACTTTTTAAATGAGCCTTTCTATTCCTCTTCCAACTTCCCACGTGGTTCCACAAAGTTGCATCCATTGCCACCACTTGTGCTCCTACCTCACTATCTATCTGGATAATGCCATCAAATATACAAACTCAGTAATCGCCTTCAGGCTAAAGTTTCACAGAACGACTGCTCTGCTTAGATAGGCACTCTCTCTCTGGCATCCTTTACATGCCAAGCAGTCAGTCAAAGGGCAAGAATTTTTCGAATCAGTCCCATAGGATCCTTACTTCCAATACAGATACAAGCAGTATCCTCACATGCTCATCACATGTGCATCATCTTTGACTCAAACCTTACTCTGACTTCTCACATCCAGGCTGATTCCAGGAAGTCCTTTCTCTTATCTGAAGGCTTTCTTGTGTATCCACATGATCAGGCTTTCATCTTTGATCCCAACCACTGAATAAAATAAGATGGTGATCTGGACCAGTATAACTCTTCACATTACCATTGTCTGAAGACAAGAAGCATCAACTTCAGACAGTACTCTTAGTGGAGGAGAGATACACAGTTCTTTAAGGTATATATTTTGTTTGTATATAATACAACTTGTCAGATCAACAGACGTCCCAGACACCCCAACGTTTTCTCTGCTGAGATATTTGAAAGCTGCATCTTGTTACCAGAACTTTATTTTAGTGTTTTATCTCTTGCTAGATATTTCTTCATATGATGTGAAAAAATGAAGCTTTAAGAGTGAAAACACACAGACTCCCTAAACTCAAAAGCTTCACAAAAGATTCCACAACTGTAAACAGCAATAGTGACTAATTTTTTTTCTCCTCATTTTATCCATTGTGAGTCTCTTTCCAGTGCTCGCTGCCTATATTTTTCCTCTCAAAATAACAAAACCTGTTTTGGAGGAAAGAAGCTCTTAGAACTGCTGTTAACATTTCTTCAGTATTCTAATGAACTTAATAAGCTCCCATGGTGCTTCTTACAATGCAGAGAAACCTTCCAAAACATTAAAGTGACTCTGTTTACTCCGGCAGTAAGGAGCATTCCAGATGACTGGTGCAATACATCAATATTACACGTGTTCTCTTAATGCTGGAAAGGAATTCACAAGAGGAAATAATTATTCACTTTGAAGCTTTTTAATATTTTTGAACGTGACTCAATTACAATATTCTGCCTGTACATTTATTTTTTGTTTCACCTGAAATATCACTTGATTTATGATGAAAACATATTTTCTCACCCAGTTCTAATTTCATTTATACCGCACTTACAGTTTCTCTATAATTGACTGGAAGTTGCAGTTTGACACTGTTTCTCTGATACCTAAACTAGCTCCACAAGCTAACAAAGTCCCCTCACTCTGCAAGAGTTTTGAGATAAAGAACTCTTATGAGTATTTTTCCTACAAAGGATGTGTCTCAAAAAAAACACTCAAAAAAAAATTTTAAAGGTTAAAAAAATTTAAAAGCAAGTTATATAACTTATTAAAGTAAAAGCATAAATATCCTCATATCCTATTTTCAAAAAATATCCTTAATTATAACCCATGTGATATATACAATTTCATAGTATATGCATGAGTAATTCCATCTCTTAAATGCTCATTACATATATAACATTACATACTATATAGGTATTATATTCATTACATATAATTGTCTGGAGTATTTCTAGCATTATGTAAGTAATTATTTGAGGTAAGATTTCAGCTGAAGCTAGCTTCTTGTCACTATCAGAGCAAGAGATGGGGCTCCGCAGGGCTCAGTATATGCCCACTCCCAGTTCTGCCAGTGGCTCACAGGTTGATTTAATCAGTAAATCACCTCAGTCCTGCAATCCTCTCTTTCCCATCTATAAAAACAAAATACGTTACAGCCCTCTCTGTAAGGCATTTTGAAACCTAATGATTATGCAAGTGAATTTTTTCACATATCCATCTCGTTATTAATTTAATGTCTGAACTGTAAGGCTAACTAAATTTGCATAAATACCTGTTTATTGAATTTAAGTGAATCAGAATCAAGCATTTATCTCAGTTATACTTTTAAATAACTTTTAGAAAGGGAAATTATTTTAAGGCTGAATTTTTCAGGAGAATAGGTAGATCATGTTGCTAATATGAATTACTATGAACTGCCTGATTTCCCCAAAATATGCAGAAATGATAAGAGAAATTAAAAAGATTAAATGAGCACATTAGCAGTAACAAGAGACTTCAATTTACAAACTAATTGGGACAGAACGAAAAAAAAACATTAAAAGGAACAGTTTTTAGACTGATTTCTTAATAACAAGGAATCCTAAATGAAGCTATAGCATGAAAAGGCTAAAAAAGGGCACTGTTGTGGTTTAACCCGGCAGGCAGCCAAACACCACACAGCCGCTCGCTCAGTCCCTCCCACCCCTGCAGTGGGTTGGGGAGAGAATAAAAAAAAAAGTAACATTCGTGGATTGTGATAAAGACAGTTTAATAGAACAGAAAAGGAAGGGAAAATGATAATAATAATAATAATCAAATATACAAAATGAGTGATGCACAATGCAATTGCTCACCACCCACTGAGCCCAATTGCCCAAACAGCGATCACTACTTCCTGGACCACGCCTCCTATATATATATATACTGAGCATGACGTCATATGGTATGGAAGACCCTGTTGGCCAGTTGCGTTAGCTGTCCTGGCTATGCTCCCTCCCAGCTTCTTGTGCACCTGGCAGAGCCTGGGAAGCTGAAAAGTCCTTGACTAGGTAAACACTACTTAGCAACAACTGAAAACATCAGTGTGTTATCAACATTATTCTCCTACTAAATCCAAAACACAGTACTAGGAAGAAATTTAACTATCGCAGCTGAAACCAGGACAGGCACCCATAACATGATCACACACACCTCAATACCACAAGGCAACCCATTGACCCCTACTACATTGGTTGTGATCACATGGAGTAGTACACAGGTTGCTGCAGTTTTGCTCATGATTAGGAGATCTAATGCAAAAATGGTGTGCTTTACTGGCTTAAGACTCAACAAGTCTTCTGGAAATCAGCACAGACCTCCTTATTCTCAGGGATCAGAGCTGAAACAGGAACAACTGAATGGGAGGCCATCAGCAAGGCAACCATTACTCTTGTCGGTCCCAACCACCAGCGAAACTCAAGGAACCACCATTATCCCCTCCACATACACTATTTGCTCTTCTGCATTTTTTGTTATAGCAATGCTAGCACCTCCTTTTCAGACACCCCTACACAGACTTATAAAATTACCAGATTTAATAAACCTTCAGGAACAATTAAGAAGCTTAGTTAGGAAATACCCCGTGTTTCTCATGCTACAACTACAGGAATACATCATCTGTAGTATAAACATGCCAGCTGGATCTTACTCTGGTTTTCCACAAGCAGGGACTGATGCTTCCCACTATGACCTTGTGTATTGGAAATCAATAACAATAATCTGGAAAAATAAATATAATTAATTAGTTAATGACCTATTTGGCAATGAATTTACTGATAGCTCAATTGTAAGGACAATTCCTTACATTTGTACTAAAAAAACATTGCTACTCATGTACAACACATTCATTGCACCTCTCAGCCAAATCACCTGTAATACAGGATTATAATCTGAAACCTTAAAATTCTACCAGACCTTTTATAATATGCAAAAAAATGAGGATAAAAAAAGAAGAAAAGAGGGGAGGGGATAGAGAGAGAGAAAAGAAGACAGGCTGGAGGACCAAGGGCACTGACTCAGTCAAATTCTTATTCACACTGTCCATCAAAATGGAAATGCTAGACTAGAAAAGGGCCTGCTTTGCCCACCTCATGAATATCATATGACTAGGAAAAAAGAAAATTTGGGAAGTGGAAGTCCATTTTGAAAATATATACTCAGATATTCTTTTGCTAAACCGGGTCTACCCTATAAAGTATTTCTTCTGAAATAAGCTAAAATTTCAGTCCTTTCTAACTGCAGAATTTTATATTCTTTTTTCTGTGCTTCAATTTCATAATCTTCTAAAACTCTTAAAGGAAGAGGTTATAGATCATCATGAAATCAAAGCCAGAATGTTTTTATATTTCTATCTGCTTCTACCACACTCCCATTTTATGGAAAATCATTTTCATCACATCTTCTTTCTTTAATTTTACTGTCTATTTACTTCCCCAAAACAAACTGGGGGGAAAAAAAAAGATTCCACGAAATTCTTATTTAGGAAAAGTGCCTGAAGCACCAAAGAACCACGCTTGAGAACTCACATGAAGGATGAGTGTGCATTTAGGTCGCTGAAACTGCAGCTAGGGAGATGAGGCGGCAGCTCCAGTTTCCTTTCTGACCTTGGGCAAGTCATTCACTTGTCTGAATGCTTTAGTTCCTCTCATTCATAAAAAGATGATAATATTGCATTAAATACAGCCTCTTCTACATCTGACTTTTTAATTTCAAATAATTTGCAACCTAAAATTACTAACTCTTGGTATAAGCTTATACAGCATCCAGCACAGTGCAGGCTCATCCTCAGCCTAGGTCTGTAGTTATTACTGCACTAAAAGAACAGTTCTTAAGAACTGAAGGAACAAAAGGTTTGTCATGTCTCAAAATAATGCAATGGAAAGAAGTGCTCAGGAACACAAAGACCATCTTTCACGAAACTATGAAAACACACATCATGCACATGCAGGCGCACACACAGTACACGAAGGTGTAACACAATCTGCTCAGAAATTCAAGCAAAGCGGATGATAAGAAATTTTAACTGTCATTAGCTGAAATACCTGAAACAAGTCAGGTATAAGTCGATGAGCAACAACAGCTAATGTGGAACATCGAAAAAAAGATTAGAGAAAATTCTACATCTACATTAAAACCCCTTTGGCTCCAGGGAATACATGCTAAAAGCACAAACCCTAGCATGATTTCATTACGAATATAGAAACAGATTTTTAAATGTGAAAGAGAATTGTCAACATATGACATGCTATTTCCCTTTTAAAAGGAATTTTAGCAGAAGAATCCGTATATTTTCGTATTGACAGATCTGAACTGCCACATTTTTATACAAAGGATGTCTAGAAATAGAGATGGCATAATATCGGGAAAACAAGTTAGAGTAGCCTAGTGATTTAGTAGAGAAATAAGGCTGATATTCTTTAAGAAGAAATAAGGAAGAAAACTCTTTGAGGCATAAAGAAGTTCTAAAGGGAGTAGAGAAGGAAAATGCTACAAAGGATATGTGACCTCCTATGACATATGTAACAAATGACCAAGCAACTTGGACTAAGAAAAACCAAGGCAGTAAGGGATTTAAGACAGAAGATAATTTTTTTCCAGCAAGACTATAAAAATGTATGATAAAAAAATCAAATGGCCTGCAATGTGAACAAGCAGTAAACATTATGAATTTTTAAAATGTATTTGAAGGATGAAAATCCCGCATGAGAACAGAGAGAGGAGAATGGCTAATTAAAACTAGCAAGTAAATGCAGCCTCTCTAGGCTGTTTCCTCAGCTTCATTTCAGACATCCTACGTTTCTATATCTAGTACAGCAGGCAGGTTGGTTGGCATCATCAAGTCAAAGTGTTCTTTATACTGGTAACACAGAGTGCATTTATATCAGACTTCAGTGTTTACACACTGCAGTCTTCCATTACAAATCAGCTGAAAAACACCATCCAGTTATGCTATACACGTACCAGTATTCCCTCTAATCTCTGCAATGCATACAGTAGCTTTCCATGAGTTACTGAAGTTTAATTTTCTGTTTGTTGCCAAACACCAATCATCTAGTTTTAAAAAATTTTCCCAGTGAATTTTTCTAGGAATTAATTGTTTTGTACCTAGTGAAGGTGGAAACAGCCAGTATGGGTAAGCTTGCAGAAATATTTTCCAACACAGTGGGAAATCTTTCATTCACATATAATTTTTCAAAAATCCACCAAAACTATAAAAATTTGAGATTCTTTCCTCTAAAAGGGAAATGTGTACCATTCACCAATTTCAGGGTGAAAAAAAAAAAAGAATAAAATTAAAAATCCTAGCTCTACTGTTTCCTTATTTTTCTAAAGGAAGGAATTCAACTATATAACATGTCCCACTATTCAGCTGGCATGAACATCATAAGTATCCTCGTAATATTTGTGTAAGTTCATCATTTTAATGTCCCAAGTATCTGAATTTTGCAGACTGAGTACCTGAGCTTCTGAATTTGAACCTATCATCAAAGAATTCAATTAGGAGGAAAAGAACTGTAATTGTTGCTTCTGGCAATCACTCTGGATTTAGTTCCCTGCTTTCACCAGATCACAAATGACTATCTAAAATTGCTTAAGTTTGATCATAATAAAAAAAAAATAATCTTTCTTTTCTGGTTCCATTAAGCAATCTCAATTTTGCAGGATGTAACGGTGAAGTTTGCACATTAAGTTCCTAGAAGCTCAATTTTCTTTTAGAAGGTAGGGGGAAAAAAGAGGAGGAAAGTGGTTTTCACTTGGAAAAGAAATAACCAAATGACAGCACCATATACAAATGTATGCTACAAAATGTAATTTTTTTGTGGCTTGACCACAGGAAGAAGGGAGGTCAAAGATGCTATTAAAGAAAAAGAGGATCTATCTTAGGCCATTTAAATAATAACACACGATTGCTTCATGTGGTATATTTCCTACTGCCTCATTCAAAAGAGTTTGAAATAATGAGATTTTCACAGTTATCTTTTGAAGAATATTCAGTAATCTAACGGTTGAATCCAGACCTGAGTGAAGGTCCTGCAAAGTGTTAAGCACTCCCTGAAATAAAAGAGAACTGGGAAATCCAAGACTTTACAGAATTAGCCCTTTACACCACATTCCCAATTAAAAGGGAAGAAACCCCAAAAGAGGGGGAGAATGTAAAACTAATAAAATTAATCAATGTTAATTTATATTTTTCTCTAGAGATGTAGGTATGCCACAAAAGCAAGCCACCTTAAGTACTACATACAAAGAAAACAGATTTTGGATGGGGAAGAGTTGTGCAAGATCAGAGGAAAAAGGCAAAAAAAAGGTCACTCTTCAATACATCCATGTTTAATAAACGTTTGGAGAAGCTAAGGTTGAAAATGGTGGCCTGACCAGTCTGAGGCCAACAGAATTATGAATGCAGTGTGGGAAGTCCAGCACACCAGTAAGAACTCCAGGCTGTCTCCTGGCACGATTCACTGCTGTGCCAAGAAGGTTTAATCCAAGCTAAATTCAAGAGGAAATAGAATCTCTCAGAAGCTTAAGGGACTGATACCTGGAAGTCTTTTATTTGCTGAAAAAAGTAGGAGGAAATCCGGCACGTTTGCAATTTTTGCATGTTACTGGAGTATTCAAATATAACGTAAAAAATTTGTATCTGACCCAGAGGAAGGTCTTTATGTTGGCTTCATAATTACTGATGCCTGTAGTTAAGCATATTTAGCATTTTCTATTCAAGGTCCAGTTTTTCCTTGCAAATCTCTCTCAGTGTAACAACTGAAATTTTCCAAACAAGACATTTAATTTTGGATGTTTGTTGATTTTTTTTTTTTGTCTCGAGTAAAGCAGCTGAGCCATTTTTTTGGAATGAGGTCTGGTGCAAATATGCTTTGTGCACGTTAATATTGGGACAGTCTTATCTAGTATTTTCATGCTCGGAAGCAGACACCTGAATTTTTAGCAGAGGGACAAATCACACAGAAGGAAAATCCTGTTGCCATCATATTAAACTATTCAAACCTGGCCAAATTTTCAGTCTCTGAAAATATTTGCTTAGTTAGAAACCCACTAGAATTTCATAGCTAATTTCTCAGCTCTATGCCTTATATCCTCACAGCTCCTTCAGTCTGAGTGGACTTTGCATGTATCTGATCCACAGAGTATCTTGACCACATCTTGAGAAACCCTGAGCCATCTCAACGCAGTAAGAACTCGGTGTTCTTTGAGAAGACAAATACTTGAGCATCACACAGTTGGATGGATAGCAGTCAGTTAGCCTCTTCTCTACAATTAGTGTTTCCACCCTGTCCAGGGGAAAAAAGGTCAAAGCCAATCTGACTGGGATGCAGAGGAGTAGAATTATGTGTATATATGTCTTATATGTATGCATATGTATAATGTTTTACATATATATTTTATATATACTTTATACACACACATATAGATATATATAAATATATCTCTATATAAATACCTTTGAGAATTCTATTACAAAAATCTATGTCAAAAAAAATTGTTAGGGTTGTAAAAATCAAATACTCCAAAAATAAAAATGGCAAAGTGAGAACTGCACATAGAAGCTTAGTTTGGCTCCCTTAGACATACAGCTTCTGATAGGACTTCTATGTACATGATCGTATTAAATTTTAAAAACAAGAGTTCCACCTCATTCAGAAGATAAGGTCGTGAATCCAAGTGTAGACACCTGGGGTTTGATTTGCAGACAAGCTGAACACTCACACCTGTAACTGAGATCAACAGAAAATGCAGCCTGAACATCTAACATGCTACAGAAGACACACCACTTCCCAAAACTAGATCCTAGTCATTTCAAACTGGATTTGCAATGTTAGCAATCACTTTTAATCTATGCCCTAGTTCATATTCACACTGGGGCCAACACTGCCTCACCTTGCAGGGGTGCCATGCTAATTAATTCACAAACAATTGCAAATCAGCAAGACACAGCGCCGCACAAAAGCACTAGGAGACTATTGTTTTTTCTTTGGTGATGCAAGGTTTCAGTAGCACTCAGTAAGTAACAGAAGAACAATGACTAGAAAAAATACTGACCCGCTACTTATTCAGTAGGAACTCTGTACGCTGAACAAAGCAAAGGTCATCTGGAGCTAGGAAAGGGGTGATTTAAAGTTTCATAGGTGACTTTGATCCTGGGACTTCTAAGTGCTTGACTTGCTTGACTTTGTACTCTGAGCTTTTTTTTTTAATATTAGTATAGGTTTGGGCAATGTCAGTTGTATGTAAATTAGACTAATTTAATGTTACTGGGTGGAATTCAGACTAGAATGTAGAAAATCCCCTACAACACAGATGAAATTTAAAGGATTCCTGGTTGTAATTAAAGGTATGCTAAATTGATATAGAAGCAAATCTGTCTGGAGGGAACATAATGACTGCCCTTGTAATGAGTCAATCCAGGCAGAGAAATATTCAAACCCATAACGTTAAAGTCACCTGCTCACATAGGCAAAAAACATATGAAAGGCAACAACATATGATATATGTATTTACCATCTCCATTTTCTTGGTTATTTCTATTCTATCAGCAAACAGTGGCCTAAGTATCATTATCACTCAGAAATAATCAGAACTGTTACCGCTCCTTCTAGAAACAAAGAGTAAAAAATACAGAATCTATCTTTCAGGGTGAAAAGTCTGTAGAAAAGGCGTGGTGTTCCCTTGGCGGGTAACATTTGGCTGAACGTCTCCTACCATGCACACAGAAAGTCTGCAGAGTATGTCCAGTTGAAGAAGACAGCAGCTGCCATCCAAAGCACAGAATCCAAATGGATTTAGACATCTCGCAGGGTTTGCAGATAGATATCTGAGCATTGAATTTCTTGAAGACAGACTTCCAGCTCTCCCTAAATCCCATTTTAGGTGCCAAAATCATCTTTCTGGGGCTGCCTGGGTTAGCAGTTTGTTCATGATAGTACAGACTAATGATAACACAGATGAATCTTCCCTCTTCTGCTAGGTATCAACAGGAGGGAGGAAATTCCTGTATTTGTGATAGCAGGCACCTACCTCTTCTCAGGTTCTCAGACAGACCCTTGACCACATCTCTCTCAGCTACCTGCCTGAAGCTGTTTCTGTTTGACATAGGATCCCAGGACCACTCTGATATAGGTCTCTAAATCATACCCCTTGGCTGATAATTGCTGCTGCAGCCTGCCAGACTTGACTCCAACAGAAGATGACGACGAGAGGTACTACTAAAAGGCCGTGATGCAGAAAACAAATACTTTAAAGTATGATTTATTTTGTCTAAAGGTATACAGCACTCAGACAAATGGACTTAAAACAGCAGAGACCAAGGCAGATACTGTTACTGCTTGGCATCACTTCAGCCTCCAGGTAGATATGATTTAACCTTGATGTCCACTGCTCTCTCGGATAACTCGTCACGGCTGCTCCAGCCCTTGGCACTCAATCAACCTCTAGTCCCAGTCCTTGGCTCTCAATCAACCTCTAGCAGCCTGTGGCAGCTGCCTATTCCTCTCTGCACCAGGTTACAACAGTCCAGTCTTCTACCAGATCAGTGTCTTCTGACCTCCTCCTGCTCTTTCTTAGCAAGACAGCTCTGCTGCTCCTGTTGGGACTCTGCAGCTGCAACTCATGAAATACTCCATTCAAGTATTTCTGGAGTGCCCTTTTTTAGCCCCTTATTTAGATTTCTTGCCTGGTTTTTTCTTCTTCTCCGTTCCCCTACCTCCCTCCTACATATTTCACTTCACATGATGGAACTCACTCCAGAGAGCCAGACACTATAATCATGCAAAATAATTCAGAGATAGAGGAATGGGCAGAGAAAGAGAAGACCCTGAAGGCATGCCTGCTCCCAGGCAAGGGACTCAAGCAAATCCCGGTAACTGTACAGGCCCTGCATTCAGACCAGGGCCATTTCCATCCCTCCTGCTCCCATAGCTGGAAGCTATGAACTTTATTAGCCATCCTGAGCTCTCTTCTTCTCCCTCTCTCTCCAGAATACAGAATTCCTCTCAGAAACTAGATTAAAATATATCTTTTAAGAGAAGACATCAATCTCATCCTTCCCCTGTGGTGCTCACCCTACTGTAACTTCCCATAGGAACGCTATAAAAGTGCCATTCTCTCTACCACACAAACCTGTAACTGTATTGTAAATGTTCAACAGAGGTGAAAAAGTAAAGCAGCAAAAATGTAAGACACACAGCAGTGTTCAAGAGCTACCGGTCATGAAATGACATGCCTAAAGACCATCAGAGGCACGACTTTAATAGTTTTGAACAGCATCTTGTCTACACTTTGATTTTCAGATTCAGCATTTAGTGATATTTTCTCCTATGTTAGCCAAGTCTTCTCTTACAAAGTAATTTTCACTTTCTCACAACCCAAGGGAGTGGAGTTAGCATAGACTAAACGAAATATCATGGCATTTTTCTGTCTTTCTCAAATGTTGGGGGTGTGAAAGTCCAGAGAACGAGCTGTAAACAGTAGATAGCATAGTAGGTGGGAAAAAGTGGGGAGGAGGGAGCGACTGGATGAACCCTCCATTGCTGATTGAACAGGACAGTCCATTTAGAGGAAATTAATTTTCAGTGTTGAAATTATGTTGCAGTAGTGATGAGCAGAAGAAAATATTGATAGCAATAAAATGAAATTCTAAACAAACTGGCACTACATCAGAAGACAGCATGTTGACACTATTTATGTTAATTTCTCCAGGTTTCATCCCCATCTGCATTATTGTTGACACCTCATGTAACCAAGCAAATAACTCTCAAAGAGCCAGGGAGTGAAAGTAAATGATTGCAGCTGCCATTAGACTCCTATATATTGTAGTAAGCAAAAGTACCAACTCATTATGACCTTGATCTAACAACACCAGTAGTCGGCTCAAAGGCTCATCGAGTACTACATTTTTAAATGTTACTTCATGGAGAATGTTTATAGAAAGTTACATTTCTCTTACCAGTTTTCAATTATAACAAGCAAAAGACTATGGCAGAGGAGAGCGGGGAAATAAAAATGAGAACACAAAAGGAAATCAGAGGCAAGTGAATCAAAAGCAAAAAGCAAACCTCTTTCAATAGTCAGGTGGGTTTTCAAAAATATTTAACAGGTCACAGGTAGTAGGGGACACTCACTTGGGTCACCCCAGCATTAGGTCAGTAAGCGTCCTTTCCAATTTCATCACCGCAGAACCTGACTCTCCAAGCATACTCTCACGCATGTAAATAACTTCAAATAAATTACAGCAAAGTCCTGTCAGCTTGTATTTTAGTCACTCTGATGGAGCTTCTCACGAGGGCTCTTTCCACTGGAAAAGAGATACACTGAATCATAAAATTCCATTTATTCAAAGCAATGAGGGCCAGATTTGGGCAACTGAAGTCAGTAGAAAAATTCCCACCAACTTCAATGGACTTTCAATTCTATACTAAGTTCTCAACATGCACTTGCCTTGGCTTTTAAGAGTTGTCCCCTCTCCTTCAGGTGCAGTTGCCATTTAGTCAAATTAACTGTTGTCAGATTCAGGAGATAGATGGGATTTCGGACCTGGCTGTGTGGCTGCCCCTATTACATTTTCATTTTATACAGCTGCTGCTCCTTTTTTAATTTGAAAATTACTTTGTTATACTTAAATTGCTTTCAAAGGCAGTCTGTCCAGGCCACCAGATGCACTAATGAGGGTTTTTTATCTTTAAAATGTGCAAAGGGTAATTTTCTTGTTTCATTTAATTTTAGAAAGATTTTAGTCTGTTATTTTTCAGTTCACATTTAATACCAGAATGAAGGGACAGAAACATAAGATTCTTTGTTGTAATCTTTAATGGATTAGTGGTATTGATCAAAGAGCTTTGGGTGCTGATGTGAATTTGTCACTTAATCTTATAGGCATGTTTATCTATTTACCAAGAAATCCGAGTGTCAAGCTAGCAGTGGTATGAGGCCAAGGGCTAGTACATCTGCTTCCATAGTTGGATACACTTATTAAGGAAAGGAAATAAATGATCAAATTATATATCATTGTGTATTAGGGTGGGGATTGCTGTTTCTTTTTCTAACTCAGAATTTGCCTTAACTTCCTCTAAACAGAGTGGTTTCATCAGGGATGGAGCAATGCAAGACAACAATCTGTATTAAATTAGGTAGTAACCTGTGCAGTGCATGTTAATGGGAAGAAAAGCTGCATTGCTGGGATTTCTTTCTTTTTTAATTAGATACAATCAGTTTGACAAAAGGACATTGAGTGGTCTTGATTTTCATTTCAGAGAGATGTGATCATACTTACAATATATTTGTTAGGCAATTTTAAAAAATGCCATATTAGATTATTAAATTAACCCTTCACATATATCATAGTGGTAAATTAAATCTGAAATGACCTTGAAGAAATGAAAGTTTCAAATTTAAAAAAGGGTAAGTTTTTGAAAAGAAAATAAGATTTGCTTGAAATTCACAATGTGTTTACTATGTGTTCAAAATTTCAGCTCTTCTCACTCGCTCCCAAACCCTTTATGGAGAGAGGATACTAGGATCTTGACTTCATTCACAGGAGGAAAAAAACAACTGGGAAAAAAGTATGTCAGTCGAAATACCATGTAAAATCACCGTGACTACAACCTGGCAGTGGTTAAAGAAGAGCAGGGGCAAAAAAAAGGAGCTAAGATGGGGTTACTGTATCAGCATTGTATGAGAAAGTAGAGAACAGGGGTTCTCAACGTATTTGGTCCAGAGGTTCCCTTTGGATAAAAACTGGTCCATTAAACATTTAATCTAGCCTTTTCCCTGCTGCCAGGATCTGTCTCTTCTCTCAATGACTTCTCCTCCACATGAAATCACCTGTGAAGTAGGGTGCTAGCCCTGCTCAGGAATGGGGAAAGGATGGCTGACTGGCAAAGGGGATCAGAAAGGCAAAGGGAATCACAAGATGTGTTTGGACATTGTGCAAGGAAGAGGACTTGTCCCAGCACTGGTGGGGCTGAGGAGGAGGTGGTGAGAGTTTGCACAGAAGGCTGGGGCGGGGAAATGGGCCAGCGTGGCTGTCAGCTGCACAAAGGCAAAGGGTAAAGAGGACTTACTTTAGTGCCAGGGGAAGAAGATCCATGATGAAAATGGAGAAGGGAAAACAGAGAAACAGTGTTTATGCAATGGGTGTAGAGAAGGTCCAACATTTCTAATCATGTGGCAGAGACGGTGCAGTAAGAGCACTGCAATACTGTGAAAACCAATGCTGCAAAGTAAACTGAATAGCCAAATGAGCCAGAAAGGATGTAAATCAACAGTGTAAAGCACAGACAACATATAATCTGACAAGATGGACAGCTATCTTCCATGAAGTTTATTTTAGAAGGCTGCAAGCTGAATTCAGATGTAGCACTGGCTTTCCATAATCAAGACTTTAATATAATATTTGCTCCTGGAAATTAAAGTTCATGGCATTTTGGATAAGGTATTTGCATATAAGAACCACTGATCTCTTTGCTCTTTTTTGCTGCCTAGTTCCTAGTTCCTACCATCAAACTCCAGTCTCAATCTGTACTTTCTGTCAGTGCTGTTCCTTTTTCTGAGTCTGATGATGTTACTTATTCACAGTATCTTTCAGCTAAACTGGTCCTTGCTCAAGAGATGGCACTTCTCCTGCAGACTCAGGAGGCTATAATGTTTTTTTAGCACTGACACGTCTTAAATGTGTCAGCTGGGACGGATTCTGTTTCCGTACACTTGAAACTTTTCTACTGTGGGTATAATGGTTATTCAAGAATACCTGCTTTTTTCCTACCGAGAACAATTGCAGGTATTTTAAAAGCTGTTGATGATAACCACAAAAGCCTGGCAGCACTGACTCGAGAGTTTTTTTGAAGCACTGCTACAAACCATTTTCATCAGTAATTTTGTGAGAAGCACATTAACCCTGATTTCCAGGAGCCACATTCAGCTGTATCAGAAATATCCCACTAAAACAGACCTCCAGTTCCTTCAGGATATCCTGAACTCAGATGTACCCTCTTCTCACTTTGGGTTAAGAAAAATGCGCTTAGACTGTAAAGACCTTTTTACATCTCTGTTTGGTAATATGAAGCAATGAGGCTTCTGCAACTTTCTGACTATCAGTGTCGTCTTCCATGTAGCAACACCTTTATTTTCTCTATTTAAGATAAATTTCCATGAAATTCCTGCTAGTTGCAATGAAACAGCTCAGCAAAGTTTCTTAACGGCATGTAATGCACCGTCTTTTCCTCCACCTGCTCCAGGCTGGGCATAGTCTCTAGCACAGATAGACTCAGAAGACAAAGCAAGGAGGTCTATAAAGGACATTATCACTGGAAAGAGACACTAGGATTTATAACCTACTCTCTTGGGCCAGTGCTTTAATGCAAGTAAAGGCCTATAGCTATAAACATTCTGCCAACAGTACAATAAGAGTGACATCCACTAGAAGTTAAGCATTTGTGTTTGACAAAATTGTAATCATTGCTCATATTTTTTAACAGAATAATTCCAAAGATCATGGAGAAAAAAACAAACTTTTGGCATATGAGTTATTTTTCCCCTGGTTTGGACAGTGGAATTAACAGGAGAGGGAGCAAGGACAAGGTGAAGATCAGAAGAGTCACCAAAACAAAACCTACCCAATTAATTCTGACCTGAAACAACAAAAACCATCAAATGTTCCTGCAGAATGGAAACCCACGCATTCAGCTAGATGCACACGCCATCAGATGCAAATGCCATTTGACTGGTGCTCCCGCATACACTGCCCTTGATGCTTTACCATTTTTTCTCCATGTGGAGGAGATTCAGGCCTGGTAACACAGAGCTGTCCCACTTCTGCATAAACAGCAGAGGTTTTTTATAAGAAATGTAAACCATTAAAAAAAGATGCTGAGGAAACTTTAGAAATGGAGCTGTTGTCAGCAGAGATTAAATTGTATACCAACAGCACGACATTTATGCACTGCTACTTAAACTGTGACAAATGGTTGCAAACATGATAGTTTCAGGATCTTTAATCTAAATGAATGGTGCTTTTAGCCTACCTCTGACTGGAATTTATTTTGGAAATAAAGAAGCATTTCCTACTCGGTTGTGTACAGAACTGCACCACCAATGACTAAAAGGGCAGAAGTCGCAGCTTTCACAGCTCTCGACAGTACTACGATGTACTGTAAGGACTGGAACAGGCTGTCTTTATGTATTTATTCCCTTCTGAGTCTCAAGCAATGTCTGCAATGTAAATTAAGATTTTTACCTACCTGTCAAGCTTACAGAAATTGTTTTCAAGGAGTTTTTTCTCCTCTTTCATTTTTCTTGTTATAACAACATGCATAATGTAAGCTCATATAAGGCAGCAGAGATTACATTAAAATGTAATTTTTAAAATTACAAATATCTCAAATAGCAAGTTACTCAAAAATCATTTCCATCATTATCAGTTTAAATGTAATATTAACTACTGGAGAAAGCTGATGGCATAGGTAGTTTATCCTACTTACGCTAAATTTATTCCTGTATTATCCTCAGAGACTCTCAGCTGAAGGAATTAAAAGCACGATTCTTACAAACAAGTATTTACAAAGTGATTTTTTAGTGTTTATAGTCTTGTAATACAATATTTATAAAATAATCTAATTGCAAACATTCCAAGGTGTTCTTCAGCTGATAGCACAAGAGAAAAATTCACTCTTTTATCCCGCCACCACCACCCCCACCTCCCTGTTCTCAATCAATGACTTGACTGTACCCCTTGGAGATTTCAATATTAAAAAAAAAAAAAAAAGAAACAGGAAAAGATCTTAGGCGAAAAACATTTCTTCAAAAAAGAAACAACTCATTGCAATTACAAAAATGTGAATTTGGCATATAATCAGGTGACCAGCTTCTGATGCTTGCATGGAATTTCTGCAGTCCCCTTGCACAGTCCCCTTGCACAACTGCAAGGTTTGCAGCTGGGGGGAGACCTGAGGTGGTGAACTGGGTGATGCACTAAGAAAAAGATCCCTTAAAGTTGCCACTTTAAACCCTGAAGTTTACTCCAGCTTTTTTACAGCGCCTATATTTTTAAAAAGACAATAAAAATAATCTTCCCTGTTCAGTTTTTTGAGGGAAAATACAATCTTTGTTCAGAAGAAATTCTTCTGATGAAATACTTAACTTAGAACAAGGTTAAAATAAAGTTAAAGCTGTCTTTAAGAGCAGGAACGCACTGCCATCTCGTGGAGCGTGTGCTGGGAGGCAGCGCAGCCAGGCAGGCTGATGCTCCGGGATGAAACGCGCTCCAGCCCCCGCCGCCTCGGCCTGGCCGCCCGCAGGACCCCCAGCGCCGACAGACGCCATCCTTCTGTGCACGCAGCCACGCGCTAAAAAACTGTATCTTTGGAAACGATAAGAATTTCCCTAAGGAGATATATCTGACCAAGCAAGATAAAAGACCTTTAAAAATACATCTACTGCAGAGACCAGGATGAAATTCTGAGTTACGCTGCCTCCAAGGCTACCTCTATGCTGGGAGATTTGCACCTCAGCAGCCCACTATAGAAACCAGCCCCAGCACAGAGGCAGTTTTGACAGGGAAAGCTGATCTGTCTGCTGATGTAGCAGTAACACCTGCCACCAAAAAATGCATTGTAACAGTAAAGTACGGGTTTTGTGGCAGATCCATAGATGCTGGGCTTCTGTGGGCACAAGGGTGCCCATTGAGTCACCCCTCTGTGCAACCCTGATTAACACAGAAGTGCTGACAGAAGTCTGCAGCATGGCCCGCGGTTACTCTGCCAACCCTGCCAGGAATTGCCTAGATATAACAGAGTATCGCCCTCTAATTTTTTTTTTTTTTATCAGTGTCTGTTATTTCAATATATTAGAGCTGAGATATTCAAAGCTGCCTGAGGGTTTGGAGAATTAGATTCAAAATGTTCTAGGCAGTTCTGAAAATTCCTAAGAGAGTGATTTTACAATGCTATGAGTCTGATCCTTCAATCCCTCCTTGTGTAAGGAGCGCTTACTTATAGAAATAGTTTAAGTAGTATTGTCTTAGAGCCAAATTTTGACATTTAGCTGCTGGCCATGCCGGTAGCACATTTTTTTCTCGTGCTCTCCAATCTACAAGTAAACTCAGAGTGAGCAAAAGCTACCATCTTGCCTTTGGGCAAGGTGCACTCCTGGACGTGCACCAAGAGAAGAGAGCCTGTAATTCGGAGATGCTGTAATTGTGAGAGATGCACTCAGTGCACATAAGTGGAAAATAGGTTCCTTACATGCTGTGTTAAAAGTGGGGAAGACTTTTTACAGAAAAATACATCTTAGTTTGTTTGCCTGCTATTGTGCTGTGGGTTTTTTTGTGAGCTGCAGGCTTAAAATCCAGCAAAAGCCAACAGGAAGAATGGACCCACGCGTCGTACCACGATGCATTCACTCTTAAAGAAAAGATGCAGCAGAGAGCAGGCTGCCGCAAGTCCAAAACGAACTCTCTGCTGAAGATGCAGAAACCAGCTGGGAGCCGTTTCAAGGTGCCAGGACAAAGGCTATGTGGATAAAAGACAGACTGACGACTGATCTCAGTCAGACCAATGGAGATAAGGTAAAGTAAGCTTACCTCTAGTTTTAAAGTGATGCCATGGACAAACAGGGTCTATTGAAAGCGTACAGTTCTTCAGGGGGGTCAGATGTGTTTTTTGTATGAATTTTCAGGGAAACAAATGTTTGCAAGCATCCTGCTTCTGTGCCTGTGTCCGGCAGTCCACTCAGTAACTTTTTAATCTTTCAGCAAGTTTAACCAAGCCCGACAGAGAGGTAGCAGGCTCGAAGGTCCTGTATTCCTAACACAGTTTATCAATACAAATGCTTAGATAGCAATGATGCACTTTGCACCCCCATCAAGAAAAAAGCTGCAGCATGAATCAGAGCTCAGTCGTAACCGAGCTCCAAAACAGGCACAAAACCATAGGAAACCAGACTTCAGGAGTTCTGCATTTTGTAGGACTAATGCTTACTCTAATGCATTTCTCTCTATCACTAAATTTAGTGGTTGGTTTTCCTTCCCAAAGCATTTAAATTATTATATCTCAGGTGGTAAAAAGGAGATGGGGTGGAATGCTGATTTGATTTAAAAACAGGATGAGCAGTGGGATTTCATTTGGAAAGGAGCACAGAGATAGACTGATCTTTTGAAAGAAACAGCCAGGAGAAAATGAAAAACAGGTCATAGCTCACCCTGAAACCATAATGCCTGTGAAAAAGTCTGGCCTGAGTAAAGGATGGAAGTAAATATTCTCCATTCATGTCTAAAATAGCGCTTCCAGGCAATTTACTCTAGACCCAGTGCACCAGAATGGGTGTTCACACTCCACAAAGTAACCTTGAACAAGGTGTAAAAAACGCTGTGCATAAGAAGCTGGCATGAGTTTCTAAAATGCCCTAAGTGTCTGATTCGATCCAGTGAAGGCTTATGAAATGAGGAAAAGCTGAGGTTTTTCCACTTTGCTCCCAGCTGGTAATTGCACTCATCATTCTTACTGTATATAGGAGACCATGGCATACTGTGTGAGGATATATTTTGTTATAGGGTAGAGATGAAGAACCTAGACAGTATTGGCAAAAGCTTGGCAGGGACTTCAACATCACAAAACTCAAACTAGAAGTTATGGTGAGCTCAGATCTGTGTTATTCTTTATCGAATTCACTAAAGCTTGGAGGGTTCAGAGGTTCGGAAGGGTTTTGCCCATGTCTGCTGCAGATTCAATTCTCTAACACAGCCACCGGATTTCAGTAACTCTTTTCTTTTGTCCATATCCACTAAAGTCTTCTCTTTAGTGCCCACTGTTTCTCAAAGTACACATGGATAAGCATCAGAGGATTTTTCTGCAACACATTTGGTAAGCTCCACAATGCTGAGATTAGAAAAGGACACTACACCAATAAAAACAAAACCCTCATAAAGCCTTTGATGAGAACATGAGGTTAGTACATTTTCTTCAGTATACTTTGGTTTTTAAAATGCACTATTCCAATCACTTCTCAAAAATGATTTAAGCATATTTGGACTAGTAACTTGCCACATATTATCAGCTGATACATACGTAGCAGCACATCATTTTATTAGAAACATTTCCAGGTCTTGCAGAAATTGAAGCATGGATTCCAATAAGCATGGTTTCAGTTCTGCAGATCAAAAGCTACCCCAGTTAACGACACACAGCACCAAGCCATCTGGTGACTTGCAAGAATCTCGGTCTGGTTTATGAACAACAAATTAACCCTGATTAATAACATGCTTGGGAAGTGGTTGGACACAGCAATTTCCCACGGAGGAAGTATTTTAATAAATCTCTTACACCCAAATGTTATACACAGTTTCACTACATTTTACCACTTGCAACTTTTTATTTGTAACTGGGCATTTGTTCCCTGTCAGCACCCAACTCCCCTCTCCTGAGCAGGTCGTGCTTTTTAGGTCCACACAGCTAACGTGTGCTGGAGAAATTTACTTTGTCATTTGTGCTCATTTGAAACTGTGAATGTTGTCAACGCTACATCTGACTGTTCCAGCAGTACCCAGAGGTCCAGTCCGGTCACCATCACACTAAGTATAGTCCTTGCCTCCAAGGAGCTAATTCACGATGAATAATTTAGCTGACAAACTTAGTCTGCTTGAGAAATACCCATGAGCAAATTTCAATTTCTTCAACCATAATCATTAGTCAAAATATGCTGGAATAAAGATGGGGTGAAAGAGGTTGAGGGGAAGAAAGACGAGGAAAAAAACAAAGGGGATCATACCTGTATTTCTGGATAGCACAGCATGACTTCAGGCTCCTAATTTCTATTCCTCATACCCAATGGATGAAATTAATTTGGGCAGAAGACAGAGAAAAAGCCTTTCCAGACTATGAAACTAGCTTATATCAGAACTAAAAAACTAATATAAATTTCACCACTTTCCATTCCAAATACAAGATTGTCTTCTTTAATTATGTTTTTTCTATCATACAGAGGCACTAGAGTGCCTGTAAGGAAAGGTGGAAAAATCCCCACATGCAGAATTCTGCAAGCAGAAATCACACAATCCATGCATCCAGGTATATGATGCAAGTGCAAACGCATACTGGGGCAGCCACAAGTTGGGAACAGCTCACCCTGGACGTATGTCTGTCCTATGACAAAGTGCTCCTGCATTCTGGCTGAGGATGGCCACACCTTTGCTCAGATGAAGTGTACCACTCTTAAGTGTTCTTCATGCATAGTGCCCCAGCTAAGAGATTTAGGGTGACTGAAAGAGGGAGAAATTATCCATGACAGGAGATATTAGTCCACTACTGAACTGGTTCAGACTACAGGAAGAAACAGAGTAGGACCAATAGGTACTGCAATACCTACCGTTAACTGCTGCACTTCCTGAGTTAATATAACATTTTCCAAACACATGGGATTTGTCACACTGTACGCAAGACTAGCATATCTAAAGGAAAACTCTTGCTTCCTCTACAAAACACGAGCAGAGCTAAAATAAGAGCCTAATTCTGGTCTTGTTCCATGTCCACCAGAATGACTATATGCTGACTGCAACCAAGCTACTGCAGAATTACATCGATATACTCATACAACAATATTGGCCCAAACATAAAAATACTCAATATCTGATGTATCCCTTACCAGGTGACTTTACTGCTGCAGGTTTATGGCCTTGAGGACATATATGCCACTTTTTTCTCACGTCTAATGTCTGACCTGCAATCTGAATTTCTCTAGGAAATGAAAAGGAGCTAAATTGTATTTTACTGTTAACTAGTAATTGCTTTTTTTGTTCAAGTAAAATAAAGCATTTATTTGATTTAAAATGATCATATGGCACTTACGATATTGCATAAGTGACTGAGAACTGGTTCCCTGACTCATAATGATCATACGCAATTTTTAAGACTGAAAACTGAAACACACAGTGTCCACCTTCCCTTTAGTCCTTCAACACAGAATAGAGATTTTGAATTAAAAAAAAAGTCTCCCCACTCCCTTCCTTTCCTTCCCTTCAGCAACTTTGGCAGTAGATTACTGCCACAGAATCGAGCACGAGCATGTGCAAGCTCTGTGCTATATTAGCAGAATTTTTTGACAGGCTTCTTTATTTTTCTAAACGTGGGAGAGGGATGTTTGATATATTTCTTATACATGTGAGGTTAACAGTGAATATCAGACACAGTGATCAGTCAGAACTAAAATCACCATTTACAAATTCACATTCTAAATGTCCCTTTTGGAAAGATGATGTTTTGGGTAAATAATTGCTCAGGATTGTCTAGAAGGAAGCTTATGAACCCAAGTACCTCCCAGGCAGGTAGCAGTTCAGTCTGCTAAGGACACAACTCTGTATGGAGCTGCTTCAAAGACAGAAAAGGTAACTAGACAGGTCTGCCTTGGAGGTAGGTCATCAACAAGGGGATGTCTCCTAGACAGGGCTGCCTGGAAAGTGAGTTATGAGCCTTTGTACAGCACCTTTCAGGCAAGAAACTTATTCAGGTCTGCCTAGAAGGCAGGTCAGCATGCAGATATGCCTAACAGGCACAGAACTATGCAAGTCTGCCTCTCCATACCTTCAAAAATCCCAAGACAAACCAAGAATTTCATTTTAATGATTTCAGCAGAAAGCCATTATTTCCTGTAAGAAATCATTTTCAGTACAGTTGCTGGATATGTCAAACTGCAGTTTCTTTAATGACACACTCCTAATGCCAGATACAAGAACAGAATTCCTCTTTACAAGGTTCTGGTAGTATTCTTAATACAAAAGGAAATGTTGTTTTATACGATTTGGCAGCAGGTTACTACAGAGAGCAAAATGTCCACAAGAACAGGCAAGTACAACGGGAAAAAAGAAAACTGACAGTAGACACACTAAGAAATTATAGGTACTCTACCCGTATAAACACAGACGTTGGCCTACTGTTTTCTCTCTCATCAATGTAAGTAACAGCAATGATTGCAGTGGAGGTTTAGATAGAATTGGCAAAAGCGGTAAAACAAATTTAAATATGATTCATTTCAAAACAATTAAAAATTTTAAAAATCTCCAGTCAGCAAGGACTTTAGTGAAGCTATAACTTTAATCACTCGGCTGGACAGCTTTTTAATACAGATGAACAGCTTACTTTGCACGTAACAGAGGTATGCTTTCAGTGCATTGTGAATTCAGACAGCTCTCCATCAGGTATGCTCAATTCAGGTTTTCAAGTTTTCTTCACTACGATATTATCTGCATTTTCACTTTTTCCATGAAAACTGAGAGCGCACACAAGCCGGTAGTTCTGGGCCAATGTTTGAAACACTGTGATAGTGTGTGCTGGCCCAAAGTGAAGCAGAAGTCTTGGACAGAGAGCAGTTAGTGGCAGTCTGAAGTCAGAAAGAAAAAACTGTGATGCTAATCAGCAGCTGATTATTATGGAAAGGTTGTATATCTCTAAGAAAGATTCATCAGCATCCACTGTGAGGCAAGAGCGCTGGTTTAGACAGTGGGCCGGCAGTGGGCCATTCCAGCTTATTGGGATCCCATAAGGCAGCTTGGAAGCTCTAGTCATTTTAAAAGAAAGAGAAGCATGAAAGAAGAGATCTACAAGGCTCCAAAATGTGCTGTAAGATAGACAGTAAATTGGGCACATTTCAGGGGGAAAGCAGGGCATATTCAGAAAACACAAAGCAAACAGCACTTGTTTAAACTAAAACAAAACAGTCTGGTTTAATTCAGAGAACCAGTAAGCCACTCTTTATACCTGCACAATCTTTAAAGACTCCGGATATGAGACCCTGCACTTGTGTTATGCAGGACCACCTGGTCTGCCAACTGTCAGCAGGAATCTTAATGAGAGTGACTTATCTTTTCCAAGTGATATCCCCACAGGCACCCGAAGAAAGGTCAAATAATCTTTGTAGAGGGTTTTCTGTGTCTAAGCTTGATCTTTGGTGTGCAATCTGTAATATATGTAAAAGACTTACCATATAATAATCAAGAAAAAAATTCTATAGGTATAAAACCACGCAAAATATAATTCATTCTTATACTTGCAGTATACATGAGATTGTTATAGTCTGCAGAGCCCCCTAATTTAAATAGTTTAGTCAAACTTACTTTACATGATCCTATCTACATTGATAGAGCTAAAAAATCATACCAAAAGCATAATACTGGCATTATTCCATGTTTGTTTGGCATTATAGAATACCCTTTTAAGCTTTCGCACTCTTTGTTTGCCGTATTTCACCTATTATTTGTTAAACTGTATTGTTCCAGCTCCAAAGAACCACTGAACAGACATATTCACCAAGAGCTGTGGATTTAGGCTTCCAAAACATTCTTTTCAATTAAAGGACATGTTTTTTAGAGAAAATTCTATTTTAAGTAGATCACTGTTTGGGTTTGTTCTATTTTTTCCAATTTTTTAAATTATCTGCCTTCCCTTTTAGGTTTAATTAGCAATTGACTAAAGGAACTTTTTAGAAAACTTTCCACATCCCTATCTAAAGGAAGATAAAAGTAGTATCTACCCCCACTGCCTCAAATATGAGTAAAAGGTCAGGGATGAGCTTGTTTTACTCTAAACTGCCTTTCCCATACTCTGCTACTGGGACCAAAGGAGATCCTAAAACACCTCAGAGATATCTAAGGGCTGATATAATTTGTTCAAACTGAAATAGCCCCACAGAGGTCCTCTCCAGCTGAAGATCAGACGAATACCGTGTCTTGCCAAATGCTACAAACAGCCTATGCATCCACCTCTTCACTGGTGTAGCCTGCTAATACCTGTTTAAATATCTTTTAAATCTTTCAGGCTTTTTGTAAATGCTGAACTGGATTTAAGTAGGTCTCAAAATTTTAGTTCCAAATCTTATACAACATTTTTGAACAAGGGTGCCCTTGTGTTATCCAGAGGCTGCCTGGTAAACAGAAGCCATTTCACAAAACAGTTCCGGCATATCCACAGCTTTTCTTACGCTGGAGCAGAGGAGGTGGGTACCAGGCAATGCTGGCACTGCGTCACACTGCGGGTCAGCTGTGGCCACGTCTGGGCACGCAACTACACATCAGCAGCTCGCACGGCTGCCAGGCTGCACTGGGAAAGGTGGCTCCAGTACATCTATTTCTCTACATGGCACTGAAAAGTTGGCTGTCATCTTTACAACACACATTTGAAACTGAAATAGCTTTATGTGTTTATACACAAACACACACACACACATGTATTCCACTTCAACTTCTCTTACAAAAATTGAGAATATAAAGGAATTTACCTTCATGCCCCTCTCTATCATCAGTGTAATATTTCCAACGGCAGCTTAAAACTGGCTTCCCCGTGATGTCAGTTGGGAACTAAAGGGATCACTAACCAGTGAGGACCCACTCTTGTATTCTGCTTTTGTAACACTGAGCAATTATGAAGTAACCTTAAAATTTTGCCTACAGATCAGCAATTGATTATCATTCTGATTATATCATTCCGATTATGCCACCAGCTACACTGGTGCAGAAACAAATTAACTCAACTGGTGACGATGAAGTCAGTTCTGACTTGAACCTGAGTGACTGAAATTGAATCTGTTCTCTAATCTAATTTGAACTATGGAATCATGACCACAGATGTCTTCGTTAACAGAAGCGTAAGTGTTCAACTGAAGCACTAAGGAGAATAAAGTGAAGTATCTAAAGAATGTCAGATTTTGAGTATCTTCATAGGAGGACACTCAAGAAGCTAAGAAGAGGGAAAGAAACCATACAAACAACTTCAGTTGCGGTTATATTGCAGAAGCTCCAGTAATTATACAGTCAATTATATTTCTTTCATGGGTTTTTGGGTGCTTTGTCAGCTCTAAGCACTTTGTGCTGGTTTTGGCTGGGATAGAGTTAATTTTCTTCACAGCAGCTGGTATGGGGCCGTGTTTTGGATTTGTGCTGGAAACAGGGTTGATAACACAGGGATGTTTTCGTTACTGCTGAGCAGGGCTTACACACAGTCAAGGCTTTTTCTGCTCCTCACCCCACCCCACCAGCGAGGAGGCTGGGGGTGCACAAGGAGTTGGGAGGGGACATGGCTGGGACAGCTGACCCCAACTGACCAATGGGATATCCCACAGGATATCCCATACCATATGACGTCATGCTCAGCATATAAAGCTGGGAGAAGAAGAAGGAAGGGGGGGACGTTCGGAGTGATGGCATTTGTCTTCCCAAGTCACCATTACGCGTGATGGAGCCCTGCTTTCCTGGAGATGGCTGAACACCTGCCTGCCCCTGGGAAGGAGTGAATGAATTCCTTGTTTTGCTTTGCTTGTGTGCGTGGCTTTTGCTTTCCCTATTAAACTGATTTTATCTCAACTCACGAGTCTTCTCACTTTTACTCTTCCGATTCTCTCCCCCATCCCACTGGGGGGGGCGGGGGGGAGTGAGCGAGAGGCTGGGTGGTGCTTAGTTGCTGACTGGGGTTAAACAGACAGAAAGAAACTGTTGAAAATACATCATTTAAAGTATCTACAAAATCTTGTGCAGGACAGTGCTCTTCATAAAAGAATATTGTAAAACTACAAGTATGAAAAAAAAGCTTTTTTTGCAAGATCTAGCAATCATGGGGAGGGCAAGATGGAACAAATCAAATGGCAATAAGCATTTTGAAGTGTTTGCAATAGTTGTTCCACACAAGTGGACGATTCGACATCTCGTGTTCATGTTCATTATTACAGGAGCCCAGTATTTTTTATAACTAAAATTCAGCTGCATTTCTACAGTAGCATTCCACCTTTATTTAAAAAAATAAACAAATACTGGTCTAGATGAAAATTCTATGCCTACTTAATAATATATGTTCTACTCTTACACTTCTCAGTGACCTAGAAAACTCCAGGGAAGCTAGAAAAACTAGATTCTCCATCAGCAATCCAAGATGATAAGCCAGGATCATAAGACATTGCGAAACAGACCTAGCAAACCATTAGTCCCTGAAAAGGCAAAAACATGGAATGTGGGGTAGAAAGACATTACACAGACTGACCATCATGCTGACAGCATCTGGAAGTGGACAGAAAGAGCGCAAGCTGTTGGTACTTTGTCATAAGAAAAGTTTGAAGAGTCCACAACACTTTGCTGGATGGTGCTTCAAGTCCCTTTTCTCTATAAAACCAAACAGAGCACATTTCAGCAGTGTATGTTCGAGGCATGGATTCACATGGCAAAGTACAGAACAGCGGAAGAGCCAGCCAGCCAGCCAGCCAGCTACATAAAGAGACACGAGCGACCAGAGCTTTCATCAAAGGTCTGGATTCTCACCAACATGTGGATTTCCAATCGGATTGGCAAAGGATCTCAGCCCCCAAACCACACACTAGAGCTGAATGTTATAGACAACATCTACCCAACCACCAATCAAGCTCGGTTAGGATGGATTTAGTAAGTAATGAAATAAGTGAGCAGGCGGGGAGAGCTCCGGCTGCATTCAGCTTTCATGAACAAAATAGTCTCTGCACAAATACTGCTCGCAAAACATTTTGTTTCCGAGGGCAGGTATACTGTCCTTATATTGTTTCAATTTGACAGAAAAAAGAATATGCCTTGTCATCATTCTGCTGAATGCAACCACGATCAAAAATTACTTCTGAGGCAGTTAATAACAACTTTGAGAGTATCAGCAGAATCGTGTAAACCACCACTTAGATTTGGCAAGTTTAAATGGTTTTGAAATAACAGGTGAATAATATATTCGGATTTGCCTCCGTGGGTAGCCAGAGCAGAGAAAATTACTGTAAGACAAATTTTTTGACAAAAACTCAAGATAAACAACTCGGCTCCTTTTTGTCAAGAGTAACAGAGTGGGTGTATAAATAAAATGCAGTAGGCAGGATGTCTCTGGAGTTTAACAAGGCCTCCAGCACTCCACCACACAGAAAACTCATTAACACACCAGAGAATCATGGCACAGATCAATTCAGATGAAGAACAGAGATTGCAAGTGAAGAGATTGCAAGTGAAGAGATAAGTGTCATGCTAAATCTGGCTGGGTAGAATATCAAGAAGGGACTTGTTAGATCCCACATTAATCAACTACCAGCAGTCCAGGGCAGAGCTGGTCCTGCTCCTGCCCTACCTGGGAAATTGCATTGCGGTAGCAGACTGCTAGTTCAAAATGTGTAGAGGATATTTCTTAAAATCTGGAAGGTTCACCATCCCACCTGACATGACTTAAACAGATGAAGCCTTAAATCCACCTCATGTTTAACCTTTCCTCATTTAACATGCTCTGTGCAAGTCCTCCTCCTCCAAAAAATTCTCTTGTACCATTCCATATTTTGACTACTCCTCAGTCTTCTCTCCTTAAAATCATTCTCTCACAGAACCTCTATAGGGTAAAATGCCCTTTAAAAGATTCTTCGATCAACATGTATTGTATGGCAGTCATATTTATTAAGAATGGCAATAAAAATGACAACTCCATCATCCAGGTTTGTTGTGAAGGACAGAAGTAGTTGTCACAGCCAGTCAAAGTCACAGACAGACATGTAATGAATAACATTTTGTCAAATGTATTATTCTCAACTGTGTGGATATTTCCAGACACCAACATCTTGTATTTGTTTCTCTTTGTTAGATCCCTCTGGATTCTCCCTTGAATCTGTCAAATGTGACTGAAATATCTCATAGACCTGCTTTATCAGGTAGCACTGCATAAGAAGTATCCTGGACATTAAACAGGAGCGTCACGGATTACTCCACAGAAGCTTGCACAGCTCGCATGCCTGGTGCCTCTTCACAAGGGAGAACAGCTCGCAACAATATCAAAATTCAGGGTTGGTCAGTATTTCTCCCCTATGAGGAAGGGAGCCCCAAAGCCACTTGAAGAACCCATGCAAATGGATGACTGATCTGAGTTTTGAATGCCTGCCATGGCTCAGAAATCGGTACTACAGATCTGTGCTACTTTTGCCTGCAACATACATACCTTCTCGTACATGTGTACACTGCTGTATAAGGAAATAAATTTATATGTATGTTTAATGACTTCGATGGTGAACAATAAAGAGTATAGTCCTCCAAAAACAAGGCATGTGGCAACAAGAGCACCATGGTGTGAGGCAGAAAAATATGAACGCTATTATGCAAAAAAATTTTTTTTGTCTCTAGGATTATGGTGTGTTTCTGCTCTTGAATAAACAAGAGAATCTGACTGAAGTCAGTGTGACCTGCAGGCGCAGAATGATGCCGTGAACGTTCAAGTACCGTTTTTTAAAGGCATTTTTGTCTCTAATTGTCTTTTTTTTTACAAATGAAACAATTTTGGATTATACTTTCTATTTAATGGAAATACATTTGGAATGCTTCTTGGCTGTGACCACAGACATTCTGAACCACTAATTTAGATTTGTTTCTTTTGTTATCCTCTAATTAATTTCCTCTCTTCATAGGCACAGCTTTTCCAAATTCTCTTCTTCCAAATTCTTCTTTTTTTATGTACTTCCTAGTAACACCGTTATTCAAAAAATAAAGGCAAATCAAATACCAGCCACTAGACTGCAACTATATCAATCAGATATTTCATATTACCAGTCTTTTGAATACTGTTGAATGCTTCCTTACAATGGCCATCAGATATCTTTCTCTGTGTAGCATGAAGGCAAATCTCAGGCAAAACCTTATCTTATAAAATACTGCCCACTCTTCTGCTTTACATTCATGCAGCCCCATTCTTGCTTGTTATTAGCAATTCAGCAAATGTAAAATAACAGCAATCCTGCGTTACTGCACCTTCCTTGAGGAATATGGTCCCCCTAGCACTTGCATAAATGTTATCCCAATCAATAACTTAGTAATTAAAGTCACCGGCATTTTGGCCCTTTTACAAGTCTCCTTATCTAAAAAACATTTCTTGCTGTACTTTTTCAAACTGCCTTGGAAACAGAACAAGAATCATTCAGCTACCCCTTTGTCCTTAACCTCTGAATTAGCTGTTGCTGTAATGTCACTGAAAATCATTTTGTTTTTCTCTGCAGACACAGCATCATTTTCTTCCTGAGTATTGCTTATTCCTTTTCTCATTCTTCTAGTTTATCAATAAGCCATAAATTCTGATTTTGTTAATACCAGTAGTAGTTTTGTCTCAGGGTTCTGAAACTGCTGGGGATTTTTTGTTAAGTGGTTTTGGTTTTGTTTTGTTTTACTTTCAGTAATAAAAAAACCCCAAGGAAACTGAAATGCTAAGGACAGGAAAACACTGGTAAGCAAATGACCGAGTCTGACAAACAATCAATTATCTACACTGCTCAGCTACCAGAACGTACCAAGGGTGAAATACGCCAAGCTATGGTACAGTTGCAATTGGCTGACAAACAGAGCTGCTTGTCCGTTTTTGCTTACAACCTCTGCCCAAAAGGAAGGTGCAAGAACGTAAACGGGCACTTTGCCATTCCAGCAGATGAACGTAGTGCATACCCTGCCTGTTGGTACTAACTGTATTTTGAGAAGGCATGACTCCCAGCCAAATATTTCAAAGCAGCTGTCTATCCTAAGTGTGTGCACCCATGATTAAAGAGATATGACTCTGCTAATCCAGCCACGATTTGGGAAGAAGGATTAATATTTAGACAACACCACCACCACAAATAAGCTTCTGGGACCGTAAAAAAACAGTCAAGGCTGCTTAATCAGGTAGAGATGATTCATTTGAGAAAACCTGCACCATGACCTTTCATGAGTTTCTGAGCGCAGACAGGCTGTCAAATTTTTATGGAGAAAAGAGGTGTAATCAACTAGTGCTTATGATGACCTTTTAATAAGTAAATGGTTGAGGGAGGCACGCATTCTGAATAGATTAAGAAATTGGATTTGTATGTGTGTCTAGTGTTTGCTGGGGAAGGTGATGAAATCCACTCTCTGCTTGTTCTGTTAGCCCACTCCAACTAATGTATATATACACATATACACACATGTGCACAGCTGGAACAGCGCACGGGAGCGCAGACTTGGTAAAAAATGCAAAAGTTTTTACACCCTGCGAAGAGGCGAGGGCCGTTCACACTGACAGACGCGGGAAATCCGTGCCCGTGGGAGCCTCCCGGCCCCCGAGGCTCCCGCTCCAGCGCGGCCGGGGGGTGCCGGCCAGGACCGGGCTCCTGGGGTCCGTCCAAACCGCCGCCGCAGCCGTCCCCCGCGGGCTCCCCGTGGACCCCCCGGCCGCGGGAGGCGGAGGAGGGGGGGCTTTCCGCCGGAGCCGGGGCCGGGTCGAGCCCCGGGCCCCTCGCGGCGACAGGTGCGGCGGCGGCGGCCCCCGACTAAAAGCAGCAGGCGCGCCAGGCACGACCCGCCGCGCCGCCGGCGGGACACGGGGCCGCGGCGGCCGCCACGAGCAGGGGCGATGCCGCGCATAAAAGTCATGGGGCGGCGGGGCGGCGGCAGGCGCCATGAAGGCCGGCGGGGGGGCGGCGGCGGCGGCGGCGGCGGCGGCGGCGGCGGCGGGCGCGGGGCAGCCGCGGGCGGCGGCGGGCGGCGGGCGGCGGCGGCGGGCGCGGGGAGGCGGCGGGCGGCGGGCTGCGGCCAACGCCCGGGAGCGGGACCGCACGCAGAGCGTCAACACGGCCTTCGGCGCCCTCCGCCGGCTCATCCCCACCCGGCCGGCCGACCGCCGGCTCTCCAAGGTGGAGACGCTGCGCCTGGCCTCCAGCTACATCTCGCACCTGGCCAACGTCCTGCTGCTGCAGCGGCGGCAGGCCGAGGGCGCGGGCGCCGCCCAGCCCGGCCCGCAGCCCTGCCCGCAGCCCGGCCCGCAGCCCCCGCCACCGGGCCCCGCCGCGCCGCGGCCCATCTGCACCTTCTGCCTCGGCGACCAGCGGAAGCGGGTAAGGGCCGGCTCCCGAGCGCCTCCCTTGCGGCGCTGCATTGCGGAGGGCGGTTGTCGGTCCCCACCGCGGTCCCAGCCGAGGGTCAAGGGGCGTCCTGGGTGTCTCCTAACCTGCGGTTTTTATCCCTCGTACAGCACCGAGAAGGAGAGAAACCGCTGTCCGGTCCGGCTTTAAGCGGACACTGAATCGGCTGAGAATCTCGCGCAAACCTTGCACTGGCTGTACAACTGCTCTGGGTAACGTCGCCGCACTCATGCTATATGTTTACATTTAAATACCGCACTCCTAAAAGAGTTACTTTTTAAGCCTATGCACTTTGTTTCACTTTGTGACAGGTTTATTCAGGGGATTTTGCAAATGAAATTGAACGCTGTTGAGACAGTTGCACCTGGTGCAGCAGCTATTTTAGTGCGAGAAATGTTAAACCTAAGCAGCCAAGCCCTGACCCTGATGTCTCCTAAACCTGTGTCACATGATGAAACTCGAACTTCCAAACACACAGTGTCTCCTGTCAGGGGAAGCTTCATGAACACGTCGTGCTGTATGCCTTCGGCCCAGCTTGGGCTGCACGCAGCGCTGCCGCCCACTCCTCCAGCTGCACGCTAATTCTTGGGGTGGGGGGCTGATGCCGACAGCTGACATGCTCGAGAGGTTTCAATGATGCTGGAGGATTATTTTAAGGTGTTCACAGAAAGTCGGGAAACTTCAGTGAAAGCACCACAGTTCGCTGTGCGCGTAGGCACAGCAGCACATCGGCACGGGAGGTAGCCAGGACAGGAGAGGAAAGTGGAGAAGTGCTGCGTAAGCAATGCTCTTTTTTTGTTAACGGTGCGAGTCATGCCAGTCCTTAAAATAGCATGGGATACTCCTGAATCTGTCTGGCAAGCACGGGGTAGGAAGGGTTTCCCAAGGGCTCTCTACATTTACCCATCACCCAGGTCATTCCCAAATTGTGCCTCTACATCGCTGATGTCATTTATCTCCCCTCAGTTTATTAACTTGTATACTTTTTTTTTAGAAGTAAGTCTAAAAAGCAAATATGCATATTATGTTTTCAGTTTTGGACAATAAAGAAGCAGCAGGCTAAAATCTTAAACCCCAGGAATGGTGGATTTTAAAAAAATACATAGTTTAATTGTGCAATGTTTTTTATAGTTATTTATATTATATTTAATTAGACCTTAATTAATCTTTAACTTGTTACTTTGGGAGGCACTCTGTATTCTTTAAAACCTTGGTAACTGTACCACTGAGAAGTGCCACAAAGAATACTTGTCTCTTTTTTTCTCCCCTGATGCCATCTGTTCAGTTCTGCTGGCCAGCCTTGCTGCTTTAGCCAAATGTGAGGACTGAAGAAGAAGCAGCGCTGCATTGCTCACTTTACTTTCTGTACAGAATTTTCTCTTCCTCCCCTAAATAAGTGCAAAGCAAATTCTGGCATTTATTATGAAGAACTTAGCAAGAACAAGATCTTAGTATATTGCTCATGCAGCTTCATATTTTCAGTTTTCCTTCTCCCCTCCCCAACACACACTGACCACCTTTCCTTTATGACGATGAGGAAAAATCTGTTGTACCTACAGAACCTGCCGTAAACTTCTCCTTTAAAATCCTAATCAAGAAAAATACCGAAGCAAAGTTCCAGCGATTCCACGTCATATCGGTCTATTCACTTATTAAAAGCTACATGCTGTATTTTCCTGGATTGAGAAGAGTTTTTTGTTTTTAAAAGGTTTCTATCATTTTTTTCTGTAATAGGGAACTTTAAATTGCTGCCAGATTAGGATTTTTGTTTTGCATTGGCATTGATTCACAAAGCTGGAACTCTTTCATGTTTATACAGAGTGCTTTTTAATTTTTGTATTGTGTCAGCATGTGTGCGTGGTATAGATTTCTACAGACATGTCTTCCTGGCTTTTTTTTAAAATGAATTTTAAAAAGTTTGTCTTTTAAAAAATTATTTACTTTATAGTTAGAGCTGATCTTACAGTAAGCTCTACATTCTTATGAACACAGTAAACCAAAGCATCTGACCTGCTTTACAGACAATTTATATTAATCTATTCATTTAGCTGTATCATTCAGTAGGATACCCTAAAATAGCAAAAAATAATGCCATTTCAAACAATTTTAGGAAAATTTTTCATTGAGTATGCTCTGAATTTTGCAATTCCTAAGAAAGACGATAAAATTAATTATTTCAGATTTTCAAAATGTTGTGATGGTATTGCAGTTTTAAGAGTTTTAAGAGTAGTTCTTGGCAAATGCAGCATATTTGGATTTAATAGGATACATCTGTATTTAGTTATCAAAGGAAATGTTTATAAAAAAGTGAGGTCCACTTTTGCACCATAGTATTAGCTGAAAGTTCATGACTTGAAACTCTAATTAATAATTTGCACAATTCTACAGGAATTTGGTGTTCTCACTTTAAGTGGGATTTCATCTCCCTGGTTTTATACAATGTTTATACAAAATGCTTTTCAATGACAAAAGCAGGAGCAGGCTGTTACGACTTGGCCATATCTCCTGTTTAATGTGGCTCAGTGTAGCATTAAATTCTTCTCTTTTCACTCAGGATAAACTGTTGAATTCAACTGGGCTTGAAGATTTCAGTATAATGCTCAGGGTTTTAATTACTAAATAATATTGGAATTCCAGTAACACTGATGGACTGTGGCAGAAATTAGGCCCCAGAGCACTGTGGCCCAAATATTCATGCTATAGACAGATAATATCTATCCAAAACAATTATGACAGTGATTTCTCTGAGGAACAGACCCCAAGCCTGCATTTATACTTATGTAACACTATGTATTTAAATGGGGACAAATGGGGACAGATCCTTACCTTGGCTGAAGTTTATTTATAATGTAAAACTTCTCTACCCCCAGGAGCAAAAAAAGATACAGGATTGAGCTGTTACTGTGTAATGGGTTTTCTATAAACCTAGGGGAAAAAAAATTAATTTCTAGAGACACAGATGAATTGAGTGCTCAGATTTCACATATAAAGAGCTCACTCATCATTAGGTATTTTATTGAATGAGTTTGTGTGCCTTATCAGTTCTGTTGTTTTAATAACTTGGTGGAGAGGCATTGTTCGTGGCATGCACAAATATATATTCATAAGCCAAAATTTTGAAACTTGGCTGTCTAAAAGCAAGTACCTTACTTGATGGTCAGGTATTGGAATGATGCGAGTTTTTCCAGGGGTGCCGAGCACCCTCTTGTTCTGCTGAAGACATTGTTTTTTCCACATATTTATAAGTGCGTTCTATTCTGTATGTATGAACAGAGGCATGCCTAATGCCAATCCCATCTTTGTTTTCCTGTAAACACTTGGCTATTCAATTTACGTGATGTATGAATAAAGCAGAAATGGTAAGATATACACCATTTCATCTTAGATCCTATTAAATGATTGTTAAAATATTCCAAGCATAGTATTTTGTATAAATCATTGTACTTAGCCTGGTACATCACAGTACAAAAACAGCATCAAGCAAAACGAATAAATCATGTTGTTTGATTTTACTGGTTAAGTTTAAAGAAGTATTTGAACTTAGTACTTGGTTATTTATGAATTAATCATATGAATGTAAGTCAAAGTACTTTCATATGTTAGCTACTATTTTCAGTTCTGTTCTACAAAATGGAAGTTTCCTTTCTCATACCTTCTTGGAAAATCTGCTTGTTTTCAAAAATCTGTGTTTGTTTGCAAAATGTGCTTGTATTTGCTAAAATAAACCGTATTTTTGTTACTAATTTAAACAATAAACTATGAACACCAAGGTGGTAGTTCTCTTCTATAGCCATCTCAGTGAAGATACAAGTATTTAATCTTTTTCTTTACCTTTTTCAAATCTATCTATACAAGATTTCAGCAGCATATATGTGTATGTATGTATGTAGAAGCATGGCCAGCAGGTCAAGGGAGGTGACTCTGCCCCTCTTCTCTGGTGAGACCCCACCTGCAGTACTGCGTCCAGCTCTGGAGCCCTCAGCACAGGAAGACATGGACCTGTTGGAGCAGGTCCAGAGGAGGGCCGCGAAATGATCAGGGGGATGGAACACCTCTCCTATGAAGAAAGGCTGAGAGAGTTGGGCTTGTTCAGCCTGGAGAAGAGAAGGCTCCAGGGCAACCTTATTGCAGCCTTTCAGTACTTAAAGGGGGTTTATAAGAAAGATGGGGACAGACTTTTTAGCAGGGCCTGTTGCGACAGGACAAGGGGGAATGGTTTTAAACTAAAAGACGGTAAATTCAGACTAGATTTAAGGAAAAAATTTTTTACGGTGCGGGTGGTGAAACACTGGCACAGGTTGCCCAGAGAGGTGGTAGATGCCCCATCCCTGGAAATATTCAAGGTCAGGTTGGATGGGGCTCTGAGCAACCTGATCTAGTTGAAGATGTCGCTGCTCGTTGCGGGGGGGGTTGGACTAGATGACCTTAAAAGGTCCCTTCCAACCCAAACTATTCTATGGTTCTATATATGTACATACATACTATATGTATGTACTACATACTGCATACTACAGGGCTGCCAGAATGCTTGCATAAGACCAGTAGCTTTTAAACCCTTAACCATGGACCAGTTATGTTTTGGAGGCAGCATCCTTATCCTGTAAGGTCTCCCTATCTTTAGCACTGAGGAAGTCATACTAAGTGTCTGCACTAATACTTACGGTTGAGCTATCCAGCCAACACACAAGCCACTTACCCCCCTATATCTACTCCCACTACCGAAGCTTGATGCATTGAGCTTCAGATTTCTAATACAGCACTAAAGATGCATCCTAGGTTCTTAAATTGTAGGGCTTGATCTGCAAGTTACACATCTCTCCGAGGCTGCTTGGTGTGCATTGGCAGTAGAGAAGGAAAGCAGGTAGAAAGCTTGGAAAAATTATCGGGGAGGTTCCTCTGCTCAGGGCCTGCACGATATCGTAAGTGCCAAACACAGCAGGAGTTGGAGGGAGGGAAAGGATGGAGGAAGGATAGAGGGAGAAGAAGGGAAGAGGTTGATTTACCAATGAAAGTTCAGCAGTTTCCAGCATTAGCCTAAACAAGCCAGTACATGAGCTAAAGAGCCCATACTATGAGCAGTCAGTGACATGTTTCCCCACAAGCAATTTTCTTTGGATGTTACATTTATGACCAGAAGGATTAATGGTTCCTAAGGCAGCAAATAGGACGTCACTGCAAGAGGCAAAGCTTCTCGGTCAAATGACTATATTAAAACTCTGCCAAATTTACCCTTTGAAAAAACCTTCTAGTCATCAAAATGATTCTCTGTGGCCCTTTGTGAAAGGCAAATAGCAAATAATAAATTAATTAATTTAAAAAATATCAATTAATTAATAGTAATTAATAAATAATAAATCTTTAATCATCGTACTTAATCTTACATCGTCACATACTTCCCCCTTATATATACTCCATATGAGACAGTATGAGCTATTTCACAGAAGCCATAAAAAGTTAAGCATAAATTAGAGTCCACTGAAAATTTGAGACACAAACATCTTTGATGCCATTGGTTACTAGATTCTTCCAAAATAGACTTCCAACTTCCTTCCACAAAAAAAAGCTGTTTTCTATGTTTTGGCCTGTTGCACTGTGAGACACTAGACACTATGTTGAGAGAATCTCGCAAAAAAAAAAAAAGAAACCTAAACCGGCTGCCTAAATACTGTTTTTTGAAAGAAAGTAGTAATGTCTTGATTGATAGTAAGAGCTAGTGGATAATACAAGGCTAAGAGTTTATATAAAATTAGCTAAAACAGACAGCATACTGCCAAGGCAAAAGATCTGGGGGATATATTATACCAGGAATCCTCTGAAGGTTGAAGAAAAGTGTTTCTAAAGAATCAACATGGGGATTGTGAGGGAGGAAGAGAAAATTATTACTGGGATAAAAAAATACCACAGAGTTTTGTGAAAGCTGAGAAAAAAAACGCCACTACTTAATAGTAAGAAGAACTGAACTGGCTGCTCTGAACATATTTCTTCAAAAACTTTTTCAAAATTTGGATTTACATACATAGCCAGGCAGCCCAGTGTCTAGTTTCAAATGAAATCTTTTAGCTATTACAACATAGTACAGAGTTTCAGAAACCTTGAAGATTCATACCACTTTTGAAATTGTGCAGTAATGAATAGAGGCGTCCTCAGGAGAGGAAGGAGGAAAAGAGGGCATTGATAAAGAAGAGTAACCGGTAGCCCACCGAGGAGGATATTCTCTGTGGTGTCAAGAGAAATCCCGGTTCAAGTCCAGGTCAACACTTACCCTTACAAATGCTGTAATCATCGTAACCCTCCCTCATTCTCCTGCCAGGAGGGCGTACAAGGCGTATTTGGTATCTATTTTGAGACTCCCAAGCAGCCTCTGCTGAGAGGTAGGTATCTCAGATCTGCAAGAACTATGGTGCAACCGGGCATGAGCTGGGCAACGAAAGGGGTTTGTGGTGTTGTTTTAGTGAATATTTAGGTATTTATCATAATTTAGGCAACTAGGAAAGGTCCTCATCAATTGCTGTGCTACAATTAGGTACCTAGATGATGCCTAACTGAAAAATCAGGATGGATGTATGCATGCATTTTCCTCAGCAGAAGGCCAATTTAAAGCAGTCCTTCCTCCAGCTTCTCTTTCCTGACCCCCGAGTTGTGTCACTGGGTCACTGGAATTTTTTGTGGACCCTCTCTGAAGCCAGATGAGGTAAATCATTTATGTTAGAAAAATGACAATAATAACAAAAACCAATAAACAAACAAAAAAACCCTTGCGAACAGGTGAACTATGATTCACCAAAGAAAGTGTCCCCTGTTTTGGTGCTAGATAAAATGTTCATGTAACAAAACACTTAAGATACCAGTTGCTTTGGAAAGGCCTTATCTTCTCTCATTCGTTTACTACGTTCCCATCACAGTAGTGTTGTGAAGTTTTAATTAAACATTTGGAAATTGCTATGGATTCTTCCAAAGGAGAAGCCAATATAAATAAGACAATTACATGGAAATGGGTGATGAAATAACTAAGTGATAAAAGTAATTCTACTTGTTATGGCATCTCTCTCTAACATCTGATTGTCTTTCCTTCACATTATTAAAATAAACCCTACTTTCCAAGCATATGTATGCAGATCATTTTTAAATGCAAAGATTACAGAAAAAGGTAATTCTTTCAAGAAGAGAATTGTGCTTGGCAGAAAGGGTAGGCATCTGTCAGGCCCAGATAAGATCAGACAGCTGTACTCTATCCTGAAAGGGCGTTGTGAAGCTAAGTTTTCCTAGGGAAATAACATCTTTGGTATGAAAAGCAGCAAAGTGTAATGAAGTCTCCAAACAAATAGGTAGAGAAAACAGAAACTCTCAGAGCTCATTTTTATCTAAAATACCAACCCTATATCAGGAGAAAAAATGCAGCATTAGAGGAGGATAACATCTTTACCAAACAGTAAAAAATAAGGGGTGGGAAGATCATCTCACTTTATATTCTCAATCAAATTAATCCTTTAGATTAGAATCAAAGGTAAGAGGTGACTTCAGCATCAATAATCACTGCAGAGAGCCACTAGGATAGTAAAAGGGCTGGGACACATGACAGCTAGGACAGGCTACGGGAAGAAAGGTGTTAAAATGGAGATGAGAAAGCAAGCAAGGTGGAAATCTAACAACAGTCTTGCAACAGCTAAAATGGAAGGCAGAGCCAGGCTTTTCTGAGGGGCACACAATGAAAGGACAAACAGCAATAATCACAAGTTGCAATAAGGTAATTTTTTTTTTTTTGACTTAAGGAAAAATGTTCCTCACCACAAGCATGGTTAAGCACTGGAACAGGTTGTCCAGGGAGGCTGTGGAAACCTCCTCCTTGGAGAGTTTCAGAACTTGATGGGGAAAGGCCCGAGCAGTCTGGTCTAACTTTGAAGTCAGTCTTGCTTTGAAAATGGAAGATGCATTGAATAACTCAAGAGGTCCTTTTCAATCTAATTTTTCATATGATTCTATGAAATGATGAGTTTATGGTTCTCTGGAAAGGAAGATTGTAGAACAGAATAATAAGAAAAACTTGAAAAATGCAATGACTTCACAGGAAAAATCTATACTTCTGGGCAGTGCCAGGATCTATTATTCCAGGTGAAAATGAGGAACATCCAGGTATGCACATCAACAGGAGAGTGAATAAGGTTCCTCGAGAAAGGAGGAACTGAACATGCCCATAAAGCAGATTTCCAAAAATAGAAACAGTCAGAGGCAGGGCTCTATTTCTACCAGAAGAACCTCTCAGGTCTATTCTGGGCTTGAATTAGTAAAAAGGCTTTAATGATTTGTTTGGATGATGGATTAAGATTTAAATTTACAGGTGATGGCTTTGGAGGGTAGGATTAGAATTAGAGATAAAAAGAAAAAAGGAGAAATGTTCTTAAAAAGGTGCATTTCAATATAGAAATATACATAGTACTACACATGGAGAGGAATAATCTACTGCACAAACAAATGATGGAGAATGACAAGCAGAAAATGATTTTTGAGGTGTTGCATATCACAAACGTGACAAGCCTTTGCAAGAAAAGTAAACCTCACACAGGATGCATATTTCATCCAAACCCCTTTCGGCACTATTTTCTACGATTATTAGAACTTCTCCGAGTTCTATCTGAAATGTCTGTCTGGGTGGAAAATCTTTAAAAATTGTAACTTAAAAGAATACTATGTGTAGAGAAATACATAGTCTTAACTACTGTGTCTGTGCAAATGAAATGATGGAGGGGGACTTGAGATTGTGAATGCCAAATTAGGTAACAGTGACACAGGATATCTGTATCTTATTAACTAATGAAGTCTACCGAAGACACCTGCAGTAGTATAAAAAGAAGTTTATGAGACCCTGAAATTTTCAATGGTAACATTTAAAGAACATGTGGTGCTGCTAGTCATTGGAGCCTGAGTATATGCTAAATACATGGATATACAGTAATTAGCATATCAGAAATGCACGATAGAAATTTTAGCATCATGATAAGAGGTATAACAAACTAATTCAAGATATATACATAGGAAACAGGAGCCAGGCTGCAGGGTAGTAAGGTCCTACTGTGTGCTGTTTTGTTATCACTGCAACCGATTATTTTTATTTGCCACACTGCTCAGAGAAAATCTGAGTGGAAAAGACAGGCTTTAATAACAGGTGCTGCAAAAAATAACAGCATAAGTGAGAGGCAGTCTTTGGAACACTCCGTATCTATACCAGCTAGATGCTAAGCACCAACCCTGGACTGAAGCACAAGCAGTGGCCAGCAAGACAGACCCAAAGAGAAACAGCCAACAAAAGCAATCTGCAACATTCCTGCACTGCACAAAATATAGCTGGATCCAGCTAGAGTCAGGATAAAAATCAAAGACTACTTTTCTGCTACATAAAGCATGTTACTGCTTATTTTAGCATCTGTAATGAGATGAAGCAGAAATAAAATGCATGTTATGGTGTGCCTTTACATTCCAGCAAATGCCATAACATTGCAGTGTACTTCATTACATGAGACAATCCATTGATTGGCACATTTCAGCTGTCACTAACGTATTACAAATGAGCAGGTCCTCCTCTGGACAGAAACTATTTCTCACTGCCCAGTGAGACACACCTTCGCCTATACTCATACAGCCCAGCTTTCCCCAGGAAGGGAAATACATAGGAAAAATGACTTAACAAATCACTACTGTTAGGAAAACACCACCGCTCTTGAAATGTTTTAATTAAGCTGCTTAAACTGTTTAATTAAAACTATTTAAAAGGCCCATTCTCATTTCCATTATGGACTTTAAAGATCTTACAGCCTCAAAGAGTATAAAGGGGTCCAAAAGTAGCCATAATGTAAATAAGAATTACCAACCTTATTTTCACTGGCATTATTTATAGTTAGTGATCTTCTCATGGTGGCTTAATTATCATCTGATTCTAAAAGGCTAATAATTTCACTCCATTACCCTCCAGATCTGCTTCTCTTTCATAAGTAGTTTAACAGATGCCAAAAATAAAAAAATAAAAGAAAAAGAAAGCTTAAGAGTCTAAGTAATGCACAAAATGAAGGCTGTTAAAAGACAAGGTTGGGCAATTCCTGCACCAGTGATTTGGACTTGGTTGCCCACCACCTCCATCTGATGAAAGTTACTGTCTGTACCAGTAGAAACAGATAAATCTTGGAAGTACCACTGTTCCTGGGCTGATATAATAGCTTAAATTGGATCAATAACAGTTTCAGAGGACACATTACACTGTTAGTTGTGGTGGTTAAAGATCCGGTTACTTTTGCCTACTCTGCTAACCTCTGCCACAGGAAAGGACATACAGTTGGGGCAATAGTTTCTAAAACTGTACAGTCAGGAATTGCCAGAACTTACCTGTTAATATCCAAACGCATTTGACTTTCAACAAGACTTGGGTCTTTGAAAATGGAATTGAGGTTTTATGGGAAAAAATTGCCAATATTCAGATGCTGATTGAAAATGACAATGCATACAAAGATATGACATCTATATATATCCTAACACACTTCTATGTATGTGCTTCTAGACCAACCATTACCCGAACTGCACTAAAATTGACCAGCATTGAAATGAGCAGGAACACAAGAGACCATGTTTGTGTATTCCAAATTGAGAAAATGATCATAGTAATGCAGAATAATTTATAGGGGTGAACATCAGCTAAGAAGTGATGAACAGTGTGCATGACCTCTACATGGTTGCTACGATGTTACTTCCATAAAGATACTGATGGATGTATACTCTGTCCCTTCTGAACAGGGCAAGCCATGCAGCCAGGTCGCAGAGAGGAGGAGTCAGGAAACAAGATGCTCTGCCCAGTATGTTTGTTCCTTTTTACAGTCCAAAGACATATAATTGTAATACACATTTCAGTAACTTTGCTCAAACCAGCATATTCTGCAATCTCCACCAAGAGGGTCCCTGAACACACAACTGCTGTTCCACAACCAAATGCCAGCAGAGCAGCTGAGCGACATACAGGCCTGGAAGAAAAAGGGAGAGCTCAGTGCCGACCGGGGAAAAAAATAACAAAAAACCCTTCAGTGTGGCTACTTGATGACATATGGCACATGGTTTGAGCTTTCTTGTGAATCCCTGACAAGTCAATCTGCTATGCAGAATTAGAATATTACATCAGATAATGTCCAAGTCCCAGTTTTTTTCAGGATTGGTACTCCATTATGCTCCCATTTCAGGCAGAAATGAAGCCTACAGCTCAGTTTGCCTCAACATTTAAGTATAGGTTTCAGTTTCTAATAACTCTGTGTCACCTTGGAAAATTAAAATAGTATCTCTTGTTCTGATTGTATATGAAAGTATAGCTAAAACAAATTTCATGGCACTGATTAAGTGTCGTGTTCACTAAACGTTAGAATCCCATTATGGATCTTTCTATATTGGTGTTTGCGTATGCTGCACAGTGAGTAAGAAAAATCAGATTTCAGGTGCTTACAAGCATGACAAATAGGCACTGAAGTGGCCTTGAGCACTGTGATGTAGTAACAGAGAAGAAATTGAAGCATTCAATATTCTGAGGTGTCTGAGCCCTCTGCAGATGGCTCTTGGATACTTGTTAGTAATCTAGCAAAGAAAAAAATGCTTCTAGTTTTGTTGGGGGTTGTTTTGGTTTTTACACCAGCAAAATAAATAATTTTAATGCATGCAATATAATGTGAATAATAATAATAATATGGACAGTAACTTGCAGCTATTACTTTAGGTATTAATCTCTAAATGACATTAATGCAAATTTAGCAAGTCCCTTGTACAGTAAAACCTCCAATTTCATGAGGTTACCATACATTTCTGTGTTAATTTGGAGCTTTGTGGAATTTAATTCAAGGTTGCTGACAGAAAGGCTTGTGATCAGGAGTATTTTAAACTTGTGACTGACAGTAACAGCAGTTCTACAGTCTATTGCCTTAGTTGGACTGTGCATTCTGCTCATCTTCATACCCCAACATTTCATTAAATAAGTTGGTGTTTGATAACTCATTAAAAATGTACATATATTTGTACATGTTCATCTTTGTATAAGTCTGCATTTTATAATTGGATATATAATTAAAATGCAGAAATCACATTATATGCTTTTATTTTTGTGCCTGTTTCAATCTGGCAGATAGACCTGTGGAAAGAAATGCATTCGTAGATGAATAGATGACCTGAAAATATTTATATGTTATATAATCCATTTAGACATTCACTTTCAGTGAACGAAGACAGTATCAGCAGGTATCTGATAATTAGGTGCCATCAGCACATGCATAAAGATAAATTTTAATCTGTTCCACTGCAGTGAAAATATGGAGGTTTAATATTTTTAACTTAAGAGCTTCTCTGGTTTAGATTTTCGTATAGATGGAGGTGTTACAATTCTGAAATAAAGTTTAATGTTAAAGAAGTCCCAAAAGATTAGAATAGTGATACTTTCTCTAAAGATTGTCAGCCACTTGTGAGACATAGCAAAAATTTGTGATTTCTTAACACAAACCCTCCTAATCTTCCAGCAAGAATAATTCTATATCTTTGAAAAAAAGTAACTTAAATTATTTGGGTTGTAGGTCCGATCAAATGTGTAAAGCACATAACGGATTAGAACAACAAATTGGCTATTACTCAGTAATATACACAGGTGTGACCCTGCAAAGGTCAATAGCCAAACACTTTGTTCAAGTATGGTTAAAAATAGACTGTGCAAGTGTAGTTTATATAAATTGGTGATGTCCGGTAGCCTTCAAAGGCCAATAAGAGTGAAAAAGTGTATCTAATTACCTAAAATTGAATTGACCTGCACATGAGAAAAATATGAAATATGAACAACCCAGCAGTTTTCTGAAAGAAATTAAGTGGTGCTTTATAAGATTATTAGAATTTCTATTGATTTGGTGAATAATTGTGTCGTTGATTATTTTATGTGTCTTTCCACACATTCAGTCATCCCCTACAAATGAAATTTAATTATTGTTTAAACAGAATCTGAGCACATCCTCAAGCACATTAATATAACTAGCGGTAGCACAACAATTCAGTAGCTCCCTGCAGCAGCACACAGAATCCATCCAAAATTAGGTTGTGTCCCAGCGTGCTGCAAAACTGCGCTTTGCCGGCTATCCTTATGTTATCAGACAAAGCCAAATCAGCCAAGGGATGAAATCAGGTAACTGTTGATTGAATTCCTGTTTCTCCCTTAAAGCCAACACTCACAACCTGCAGTGCCTTACAAGCAAGCCTACAGACCGTCCAAGGGCAGTGATTCCCCACTGATGGCCAGCCTGATGGCCATCTCCTTCAGGAGCACAGAGGGAGGAAGGAGGACTGTGTTCCTCCTCACCCAGGAAGAACTGAATTAAACTGATAGAAGAAAAGTAGCACGTAGAGGATCATTGGGTTGGTAGCAACCAGGACACCCCGATATTGCAGGGTGTGTGTAATGCAGGTCACAGCGCCGAGTAAATGTTTCAGACTGCCTGAAACTCAGGCAGGTATCACAGCACCAGTTATGTGTGGATCTGTTCGAAAGCGGTAAAATGAACTTTATTTCGAGCTATTCTTCGTGCCTCCTTTCAGTGGAAGAAGGGTTCTTTGAAATTTAACATCAGTGTTAACACAACCAAACACCATATCCAACCATGACATTTCTGTAAAGGTTGCAGAATCACAAACAAGATCTGGACTCGGCAGCTGCCTGTCATCTATGCCAGTCATAGAGGCCAACATAGAAGACTGATTTAAAATTGCATGATGTGGTATATTTAACATGTACATCAAAAAACTGAATTTATACAGACTGGATTCATCACTAATTTTATAAGTACACATTGTCACATTTTCCATGCAGCTTAACCTTTTGAAAATACTAACTATTACTGGGCCAAAAACATCTTTTACGTTTAGAAGCTTTTTAAATTGAAAATATACTTGGCACTTGTGTTTCAAGTAAAGATTAAAAGCTGGTAAAAAAGGAGTTTCACACTGAGCTAAAACCACCCCAGAATGGTGTTATAAATATGCAGAGGCTACAGGGAATAAAAACAAAAAAAGACCATTCAGCAAAGAATCCTGCTTCCTTTTCAGGATCAAATGTGATCTCAAGATCCAAGAGAAAAAGGTAAAAACTATCAAAAACCACAGAAAATGAGAATCTGCAGCAAAATTTCAAACAGAAGTATTCTCCAGTAATGTGTAAAAGAACAGGGAAATAAGCATCAGGGATGCAATAAACTGTGGTCAGGCATAAATTAAAGCTAATCTCCCTGTGACTAAAAATTCTAAAAATAATGTTTAGATCGCCTATTAGTTCCTGCCTCTAAATCATATAGAACAGCTATGTTCCCAGTTTAGGCTTCTAGATTGGGACACCAAGTTAGTCTCTGTGAAGCTTGCAGTTAGCTGTCTCATCTCTACTGAAATGAGGTTGAGGAACAGATGTTACCGAATCCAAAGTAAAAGTAAAGCTTGATGTTCACAAATTGAAAACCTTCAATGGTCACTATTAATAAAGTCTGATAGCATGATTTGTCTAATAAATCTAAGAAATTCAGGCTTGAAAAGAGAAAATACACTGTGTATGTTTTAAAAGGTTGGTTGGGATAACTTGGGAACTACAAATTCATTAGTCTGACCTCAACAGCATGTGAGTATTTAGAGCACACTTTGAATTTAATGCAAATAAATGGAAACAAAAATAACGGTCCGGTACACTGACAAAAATAGCTTTTGCCATGCTTGTACACTTTCTCAAGAGAGAGAATAGAAAAGAAGAAAAAAAAAAGAAAACCAGAACAAGACTCTACACCTATTTGTAGGCAAATGAGCATATGCAAGGCAAACACGGAGCCATCATGTTTTCTGTAATATTCCATGTGCAGCTGTGAATGCTTGCATTAATGCCAGTTAATCTGCAGAGCTATGAAGTGAGGAAAGGGAGTGTTGGCCACACTACTGGAGTCATCTACTACTCTTCAAACACTGTAACCGAATCCTTCACATCCTCCTGGACTCTACCAGAACTGAGCAGATGGAGCCTCACTAAGCTGCTCATTCAAACACAAATGCATAATAAAGCAATAAACATTAAGGGTTTGACATGATACCAAAGCAGAGGAACAGGAATAGTTTTACTAAAAGTGCTTCTCACTTAAATCCTTCTGTGGTGCTTCTAGTAGAGTGTTCATGGCTTAAACCAGGACTAGCAGCATACAATTAAATCTAAGTAAATCTGGTTTACATTAAAAAATAATAAAATTAAAACCAAAGAAAAGACCCTTTGTGGCATCACAGTCTGATTCTGCTTTTATGTAATGCATCAACTTCAAGCAGCTCTGCAGTTTTCTGAGTTTTTGCATCCTTGCAATTAAGGCAGAACTTACTCCTTACATCCTGCACTAAGGGGATGCCTTTCAGCTTGCTTTTGGGTTTTTTTTGAAAGGCCTGACACTTTTCTCTTTCATTCCTACTCCAGCTGAAATTTGGATATTTTTTTTCCTCTTTCCAGCAGTCAAAGCTTTAGAGAACAAATAAAATGAGGATGAAAAAATCTTGCTCACCTTTTTAATTTAAAGATTTTTGTGCTCTCATTTTCTTTATTTTTTTTTTAATTCCTTGAAATCTTAGGGTCAGTAGAAAATGTGCCATTTAAGTATCTCTTTTTCCTGAAACCATAGCAGAAACCATTCATCCCTTTGGGATAAACAAGCTGAGAGAAGACTTTCTTTTGTTCTTTTTGCCATGGCTAAAGCGAAATTGCTTGCACCACTGGATTATAACTTCATTTTAAAGGGGTTTTCTTAATAAATGGAAATAGGAGTCAGACTATATAGAAAGATAGACAGGGGCAGAAAATGAGAAAAGATCCACAAGAAGAATAAACTTCAAAAGAGTTTTCTCCTACGTTGTGGATATCATATTCTAATTCTGACATATACTTCCTCCTCATAGAGTAATTCTGACTGAAAACTTTTTCATATCAGCTCTTTTGAGTTTCAGAACATTTTCACATAATTTGTGATCTTGTGCATTTCAGCCCCTTACACGTGTTTTGTCACGATGCATTCCTGTCTCATTTTATTAAATACCCTGAGGACAATATTAGTTGCAACACAGTTAGGCAAGGAAGAGAATGTGAAATGGAGTCTTAATTCTGAATTCCCTGACCAATCTTGTTGTTCAAATAGAAATAAAGAGTGTGGAAGAAATCCAAACAGGAGAAGGAGACCACAGTTTTTGTGTGCTTATTCAAAGGATAATGATGCCCTAAGGGAACAAATAAAAGAAAATGAAATTGTACAAAGGACACCTCCAGTACATCTAGTAAATCTTGTAGGAAAACACAACAACAAAAATCAATAATAAAAAACTATTCACAAGGATGCTAAATAAAGCAAGTTAGAAACAAGCTCTTTTGAAATGCTTGTATTGTAAGCTGAGTTCTAAGTCTTCAAAATCATTACTCATAATCCAGGTGGAAATTCAATAAAGATATTTACCCAGCATTTACCTCTTCTTTTATGCAACCTGAGTTTATAAAAATTACCAGGGAAAGAGAAAACATGGCAAACCTCTTCAGCATAGTACACACCATGTACAATTTCTGCTCAAAATAATTTTTGCATTTGCCCAAAAGATGTATGCATGTTTAAGGAGGGTAGTCCATGCGCTATTTTGTTCCATTTGCACAGGTTTAACACCTGTTAAAGGTTGTTGATTTTTATGTAAGAGGAACAGCACAACAAAAGCATGAGTTCAGAACAACAAATTAGCATGCTGCACTGCTTCACAAATACACCAACTACGCAAAGTGCAAGAGTATTCCAAAATCAGCCTGACTATTCTACGTAGTAGGCATAGCAGTGTATTTTTTATATTCTACTCATTTAAAAGGAATAATCAGATTTTCATCAAATTATTACCACAATTATCTGTTTCTATTGAAACTAAGCACAGTAAAAATAGAGTCTAAATGGGTTTTGCTTAACTTTGGAAAGAGCGGGGTAGGGAGGTCACTGAGTGAACTGGAATGATGCTTGACAGAATGGCAGGAATGAATCTTCAGATATGCTATAAAATACATGTATTAAAAAAAAAAAAAACCAGAAAACACACATACTACTAACCCAATACTTACATGCATAAAACAACTTATATTCATTAATGATCACAATGCATCTCTCTCTGTTTCAAGAGACAAGTTCCTATATACTTATGCATTGCTTTGAACCTGGCAAAGTTTTTTAATTAAATAGTTTTGAATTAGACCTGTACACTTCAGCAGTACTTATGTTTTCAGGTAATCCAAAATTCATCTTAAAGTTCGAAGAGAATTCATAAGTAAAGTATTGGCATTTCAAGTGGCTGACTCGTAATCTGTCAAACGATATATCTTAAAAACTACAGCAAAATCCTGATTTTAAAAAATTTAAGGTCTGGTCATGCATTGCAGTTTATCAATACCAATGAAGCTTGGCAAACAGAGGCTGTGGTTAAAGTTCATATGAATACAGCACAAGGTCCCAAGGAAGACTTTCTGTCTCACTAAAAGCTTTTTTAAAGATTTAACTAGAAAAATGCTAATGATATTGTAAGATTTCTCTGCACTGGACCCACATTTACACTGGAAGAGTTTCCCGCACATTGTCACAGTTATTAAAAATTAATGCAAATACAGAATATACAACGAAAAGTCCTTTTTCAGTACTGCAATAAGCATGGCATTTACAGTTCAGGAACTGCTGAATGATGACAATAACTCTGAAATGATTTACTGCAATCAAACTTTGTGCCACTAAAATAACTCTTACTCTAAAATATGCAACACTAAAGTAAAGTACAGGAAAGGTTCAAGGAAAAAGCCCTCAGTACTTATTCTTATTGCATCATATTTTATAACTTAGAGACTAGCTGTATCCTAGACTTAGTACATTTAATACTTACATTTCCACCTTCTATTTTTCCCTTGAGGTGTGCTTTATCACATGGGTGCACAACTGAGTAGGGATGGTCTGACTGACCTCTCCCTTCTCTTAAAAGTCCAAGATGAATTCCCACTTACTATAAATGATCAAAGTTTTATGGACTAATGACAGTTTAAAATACTTTTTTTCCCACTTTTACTGCAATCCTGTCATTAAGACTAACAATCTAAAGTAGCTAAGAGAATGAGTAAGCAAGATGATTTACACAGATGATAGTGCAATGGTAAGAAGTGGGGAAAGATTCTTTGAAATTTTTTGTAACTGAACCATTAAAAAGATTTACACCAAGGTCTTTAAGTGAAAAGAGAGCATTGCCAAAGAGGTCTGGCAAGCTCTTCTATCAATAAAATACTCTGCCTCATAAATTTAGCCAAACCCTCAGCTTAAAACCTGATTAAAAGCTAGAAGGAACTTGCTTTGTTACCAGAGATAGCCCACCAACCCAGTATCCAAAGAGACTGCCTATAAAAATCAGACAGGATAGCAACACTTTTATAAAATCTTCACCACCATTGCATCTCCTATACTTTTCCATGAGGCCATGTACAAAATTGTGGAAATATTTAGCATGAGAGAGCACAGGTTCTAATACAGGATAAAGTTGTGTTGAAATTATTTAGGGCTGGGCACAGCATTAAAACCTTATATGTTTCTGTACCTGGCTGATCTGTACCTTATGGCAAGGCTTACAAAAATCTTGCCATACAGAAGACTCATAAAATATGTATGTATCCTTATAAGGTTTTGGTTTTAACTTCTTTCAGAACGTTCTTTAGTTAGAAGTTAATTTAGAACAAGCTTGTATCTTTTTTATATTCCACCTCCTACCTCTCTTTTGTTCATTAGAGATAGCCTCAGGAGGCAGTAACCAGATCTGGATTCAGGTGTAGGGCAGGTTCAGAGACAAGGCTTGATTTTATGACTGTAGCAGAACATACATTTGGAGTTTGAAAGCAGCAGTATTTGATATGGTTCACAACACGATTGCAAGACAAAACAACAGAAAGAAAACAGGAGGTTTTCTGTTGCTCAGTATATCAGAACATTATTATTTGTTTGGTGCTAAAAATGGGCTTAAGGTTGTAAAACATGAGTGTTTTGACAGTCCTTGCTTCAGGATCATCTGTTCATGACATTTGCATGAACTTGGATTGCAGCCCATCCAGATCTAGAAAACAGGTGCCATCCGATTTTGGACTTCACCCAAAATCGAAAGAGTAGGGGTAGATACTCATATGCCCTCACCCTAAAAGTCTGAATAAAGTGACGAACTTTATACAGGGTACTCCAACAGTCAAATTCTAGTCGGAAGAAAAGCAAGGAGCCAAAGTGGTGGACAAGGAAAAGAGCCTGTTGGTTGCTTGGTCTTTTTATGCCATAGTAGTTCATGCATCTCTGCTGTCTGAGGGCAGCAGGTTGCCACCATTTAGACATCCCTAAGCCAAAATCTTTAACCTCCAAACAGAAATACATAGGAAAAAATCCACAGGGATGGTAGCCAGGTTAGCTTGCTGACCACTGCATACGTCCTGTGCAATTTTGTTCCGCAAGCTGATTCAGGACACAGCCTTGGATAACTGGTCCATCATAGTAGCCTTGAGTTTCTACGGAAATGTATAATAAGCAGCTGAATATCATACAGGAATTGTTGTGTTCCTTTAGCCAAACAAGGATGGAAGATCATAGAGTTCAACCATTAACCTAGCACTGCCAAGTCACCACTAAACCACGTCCCTAAGCACCACATCTACCCGTCTTTTAAATACCTGCAAGGATGGTGACTCAACCACTTCCCTGGGCAGCCTGTTCCAGTGCTTGAAAACCCTTTTGGCAAAGAAATTTTTCCTAATATCCAATCTAAACCCCCCCTGGTGCAACTTGAGGCCATTTCCTCTTGTCCTGTCGCTTGTTACTTGGGAGAAGAGACCGACTGTCACCTCACTACAACCTCCTTTCAGGTAGTTGTAGAGAGTGATAAGGTCTCCCCTGAGCCTCCTCCTCTCCAGGCTAAACAACCCCAGTTCCCTCAGCCGCTCCTCATAAGACTTGTTCTCCAGACCCTTCACCAGCTTCATCGCCCTTCTCTGGACATGCTCCAGCACCTCCATGTCTTTCTTGTAGTGAGGGGCCCAGAACTGAACACAGTATTCGAGGTACGGCCTCAATGATTCTAAGAGAAAGACACCAAAAAGGGGGGACACCCCCCCACCGGCTCCATAACCAACACCACCTTTTTCAGATCATTGCTGCTATTTGGCAGTCTATAGGCAGGCAGAAATGTCAGGAAATTTCAACCACTCTGGTTACACAAAGGTTACAAACACTGTTGGCAGCATTTACACACACGTCCTTGGAAAGAGGCAGATCCCACTCCTCTTTCTGCTGAGACTTTCCTCAACAGACCTTTGAGCACTTTCAGGTCCAGCTTCCAATTCTCCAGCTTTTGCCCAGGTCTTGGATTACATACTGGACAGTATCAACACCCAGCTATAAAATAGTGTTACAAAATCCAGTTATCAGCATAGTAAAATAATACAAAAAATTCATAGGGAGCCAACTGCATCAAAGGAAAGTCAGCCTACAAGTCCTATTGTCAATCTTTTATCTCCATCAAAGAATGAATTCCTCTGTCCAAACACAAATATTATCTATTGCTCTCTAAAATACATTTAGTGTCTCTGGTGGTATTCTGGATGAGATAGGAGAAAAAACACTGAAGATTGCTCAGGAAAGTGCTTGCCAATTTTTTCCTCGTTTTTTGGTCAAAATTCTAAGTTTTAGCAAATAAACTCACTATTTCAAATAGTAAGAGAACCTGTCCCAGCATTACATGTGTTCATTCGAAAACATGCATTCACATGTGCATAAGGAAGATTCTAAAGATGGGTATGTCCTATTAACAAGAAACAGGACAGAATGTGAACTTCACGACAACAAAGTTTTAACTGAACACAGAGATTTTAAACTGTTTTAGGAAAATGCTTGTTTCTCATTCACCAAAAAAGCCATTTATCAACCATCAACAAAGTGGGCAAATCAGGCAAAGCTGGGAAATGGGAGAAGATGACTTAGGGAACAAGAGGATGAGATGTTTGGGAAGACATGATGGGAAACGAGTGGAGGCACAGTTTGTATGCATTCAGATAGATAAGCTCTCAGCACTGGGAACGTGGGCTTACATGAGCTGCTTTGGACTCCTTATGCCATTTCGCTCCTTAAGAGTCAATACTTGCTTCAAAAAGCTGAGAAACTCTAGATGTTTCTGCAGTTTGGAGAGCGATATCTCTTCTGCAAATGCAAATACATCAACTCACTAATGGCAGATGGTAAGCTTGGTCATAAACACAATGATTTTACTCTCTGGTCAACATTCAGAAAGATGATCAAGTTGTCAGGATTTTTATACAGGTTCCTTTTTCATGGGAATGAAGGAAGAATTGCATATATTTCTTCATTCATTTACAAAATATTTAGGAAAATTTAGCAGGAAACTTTCATATAAACACAGTATCTTTTTTTTACCCCCTCTTAGCATGTTGTATAGCAGTCTGGGAAACCAAAACAGATCATGTGTTGAAAAACAGTTTTCAGAACAATTCATTAAAAGCACTGAAGAATGCTTGTTGCTTACACATTCTCCCCAGATGATGTGTTGACTGCACATATACAAGCTCTCATTCCTGGTCCCGAGAGATTGAGTGAGAGAGTTAAAAGTGGTAAGACACATTACTCATTCAAGTATGTGAAGTTAGATAGGTTCAGAGGGGATTACAAATGTCATTTTTGCTACTGAATCTCTTTCACGCTAAGTACTGTTTACTGCACACGTTCACACAACATTCCCCTTTGGCTGCGCAATCGTTAGCTTTCAGATTTGTAGAACCGTTTCAATCTCAAGTACCTTACTTGAGGGAAATGCTGCATATTTCTCTTGTTTCCAGTGTATTGGGAAAGAGATGAAACTTATTCATAGAGAAATGGTTTATTTTCTCCCACATTTTCCTTGTAATGTGAAATACAATTTTTACATGCTGCATATTGATGACTTCCGTACTATTGTGATTTATAGCACTTGTTTCACTCATTTTCATTGCAATTTTTTGATTCTGAACAATTTTTTTTTTGCTCGACTTTGTCTTTCAATTACTGGGTTGTCTTCTACAGCGTATCAATTTAAAGACAAAGGTATGAAATAAATTTGACAGTATTTGCTAGTATTTGTTCTAGAGTATCTATTGTGCCTTTTGCCAGTAGATGGCAGCATGTTGCTGCTTAGCTCGTACGGGCTCTGTGCAAAATGCCTACAGGGGAAACAAACTTTCAGACAGAAACAATTGGGTCTTTGTAAACCCACGTTCTTATATATTCTCTCACAGCAAAATACTGGAGTCATGTCTCTTAGAAGTCCTTCAGGGGCTGAGTCAAAGAGTGAAGTTTTCCCTGATTCTTGGTTTGGTTTTGAGTTTTGGTTGTGCGTTTTTTGTTGTTTTTTTTTTTTTCCCAAACTAACATTTTGCAGAAATTAAAAGATTTCTGCAAAGCAGAGAGAAGCTGGACGAAGTCTCTTGGTACAGATACTCAGAAAGGTTTGTAAATTTGGAATTCCAGACCTGTATCTGCAGTTCGGGACATCATTTTTAGCAAGAAAACCAGCTCTTCTATCCCTGCCTCTTCAGAATTCTTGACCACACAAGATATTTTCCTGCTATCAAACAATATACACACATACGTAACAATTTCTCCCTTTCCAACCTGTATAAAGGCAGCGGCAGTATATCTATGAGTATACACCTAACAAAGTTAAAGTAATGAATTCCAAAATTTTACTACTCTCGCAAGTGATTTCCATATGATAATTTTAATATAAACAAAATCCAAGTAAGTAGCATGTACAGATTTCAGTTATTCTAAATTCCTAATTCTTTGCATTTTCAAAACCAAAATGGGCTTGAGATAAGGAGCACTGCTATTTGCACTTGCAATCTATGGTTTGCTCCTATGAGTAAACAATTTTATTAAATGCTGTGAGCAACATAACAAAAGTGCATTTTTCTCTCCCTTGTATGCAAGGCTTATTTCAATTCATGTGATGTGCTTCTTTCAGGTTAAAAAGTTTAGGGTGTATTTATAACAGAGTTTTCACAGTATATAGGCAGCTTTCTCTCTCCTACCCCTATTAACAGAGCCTGGATGTATCCTTTTCGCTTTTTGACAATATAGCAGCTTAACAGTATATTTGACTGGTGATTTTGTAAAAGTGGAAAGAATCAACAACCAGCTCACGCATCCCTTGTGTCATTTTGATGCTACAACCAGCCATTTCAAAATACATGTTAAGGAAACAAGAATCTATTTTGGATTGTTAGTGTTTTTTTCTTACCTGAAATGATCTCTTAGCCTTCTTCTGTCCCTCAGAAGTGACTAAAATTCCACTCTTTCCATGTTGCAAGTAGCAGCTGCTTCAGCACTGTAGTGAAAGAAAGCCCTTCCGTCAAAAAATACAGTGTTTTTATATTACAACATATCACACACACACAATTGATCTTAATAAAGCAAAGCCTCAGGAGGGCCTTCTAACGTGTGAAAGCATATAGATTTTTTTTAAAGAAGCAAGTCCATTTGCTTGAGCTTGTAACAGTAGTTTGCATGGCTCCCACGCCAGAGGTATGACAGCCAGAGTGCGCAGCATTGATGGAAACACTGGCTGTGAAGCCTGTGCTCCTGGTGGGCTCATGTGCTAGAGCCACAGGGTCCTCCAACCCTCTGAGGTCTGGGCACCCAGATCGGGGCCTCTCCCTAGGCAGCTCCTGCTGCCCCAAGACTCTCAGCACCTGTCAGGAGGAGCATGTGCTCCCCCAAGCTTCTTCTTGCAGCTCCTTGGATTATTTAGTCTCTAAAAGTCCATCTGTCAAGGAGCAGAAGTTGAAACCAGCTGCTCATTCATGGAGAGCATCACCAGGCAATTATTGCCATAGACTATCTCAGAAAGTCCAATTTCAATATGCCTTTGAAATTCAGTGTGCTTTGAGTTGAAACAGATGAACTGCAAAGATGTAAAAATCCCTTGTACTGCTAAGCAGTATTAATGGAGTAAAATGATGATGGGATTTAAAGCCCCAAGGTAATGACAATTTAAATGGTAACAGTTATAGTGACGAACGGCAGTAAAAGGTCTGCATCAACCTAATACCGTAAACACAGGCAAACAGGTTTTCCACTTCTCCAGCTTCTACCTCTGCCCTAATTTATCCTGCTTGGAACTATTGCTTCTGTTTCTGAGCACACCTTATATTCAGCATGGCAACTGATGACACAATTCTTTATCTCTTTGATAAATACTCTTCTCATCCTCTGATTTCTTTTTTATGACCTCTTTTTCCTTATTACCTTACCCTTAATCTCTATTTCCTCCCTGACTTCTCTTTCCCAGTGTTTCCTCCCCTACTTCTTCAGGTCTTAGTAAGTTTGATGTATCATAATATTGAGAGGAGGGAGGAATCTTCTCTGAAGTAGCATTTAACAAAGATAAGGTTAAAAGAGGGGCAACAGGATCTAATGTAATTATATATTTAAATACTGCTAATAGTACATGAGCAGGCATGCCAGAATTCACCAGCTGTCCCTAAAGGTACAAGCCAGCTTTCTGTCTTCTCACATTATAGCCCAGTTTAACCTCTGTTGTAACATATCTCAGCACAAAAAGATTATAAAATCTGGTGCACTAGAACTGGAGCTCCAATTTATCTGTTTTCAGAAATATGTTGTTCTGTAGAGTTAGAAATGTAAATATTACATTCAGTGTTATAGACAGCTAACACAACAGAAGTTTAATAGTATTATAGTATTTGTTAAAGCAGAGTGGATGAACTTGCGTAACAGGAGAAGATTCTTCACAGATATATATAAAAAAGATAGATCTATCTAGATAGATATATCTATCTATATAGAAAACATATGTATATATAAAAATATATATGTATATATTAATAAACATATATAAATAATATTTTTTATATGGATGAACTATGATACCATAAAAAATAAGCAGAATTTGGCTTAAATTTGAGTCATGCATGGGAAATAGTTCTGGACATAGAAACATGCAAGAAATTAAGCAACAGTTTAGCAGGGGCAAGAAGATAATTGCGCTGCCTCCAGCTAATAGAACAGCCATTGAGTTGCAGCTAATAATATCTGATCTAGATAGTTTCAAATGTTTAGGTTAATTGGCACCTAAATGCAGTTAGAAAATAACAGATCAAAATTCACGAGGAGCCACATTCTCGCTCCCTGCCCCCACTATTAGGAAGCAAAAATAGGGTCTACAAATTAGAAAAAGAGTGAATTTCTACATAAGGGTGTGGATACAAAGAATCTGGATACTTAATTTTGACTATGTTCATCTGAGTGTGCAACTTCTAGTGTTTGCCTTTGGCTTTTCCAGACTACCACGTGTACCATTTTTTTTTTGATTGATTCAGTGTCTGGAAAGGATTTAGTCTTGCCTTGGATACCCATCTGGGACGAAATGTTCTCTGGCAGCCTGCTGTGCCTGTATCTCCCAGTCTTCCTTCAGACCTTCAGCAAAAGCAGTTTTACATCGTAAAAATGTTCTCTGAAATTCTTCTCAGACAAGCTGGTATTTTGTTAGAGCTTTTTTTCACCCAAGAGAGATAATGTGACTGCTCACTTGTAAGCATCCTTTAGCTCCATTGTCCTTATAACTTGTCTGAGTTAATAACATATACTGGGTACCACATCTTCAGCGAGCTTCCATAGCTGTGCCAAATGCCATCAGTGGAAGATTATGGCAATGAAGCAGGCTTCAGTTCAGCAATCCAACCAGATTCAGTAGTGAGTTCTGTTCTGATGAAGTCTCCATTACAAACACAGAAGCCCCTGGCAACAATTAACTTTGGCAAATTTTTGGAAATCTGGCTGGCTGCTGGAGGTAGAAATGTATTTCACACTTCACGCAATATGTAACCAACATCACCACAGCTAAAAGTTTAGGACTGCTCCACATTAAGAAGAAAACACTTCACTCTTCTGTTTAATCCTTCATAATTTTACTGTTAAATAAAATGTCTCAGATTTCATCCAGTCTTTCATAGTGTGTTTTCTAATATTGCCTGCATTAGGCAGCCCTTGTTCTTACGTAAGTTCCTGTACCTACAAAACTATTTTACTTAACTGTTTATAAAACAACTTCTCAGTTCTGACACTGCCAGAAAAGTTTCAGATAAAGTATCTGTCCCTCTCGTTCTTTCCTTGTATGCACCAATGCATTGGAAATGAAGCCAAGTCACAAAAATCAGACCTAGATTGCGAAGAGGCAGTACAGCTACAGAAGCCAGCTGTGATGCACGAGTGAAGCTCTGACTGGTGAAATAAAGCTGAACTTCAAAAGCCTAAGCACAAAAGGTTTGAAGATTTTTGTAATAACCTGGTCTTATTCTGAAGGAGAAGTAGGAATTAGAAAGGAGAAAGAAAGATGTGGGCACATGATCAGCTGAGGATATAAGCCGCGCTCAAGCAAACCGAAGGCATGATTTGATGTGGTTTCCTCTGCAGGCAAATTTTTGGGTATGTAATGCTCCTGCCCTGGGTCACTTTATGTGACTTCTACCATGCACAAAGAGATTCTGGAAGTAGGCTACACGCCATGTAAACATACAAACCAATTCATTATTGTCCAATACACAAAAATGATTGATAGGATTAATGAGCTACCAATCTAATGGATGAGAAGTTCACTGCTCCAGATGTGACATCCAACCAATATTTGCCAGCCAGACAAATCATGTGAGGAGGCTTTTCTCTATTTGTCCTTGGGACAGACTGATCCTCAGTGCTGCAGAGTTGCCATCCTCGGTCTCCTTGTTTTCTCCTTAGGATTGTATATCTTTCCATGTTTGTTTTTCCTTTTGAATCCTTGATCTGCCAACTATACCCTTCTCACCAACCTTATCTCTGCAGTTTCACCTTTCTTGTTTTGCACGGCTCTATTCTACGTAGGCTTTTACAGCTCCTTCTGTCAGTTTAGCAGGTTTCTCAGCAGTCTATGCCGGGGTTACACAAGCATGCTGTGTACAAGCAGGGTCTTCGATCACAGACAGCTGAACCTCTGGGAGGAGGGTTACAGGTATGACAGGCTATTCTGGAAAAAACTATGAACATTATCTTATGAAGAGCCGACGCTTTTATTGTCAGATCATGTTGCTGCAAGGGAGCAAAGAGCAACAACACACACTTAATAAAATAAAAGAACCTCTTTGCATCTCATTCAACTCTGACACAGCAATGATCGCAGCAGAGGATTCATTGTTTAGAAGCACAAATCACACAAAAGCAGATAGAAGTACATAACAGACCTCTTCATTTGTGCTAAGAAGTTAAGCAATAATAAGCCTACTTATGCCTGAAGATGGTTCAGTGCCTATAATGTTTGGCTTGGGTTTTAATGCAGAAATATTAAAAGCTGTTAGTGGCAATGCTGAATGACCTCCTGCCTAGAGTCAGTGATTTTCTTTTAATACTGAACACATACTACAGAGTGACTGATCATATTTTGAGTCTCATTAGGCAGTCACAAATGGAAGGAAAAGAGGCACTAGCTAATTATCTCTGCCCTGATGAGCAATTGAAGGATAAACCACTGTCAGCCCTCATGGATCAGAACCTGCACACTCTGGGAATGCATCAGCATAGGAAAGGTTGCTGTGTTTAACCAGCCTCTGCAACATGTGCCAGACGTGACACTGCAGGAAAAACACAGGAAGAAACAAAAAGGCATAATGGATATAACTGCCTTACATGTGGCACTCTGCCTCTCTTGCGAGACGAAGACGTTTCCATATCTTACTGCGTAATCACATCTAACTGCATAAACCCACTGCTTTATTAAGTTAAATAGCTAAATCAATGTTTTCCACCTTTTCTCAGTTGGAAGGCCCTTAAAAATGTTCCAATATTCCACTACTGTAAATGTAAACCAACTTATAACTAGCATGTTTTTCCCAGTTATTCTTCTTGATCCCTGAAAAGAAACCTCAGGACAACAGGTCAGAAGCCACTGAACTAGACTATTTGGCATAAGCACTGACCATTCCCATTCACACATACACAGGGCTGCTAAAAGAAGCTTGCAGTGAAAGTAGTTAAGCATTTCAAGGCCCCTCCAACTGCTGTGAAGAGAAGGAAAAATGACAAATACAGCAGACATAAGCCACCTCAATATAACGTTTTTTCTTTTTTTAATGTCCCAGCGTCTTTCCACTCCCTACGGTAAGATTTGTCTTGCCAAACACATTGTATTAAGCACTAGCATCAATAGATTTCATCTTGAATATTGGTTGTCCTAGAAAATTAACTACGGTAAGTGTTTCTAGAAAACTGGTACAAATGCTGAAAGCTTGTGGCAATTGCAATTACTAAACAAAAATTCTGATAACTTAAAAGCTTTCTGAAGTAACTTTGAAGGAGTCTCTATATGTCAGATTCCACCTGCCTAAACTTATGTCCACTATTTCTTTGAAATGACTGGAAGAATTGCTACTGATGACAAAGCACGGAGCATTATCTCTTTATACCAATGGTTTTGACCCCTAAAATAAATCTTGAGCTGTAAGCCTTTCAATAGTGACCACAGTATTGAAGATTTCTACTTGCTACACTTAACTATTCACAATCTGGCTACAATGTGCCTTACGTGATCTGAGAATAAGGAGGGAACTGCATGATTGCATGCAATCCCAAGCTATCTTTTATGAATTATTTAATCCTACAAAGCATAATTCCCTCGATTCATTACTTTATTGATGATATTTGCTGATTGAAAATTTACAGTAGTACTTGCCTCCACTAATCATCAGATCAAAGGCAGTTGTTAGGGTTTTAATTTTGGTAACACTTTTGAAGAATGTCTTCTGGTTTGAGAAACCTAACTTTTCTCATCCACCTGGGCATTTTCTTTTCTTCCTCCTTCCTGACTCCACTCTCAAAAGAAGAGAAAAATTAATCTGTCAAATCTTTCTCTCTCTAATTTTGAGACTTTTAAAGATGGCAGAGGCTTTCATGGGTCTTTTCAACATGGTCTTACAACCATAAAAAATTGACAGAATTCTGCAAGCAAGAATAATGAGAGCATGATAGATTTGTCAAAGATTCTGTGGATAAAAATGAATGTAACAGGACATATATATGCCTCTTCCTGCTGTAAGTGAAAGAAAACCCTTCAGAATTACCAGCACGAACCAGCACCAGTTCCTCATCTTCCAGTCATACCAGGTTTACAGCTTTGTCTCCCTGTGAGCTGAGCAATGATGTCTCCTATTCAGTCCAGCAGTATCAGACCTGATGATGCAATTTTAGACTCCTGTAACCTCAAGGCCATTGTAGACCAATTGCTACCACACTTTCCAGAACAGGGGAATCTCAGTCTGTTCCAGATCTCTCAAAGTTAATGTAACATTCACCGCTGTACTTCAATTTTCACATAGGTATCTATCCCCTGAGCTGGATGGTAGAGTAGTATCTGAGGTCAACACAGAACAAACTGCAGTGTGATATAGGAAATGTTAATAGGTCACTCATAAATTATTGCTGCTCTCCTTAGATAAGCCAACTGGTCTCAATATACCATTTTCAGGCAGCTTGCCCTTATTGAGACAGGTTTTTCAGAACAAGAGGCAAAGCTAAATACCATTGACTGGAATATGTGGCAAACTTAATTGCAAATCCATGGCTGTGCCCCTGGCCTTCTGGTCCAACAAACAAACAATTTCTCCCAGCCAGGCTTCTTTTTCCCCACATTTGTTTGATTTTCAAGCGCCTGGTTTCCAGAGGTCACAGATTTTTCAAACAAAATCCCAGCAAGTGAAAAACAAAAAGCAACAAAATAAACTACCTTGTTTCAGGGAACGCTCCTCAGGCCTTCTGATTTATTCCAATGCTGAACAAACTGAGCACCTTCGCAGCAGGCTTTGTCAGTTCTCCAAAATAACTGTGCTGAAAATTAAAGTCTGCCTTTCTTACTCTCTTCATCCATAGAGGGAAGCTGTTTCTCTAGAGGGTCAAAGCATAGCTTCATCCAAAGTTCCTCAGTGGTTCTGGTCTGGATTCTAAAAAAAATAAGAGACTTGTGTTGGTTTCCCCACTCCTGAACTACCCTTCCCAACGTACTTCCCTCCTCCCCCAGCAGCTATGAACCCAGCTGGGCCACAATTTAAAAGTGAATGTAGGAGGCTGATGCTTGCTCCAGGGGCTACTGTGCCTGGAAAAGGAGTAGATATTTAAAACAACACGGGAAAGGAACTATGGGGAAAATTAAAAAAAAAAAAAAAAAAGAGGGAGGCTGTTTTCAGTGCTGAAAGTAAGGTGCTGAAGTACACAATTACCTTTACGGTGAAAAATAATTTCCATTTTAGATGTTAAGAATGTTATCATTTACATTGCAAAATTTTGTATTGAATGTCAAAGGAAACTTTATTTATGAAGCAGAAGAATGGTACATTTAGAAGTTTGAACTCACAGATGAATGAGTAACTAACTACAGGCAGCAATGGTCTGCAACACCTATACGACATTTAGCAGCAGCAGGGCTTGCATTACAGGCTGTAATTCTTTGATCTCATAACTGTGGCACCAACTATAGGAAATCAGTAGAAGGAATTGCACTTACTTTCTACCTCAGCTGCCTAATGACAAGCTTATCGACAGGATCTGGGAAACACAAACTCTTTCATAGTGGCATGACATGAGGCAAGCTCGAAAAATTCCCAGTTTCCCTGGGATATAAAAATGTCTTGTGAATAATTGCTTTGGCATTGTAGAAGATGATAAAGAAAACAAAGAATTTGTGCTAATTTTCAAAAACAACCGATTATGTACTTAGCCTAAGAGCTTGCATTATATGTCAGCCTGCTATAATTGTTCTGATAACATAACGCATGTTCTGGATGTTTTATGAAGAATTTTATCTCATGAGGTACCAAAGGCCACTGGGATATGTGCTATGGTCTAGTCTGGGTAGATTTAGAATAATAAAAAAAGAGACTAATACAATCTGACAATTGCTGATAAACAATGTGAAAATAGGTGCAGAGCACACTGTCTTAATTAGTGATTCAAGTCACTGCTTATGTTAGAAATGATGTAAGTAGAGAGATGGTCATTTTGGTCAATTTGGCCAGAAAAATGATCTTTTTAAAAACCACATGGGACCTCTTTAAGGAAGAAAAGGATACATTTTTCTCTATTTTTGAAAAAGTTCACTTGGGCATGTTATCATCTCTTTAAGCTATTTATATCCCCGACTTGCTAAAACTCTAAAAACATTAAAAATATTGTTTTTGTGTTGTCTTTTAGAACTAGCCAGAGTTCACCTTGATACTTAGTAATCATGCATGTTCTATACAGATTTTTTCTTACCACTCCTCATATGAAAGTTGACAGTAAAAAAATAGCATATTTTTATATAAGAGGTTATGGCTTAGAAGTGTAATAAAAGTGAAAGTGAAGTGGATTTGGAAGCATTCACTGAACATTATTTTTTTCAATACTGAATGAATGCAATAGCAAATTCCAATCTCTCAAGTCACAGTCATCATTTTAGCACAGCTCTGTGACTTCTTTTTTTTTCATAAGATTAAGTTGGAATTTTTTTAGCAGAATTACATAGCAAATATTTTTGTCATAATGCAGATTTGCTTATTTTGTCTCCTGGATCAAATATAAACCACATGGTATAGTTAAAAAATTAAAACTCTCAAAAAAAAAAAAACCTTCAAAAATAAAAAAATTTTAGAACCTTAGAGCTAAAGTAAACCGGGTAGCCACAGCATAAATGAATCTCACACAAGGGTCCATTCTAAATGATAAAATATTCCTTTGCAAGAAATTAACTGATGAAATAATATATCAATTTATGATGAGGAAAACATATTAAAAATTCCGAAGGTGGGAAAAAACCCTGAGACTATTAATGCAGGGACGCTCTGCCCGCAAATGCTATGATTGCTCTATGTGAATATTTAGTATTGCAATAACTCTAGCTAGTATGACTTCTAAACCCAATTTTATTTAATAGTTCTTTTTACCCAGTTACAGATAACTAATTTTCCTTTAAAGCAGAATTTTCGTCATCACTTTTTCTCATTATTATATCTTCCAAAATCTTTTCCATGTTCCTGTTTTGACATGTCTAGCCATAGTTTATACACTTTGGAAGTTTAACTATTCCAGTAAATTATAATACATCTAGTAGATTTTAAAATAAAAAATGGGGAGGATTTGAGCAATCTTAACTTTCTACCAAGTGTAAAGCCCTATCTTAAATCAGAATTAATCTACGCTTAGACTATCCCCTGCACTTTGACATAGGAATGTATAAAAGTATTATGAGTGATACAGTAGATTAAATGGATAACTTGTTTCACCTGACACAGTTACTTATATGGCTCCAGTTCAAGAAAGTTTCTCTGTTGAAGATGTTTATAGGTGACTAAAGTCAATGAAGTTGGGCAGATGCTGAAATGCTTTCTTGAAAAGGACTTCAATACAGGCTGCAGCACTTCCCTGAATGGGAACTACTCGTCATCAATAAACATTTAATTCACAAAACCAAATACATAAATAAAAATATAATTAAAAAAAAAAAAAACCAAAACAAAAACTGCCACACAAATAACATACATTTCTTGTGACTATTACAGCCGAAATCCTGAAAATCCTTCCTCACATAATAAAATATTATTATTCATGGGAATAGATGTAATCAGAAAAAAAATACTGGAATGTTAATTTTGGTCTAGTCTTTGTAAAAGCAGGAAGATTAGTCAGCAAATTGTGTTCTAAGTCCTGTTGTATCAATTCCTTTAATATTTGCTCAGGTATTTTGCCTGGCATTAGACTTTGACTAACAATTACTGATTTCCAGATGACCCTTTTTATTCATTCATTCATGCTCATAAAAAGGTTTAAAATGTTTTTATTATCACTACTGCACACCTCTCAGTTTTAGTTCACCAATCTTCTTCCAGCATCATCAGCATTTCTACTAAAAGTTTTGCTTTATCAAAAGGTTGTATTTGTCCATAGAATTAGATCTGGACGTGCCTTTGTATTTACTCACAGATCTGTGCTCATCGGTAAAATGTGTTACACTTCACTTGCTTGGATTTTTAAACTTCTTTGAACATATGTAAATTCTAGGAACTCAAAAGGAGTTAGTAAGTACTGGTGACTCATCTCTCTTCCTTTCAAATGGTTTTCAAGATCAAAAATCCAGTTAAAGGGTACAGAAGAAAAACAGCTCAACACAGTGGTCCCTCCTAGCCTTCCAAAACCAAGCTTTAAATCTAAATGTGTAATGAACTCCTTTGAGGATCTGAACTAGAGTTTGTCAGTGCTACAGCACAGATCTGTTACCTGAGTTAAAGCAGGAGTAATAAATAGCAGTAGCGGACTATTATTCTCTATTTAGACTAGTCATTATGGAGAAACCCAGTACTCTAGCTGCACTGAGAAAAAGACCTTGTGTGTAACCCAAATTAACCAATGTGATAGAAAATTCCAGTGGAGAGGCAATCTCTGTTTCAAACCAAGCTTACAGGTCAACTTAAAGACAACCGAGCCCCTCAGATAAATGAGGGAACAATGAATAAAGAAAAATAAGAAGGTAAGAGGGTGGATGGCAAAGAGACAGAAAGCGCTGCTGTTAACGCAGCTGCAGAGAACAAAGTGATAAAATTAAGATTTAAAAATTATATGAAAGTCATTACATATAGTGAGAGAACAAACTAAAATATTCTGGCAGCAATGCATGGATTCTGGAGAATGGGAGGACCCAGGAGTACTGACACAGAATATGTCAGCTTGCCAAGTCTTGCTTGGGAAAACAATGCTACTAATATTCCTGCATGGACGGGAGGAAAACAATTAGGTATTGGAATACAAAAAAATGGCAAGCTGAAACAGGCTTATTTGCTTAGTGTGCAGCTAGGATATTTAGAGAAACCAATCACAGAAAATCAACTTGTAATGATTTTTAAAAAAAAACTTAACAGATAAATAAAAGTAGGCTTGCAACTTAGGTTCCTAATGTCTCAGTGTCAAGTGTGCTAGGCCTAACTAGATAAAAATTAACTCTAAAGATAAGCACAGACCACAAAAAAATGGCAAAATATTGATAATAAAAGCTAATATGTTTATTAGAGGTCAGAAAGTGTAATAAGTAAGAATCATAAAAATTCACATGAAAAAGTAGCCAAGATTCTTTGTATATGGAAAGAAAAAAACCCAAGGCACTCTCTGATGAGGAAAGAACTAAAGATAGTCTAGGTGTGCCCTCAAATTAATCTCCTGCTTTAGTTTTCCATATGAATGAAGATTCTGAATATTAGGGCAAATATGGCTAATACAAAGGGCAGGAGAAAATGGAAGTGGAAGTTATAACACCCATGGGAAAACTGAAGTCCAATAGTTGATACGTTCAGACAAGCATAGATGCAGAAGCGATGGCCAGCAATCTTCCAGAATTCTGAAATAAGCAACATGGGAAACTGCAAGTCAGGTAGAAGAGATTTGTAATAAATCTATAAAATCAGGAATGGTATATATGTAGAACAGCAAATGCAGTTCTGATCCCTAAGAACATGGGAAGGAAGAGAAACACAGCATCAGCAAACACGAACTTTAGAAATACGCAAAGCTGCTGAAAGCAATCTGAAGGAGGAAAGAAAAAGGCTTGGAAACGTAGGTAATTAAAAATGGGATGAATTTGTTTCGGTTTTGTTTTGGTTTATGTTTTTTGGTTTTGGGTTTTTTTCAGAAAGGTAGATTATTCTAGGATGATGAATATTTTATTACCTGCCTTTGATTAGGTTACTAATTTTCTAGACAAATGAAATAGAGTCATCCATCAGGACTTCAATCAAAATATGATTGGATGTCATGTGGGAAAAAATTAGATAGGCTGGAGAAGGTGCTTAGGAAAAGGTTGTGAACGGGGTAAGGTATGGTTTAACAGGTTGTATTCAAGGTCTAGAAAGACATAACTAATAGGGTTCATCAAAGATTGATCTTGGGACCACTACTATTCAACAAAATTAATTAGCAATTCCAGCATAAAATTTAAGACCTTGCTATTGAAATATGCTGCTGACACAGAACAAGCAGGCAGTCAGTAGTGTGGAGGATCTGGATAACATATTGGAACAACTGGAACAATAGAGAGAAAATATAAATGTGATGTATTCTTGAAAAGGAAAATACAATAACACGATGTATCAGAGAACGTATTTCCAACAAAGATAGATTAGGAATTAATGATGTTCCACAAGACTCCTAACATCTAAATTTCACCCACATTCAAAAAAGATTAATTCCAATGGGAATAGACAAAAGAAAAGTTTTACTAGACTAACACAAAAAATTGAGTGCTATTGCCTCAGAGAGACTGCCTGGCTCACATAATTAATAAAATTTGAGAGGGAATCTGTACCTTATAAATTTTTTGGGCTACACATTGTCAGAAGGAGGAAGAGGAGCTCATTAAGATAAAGCAGTGACTGTAAAAGGACAATTGTGTATAAAACCAGATATCAAATACAGTAAATGTGGAAACTAGAAGTTAGAAGAAGGTTTTCAAATGCCAGAGTGGTGAATTTTTGGAACAGTTTCCTAATGCAGCGTGGGACTCCCCCCACTCCAAACTACCTAATTTAAAGATGGATCTTGAAGAGTTTCCAAAAAGAACCTACACTTCACTGTCTGCAGTCAAGGGAGATGGACTGAATGATAAAGGCAGCTCTTTCCAGTGCCCTGTTCCTAATATTTGGAAACAGAGTGAGGAATCTTAGGACTAAGAAGAGCAAAGGCTGATGTCAGTGTTGTAAATTAACTCAGAGGAATGAGATTTGAGAATTGAATTGAGGTTGAATGACAGATGGGTTTGATGTTAACTACAGGTTTTACTTGTTTGTGCTTATAAATTACTTGATAAAGGAATAAAAATTACTATTGACTTTGTGCACAAGCATTAGAGATCATGTGTTAATCAGATACTTTTTCACTGTCTTGTAGCAGCCAAGATGGTTTAGTAGGACCCTGTGCTCTTAGGTTTTTTCCACAGCTGGCTCATCAATCCATTTCTGGAGAGATTAGGATTACTTCCTGCAGTATCCAACTGTTATTTCCTGAGATGAACCAACCATTTGTTATTGTGCCTTAAAATTAGACCAGAAAATTTTCCCTTCCCCATTTAAATGATGTTTGAAGCTCATGCTAACATGCCACAGCAAAGGAATGCAAAGCTCAGGCCTTACATTCTGTTCTTAACCAACATTACCGTGACTTTTCTGGGAAGTAACACAAATAACAACAATACTTATCACTTACTGTGCACAGTGCTTTTCATCTTCAAAGCGCTTTACAAATATTTACTGCTAGTTAATCTGGAAAAAGTATAATTTAAGGCCAGCTTCTGATAGCTTGTGTGACAAAGTTAATGTCATTTAAATCGAGTCTGCTTTTATTTAATAGGATAGAACTACAGTACTTTCGTTTAAACACTGTTGTTCCATTAAAAGCCAATTACAGAAATTTAGCTTTCCTTGAATTTATAGAGCACAGCTTTTCATTTTAAAAAAGATCTATCCAAATACTTCATCCGAATTTAGTCTTCATAATTCTAACTAATTGCATAACAGTCTTTCCACCCAGCTGCATAATGCAATTCGTCATGAGGAAACAAAACCTCCGCGCTGCACTCGCAGGCAGTACCGCCTGCCAGCAGTAGATAGCGCTCAAGATGTTTCCATTTATTATTGAGGACCCGCGGCCGGACCGTGCCAGCCCGGCGCGGGGCGAACCCCTGCCCACCCGGCTCACCCCCGCACCGGCTGCTCGCTGCAAGAGCCTTGGCCAGCTCCACAGAGCGCTTCCGCACGGTTAACCCGATAACTCGTTCATTTACGTGTGCAAAAGTACAATTTCAGTACCAGAGAAAATACCATTTTTCGATACTAAACATATGCATAGCAGCATTTAACTGTTTTCCACCCAGGAAGTTTTGGATTTAAATTCTAATAGGCAAATCCTAATGATCCTATGCTGATCATTCTATATTAAAAATAAAATCAAAGGGTAGCACAACAGGTTGAAGACCACTAAAATAAATTTAAAAAAAAATTTTAAATACTACCACAAAAAGTAACCACATGAATTATATTATAATAATACTGACTCAATGAGCATCACTGTTTCAGTTTTTCCTCTGAGTCTTTGAATCTGCTACAGACAAACCCATTTTAGAGTTGTTCAGTTTACATGTAGTTTCCTTTGCTATAGATCAAACATCTTTTCTGAACCCAAATGAGAGAAGCGAAGTATCATCTACATGATACGTTTTATGAGACACCAAGCAGCAGAGCTGGGAAAGGAACCATTGGGATATAACAACTAAATAACCACAATCGTTTTCTGGTAAAATCATGGCTGCTCTCAAGTGCGATGGAAGGGCTTGCAAAGCTTTTTCCACTGGCAAGGATTTTAGCGGTTGAAAATACAAAGGTAGTCAAAATGTAACCTGAACACAGACCTAGTAAGAAGATGAGACAGGGCAACTGAAAATTAAGAGGAAACTAATCTGCAAACGACAGGCCGGGTTTGGAAACTGAAACCACTACCTCCGCTTCAGCCCAGTGGCAGAGAGCTTACGTATTACACTGCATGTGAATTACCGATCAGCAAACGCCGGCGCTGCCAGGCTTGACGCAGGCGCATCCGTCACGGGCAACGTTGCTACCGCTTCAGTCCCAGCCGCGTGGGAGGCACGTGCGCCGAACGTGGCCGGGGTTTCCGTCCGACCCCGGCCTCCTGCACTCCAGTCTTTATTTCCCCTTTCAAGGTTGCCGCGTTACAAGGCTGTCACTCCTGCAGCTCGAAAGCACAAGAACAAAAGTTTCAGGCTGCTCAAGCCCATCTCAAAAACGGGTCCAGAGTGTATTCATTAATTTACATTATTAAATGGATATAACCTCAGAGTGACTTCTTTGGAGACAGATTCTCCAGCCCTCTGGGCTCCCAGCACGCTCGGGCGCCATTACCCAGGCCGCGCTTGCCCTGCAGCGCCAGCAGCACCGCTCTTCCCCGCTCCCCTCAAGCGGGGGCTCAAGCCCCACACAAGGAGGTCCCTGTCCCCACGCCCGCTCGAGGGGACGCCGTCCCCAGCTGACGGACATACGGTGTCCCCAGGGCAGGCTGAGGGCCCCAGGCGGGTGGCAGGGCAGGCTGCAGGGTCCCGCCATGTCACCTCACAGCTGGGGCGGAGAAACGCGTTGAGTTTCCCCACCGGTGTGTGGGTGCCGGGGGGCAGATCCACCCGAGAGAAATGGAGCTGTGACAGTGGGTTTCCTATAAAAACGGGGCCGGGGGTGAACGTTAAGTCAAACCGTCACCTGTCTCTCCTTTTACACCAGAGCGGGAGGCCAACGGTAGGGCCGGGCGGCGGCGGCTCCCTGAGGGAAGGCGGCGGCGGGGTCCCTTCCCCGCGGCGAAGCCAGGCTCCGGCCCCGAGGGCCGCCATTCCCCTCCGGGCAGGGCGGCGGGGGGTGGCTGCGGGCGGAGGAGGGGCCGCCGCGGCTTTAAACTTGCCGGGGACGGCGGCCCCACCCGGGGCAGCGGGGTCTCCTCAGCGCCCGGCGGGGACGCGCCGCCCCCCATCCCCCCGCAGCGGCTCTCCTCAACTTCGGCCCGGCCGGGCGGCTCCTCTGCCCCGGCAGCACCATGGCAGGCAGCGGGGCGGCGGGCTCCGGCCGCCGGCATGCCGCCGCGCCGCCGGTCCGCGGCGGGCTGTGAGGGGTCCCCCCTCTGCCCCGCGGGGGGTGCGGCCGCCGCCCGGCCCGGCAGCGCCGCCACCGCCGCCTCCCGCCTTCCCGCCTTCTTCTTCCCGCCTTCCCGCCTCCCGCCCGCCATGGCCGCCCGCGGAGCCGAGCGGCGCGGCGCGGAGCGGCGCGGCAGTGCCGGGGTCTCGCCGCTGCCTGCCAGCGCCCCGTGAGGGGGGACAAGCGGGGCGGCGTGTCCCTGCGCTCAGTCCTGCCCCCCCCTCCTCCCCGGAGCGGAGATGTGCGAGACCCGAGCGAGGGGAGTCGCCTCCTAGACCGGCAGCCAGGATGGTGCACCTGCAGCCCCTGCCCCTCGTCGTGGTCCAGGGCGTCCTCCAGCTCGTAAGTCTCCTTCTCCGCGCCCCCCTGCCTTCCTGCCGCAAGACTTCGGGGGAACCGGCGCCTTTCTCACCGGGGAGGGCGGCAGGCGCGGTCTCTGGAGGCACAGGCAGGGCTGACTCCACACCAGCGGGCAGCCTCCCACAGCCCGACTCCTATTCTTATTCTTTTTTTTTTTTTTTAAGCGGATGAGCTTTTCCGCGCCTTTGCTGCTGGGCGGGCTTGTTCGGGATCGTGGGGCACTCGGGCGCCCGAGCAAAGAGCGGCCCCGGCAGCCGGGGGTGCCGCGGCCCCGGGACGCGCCGGGAGCCGCCGCGGAGCCGGGAACGGCGGGGGGTGGGGGGGTGCCGAGCAACACCCGAAACTGTCCGTTCCCCAAAAGTTTTCTGCTGCCCTCAAGTGCCTCTTTTCGTGTGCAGGACATAGCGGGTGGTGTCGGTAGGGTCACCTCCCTCGTTAGTTTCGGCTTGCTGCAGCTCACGCGAGGTTTTTTGTTAATTTTTATTATAAATTGTCGCATATGCCTATATTATGCTACATATTCCTTTGCACGCAGTGAGGGAATTTGGGGGCTGGCGTGGCGTTAGACGAGGCGAAATGCAGACTTCAAAACTCAAAGCTGTGTAGGGGAGGGAAGCAAAGCGAGGTGCGCGGCTGGAGACAGGTAGGCGAAGAGCCCAACTTCTCCCCGAGCCAGCAAATCATCCCGTCTGTGGGCATTCACGGGAGAAAACAAATGGTTTTGTTAATGTTCATGTCATTATGGCGGGAGAGGTTAAAAAGAAAAAAAACTGTTTGCAAAAGAGTTTGGCAATCGTCGCTTTAACAAGTGTTATTATAATGTTGACATTATTTTTTTCGGGAGGTGTTAACTACTCTCATAATTATCTCTGATTCGTGCTGCAAAAGTTATGTCTCTCTTCCCCGGCTGCCTTGTATCTGAAAGTTTGTCACTGCAGTCAATAGGGAGTGTGTAATAAACCTTGAGGGGATTAAACACCCTCCTTAAGAACTGGAGTCTAATATTACAGCGTGAGTTGATTGATTAGTTTTTGAGGAAGCTTATGTCAAATTCTAATCCGGTTTTGGATTGTGCTTGTCGTGTAATGTTTTTTGCTCCAGCACTTTATCATAGCAATGAAGTAGCGAGCTGCAGTCCTGCGATAAGGCACACATTTCTTTCACACTCCTATCCTTTTGGACAAGAAAAGGCTGTTTACATTCTTCACATTCTTGCAGCCCAGTTTCCAGCTAAACAATGCGCAGGGGTGAGAGATGGGAAAGGAAAGCAGTAAATGGATTACAAAGTTGCTGAGCAGAAGGGAACTAAATAAAAACGCTCCTTCCCCACACCTACAACCTCTCTCACTCACTCACACCCTCCTTTTTATTTTCTTAAACAGATATCAAAGGGATTGATTGAAACTTGTATCAACAGGGATTGGCTTTGTTACACGATGTTTTATGGATGATGTTGGGAAGTTGCTTGCTGTGGTCTTACATGTCTTGAGGGAAGGCTGACTAAAGAAGCAAAGTTGCTGTCTTGAATCAAACAAAAATCATGCGTAGTCAGTGTAGGTTTTCAGGTGGATGTGGCACTCAGCACACCCAGGAGTATTCAGTTTTTCTGCATTCTTTATATACAAACTAGCCAAGTTTTGGAGTCAATTAGTTTCATAGCTTACATAAATTAGTTTAAATAATAAATTAAAGCAAAATGAGAATATGTGAGATTTTTGAGGCATTTTAGGTATACCTTTTAATGCTAATCTACTACTAAAAAGTTGTGTAAATACATTTTGGCATACTAGTACCAGAACTTCTGGTTAACATCTGGTTAAAGTTACAGCTTATTATAAATTGAGTTTGGAAATATTTGATGCTGGTGGTAACGCATTGAATAAAAGTCTCTGTACTATTCTTTGTTCTCTGGCCAGTATTTGGAGCGACTGGTGGCTTTCTGGAATCTAATGAGCAGTTTTAGCAGGCAGGCATTAGTGGTACTAATTCTTGACTTTTTTTTTTTTTTAACCAAAGATGAACATGGTTAATATTAATACAAGGCTCAGCATTTCAGCCAAGAAAGAAAAAATTGTGGGTTTCAGTGTTGCAATACAGCAGCATCCTAGTAACCCAGAAATGCTACTGTCAAACCCTTCCTGATGGTACAATCTTAATTTTTAATGAAAACAGAGATGTTAGAATGCAAAATATTTTGGCACTGCATTTTAGTGAAGGTAGAAGTACTTTTCTTTAATTATGTTCAACTTCAAACGCTTACTTGGCTTTCAAATACAAAAGTGTGTTCTCTACTTACCTAGTTTCTAAAGCTGCACAAATGTAGGATAAAACCCATGTGAAACTTCACAAATTTGAGGAGATGCTAAAGATTATGGCAGACAATCTCACTGGATTTCTGAAAGCAGTGTTAGCTAGGTGGTTGTTTATATCCTGTATGTTATGTTGTTCAATCAAAAGTTCATGTTTAATACTTCCTTAATAGAGTATGGGTGTATTTTTGTGGCGTATTCTTGGATTATTATTTTGATTAATAGATGGTGTACTAGTATGCATGCAGTATGAGCACATATATATTTCTTAAACTACTTCGCATATTTGGTTATATTAAACAGTAAGGAAACCTGCTATTGAGTCAGGTTAAGGTGCTAACTTGCTTCTGTATGAATGTGTTCATTTTAAAAGTCAAGTTTACTTTATATTGTCAATATAGATCAAAACAATAATTTGCAATGCACAGTCAGTACAAGTCTGGGCTGTTATTGATAAGAAGACCAAAAATTGTTGTATTGTATTATCATTAGTAGGTACTCTTGCTTTACTATTAATTTTCAGAAAGCTTTTCCAATTGTCACATAATTGCTGAATGCCCTGTTAGTTATCTCTTCATAAATAATTGAGTTCTATATGTTGGAAATTGAAAAGACTGAGGTATTAGTATTATATGGTTTATAGTATGCCTGCTAGTGTTTTGTTAAGTTAGTTTTAAATGCCTTAAAGGAGGTGGACTTCTACCACTTCCCTGGGAATATTATTTATCATTTTAAAGAAATCTTGTTTTCTAGAAAAATTGTTGTCAATATTCAGTATTTTCTTTACATTTTATTAATTTGCACCTTTAAAATGTCATGTTTCATAACATTGGTTAAAATAGCTTACATGGGGTCTTTAAAATGTATGAAATTTACCCCTTTCCTTTAAGAAAGAAAGAAGAAAAAAAAATAAGGGCTCTGTATAGGCTTTGAATCAAGAGGTAGAGTTTGCTTTAGCTATAGATAGCTTGTATAGCCACTACTTTCCCTTTGTCTTGGCCAGGTATAGTTACAGACAAACACTCACAGACGGGACAGGGTAATCGGGCACCTTAACCATTTGTTTATTCTTACGTCTTTGCAGTCTGAAGTTAGGAAAGGATTACAGCAGCATTTTCTAGTGCCTATAGTTAAAGTTGCATCAGCATTCCTATTAAGAAACTGTCTTCTAACATTATCATTGGGCAGAGTTGTTACCATGTTATAAAACTAGGAATCAATTATTTTACAAACCCTTAAAAGCAGTTAATTTTTTTCCAGCAGTGTTTGCATAGATGAGAAATAATTAGAAAAAAGACAAAGTATGTTATTTTATGATTTTTTTTCTCCACCAAGATTCAAGTATAGCATTTGATATGAGTGAAATTCAATGACAGATTATGTTTGTCTCGGACTTTTCAAGGGCTGAAATTTTTACCTATAATGAAAAACAGACAATTAAGGCAAAATTTTTAGAGTTTTTTTTAAACAGTTTAACAACTTGACCTGAAAAAAACATTTATAACTTGCTATAGTACAAGATATTGCTTCATAAGCAGCAATAGCTTGAAAACTGAGATAAAGCTGCATTTCCGTTTAAAATATGTATACCACGTGAGGTGTAGAAACACAGACTTATGTTCCTTCTGGCTACTTTAATTTTGACTCTGTAGCCTTGCAAATGTGGTCTGCGTAACCTGCCCTTGCAGTGAGAATCAGAAATAGGCACCATGCAAAACTCTCACCTCTGTTTCGGAAAGGTAAACACTTCCCTCCAGTCATCTTGAAGCACACAGATCAAACTCCATCCCTCTTAATTTCAGAGAGATCTTTGTCATGAAGTATACTGGGCCCAACATTTCATTTGCTTTATTTTGGTATTTTTCTTGATGCTGTAGGCATTGTAAGCTGACATCTCATTCTTGTGTAATAAAGTAATAGAAGTGTAACCCAAGGAATGCAGGCAGTTTGAAGTTGAAGACAGCTCAACAAATGCTGGTTTCAGCAGCTTGAGAATTTATTATCCTGAATGAGGAGTTATATATTAAGGTGGATGGGGCTAGGTTTAGTTTACATATGAGGTTAAGGTGCAACACTAAACTCAACTTGTCCTTACATCACATCTTTTGACCTAGTTCTGTGGAATTGGTGATTGATATTTTTCAGTTTATTTGTAGGTTGACCGGGGCACAGAAAGTTTATAGATCCTATTTAAAATCTGTACGGCAAGTCTGTTTGACTGATGTCCACTAGACCGCAAGATACCCCAGGCTTCCCTAGCACAGGGCACGTAAAATCCAAGTCTCAATCTTTCCATCTGTAATGCGGAAAGTATTTTTCTGCCATTGTAAAGCAGAGAGCTACAGGTCAGAGGTGTGCTGTAAGTACTTCTTGTTACCGGTAGTGCCGTGTAACCGACAGGGAAGCGAAACAAAGATCGGTGGAGCCCAAACACTAAGTTGGGATGCACTGATCGGTCTCACTTTTCTGTTTTGCTTCCTGAGCCTTGGTTTCTGCCAGAAGGGAACTCAGGCATGGGAGTCAAAAGGGGGCAACAGCAGAAACCACTCACCGGTCTGGACTTTCAGGGCATCAAGACCCAGAGAGGTGCAACTCCACTCTAGGTGCACCAAATTCCTCCTATACTGTTGAAAATTTTACCCTTAATCAACACTTCACAAACAAAAATGTGTGAGGAGAAGCAAGAGCTGCTCGGCATGGCATGGCATGGGAAATGAGCACTGGGCAGTAACCCTCACTGGGGTGCCAGCGATTTGTAACCTGTCATCTGTGGGTGACGTTAACCTGTATTTGGCTCAAGTATTGAATAAGACATGGTAATTCTTGGGCACTTCAGGTAAACAGCTGCAATAAGGAAAGATCAGCGCTAGTTTATGCTGAATGGTTTTAAGACAAAAGCTGTAATTCCATAGGTGTGGGTTGCATCTTTGTCAGAAACAGAGCGAGCTCAGGGAAGACTGTCACTGCGTGTCTTTTATATGTACTTGTCAATGTATCAAAACCAAATGCAGCAAGGAAAAAGGAAGAATTTTTTGCCTTTATCACAAAGTTGCTGTGGTAAGTGACTATTTAAAAGCATGTGTACTTCACAGGACACTGCATTTGCTCTGCTAATCTGTTCTCTAGTCCTGATTTTTGCCCACCTTTTTAACTCACCACTTCGCTATACCCATTATAAAGCAAAAATACTGGCCTTGAACTTTTTACTAGATCAAATCTTGCAGAACTCGAAAAGAGGAAAGTGAAAGTTCCCATTCACATGACTACTTCATCCTGAACTTGATTTCCAAACATCCTATTTTGGGGCAGCTTTGGCCTTTCACTTCAAATCTTAAATAAGCTTGTGTATATTTCCTGAAGCCCATTCATTGTTCCCATTTCATTTTCATTCTCTCAGTTTCACATGTGTTTGTAGTTGTAGTTTATATAGTTTGTTTAGGTAGTTAAAGAATCAATCAGAGTTAAAGAAAATAATGGGTGGACCTGCTAGGTAGGTTCTGCTTCCAGCAGAACATCGCTACTGTGATGTAAGTCCATGAGAGTCATGTTTCACCCTCTTAGGGTCCCTTTCCCCCAGTTTAGCACTTCTCACACTTGCAGGTTTTCTCTGATACTCCATTATATTCATCCCATTATCAGTTATTTCCTTGTGGCTTATACTTCAGAAACTATTACTCTACCGTTGTAGCACTGAAAATGTGCTAGCATCCGTGCAGAGTCATGCAACACGGTCATGCCCGCACATCGAGTCACGCACTTGGGATACACCCTGCATTAAATGAACCGATGGAGAAGCCTCAACATAAGGCTGCAGCCCAGGAGTCTGCACCTTGCGGCAGCACTCCTCACAGCATGGAGCATGGGCTGGAGCCCTAATGTTCACCTGCTCCCAGACTCCGCATACCAGGCAGCTGGGATGCTGGAAAAGCTATGGGTCCTGTGCAGAAATATGGGAGTTGTCAGCACTCTGCCAGGTGAGCAAGAGGTGGGATGGGGGGTTGCTGAGTTTCTGGATGAATCTCACACAAAACCTGTGAGGTCTGCAGGTCACGACTTGGAAAACAATGTTAATTCCTTTCCTGTAGGGAATCTCCTTGTGGGCTGGTGTTCTGTGTCAGCTGTAAGCTCAGTCGCAGTTAACAAAGGGGTTCAAGGAAACAAATTAAGAGTGGAGAGGAAATAAAGGGCTATAAAGATGGGTCCACAGTTAAGACTAAGTTGTTTTGTCCTTGCAGCAGAGATTTCAGTGCTGGTATGATGCTCTGCTCTCCCTGGAATGGCAGTGCTTACTGTAAATACAGAATTTGAATGACTTGACTGTAATTTAAAGTAGAATGAAAAAACTTTAAGAGCTGTAGTTCTTGAGATAGGTTTTTTCTTTGTTCCAAACGATTGATAGTAATAGTAGCTATTATTAGCAAGGAAATGAAAATGAAGGAATAGGGAGAAATAAAAAATAAAACTAAGAATCTAATGTCTCTAAAATCAGTTTTCATGTGCATTGGGACCAATTATGGTTATTGTGTCATAACAGTGCAGAGTTGAGGCTACTTCGAATGCCCTAATTCTGCTTCTCCAGATCCAGCATGTTTGGTTTATGTTTATGATCAATTGAGAATTTCCTTACTTTATAGTACTTGTTTTTGGCGACGACCAGGTATTTCTAATACCATGAATCACCAGTATAAACACAACTTTAATTACCCATTATCTAGGAAAATAAAACACTGTGCATAGAAGTGCTTCTATATTTTGGCTGTTACTATGTAGATATAATGGCTTTTTATGGTTTTGATGGAGGAGCTGGCTGTGCTTGAGGCTGACCTGAAGAAAAAGAGCACTGGGACTTGGCTGAGGGAGTAAGAGGTGAATATGAGAGAGCGGAAGAAGATGGAAATAAAACAGCTCTCTGGGCAGGTGGAGTGAGCCTGAGCAGTTATGGCAGGAGGAGAGGGACAGACAAACCGAGAGTAACAAGGAATATTCTTACAGTAACATCAAGTTCTGCATGTGAGAGGCCGTGGTGTGTCCTTTCTGCTGTTATTCTTCCCACTGGAAAGACGTTGGAAGTGGGATTTTTCCGACCAGCCCCTCAGTAGGGGAAAGCAAAGAAGGACAATTTGAGCTCTCTGACTTAGTCCATCTCTTTGATTGTACCAGTGCAAGAATCTGGTGATTGCCATGAGCAGTTCTGCTTAGCTTAGCACCCCAGGTAAAATATAGGACCTTGAAGTTTTTTTCCTCTGAGGCTGCCTGGCTCTTTTCTCCTCACAAACACCTGCTGATTGCTTCTGTTGTTCATTACATGTGTTCGGAAGGTAGGAACTGCTGTTCCCCACGGGGCTTAGAGGCTCTCATGGCCAGTGATTTATTCTCGAGCTTTCAGCTGTGGCTGTTACTAGTGAGTGTGTTCCTCCACCATTGGCACCCTTAACCATACAAAGTATTCCCAAGTTGAATTTTCTTCTTGCTCCAAGCAGTTGGGTGGTTCTTAGAAGAAGAAACCTTCAGAGACTGTAATACAGGAATACATACATAACAGTAGCTTTATAGTACTCTGTAGTTGGACTTCATGGGCCTTTATAGTCAAGATATGTTACATGTGGGCCATCATTATTCTCGCAAACTGAGGGAACAACGGCTGGTTCAGCATAACAAAATAGAGCCCTAGGGTATGTCTCTCAGCTTCACCTCCAGTGGAGCAGAAGAATATTCCGCATAGCAGAATAGACCCTCTCCTTCACTGGCCTGTCTTGATACAAAGACAGTGGCAAGGATGAACTTTGTCAGAGGAGAAGCTGACTTCTGTGATGTGTTTGCATCCATGGTGAATGACCATATGTTGATTAATGTGACTTATTGCTTAAGATTTTTAACCCATTACTACTAAGGAGACACTGCACGTATTTTTTCCAAGTTGGATTTTAGTGCTGTACTGCATGCTTTCCTCAGATAAAATTCTAACATATCTACATTGTTAATACAATAACACAATAGTTTGGTATTTTCTGTCTCCAAAAGACAAGAAAATGTATAATTAAGAGTATGTATTTAAAGTACAATAAACTGTATGTTGGTTATAGTCATCTCAGAGCCATGTATTTGGAAACTGAGTAAATTCAGGGCTTGTACTAAAGAGAATATGTGAATGGCATAAAGAAATAGCTTTATCCCTATCTCTAAGTGACACTTTGAGGAGGAAAACATAAACCATAGAAAAACCTTTTGAAAAAACCTCTACAATGTATTTTAATATAATTTCAGGACACAGTATAATTATAATATATTTATTTCAGATACTGTGGGGCAGAGGTTGCATTATGAGGCCACGGTCTATAAGAGTACATGGAAACTCCTTGATTCATGGAGTTCAACCCGACTCCAGTCTGGAAGTCAATTATGGGAGCACAAGTCAGTGCCACTAAATCTTGCTGAGAGACCAGAGTGGCAAGGCTTAAACCTAAACATGTCTAAGCAACCTCCAGATATAAATGCAGATTTAAATACAGGAGAAACAACTGTACAATCCTGGTTGTAGGCCATATAGACGTGTTCCCATGTGTCAGGAAGGTTAGTATTGCATGTGAGAAACTAAACTCCTATTTCACAGATTTTAATGTTTAAGTTGGGGATAATTACAAAATCCTCCCCTTGTACTTTATTCTGTTATGGATTCTTAAAATATGCTTTTAGTTTGGAGCCTCCTTGGTTTAAAAGCAAATAAAAACCTCTCTAAGATATTCAGAAAAAATAAAAAAGAAAAAGTCGGGAAGCTATACCTTAAATAAGTTAAAGATGAAACTTCAATCTTCAAACTTTTTGTTTGTTTTAAGATTAAAACACTGTAGCAGCTGAAAAGAGCTGCTGAATCTGATATTAATTGGCCTGCGACAGGGACATTTTCGGAGTGACATAATGTGGAGCGAAACCCAGTCTTTTCAGTTTCTTGAGCAAACAGTGTGCCAGGGAGAAGTCTAAAGCCTGTGTTGTTTTCCACTCATTAAACTAACAAAATGCTAATCAGCTTTGTGGAAAGATTCATAGTAGATAATATTACCTCTGTCACTGTGGCACCACTGAAGAGTTATCGGGTGTGTTAGCCTGGGCCACTTTAAATTAGATGATTGAAACACTTACATGTGACAATCACTAATTAAATTGCACCTTTCTTTCAAAACAGATTAAATTCTGTCCATTGGCCAATTTCAATTCTGTGGCCATTCAAGGCAAGAAAAAGACTGATGTTAAACTCCTTGTTGGGTTGGGACAAATCCTGTGATCCAGCTGCAGTTGTATGCCAGACTCTGCTTCATCCCACTGCTGAACTGCTGTGTCGTTTACAGGCATCGAATTAGTCCTCCAGTACTGGAAACATCCATTTTTTTTTTAGTAAATTTTGAATGAAACTGTATGGTCTTCTGTGCTGAATGACAAATCCATCAGTCTTCTCTGTGTTCCCCTGGCTTGGGTCTGCTCCCTTCTGTAAGGAAGTCTCTGGCGTTCCAGGGAGCTTTTGCAAGCTGTACTCTGCCGTGAGCTGCCTGCTTGCCACCTCTTTTTCTCTCTCCCTCCCCACTCCATCCTCCTGAAGTTTTTTCCGAGCAGAGAATGTTCAATTCCTCTGGGAGAAGCAGCAGCTTCCTCACTTTCCTCTTCCTCCCGATCCAAAGTATGATAGCCAGGACCAGGCAGAAAGACTATCTTCCTTTCTACTGCCCAGTAGAAAAAATACTTCAACTTTGTTTTTAAAGAGAAACATACTATATTTGTACAGGAAACAAATTAAATAGTTAGAGCTACTTTTCCAGAATCTATTAGTGGTCATTGGTTCACCCCTTGCTGACTGTCTGTCCAAACTCTCTGGTAGCAGATCAATCCAAGGGCTTTATCGCCTTTGAGTCCTGGGTTGTATAATGTACTTCTAGAGTGTTTCTATTTAAAATTGTCCATTTTTTAACTCAGTTTTTGCAAGGCAAAATCTGAGTGGATATCCACTATTAAAGCAAAAGACTGGAACATGATGTGGGGGCTGTCATACTTTTTTTTTTTAAGAAGCAAGTTTTACAGAACTGCAGATGCTATAGACACTGCACTATTTCTCTAAAAAGCGTATTTTTCCCTTCTGACACCCTCTCCCTATCAAGGTCTTGCTGTGGCAGTGAGCTCTGGTGTGTAAAATTTAGATCAAGACCAAGAGATACAACAAACTACATTTCCGCCATGTTAGCATTCTGGGGGCACAGAAGACTTTTTGTTTCTTTAAGCTTTCTCTCCTTCCCCCTAGAATCCAAAATCCCAGATTTTTTTTTTTCTACAGCAGTTCTGGTGAAATCACGGCTGATGTTTTTCCTTAAAGTTCTTAAAAAGTGGGAGAGCCATTCTCATCCATCTCACTCTTCCAGCCTTTTATTTTTCTTCTCATTAAAACTCGGTATCTAGTTCCTGGCACCTAACTGAAGCTAGCGTAAAATATTACCAAGGTAGTTGAGTGTCTGACAGGAAAATAAATTCATTGTTGAGTTAGGACCTATTTGATTTAAAATAAATGAAATGCCTCTAAATGTAAGAATTGAAAAACATGACATACCTCATACTCAGGTCCATTTTATGGTATTCATCTCATAATCCTTTTGTTCAGATATGCACGACCTAGGTATTATCAGCAATGGACAGCCTAACACTGCTGTGGCTAGGGAATTTAAACTCCACATTTTATTTAACAAAACCTTTTTGTGAATATTGGATGGGATCTGTTACTCTGCTTTCTTAGACTGAAGGTTCAGTATTGCTGTTTTTAATACTTAATGTTGAACAATGGAGGAAGGAATTAATTTAAAATAGCTAACTTTGTATTTATGACTAAGAATACCATTCTGCAGAAATTTGCCTCTGGTGAGCTTGCAATATTCTTTCAATGAACAGCACAGTTATATTTTTGGTGGAATAACAACATTAATATTGTGAGAAATACAAATATTATAGGCATTGTATCTTTCTCGGGTTTTGATGGATTGGATTGTCTTGTCCAGTTCAGATTAACTACTAGATTATTTTTAACTGATGTCAATAAAGATGGTAACTGTGAAGGAGATTCAACTTTATGTTCTATTTAGATATTAAAACTGTAGTCCTGATAACACAAACCAGTAGTCACTTAACTGACTTGTCCCATACCAGTGATATTAATATCCTTCTGTGCATTCAGGGAATATTGAGCTAAACTGGTCTGTGAGCAGGTATTAATATAGCCTGCTCTACTATGAATATGTGCCCTATGTCCTGATTTCTGTCTTACCCACTACAATTGTTTAATAGAAATCTAATTATCCTTGAGAACACCAGCTCTGTCAGATCTGACTGAAGTGCACAGAATGGTTGAACAGTTATTTGAGTGGGACTGGCATACAGCTGACGGGCAACAGCATCATAGGAAGCTTGATTTTCTTAGGAAATGGGATAAAATAATATTTGAAACAGAAATGAGTCTGAAAGCCAAAACACACCTGCATCCCAATGAGAAGTTCACCAGGACTTCCCGAGGTGGCCACATTTCAGGGTTTTGGTTGTTATTGTATAGACATGTAGAGGTTACAGAAGGCATTTTAGTCTTTCCTTGGTTGCAATGAAAATGTGGGCTACTGTATAATTCATTCAGTTCGGGCTCCTCTTCAAAATACTCAACTGGAAAAGAAGCAGTAATCAATTTTAGTGGGGCAAGAAAACTACACAAATAAAGGGTTTTTTTTTTATTTTCCTCATTTCTTCAGTTTGAGAATAACATCTTAACTAAATATGGTCAGGAATTTTATTACATTTCTGGAAAATTCAAAGTCATTAGAAGACAGTACAGAAGTTCTCTGTCACAGCTTTGAATTAAACACCTGCAGTTTGCATATGGTGCCTGAGAATGGGACTCAGCAAGCTTCCCACACAGAGGGAAGGAAGATACCTAGCAAAGTCCTGAGAAGAAAGGAGCAGTAGCTTAAAATTTATCCCTTTTAGAAACTTCAGAGCCTTCCTCTGGGTTGCAAGGATGCCTTCTTTCACTTGGACTAGCAGGCTTTTTAAGGGAAGCTGGTTAGCCTAAGGTAAAACAGCTTTTAATGACTAATTAATAAATAAGTGATAATATCTCCATTCTCTCTGTGCAAATAAGTCAGCGCTTATCCCCTAATTAGGGTAGCAGAAGGGAAAGTGAGCCTGCATCTCTCAAGACAGTATCATATTTATCAAGGTAGACAGTATTCTACAGGAGGGTGCTCAGTCCCTGCCCTCAAAGGGACTGAGAGCTGCTTGGATCTACCTTTTGGAGAAAGAGAGAGAATAAGTACAAATTTGTTCCTTTTTTTTTTTTTTTTAAAATATGTATGCGATATGTATGTTCAAATTCAGTGAGAGCAGGAAAGTGGCTTTCCTTTCACACCTACCAAATGGATTTGCTCCTGCAAGGAGACATTGGATTAAAAAAACTAACAAATAAAATAAAAGTGGTGGAGGCATCATTGCAAGCATTTTTTCCTCTTTCTTTGACCTTAGTCAAAGGTGTGTGAAGACCACATCCTGGATTGGATCCTTCAACAGAAATTGATGAAGCAATGCCTAGACTTGTATCCCAAGAAAGAGCCCATACATGGATTAGGAGCTCAGGTGCTCAGCAAACCATGCTCCAAAACAAACTAAAGGGAATTTACATTCTTAAAACATAAGGACTACTCGGGCCATGCGTCTTACAGTGTGGTTTTACAGGTTATAGATTTAGGACGTAGGCATCCATTATGAACCTGTGGAAAAACTGTACTTGCTGTGTCTCAAGCTCTCCCTGCTCTTTTGTGGTTTACTTTAGCAGGTGGATACCAGGACAAGCTACCCAATATCTTCCTGTGATGTAGGATTGCTTATACTGAACACTTCCTAGCATTCTTCCTTAGTTTTTTTTAGAAGGTCCCATGATAATCCCTAGGAAGTTTCACAGCTGAAGGTATCATATTGTTTAGTAAGTTTTTCCTAATACTATACACAAGGTTTTCCTAATTCCTTTCTGTTATGCTTAGCTATCTTCTTTTCTATCACTCTTGAGACACTTTGCTTTAGGCTGCATTATTTGCCTGTTCCTGGGGACCTTTTCCTCAAAGACCTACAACGTTAGCGTTGTAAGTCACAGCAAGTCTTGCCTCTTTATTGATCTTTTCTTTTCATGCGTGTTTGGAGTGACTTCCGTCTTTTTTTTTCCCTCTTGGTTTTCACAGAACACCTTAATGGAAAGATATCCACAGTGCTGACCCAACTGGTTAGGGTTAAAAGATACCATCTAAGCATATAGGACTCTTGGAAAATTTGGCAATTTTGCAGATGAAGAAAATGGGCTAGGTTCAGGAGGAAGGCATTGTATTCTGAATAATTCTCTTGGAATATTTTCTTCTACTCCAAACTGCAATGCATTCACTACCAAATTTTTTTATCCATCTCTGGACACGCTATCTAAGCAGTTTGTTGTTTTTCTGGACATCAGCAGTCAGCCCATGAGGATGGGACACTATGTGTGCTATGTCTATATTCTGAAGATGTGAACTACGTGACTATATTAGCACTACGCACAAGTTAACAAGCACAACACCAAAAGGTAGGATGAGTACAGTTAAGTGGTTTTGATCAGCTCAGAGCTCAGGGAGAACATTCTTGTATCTAGCCAGAAGCATTACCAATCTCCCTGATGTTTTACTTCTATTGCAAGCCCTTCAGGGGTGCCTTCTGCTTCGTGTACAGGGCTGAGCACACATCAGTGCTCTGAGTAAATACAATAGTGGCTGAAAAGAAAAATAACAGCAGGAATTACACATAAGCAGATTGTATACCTGAATATTTTGCTCAGTCTCTAATTTCTGATTAAAGAAATATCCCATGAATTCCAGAGGGACGCGTTTCTTTGCAAGCAGTGACAACCTTTGTAACTGTCAGCGAGTAAGAAAACTTCTGTTGAAAGATGCTGTAAAAAAGCATCTGATGTTCTGTTGCTCTAAACCTTATATTGCTTCAAATTTCCCGTTCCTGAAAGAAATATGTTTGGAGTAGTCTGTAAAATAGTCGTCTTACCTGGAACCACCACCTGTGTCTCATACAAGTCATCATCTTTAATAGATAAACTTTCCATTAAGAGCTAGATAAGGTGCTAGTCTTTCTTGCGGTAGTCAGAAATAAGAACAATAGATGTGTGGGAGAAATTCATCAATTTCATTAGGAACATCAAGGTGTGTGCCTATCTGAAACATAGACTGTATGGAAACACAAATAGGTTCAGAGAAGGCTCCAAGTATAGAATTATTGACCCTGGAGTATAAGATACAGAATAACCTTCCTACGCTGTACTTTCTCAATTTTAAGTAGTGTTTGCAAGGTGATTAGTTTAACAGTTTCATCCCCCTCAGCAAAGATTTAATTTGATTCCTAAATTTTTTTTCCTTTTATAAATTACTCTGTTGTAAAAGTATATTAATGTTCTATGCATTTACTAATGTTCTGTAAGACAGTATAAATAAGTACAACTGATTGATGTAACTCATAAAAGTACATAAATGTGTCTGTTTTTCCAATCTGGTTGCTCATTTTCTGATTGCGGTCTCAATTCTGGGACCAACTGGCTGAGCTCTCTATGGTGTGTCACAATCCTGGAAGCGATGGATTCTGCAATACTACATCCATGTGTAGGATGAAAGATTAAGTCAGTAGATCACAATGAATCTTTTTTTATCGTTGTGAAATATAAATACAATTATCAAAAGTTAACTTTTAAGATCAATTCTTCTTTCACGTAGTGCTAATCATATGTCTGTACCGGGGTATTTTTAAGTCCATCAGGCAAAAAAAAAAAAAAAAAATCTGTTTTCTTCAAAATGTTTTTGAGCACTCACCCTACCCATCCATTCAGGAAGTGCACTGTCTTCCAGACAACTCAAATATGAAACAGTCTGTGTCTAGCTATATTACCAAGCAAGGAAGAATCTCATCCTATGACACATTCGGTATATACATGTAAGACAATGTCCTGGGAAGTTAGCAGATGAAAGCTGTCCTTTAAGTCTACCACACAATACAAATATGACTTTTGTTTCACGGAATGTGTACATTTGAAACAAGGGGGAAAAAATTGCTAAATTCAATTTATATGCTGCCATTCAAAGCCTATAATTGAGATAATCAACTTGGAGTCATCATGTTTAAAAAATAAAGCTGCTAGGATTTTTTTTTTTTTTTTTAATGGATCAGATGCAGCGTTTTGGCACAAGCATTTCTCTGATGAAGAAAAGACAGCGTACTGGAAGAGCGGGAGGCAGTGCCTGTTTTGGTAGCCATGCTTGCTTAACCTGGTGAAGGAGGTCCACCCTCCCAGTGATATTGCACTGCTGGCATAAATATGGGCCTTGAGGGGTAGAAGCACACTGCTAATACTGAGAGGAAGAAGTTAACTTAAATACTCATCCATCAGTGTCTGTTGAATTGAAAGTTACATTTTCATTAATATGGAAATTCTGCGTGTTTAATAACACCTCTCCTTTGGATTCTTCAAACCCAACAGCAACAACGTTCAACAATATATTTTGAAAGTAACTTTATAATGAAATTTGAAGCAAACAAGATTGTTTAAATCATCATCTTTGGGAAGATTAGTTTTTGGGGGTTTTATTTTGTTTATACTGTGTTTTCCAGCAAACTACGTCAAAACTTTTCAGTAATGATAGTGATTATGAAAATTTAAGCCTAGAAAATCCTCTGTGAATTCAGTCTGTAGTCTTACAGAAGAATGGGACTCCATTTGTTATTGACCTCCAGTTCGAGTACAACTCATTAACCACTACCTTCTGAGCCTGAGTCCAGCTGCTTTTTCACCCAAACAGTAGTCCACTCGTCAAGGCAGTAACATCCCAACCTGGAGTCAGAGATGCTTGGGAGACTGTGTCAAAAACCTTGATAAAGTAGATGATATTCCTCTGCTCTCTCCTCATCCACAGATCTAGTCTTCTGATAAATAGTTGGCAATCAGTTTAGTCAAGCATGACAAATTTAGTAAATCCATGGTAAATCTATGCTGGCTATTCCCAGTCATCATCTTCCCCTTCATGTGCCGAGATACGACTTTAGAAAGGATTTGCTCCATGATTTCCCCAGGGGCTGAAGTGAGTCTGAGCAGCTGGTAATCTCCTGGATTGTTTTTAGCCTTTTTTGAAAACGGTCACTACCTTTGGGTTTTTCCTGGTCATCAGGGACCTCCCCCAAGCTCCAAAACCTTCCAAACTTGATAGTGAACAGCCTCATAACATCAGCCAGCTCTTTCAGCACACTTGGATGATACCCATCCATCCCTGTAGACTCTGTATAGGCTCAGATTGCTCAGGGGATCCCTGACTCAATTCTCTTCTGCAACTGATAGTAAGGATTATGTAGGGAATAGAATCAAAACTTCAGAGCACTTGAATTAGTTGCACTTAGTTGTGCGAGAGTCAAATGTATCCCTTGGACTTCAATACTGTATCACTGAGATGGGCACCGCTGATTTTGTTTAGTGATGGATGCTAAATGATCATTAAGCTAAAATTCAAATAATCATCTGCAAAGGAATAGTTGTCATTCACAATTTTTTTTCTAAATTAACCAGAAGGACATGATGGTTCATTTCAAGTCTCTCTAGGAGATCTAAGCTTTACTTACAAGGCTAGGTCTTGAGTTTGGTCTTCCGATATTGCAACAGAGAATGGCATTGTAGAGGCAGAAGGAAATGTGCTTCTGGGGCATTGGAAATATTCCTTGTGGACCAGGATGCTCCGGGGGGAGCAGCAATGTGCTCTCTCTTGGTGACACTGGAACACCAGTCCTGTAAGAACTGCTTCATTCTCCCGTCTTTCTCTATCCCTATATAGTTTGAACATGGTATACTATTGCCCGTCTACATCAGCAGTGCATAAGATTCAGCAAAAATTTCAAGAACAGCATTAGCGTGGGTTAGCCCCATTTTTGGAGTAAAAACTCAAGATTAGCTTGCTTAAAATACTGATTATTATGTTCTTTGCTGTATTACATTTTAGCAATACCCACAGATATAGAAATACTATATGCTTAAGGCAGACACAGGAAGACGATTTGTAATTCTTTAAATCTCATCTTTCTGAATTCAGCCAGTGTTTTATGGATAGCAAGCGCAGAGGTAAAACTGCCAGCCTATGCTTTGAGTCAGACTAACAACTTTTGCTCCTGAAAAAACGATTTGCATTTTTAATCATCTGTTAGTTTGTGTCCTACATATTAAGGGCTTGTAGATAAATTATTAAATTGAGAAAATCTAGATAGGCAAATGAACCTCAAAGCAATTATAACACCCGAAAATTTATCAAGTGTAGTGATATTTTTCAGCTATGGAAAGAAATCGTTAACCATTGTCAAGCACTTGCAGTTTTCTACCATTCTCCCCTCAGTTTGTTAGCTGATGTAGTGACAAGCTGCAGAGAGATGACAGATTTAGCTAAGGATCTGGAGTCTGAACACCTGTGCAGTGTCATGCATTTAAAAATAGAACATGACAGCAAAACACTTCAACCCCCGAATGTCCAAATGGAAACCACAGGGGTTTTTCCTTCAACTTTTATCCGGAGAAATGGCTTTCAATCATCACTGTCCAAGTAAAAATACAAAGTAAAAGCTGTTTTGTGGAGGTCCAAAACAAACAGGAACAAATCAGAGCGGTAGGCACAGGTGCACTAAAAATATTCAGTAATCACGATTTCTTTCTTCTCAGTGATGTTCTGATGGCCTGCATCTTTGAGGGGTGCAGATTATAATGTTCAGTAGCGATTTCTTCAGGAAGCACTTGCTGGCGGGTTAGAAGAGGACTGTCGGCTAAAGCTACTTTGCATGCCTTGACTTCTGTATGACTCATTCAACCCCCCAATGAAGCTAACAGAAAACAACCAAAATATTTTTTGTTTTGTGTAATCTTCTCTATGGGATAAAAAAGCATAAACCAAGGACAGAAAGATAAAAACAATCTTGCTTGATTACTGGGTTAGATTTGCGCATTATGCTCTCTTCTGAAGGAGCCGACGTCATTGACAATATTTGAAGGGAACATCTCTACTTCCCATCTCCTTTAATAGTATCCTTGAAATGTTAATCAAAACTAAAGCACGTAATCTTTTTTTTTTTTTTTCCCCAGAGGGGACAAGGTTTCCCAGTCTGTCTGAGATGCTAAGGCTGCTGCAGTCCCCGCGGGCTGCCAGCAGGCTCTGCTCTCCTCTTGGGCTGAGCACAATTACTGGGCAGCACCACGGGCTGGCAATGAACCCAGTCCATCCTCCTTTTCCCATTACAGAGCGCTAACCTTCCAGCACGTGCTCTTCCTTCAGCAAAACCTTTGTTTTCAAAGGTCATATGTTTTTTCTTCGTATTGGGTGCAATAATACTGAGAGGAGTTTTTGGCCTTTCTTTTCTATTGCAATCCTATTAATTGTGTTAAAAAGGATGTTTATTCAGTGTTTTGGGACAAGAGTTTTATGTGATTGTGTGATGGGGAGTTAAGGAAGGTCCATATTTAGCTCTTCTGTGCTCTCATTTATGTATGAGAAGGACAGAAATCTACTTTAAACTCAGATAAGAATTAGCATTTTGGATGATAAAAGCTATCACACATGAATGGGTTCCTTCTTAAAATCAATGAAATAAATTAGACGCCCTGTTTAGGAGCATCTGGCACCCTTAGAACCTAGTTCATATAATGATATCTCTGTTTATTAAAAAGAATTATGTAACAATATGGTTGATTTATTTCAAGATGATTGGCTTAGCAACTTAATTAGACTATGCAGTATACCAGAGCAAAAAAAAAAATTTAATTAGCTCATTCATTTGTGGATGACTGGAAGCACTGCGCATCATGCTCGGCTTCTTTAAAGGTGTGCAGCCATTTGATCCTGCAAGGAACCGAACCTTTCCAACTTCCACAGAAACCGTCCTTGCACCTACAGGACCATCAGCACCGCGCTGATGTTCAGGCATTGGGCACCAGTCAAAGCCCATGGAAACCAGCAAGAAGTTTCCTTTGAATCCAAAGAGCACTCGATGACTCCTTGCAGATGAAGGAACCTTCCTGGAGAAACAGCAAGACAAAAATGTGCCTTGAAGAATAAAGCCAGTTTTCCCCCACTGTGGTCTGTCTTCCCTTGAGCTGAAACTCCCACCTGCAACTCCCAAATACTATTAACATACCAGAAAATTAGCAGGCTGTATCGAAGTTTTATATTCATCCTGGTATAAAGTTTTATTTCCTCTATTTCCAGGGTGACTACTTATACATAACAAACATGCTCTTACAACACCATTTGATTGCTTTATGAGGTTACCACCTCTCAGCTGAGACAGAACAGTAATTTTTTTAAATTGTTATTATTGGTGAACCTCTTAGTAACACAAAAATAACAGGGTTATTTATTGAAATGTGTTCAAATTACTTAATATCCAAATAGTATTTTCAGAATAGCATTTGACAGTGGTTCAAATAACTTTCAAGATCTCTCCACTTTCTTTCAGTTCCAAATGCAGCTTGTTGTGTCAGCCAAGAGACTGCTGTCTTGGGGGCAAATTCCACTTAAGTGGAGTTAATCACATCAGCATAAGTTGTTTCTATACTCTAGTTTTCCACCAATTTAAATAAAATTAGAGGTTTGGATGTTGATTTCTCTTGTGTTGTTAACTTAAGATACTCTGAGTCCCAGATGATTTCTTTTTCCATTTCTATAATTGAACGTCAGACTCCCCACTTCTCTCCCACCCCCCAAAGCACACAGAAAACAAGACAAAAGCCTAAATTAAAATCGGAGTAAGGCTTTGACTTAAAACATAAAAGAAGAAATAAGGCTGAAATTCCATACTTATCGCACCCTGTTGTACCTAGATACTGCTGCACATCTGGTATGTGAGATAATGCACTGTTTAGAGACCGTGTTACGAACACAGAAAATTGGAAATGAGTTTAAAGTCTTAACGCTACATTTCTTTACTACTGGGAGCAAGTAAGGCCCTGTTTTTCACTCTTTTTGTAGGTTGTGTGATTTGATTCCCTCTGTTTGTTTGTTCTGTAAATAATATAGGCATGAAGGAAATCGGAAAAGAAATGGTTCTGTAAGAAATATTTTGTGCAGCACAGCTGAGAAGGTTGTTTTATAAATTCCCAGATTGTATACCGAGGTTTAATTATAATATTAGCCACAGCAAAAAATAAGAGATGCTCAGTTGAAGCCATGGGTGGAGCAATAAAAAACACTTCTTCATTCATTTCTCATGTAATATAAATAATTAAAAGCAAAGGCAGTGGTTAGCCATTCTTGACCTGTAACAGAGTATATTCTCTCAGGACTACCTGGTGTTATAATTCGCTTTTGTCACGATCACACATATCAGTTGTTTGCATGAGTCCAGCCTGTAGCTGTCAGACAGGAGAAGTTAAATCTGCAGCCAACGTGCTTTCCAGTTACTTCTTACTGAAACTCATGGATGACTGCATGGGTCTGACTGCTGGTAGGGAATGTTTTGCTCATACATTCATGCAAAGCACAAGATTTTTATTACAAAAAATGACCCAGGTGTAGTACATTTAGTTTTGGACTTAATGTACAGGAAATCAAGTACGTCTCTAAATGTAGATCAAACTTTATCTGACCTTTTAGTACTTGCATTCTTCCAAATTAAATGCTTTCTCTCGGTTTTGTGTGTGCATGTCTGGATGCCTGTTCACCAATAGTGGGGAATCAGAGGGTTTCCATGACAAGCCGGGACACAGAAGAGGAGACTGGCTGTCTTTAATGCAAAGCCTGGTGTTAGTGACGTGCTCCCAGCAGCACGTTGATGGCACAGGCGGGATGGCACCAGGGAGGAATATAACCAGCAGGGAAGCTGTTGGCACGTGGCCGACCCCCCTGTTCCTGAATGCAGACCTGAGCAGGAGCAGCCCTCGTACCTTGAGAAGAGAGGAACAGTGGTAGGAACATCACGGTCTGGCTACGAGGCTGGGAAAGCAGCATCCTAAACCAGAGAGAGGAACAAACTTGCAGCGTAGCGACCTCTCCTCCTCCCTCCAATCTGTGCTACGTTTATCCTGTGTAGTGACCATGAAGACAAGGGGAGAAAAAGCAGCCAAGTGAAGCATGCTGTTGGCACCCCAGAGGAAACATCTCCTCCTGAGTATTAAGCAGCAGTGAAGTGCACATCAAAATTGTTTAGACATTTTGATCCATATTCAGCTATCAGAATTTTGGCTGAAATTCAGCTGAGCCCCAAGCAAAGTCGAACACGAGCCACATACATCTTATCTACACTAATGAGGTGTTGCCCTTTGCTGACTGGAAGGAGATCTGCCAAGATTTTCTTTTCTGGAGCATGATTTGGAAATACCAACTCTCTGTTCAGTGAAATAATGTATTCAAGCTTCTTGTTCTCTGAATGTAGGTGATAATAATCCTTGTTTCTCACTGCGAGTCCAGCCATCCTGCTCTCCTCCGTGCATGGCTTGTGGATGGCAAGAAGCTGCTTGCCTCAAACAGAAGCTGGAAGGTTCCTTGCAAAGATGAACAGGGAAACAAGATTTATTTACAAATTTCTGAACCAAAATCTGTAGCACGCTAGTATGCGTATACTCTGGCTAATTTGGTGATCATGCCTAGTCCAGATTAAGTTTGTACAGGTGGGTGATCCAGGCACACAGGGAACTGGCAAGGGGCTGTGCTCCCGTCGTCCTTATCCCTGCAGCATTGCAGGCAGGTAGGACAGACAAACAAGCCCTTCCTGAAATGGTTCATCACAAGCAACTGGCACTTTCATAGATATCAGAAGTTATAATGTTATTTGATGTAACACAGCTTATTGGCCTGATCATGGAGACTTAGAGATTCATAAAATCACATTTTTATTACAGATTCAGTCATGCACATACATATTTATAGACTTCAGAAAATCTTTGTAATTGATCACGTAGGGCAGCACATTCCATTTTAATACAAGGGATTACTTGCTGTCTCTGTAGAACCACCTTTTGTATCCACAGGAGGCAATTTAAAACATTTACAACAGAGTTGCTTTTTTGTCTGTCATATGCTTATTACCAACTTTGGTCTAGGCAGCAGTTACATTTAGATTGTTTCCTTTGATCTCCACAATCTGTATGAAAACACGCGTTAGAAACAAGAAGAAATATGTGACTTTTTAAGCCAGTTCTTGTACCTTCTGCTTATCAGCTTGCATCTCATATCTCTTGCTTTAAAAACCTGTTCTTCCTAGCCCCAATTTGTTTGGGTTTTGAGATTACTCATGCCGCTCATTAGCATTCAGTCCCAAACCCATTCATAAATTGTGGTTAGTTTTTTTATACAGACTCAGAATTTGGCTACTTAATTAGAAAGACCTTATTTCATATTAAACCCTTTCAGACAGTGCGTGAATTAAGCAGTGACCCGTAAATCTTATTTGCAATTACGGGTTCTTCAGAATTGGCCTATTCTGCTTTTAAAACGTAGTGAGAACTGATTACTGCGGTATGGCTATTTTCAGAGTAAATCTTAAATTAGCAAACTCCATTTTGGAAGCAAATTCATTACCTGCCAGAAAGCTCAAGACTATGGTCAACTGAAAAAGAAAAATCCCCAAAGAAATTTGAACATTGAGGTGCAAATGGTTTTGTTATCGTGCATGGTCAAGCCTAGGAGCAGGGAAGAGAGTCAAAGGGGTGGTTAACAGAGGAATGTGTATAATGTAGGCGTTATCTAAACTTTTGGGGAAAAAAAAGGTCTGCTATGAGTGAAGTTAACAAAGTCAACAGAGCCGAGATTTCTCACTGACCTCACATTTAGGCCTTTGGAGGTTTTGCAGTCAAAGGTTTGGGATACTGTTTGCTGTTTCAACACATGGATCCACTGAAATTTGCATTCCAATTTGCATTATTCATGGTAACAGGGAAGACTTTTTAAGGTTATGCTTTTATATAGCCTTTCCTCTAAAACACTGTTAGTATGCATCTGAAGAGAACGCTTCCTGCTGTCTTTTTTCTAGGATTGTACATTTTCTAGGGTATACGTTTTAGACATGTGTGCCTTAAAAGCAATGTGCTAGAGTCCCATTTCTCCCGCCCCCAGTCCTCCAGCAGGTGATTTATCTGCCTTTAGTGCTTGTTTCACCAACTGCAAGCACCCTGCTAGTACAGTTCTCTTATACAACCTGAAAATGTTATTCTTTATATGCCAATTGAAATACATCAAATGCATCATGGGATGAGACCAAATTAATACTTGGGGTTATGTGCAGTAATTCACAATAAAAGAAAGACTGAAAGATGTAAAGATGTGTTGAATGTATTCCCTTTTTGTTTGATATAGATACAGCATATGTGGAGCAAATAGGTTTTAAATTATATTTTTATATGCAAATGACAGCAATTTGTATTAACTCCTATTGTGCTAGAACATAACATTTTCATCTGATGTAAGCCTTTCTTTCTTCAGATCTTCTTTCTTTTCTTCCAGTGCATGTACAAAGATCCTAGATATTAAATATCTCTGTAAATTACTGAAAGGGAACAAGCCAGGCACGTGTTGTGACATTCTTCCAGTCGAACTGGATATCAAACTCCTCCCTTCTCCTTTTTTTAAACCCAAGTCATGGATTTATTATATCAGGACAGATGACTAACCAACTTCTCATTAAACCCTGTTAAAACTTACATGGTGACTGGACTTCAAATTTGGACCTCATCATTTTTAAGTGTCTCAAACCTATCATTTCGTTTTGGAATTAACATTTCATGTACCTAGCACTTGTCTTGAATGGGACTAATTGTGGTTTGTTTGCTTTAAAAAATTAATCAAAAAAGCTGAGTTTTTAAATTGATGAGTAGCTAAAAAAAGGTTAAGGAAAATGTTTCTATTTTAGGAAGCTTTTAATTTAGAAAGGATTTGACCAACTGATTTCAAACTGTTCCCCAAATCTTCAAAGCACAAACAAATTCAGGGTGAAAGGAATTCTGTTTTTCCTCTTCTTGGGGACATAAAAGATGGCTGAATAAATTAAAAGGGATTAAAATTGGGTTTCAATAGGACCTTACAGTATGAAGTCACTCTTACCATACCATTATGCAGTGCACAATGGCTGCAGGCGTGGCTGGCTGCTGCTAGGCAAAGGCTAATATTGTTTCACCTTAAAACTTAATAATAAGGCAGCTTCAGTAAATGATTTTCTCTTCTTTAAGAAAGTAATTCGTTTAGGAAAGCAGCATGCATGCATGTGTGTAGGCAGCAATAAAATATCTCGAAGTGCCCCAATGTGCTACCTCATGCTAAGTGGTTTGAAAAGGAAAAAGATTTTAATTTAATTTAGAAAACTGCTGTGGTCTTTCACGCATACTGCAGGGAGGAGAGAAGCTGTGAGCCAGCACGTCACTGCTCACCCGGCAGGCGTGAGGGCAGGCAGCTCCCAGCCCAACCCCAGCTTCCACGCCTGGCTGCATGGCAGGGAGGAAGACAAACCTCAGCCCTGCCTTCATCCCGAATCAGTGCGATGGAGTCGTCTCTGCCAGAGCAGGCAGGGAAAGGCAGCAAGAAGGGGCTGCTCGGTACCCCCCAGCAAGGGATGGGTGTTCAGTGCAGTCCTGGGAAGGCTACACCCCCATGCTAGCCAGGCTTTTCCCAAAAGGCCTTCATTGAAAAGACGTAAGTGGAGGAGCTTCTCGCCAATGTGTGACCCTCACGTCTGCCTACTGCGCTTCTGAAGCAGCCTCGGCCCCGGCGTTTGTACCCCTTCCCTCCCCAGGCAGCCTAACGCGCAACACAGCATTTCTTGTTGAGCGGTAGGTCATCATTTTCCTCCATATTGGTAGCAATCCAGCGTACTCTTGTTAATTCCCACGTGTTTCTATCACAAAGCTTTTAAGCAGAAATATTTTCCTTAGGGACATGCCAAGAACGTACAGAGTAGCTCCCACACTTAGCAGCGGCTTGGGTCTGACTGTCCCCCTCCCGGTGCATTAACAAAAGCGTGCATGGGAAGCAGGATTTCCAGGAAGGAACATCATGCTTGAAATAAACAACAAAATGTGTTTTCTGGAAGAAAGCTTTGAACTTGAGATTACTAGTCATTCCCCCCCATCGCTGCCCAGCTGATGGACTCTTGGATACATCCACACACGTTCTTCAAACAGCAGGAGGATTCAGGAGGAATCGCCAAGAGGCACTGAACCCCAGTTAACAGTTCTTTAGCGGAGGGGTCTCGCCCAGGGACTTGGGATGACCGCAGCTTTCCCAAGATGTCAGCGCAGAAAGCACTTGCGGCAGCTCTTTCCAACTGGGAGCTTTGCACGCTGAGCCCCGTGGCGTCCCTAAGCTGTGCGGTGCGAAAGTGATGCGAGTTGTGCTCAGCCTGGGACATGGCTCTCCGCGGGTACCACCTCGAGCCAGCTTGGCACCGCTCGGCACTGCAGCCACGCAGGACCCTGCCGCAGGACCCTGCCTGAGCCAGGAGTGGTGCCAGGAAAATATCTGCATTTTTTTATTCTTTAAACTGAGCATTCCCTCCCTAACCCGACAGAGTTATGCACCCTCTGACAAGACGCACTTAACAGTAAAAGCTGAGATAAAGTTCAGAAAGTTGGAATTTGTTTCAGCTCGCTCTCCCTTCTCTACAGTTGTCTCCCATTAAAGGCAGCAGAGTTTGCAAGCACACGGTATCTTCCAGGAATGGGCTCTTTATCTCTATCACATCAGTGACAGGTTGTTAGGAAATGCAGCCTGCAGTGAAGCAACACAAAAATCTTATGCCTTATTTAAATAATGGTGTTCATTGCCTATTAAAATGTAACTTCTTGCTTTAAAATAGGATTAATTAAAATGTACAAGAATGCAATTCAGTTACATTTTATGCTTCAGCCCAGCGCATACTTTTCATAACTCATTCCCAGAAGTAATATTCAGGGCAGCACGGCATTCTCAGTTCTGCCATTAAAAGCATAAATGACTATAAAACCTGTTCTTTTCAAAAACTTGGCTCAAGTATCGCCATTGTTAGATTTTTCATAACATATTACTTTGGTCTTTACTGTTTTGCAAGATAATTGTATCAGTGATCTAACTTTTGACAGTATCCAAAGTGGCTGAAAATAGTTTGCTGCAGCACCTTTGTCTTTTAAAGGCCATTTGGGGCTTGTTATTTTAATCCTTGTGCAGCCTGATTTATCACTTCAAACATCTGTCAGCTGTGCTTTGTCTTGAAATTGATAGTGATAGTGTTACTGATTTTTCAACAGCAGCTGTTAGAGGTTCATTAGTTAGACTCTCAAAGGGAGTAGATAACTGTAATATTTTTTTTGTTAATCATCTCTTACGTGTTGTAATAATACAGAGCTTGAAATCTGCTAGAAATGCACAGCTTCTCTCCGTTTCTAACTTGTCAGAAGCATCCTTTTATTCATTTAATCTGGCTCAATTATTAAAACTCTCTTCCTCATAATGCAGTAAAAAAATTGAATAATGGCACGTGAGTAGTGAGATAGAAAATCAGCCTTTGCTGTGTCGTACTTAGTGTGGAGGGAGGTCACTCAGAGTGTCGGAGTTCACATCCAAATATGAATCAACTCCGAAGATGAGATTAAGGGCTGTTTCATAATTGATTTTTAATTTAAAATTTACAAGGCGTACAAAACCTCGATGACAACTTCAGTAAAATCAGGTTCGTTTCGAGCAGATACAGCAGTTTTCAGTTAATGCATTTTCCCTACCGCATAAAATAGTCTTAATGGTTAACTATGATTCTTAAAACATTTCCCCCCAAAAATCCTTGCAAGCCTGCCTCTAGCTGAGTGCCACAGTGACTCCTGCGAGGAGCTTCGAGGCACCCGAGCATCTGTGAACTCTCCTGCCGCTAAGAGCGTATCAGTGCTACCGCTGGTTCAACCGGCAGTGCTCACCAACAGATAATTACAGTTTGAAATTAGTATTTTAATGAACTGATCTCAGCAAATATAAAGCGAAATCTCCCAGGCATTAAAGAAATAAGCGGGAGGGAAAATTATTAACTGTAAAGTTCAACAGACGGATGGTCAGCAGGTGCTGTCTTGGCAAAGGAGTTGAGCGTTCCCGTTTCAATTTGCAGCAAGAGGCTTGTTCAGGTTTTGGTCCTGCAAGCTGCTGAGCAGTGTCTGCAAGTGGCACGGTGACTTCAGTGGAGATTGAAAACATCTGGGACATCTCTCAAGCTTTCCAGGTGAATAGAAATGTCTTCTAAAAATAACCAAATGCCAGATCTTTATCCTAAAAGCACAAGTCTCAGTCCTGTAAGACAATACATATGTCCTTAGCACCAGTGAAGCTCCGTGCAAAATAGATTGCAAGAGTGCAGCCCGAATTTCAAGGAAATGTACACAGTGACTCAAAAAGCACCTGAAAATCAGTTCCTTTTTATATGTCGTCAGAGCATGAATTGTGTTTTCTTCTTAAAGATGGACAAGTACCTTGATCTGGTTTGCATCAGGCACCATGGTCATGCCAGGTCTAGGGAGAGGGTTGTGTAGAGAGCAGAAACAAACAGCTAGAGGTACCTGCCTGAAGACCCCTGCCAAAAGAAATGTCCCCCACACCACAGCCTTGACATGCACTCGGACGGCCAGAAGACACAGGCCACCGCCAAACAGGAACCCACAGCTCCGGTTTCATCTTCTCCCTTTCTGTTACCAGGGTTAGAAACTATTCTTGAAATAAATGCACATTGATTTTTGAAGTCAGAATTTCAGCTTTTAACCGCCTATCTTCAGAAGTCCTTCAGAAGTCCCACCTAGCTAGATCATTAGATTATTCCATTAGTATTTCATAGACTTGGTGACCTTTTTATTTTATTTGCTGAAGGACAGTTGATCTCTTACACAGTTCAAGACACTGTGTAGACAGTCAGGGGGATCACTGACCCACTCCATGACAGCATTCCCTTGTCTGTCCTGTTATGAACCAAACATTCTTCATGAACGTTTAATATATTTTTATATGTGTGTGTGTGTATATATATATATAAAAACTAAGATTTCTACATCTATCATAACCAAATTAGATATTTTTGGACAAGACTTTTTTCAAATCCTTCACAGAATGGTTTACATTTATGTTACCTCTCCACACTTCCAAAAGAGCTGGATGCCTCATATATAGCAAAGAGAAAAACTATTTAGTAATATCAGACCAAATTGTAAGAGGTGTTCCTCTACAAACAAACAAATAAGATACCTATTTTCTGTCTCAGAGATCTCTGTTTCAGATTTAGGGAGAAAAAAACAAACAAGTAGAAAGAGGTGAGGTCTTCAAGAGTAGAATTGGTGCAAGAAGCATTTCTCAGAACAGATTTTCTGTTCTCTCAGCAAAAAGATAGATCGATTCAATGCATGGATATCATTTAAAAGATATCTATGCTCTAAGCAGTTTATCCAATTGAGGCTGGAGGGAACACTTCACATAACCTAAAACTACTCCACAGGGTTGTGGGAAGGACGGCACATACTTTCCACAAATATATTTTCAAAAAAGGAAATCCTTGCACGCTCTATTTTTAATTTTCACTCTTTTTTCTTCTGCTGCTTCTTCCTCCCAATTTTGTTTCTTTACTGAAGTGCAGTTTCAGTAAAACACTATTTCGCTTTCTCACAAAAACTGGAGAATTTTAAAGTTTTTTTTTTTCTGTAAAATATGATACTGAGTTTGAAGTATCTGTTTTGGTTAAAAATATGCAATGAAATCGTAGCCTGAATTGGAACTTCTCCCAACATACCCCTTCGGTTTAGATTCGTATTTTTGTCTGTGGGTTATTTGAATGTTATCTTCTCATATTCTCATTAAAGTAAAGATTTCTACCTGTTACCTTCCCTAGCCTTTAGGTATGTACAGATGTAGATAGAGATCTTTCTCTCTCAGATCTTTTGAGGAAAAATGGCAAGGCACCTTTCAGCAGTGCGCCGTGAACCACGCTTCATTAGCTTCCCGTACGCCCGCCGTGAGAGCAGAAGAGGAACTTGCCATATTATCGGATGGAAAAATAGTGCTGAGTCGCACATTGGCTTTCATGTTTCCAATTTATGTTTTCTGACTTACCTTCAGTGACAGTTTGAAACTCCTGAAGGCAAAAGGCTAAAAAGTGAGAGAAAGCTTCAGGCTTACCCTTACTGTCGTGTCTCTCTCAGGTATTTAAGTGTGTACTTGTGTTTAGCAGTATTAGTTGACTTTCAGACAACGATATGTCAGAAAGTATTAATATTCACAATTAATATATTGATATATAGCTTTATTCTGTCATTTCTCATTTTCCTGCTGTCACTTTCCTATTACGCTGCTCTGACACTTTCCCAGCGATGCTGAAGAGCGATGGCTTTGGAGGAAGCCCCATCACCACTTACTGATAGCAGGACGCGGTACAGCAACGATCGGCTTCCCTTCTGTCCGTGGGGATGCTGGTACAGCATCCCTCTGCAGGGGGGGGAATTTCTTTGTAGAATTCATTTACAAGCAGAAAATTTAATGGGCTGCAAGGTTCGATCATGAAGGCTTTTTTTTCTGCTGAAGCTGCTTGTCATTTTAGTTTTAACTACAGGAGACAGGACAAAATTGTTAAAGCAATCCAATTATATTAGCTATTGAACAGAGGATTTCTGTCCACCTTTTCCGAGTGAAAGAAAGTAGCAATAGCTGCATTACCCTTTAAAATTTTCCAAATTGCAACCCCCCTAACATGACCAGGGGACTTAACAATTCTGGGTATTCTGGCACCGTCCAGCGCTTCTGACAATCCACCCCCTGCTCTGCAGTTTCCCCCCATAAAGGCTATCATCTTTGCTGAAATTAGCCCAGTGAACCCCATAGTCCCTCTTTTTGATCCATTTTAAAATGAGACAGAAATCAAGCAGGTGAACTCTGAATTTCCGACTTGATTTTGTCTTTGCACCAGAGTACTTCAAAGAGTCTGTCATCGCCCAAAGGAGAGAGAAAGCCAGTCACAACAACTAGCTGGTATTTATTTATTTACAGTTTAGCAAGGGAGAGGCTGTACAAGCGTAGGAAAGCGTTTCGGGTGCCTGGAGAGCAAGGGCATCCTCAGTTACAAGGTTCAGCCTCTCTTCTGAATATTCACATCCCACTATCCCCATTAGCATGGGTAAATGGCCACAGCAATTTCTTGGAGTCTTTTCATTTACGTGGGTAAATAATTAATTCCCAGCTTCCGACAAATGCGTAATGAAGCTAGGGTTGCTCAACTAATCAAGCTAATGGGCAGGACCTTCAGTATTATTCGGCTCCCACTTTTGCCAGCATGCTGCTCGCACCTCTCCTCTCTTCCAGGCTGCAAACTGCGAGCGCTGCTTCCAGAGCCGCACAGGACACAAAGATCCCGCTCTCAACCTCCAGTTGAGATGTTTTTTGTCATTTCTTTTGGTTTTTTTGAAGTCCTGACAAAAGTACCTCCCTGCTCACTCTGTTCCTTCCCACCTGCCAGTGCTCGGAGGACTATACACAACATGGACGGCTCACGGGCTCCTCATGGGTCAGACCAGGCTGCCATGCAGGTAGTTAGCACCAGCAGGACCTGGGGAGCACCATCGGCAGCCTGCAGCCCCCCGGGCTGGCTGCCCGTCGGCCACCCGCCGGAGAGGGGACTGTCACCCTGAGCACCTCGGAGTCCCTCATCAACTGCACCATAACCACAGCAGAAGAATTTAGCTCAGGAAGTAAAGCAAGCCGCCAAATGTGTGGCCGTGTTTTAGCAGTCCCTTCATCTCAAATATTTCAAGTAATTTTTGTACTTTCTTCCCAACTGAAATAAAATACAGAAGGAAGTTGTATTTCTTTGGAGCTCTCTTGTTATTTTCCCAGTATGAGAGCCACATACCCTGCTGTCAGGCCCTCAGGTATTCACATACACTTTTTAACTTACAAAATCAATTTCTAATAAGTAGCTTATATCAACTCCTCTATACTTATCTAATTTAAAACACACCTTCTGAGAAAAAAACACAAACTCCAACCCGTGGCAGGATGTTATATGCTGCCTACAAAGCAGTGTGCACACTCCGTTTTCACTTGCTGCGGCTACCGTTGTCTAATACCCATTGGCACGGGGGCTAGTTGGCTGGGAGCTGCAGCTGATTGCAAAGTCAGGAGGAGGAGGAGGAGGAGGAATCAGTGCAAATCTTAGGACCTGTCTGGAAATGAAAGATTTTTGATTCAGTGCAAAACAACTTCTTTCTTGGGGCAGGCTGACCTGCACAATTTTGTTTTCTCAAGGGAAATCCAAAAGCTTGCCAGCAGAATTTTTGGGAGAAGGGATCAAAAATCAAAAATTTCCAAGCAAAAACCTGAGCATGTGTTTGGGCAGCTGAAGATCGAGGCATTCTTAAGGATTTTTCTGCGTGGTAACCCAACTTGTTAATTCACAGCTTTCATTCCTAGCAAATGCTGCAGTGGTAAATGAAAGTTAATCCACCTTACAATTATGAAAGCACATGGGCTTATAACATCCTGAAAAATAAGGCTGTGATTAGATGGAACAAACATGGCTTTTATACAGTCTCCCTAAAAGAAGATGTTGCTTAATTCCTGAATTCCTTGAAGCATTCCTCACAGCAATCACATCTGCTGCCATAAAACCATCACGGCCTCTGCCTTTGGGAAAAACGTATTTAATAATCAGTAAAGTTCAAGCTCAGCTTGTTGTGATGAATTATTAGAACCCGTCATCATTTTCTTGCAAAAAAAAAAGGGCTATAATGGAACACAATTTTATGATTTTCCATTTAATTGATGACGGGCTGAGTTTTTATTAATCTTTCTGGGCTCCAGTGTAAGATGCTGAAAAAGCTAATATGAGATCATTGTATCTGGTTAATGTGTGTGCTTTGCAAAATTGATAAGGCCTGTCAAGACATAAATTATTTAAAATTTGATAAATGTGTTGAAATCATTGAATTTTCAAACAGACAAAGCAGAGCTATTTCTCTTCCCCCCCAACCCCTTCAAACTGAGGGTTTTGTGCAGCCGCTCAATGATGCTGCGTTATCCTTGCAGCACAGGGCTTGTAAGGTACTGAAATTACCACGAGGAAGCCAGAGAAGTATCCCGTGCTGCTGTGACACGAATATAAACCCGCAAGACACAGCATCAGCGATGGAAGTAGCAGAGAATGTGGAGGCCACTGGAAGCCTCCCAGTGTGAGTTTTTCACTGGTGAAACTGGGGGCGGGAGGAGGTTACTGAGTTCCACCTCCCTCCTACCATCCCTTCCTCTCCATCGGTGGGATAAAAAGCTCACAGCAGCACCAGTGAGCGGCTGAATGGTGCTTCAGAGCTGTTTATCCCAACAGACCTATTTATTTCAGCTAATTGCTGAGAGTTTTTAAATGATTCCTGGCAGGGGTGAAGCTATAGAAATGATTGCTGGTGATTGATGAATAACCTGGATAAAATTCCCAAAGCATCAAAACAATTAACTCTTGCACGGGTACACCTGCTTGTATTTAGTGCCTTGCCCACAGAGAAAGACATGGGAGCAAGTTCCAGATGAACCCAAATTTATTTGGGCAAACAGAAAATGCAGCGTTTACTGATACCAGTGTCTCATCAACGCAGGCTCACTTCTCAAAAATAGTTCACAGGGAACGTTATTTAACCCTGTGCTGCTCTACCACAGTCAGGATCATTCATGGAAGAGAAAGGTTTTGAAGAGCAATCACAATCTTTCAGAGAAACGCACAGGAACAACCAATGGTTTGAAGTTTAAAATTACATAAATAAAAGCCCCATCACACTTTGGTTTGAGCTCTTCTCATGGTTAATGTAGCAAAAGAAAACAGGAAGGCGTGCTGTGTGTTCTGAGCGTCTCGATGGGTGCAAGATTATGTTTCTTACTGGAAAATATCTATAGTCTAATGGAAATTTTAGGGTAACTGGGTGACATTTTACAGCCTCTGTAATACGGAAAAAGATTAAGTGATTTCTTCTGTTTGGAAATTGATGGTTTGGAGGGAATGGGAAAATGCAGGTGCAGCAGAGGAGAACTACAGCAGTAGCCATCTATTTAAATGTATATACTACCTTCCTTAAGCTAGTATTTTTCAAATACCCTACTAGCAATATTTTCCACTATAGAGAAGCATTATATTGAAATGGGAAGATGCTGAGGAAGTCATTTTTTCCAGCATGTGCTGCATTCTTTTAATACAGGTTTTTTTATTTTCCGGAAATTGCTAACCGATGTGAATAAACAGCTGAACAAAGATAATCAGCCCATCCTTGCTAATAGCAAAAAGCTGTCATCAAGCAAAGGGCCTTTGCAATGTATAGAGGAAAACGATGCGTTAGAGTTCGGTTCTCCTATATTGCAGAAAGCTTTATTCAAAATAGAAAAAATCTGCACATGCACAAAGAAGGTTTTCCATTAAAAAAGCATAAATATTATTCACATTTCTGAACAATGCACTTTCATTCCCGCTCCTGCGCTGGGCACTGAGCAGAACCGGGCGGTTCTTTGTTAGACACCTTTTACCGAACATTTGCAAAACACAACAAATGTACTACCCAGAGCCTGCAAAGTCCCCTTCCCTGCAACCGGCTGAGCTGACAACTCAGCTTTCCTATAATGAAATCAGTGAAACAAGCCAGCAGTAGGATGAAGCAGAGTCAAGAATTAAGGCTGGGCAAGATTGGAGAATCCTACAGTCTGCAAACTATTTCAAAGAGGTGGAGGAAAAAATGACTCAGGTTAAGTGTAAGGTACAACTTTCAACAGTGGCTAGTGATTGCTATCTAGGCCTTAAACGGGAATATTACATCCTAATTCAACATATTAATGATTTCATGTTCCCATATTATGAAAGCTGTTTCGTTGCCACATGAAATAGTCCACGTCACTGTAGCTCTGGGGACATGTTTCATTATCTTATGAGTACACCTCATTCAGTGTAACACATAGATAATTAAAAGTAGTAGTAGTTCAGCGTGATGCAACTCTGCAATTCCATCATCGTGGTTTTGAAATAATTGTGCCCTAATACCTTATTGATGTGACAAACCCACCTGGCTTTAGCATTAATGTTTCCCACCCTTCAGCCATCCCCGAACCTACTATTTCTTCTGTTTGTATCAGTCTTCTGAAAAAAGCAGTTCGGAAAGCAACGCTCTGCTAGCTCATTTGGAGTGAGAGCCCCCTGAAGAGACATACATTGAGTATTACCAGTAACACATGACTCAATGCCCTCTAGATCTCTTCATAAAAGGAGAGGGGAGAAAAGCCAAAGAGCCGTTGCACGGATTTCAATAAAGATTGCAAAAGAAAAGTAGCCCAGAAGGACAATTGTGTGTGTTCCTCTGCCCTTGCCAGAGGACAGTCAGAGCTGGGTGCGGACACAAGCAAAGTTAGAACCTCCTGTGAACCAGGCAGCTTTGTTTCTACGTCTTTTTCCTTAAAATTTCCAACCACAATTCCCTCCGGCTCCGTTGCTAACAGCAATACCAACTATAGGTGGCCATGTTTTTGAGTGGTCATTAGCATTTTAAGTAGCAGATCTCTGCAGACACAGAGAAAAGTTCCCGGTATTTCAGCACTGCCAGGCCCCCGGTCCCAGCTGGAATCTAGAAATGCAGCAGAAAATCCTCTTTTTTGTGCTTCTGAAGGCCTCAGGTCAGTTTTGGGGTGAAGGATGGGTGAACGTGTGCATCAGTTCTTTTTTCATCTGAACAGAGTCACTTCTCTGCAGCAGGGGAGTTATTTCCCTGGCAGTGGGGATGGCCAGCTGTTCTCAGCATCACCCGGCTGATTCTGAGCTTGCGAACAGGCTTAAAAGTGGCTGAAGAACCATGCATAAACATGACATTGCTTCACCAGGAGCTTTCCATCACAGCGGAAACGATGCTTCCCCCAGCATCGTTATGACAGCGCTATTTCTGCTGGTACAGATAAGCATCTGTCACTGTTTCCATTAGAATCTCCTATTTTCCTGGGTTCATAGCTCAGCCATAAAAAACGCAGAGTAGAGGCAGAAAGATGACATGCAAGGTCTCAGGCTGAGAGTGATCGTCGTTGTCTTTTTTTCCCCCCTTTCTAATCTGAAGAAGAAAATAATGTACTTCTACAGGGACACACCTGACCACTACATTTCGATCCAGCCGTAGATTTATTTAGCAATAGCGATGGCCGCCTTTCAACATTCAAGTTGTGAACGTCGCCGTGATGGCCGCCTTTCGACATTCAATCTTAATTACTGCGTTAGGGATGATCAGAAAGAACACGTGGTAAGTGGGTTTGGGCTCTGGTTTGGAGCCTGTTGCTAGAGAACAGGCCCCAATGAAGATTAAGGGCTTTGGAGTTTCTGATCTTTGCCAGATGATGAAATGAAAAATTGAAGATTATAGAAATAACGATTGAATATTATAGAAAGTGAATACTGCTAGGAACTAAAGGCGTGGAAGACCCCTTTGGGATCGGTAGCAGAGGGAAAAGCAAGCCCAGCATTGCAGTTTCCCTAGTGAGACCGGCAGCACAAAATCCCACCCCCTGAATTCAGCATCAGCACTCGCCGTTTTGACTGCTTTAGGCAAAATTCCACCCCGTAATCTTGCTGTGGTTGCTTACTGGGTGCTGAAAACCCCATCCTGTGCGGAGTAATACCGGGAGCCCACCACCCCGATCCTGGCACTGCAAGGTCGGCGATGAAGCGAGAGCAGCTTTTTGCCAGGAGGAGGAGGCAGCAGCAGTCTGGGGATGAGGACAGTACACCACCGGTTTTTCTTCTTTCCCTTTTAAGTGCCTTTTTCTATTCATACATTTTGTAAGAATAATTGCAGCGGAAAAGTTTTGCTTTGTACATTAGGATGATGGTGTAAGACAGTCCTGAAGAGAACAAACCCTGAAAACACATTCTCCAAAACTTACAGTCAAGCTTTAAAGGATCTAAAAAGAAAAAGTTAGATGATCATTTCTAGCCTGTTGAAACACAGATCCTGCTTCTGACCTCGCGCGCATATGCTCAAAGTTCTGCGTTTTCAACAGGACTTCTCTCTCGCAGTGTACAGGAAGAACGTACGTGGGCAATGCGTCTCTAGTTAAATCGGAAATCTGCTATTTACCGAGACCTGCGTGTTTGACTCTGAAATCTAACGCCATTCTGTTGCTACCAAAAGTAGTTATTTCCTTTCTGATTGCAAACAATTTTGCATCAGACTTAGCTCGGCCTAGTCACGTTTCTGAACAACGATGAGAGGTGCTCTATGGCTGGGGTTGCTCAGCACTTCTTGAAGGTTGGGCCTTGCTAAATACAGGCATCTTGGCACCTGAAACCAACACGCCAAAAATTTTTTTGGCTATTTGGTTATTTTTGCGGTCTGTCTCAAATTAAGAGCACAAATGGGCATGCTAAGTTTGGAAAAAATGGAAAAGGCAACACCAGAAAAGACAAATGTATAATAAACATTTTAGTACACAATTACAACACCAGAAGCAGCTGAGTAAGAGAAGACTTTAAGCTTAAAGCAGTGGGGAGAAAAAACGAAGGGGAATGGAAAATTCTGCTTTTCTGTTTCACTCCATCTTTTAGCAGAGGTGCCACTTTGCTGTTCAGGTTTTCCAGCATCCTTAGATGTGTTTTTAGCTAACAAATCTACAAGAAAAGTCTTCAACCTGTGCAGAGATTTATCCGTTTGTCCCAGTGGATGGCTCCCATGGAGCTTTTTGCATCTTCTGTAAGCTATTTTGAGTAAAATCCTTGAGCTTTCATGGGGTAGCAGAAATTACCCATTACGGTAGCCCACATGACTGGGCTGGTTCAGACTCTATTGGTGTAAAAATAAATATAAGTGGCTCCTTTTGTATCTTGACAGTTTTATTTTCACACTTTATACATTTATTTCTTTCTGTTTTGAAACAGGTATTTTGTGATGCTAATCAAGTCGTACAAGCCACAGACGTGCTGGACTGGGAAGACAAGGATGCTGCAGAGACGTTGGTCGACAACGTGGTCCATTCCAGGATCATCAATCCTTTACGCCTGTTTGTTAAGCCATCTCCAGTACTGAAACATGGCCAGGTGTCCTATTCAGACAGCATAGAAAACTTTTGGGATTGGTTGTCCAACATCACGGAGGTTCAGGAATCTCTCGCACGAACTAAACGCAGACCTATAGTAAAAACTGGGAAATTCAAGAAAATGTTTGGATGGGGCGACTTCCACTCTAACATCAAAACTGTTAAGCTGAACCTCCTGATCACAGGGAAAATCGTCGATCACGGCAATGGGACCTTCAGTGTTTATTTCCGACATAACTCCACAGGTCTGGGAAATGTTTCTGTAAGCCTGGTACCACCTTCCAAGGTGGTTGAATTTGAATCATCTCCACAGTCAACACTGGAGACCAAGGAATCCAAGTCCTTCAATTGCCGAATTGAGTACGAAAAAACAGACCGCGCTAAAAAAACTGCCTTGTGCAATTTCGACCCTTCAAAGATCTGCTACCAAGAGCAGACTCAAAGCCATGTCTCCTGGTTGTGTTCCAAACCATTTAAAGTTATCTGCATTTACATTGCTTTTTACAGCGTAGATTACAAACTGGTGCAAAAGGTCTGTCCTGATTATAACTACCATAGTGAGACGCCGTACTTGTCCTCTGGCTGATACAATCGTGGGTAACTGTAGAGATACAGCATCAGTCATAAAAATAAGCATTTCCATTAACCTTTTGGAGAAGAATATGTTTTCCTATCAGGTTAAAAAGTCTTTAAAAACTGTAGCTGTGTTTGTGCTGTATCGTAAATAATCAAACTATTTATGTAACAATCATTTTCATTTGAGACCATTGCATTTTAGCACTCTCATCATTAATAAGGGAACTACCAGGCAGACACATGACAAAAATCAAACAAAATTATGCCTGTAATGAACATCTATCTTGAAAATCAGGTTTTTAAACTAGACTTGATGGCAGAGAGGTTGTCTTTTACTTAAATTGGACAGCACTTAGCAGGATCCTATTTCTCATTGGGAACTTCAGAAGGTGACAATATAAAGAACAAATGATGAAGCAGACTTCCAGCTACTTATATACAAAATCCAAATAAACAGCCCTCCCACTAACTTCATAAAGAATGTTACACACACAGGGCTCGAGGAATCAAGTCCAAATACTAAGAGAAAGTGCTATTTCTAGGACAAAAAAAAAAAAAAAGGAATGGAATGTGCATTTCTATGAGTTGTCGCAGTTGTACGTATTCATTGAAGTGAAGAGTGAGTAGTTCTTCCTTCAGACTTCTTACCCATGGATATGCAATGATGTAATTAGACATTGATGAGCTTTAGTTTATTAAGCCCACCAGGTGTGCAGGTTCAGTGTACATTTCTTCCTTCCATGGTCACCATTGGTTTTGATTCTTCTCAAATGTTTACATATACACCAGTACTAGTTTTACAGTGATAGAGAATACATATACCTTGGAAAAAGATAATCTCTGTTTAAGTTTGATGATAACAGGGGCTGGCTTCCACTTAACAGAAGCAATTACCTTGCTATCTGGCCCTCTTAGCACTGCGCCGTAGCAAGGAAAATACTTCACAGCATAAGGTCGATACCTGAACACCACAAGCTTTGTGCTTAATGGCACCCAGTTGTCTTCCTTAGTATTGCATTGCATACCTTAAGTCAAAACATAAGCAACGACAAATAAAGAGGACAACAAAAATCTATGCATCTTCGCCTCATAAAGCAGATTTCAAACGCTGCTATCAATACAAAAATATTCAGCCAGACTTCCCCCTAGTACAGAATAGCGTCACTCCACCGTAGTTAGTTGTAAGAACGGAGGGTCCGGCTGTGGTTTTGCTTCAACAGGACAGATGTCGCTCCCACCGCACTCCATGGCGGTTGGCTCCAGCGATGCAGCTTCAAGCACCAATCCCCTGCGCTTTCGTTGGGTATTGATTTTGCTGCTGCTGCCAATTTGCCATCGTAGTCCTTTGTGACGGTTCGATGTCACAGGTCCCGTGGAAGAAGCTGGCTGAGGAAGTGCTTTTTATTGCCTACAATCAAACTTACATGCAGGGTCCAAGAAGTTACATACAGCTTAAATAAAGTATTATGAAAATGCTCTGTTCAAGTGGTGTGCACAGAAAGACTCAGACACAGAAAGACAGCTCAGAAAGACTCACTCATGAGATTAACTCTGATTTCCTCGGTAAAGTCTCATATGAAAAAATTACTCTATTAAAAATATACTACAAGTAACTGGCTAATTTGTTTTTCTCTTTAGGTAACAAACTTAAATGTGTGGTTTAGTTTGATCAATAATCTAAATGTTTTCCTTCCTCTTATTTCATACGGAGTCTCTCCTGGTCTAAATGATGTTTTTTAGTTTGTCTATTACTGTCGATTCCTACAAGATGGTCTACTTTGTATTCTGTATAGCGTGCCCTCGTTCTGCCTGTATATAAGCTTGGATTTATTGCTACGAGTTCAGTGGTTGGTGCTTTTGTAACTTAGCTGTAAACCATGATTTTATTGCCATGTATTTTTACTCAGCACTGTAGGCAATTAAAAGAAAACCCTACATGCTATTTATTGTAGAGTATGTGAAAATCATGTATGTATATACACTTAAATATGTGTACATATACAGAATATATGTGTACATGTATTTGTATGTAAATAAAGAGAGTTTGCTAAATCTGGCACTTGCTTGTGGCATATTTGATTTTTTGTTTTTTTAAAGTGTTGTATATATAAAGACACAAGGTAAAACTAAGACACTGCAACACATCACTGAACATTTTTCCCAGCTGGAATTTGTTTTTCTAGGAGATATTTAAGTATGCGCTGCAGCAAACTGCGCTACAAGCCTAGGCAGAGCAGGTTCAATAGCATTTCGTGATATTCGAGAAATGAAGTGCCTGTTTTGACAAAGACAATCACAAACTGTTTAATAATTGTGCAAGGTACGTTAAAAGCGAAGGGGTTAGTCTACATGAGAAGACCAACCTCCCAAGCAGGAAGGCGCCGGGAGACGCGGCAGCCCGCTGCTGGTTCAGCCCTTGCTCAGAGTTCCTGATGGAAGCAAGAGCTGGATTCCCCCCACCCCGCAGATGTCCTCCCCCTGCGGCAGCCACATCCCAGGCTGAGCTTTCCAGACCTCCGGAAGACAAACCAGGGGCCTGAGCGAACAAACATCGCTCTGGAAACACCCGGAGCGCCTGGGCCACGTGGGGATCCACACGGAAAGGCTATCATGAATCAAGAGACCAGTATTTCAACAGGTTTCACACCTGAGCTTCTTGAACACTGCGAAGACTGCACCCAGCCGGCAGCTTTTGACTTCAAACAGCTCTCAAGCTCCTCGAGCAAGGCCCAGGCTGGTGCCGCGCCATCGGAGCAGCTCGGATACAGGGAGCGGCAGAGGAACGGAGCCCGTGGCAGCCGGAGGGTTCACCCAGACGGTCCCAGTCCTGCCACCACCTGCCGCCCGCCCTCCAGCAGGGCGCTGGGAAGAGCTGTTGCCTCACCTCTACGTCCCCCCAAGGAGCCTTCCTGCCCCCGAACCTCCTAATGATAGAGGAGCAGCCGTCACGGACCCGCTCGGCTCCCTCCCCACCCAACGAACACAGAACAGTTGGGCGAGAGCCAAAGTTTGCTGAAAGACAAAGGCAACCCCAGGAGAGGCTGCCTTCCGAGACTTGGCGTTTGTTTTAATGTAGCCCGAACGTTTTCCCAGGGAGAAGCGGACCCTCAGCAGCAGCATCTGACCAGCTTTGATGCTGGGACGACGGAGAAGCTCGCGCCGCTGTCCTCCCACCAAGCCCTGGCACAAGCAGGCAGCCTGGCAGCTGGAGCAGGAGAAGGAGGGAGGGAGCCTTGGTACCAAAACCCATCATGCCAGAAAACTCACCCCCACGCTCTTTTTCAATCACAATACTTTAAAAATCAACTTAAAAGCATTACGGGTTTTTTTTCAGATCAATTGTGAGAAAGTCGCTGCAAAAAAAGCAATTACAATCTTATTGCAGTCAAAATCAGACTAAGAAGAAATTATTCACACCTAGCGAGGTAAGCAAAACCCAATCCAATGAACCAAAGGAAGTGACAGACTTCATTAGGTCAAATTTCACACTGCCCATGTAAACAGAACTAAATTGGATTTAATTTCACACAGAACAGGCCATATTTTAACAAACATTTTCCTGTGTAACAGGTGACTCTTTTAGACAAGTTTCAAATTTCAATGATTCCTCTCATGACTCTTATTCAAAGGATTTTTTAAAAAAAGATTTGGAAGATTAAATACCATTTTTAGAAAGTCTCCCAAGTGGGCAATAATGACTTATGACTCAAGCAACTTAATCTATAAGTTTTTAACACACATACTTTAATTTAATCCAAATCTCAACAGTATAGTTTTACATGCATTTATATCAATGCAAATATGTATTTAAACTCCTTACTAAATACACTTCCTATCGTTCTCCCCTTCCCATGGATCCACATATAAAAATCCCAGTAAAAAGCTAAGTCGCAGTACAGACAGAACATCACCTTTTTGTCCTTAGGCAGCCCCCCGCACAGTGCTGCGGGAGCCACGCGCACGCCGTATTTTCTTTTTTTTAATCATTTCCCCTTGAACAGGGAAGTAACTTCGTTTGGGTTTTCTTTTTTCTTTTCCCCTCAAGAATTTCATCCTTTGGATCCTCAGCCTTTTCATCTCCCTGTAACCCCAGCCGGTGGTCGGATCCCGCCCGGAGCCCCTCGGCCTCTCAATCATCGCGGTGCCGGCGATATTGCGCGGGGACCCGGGGCTCTCCGCCCGCCCGCCAATTCCCAGGCTCTGTACTACAGCGGCGAGCGAGACAGGAAAAAAAGCAAAAAGCCGAGCGTTGTTTGCTGTGAGCTCCCTGGGGTTGCTACATTTTCTTTTTAGGGAGAATTTACTAGGCAGCGCTAAGAGAGCAAACCCCTGAATAATCCTGATGCAACTGGAAAAACTCTCATAGCAACTAGGAGAAGGTGTTCAGTGCAAATCAGCATCCCGTGCTGCTTTTTTTTTTTCCTTAATTGTAATTCAAGGACATTAGAATTTGTTATTTGTTTTATGCTCTGTTGACCAGCATAATCTGGATAATGTTTTATTTATAGTATAATAATGATTCGTCATTACCACTGTCCCTATTCAAATACGCACAGTTGAGAAGACAATAACAAGTCGCATATACTAAGTAGCTCAATGAAATACACATCAATCAAGGAGGTTTTTAGCTGTAGGGTGTCTCATTTGAAAAACTAGACTTTGCCGTTCCCATCTCTGTCTCTCGTGAACACCTCTTACACGCATCTGCCAGAAGCAGCTTCCTTCTTTGTTTTAAAACTAGCAAAGAAAATGACATTTCTCACTATTGGCAACTAGCACCGTGCTGTACTTAGAGGATATTGCCTGTACCGTATTAGACAAAAACCTAGGAGTTAGCGCAACCCCCTTACAGGCTTACAAAAACAAAAATCACAGATTTATACCACGTCCCTGGTGGATTCAGGTCTCTGGAGCTGGTGAAGAGAAGCTAAACCACGCGTCAGCAGGCAGCTCCCTATTGCCTACGTAGCCCCGCTCGCTGCACGTGCAAGGACCACACCGGCTCCACAAAAGGGATCCAAGGGACTGGATTTACAGAAGAGTTGAATTGTCACGAAACATCCCACTTCAGGCAAACCACACCTCACCTGGAGGGTCGTTGAGCGCAGGTCTGCAAAATCTGTTCAGATCTGCATTTAGAAGTGATGGAAACTGGTCGGAGTCTGCTGGACGCTGCCGGCAGCACGGCACAGCAGCACCCGCCTGCCAGGACTGCGGCGACCGACCCCGTCACCCGGCTCTCCGGCCCAGAATACCTGTGGGTTTTCAGTCAGAAGCAAACCTCCAGCTGTTGGTACTCTCAAGCAAGAACCTCAGTTGTCTAGGCTAAATTTTGAAGGGGGAGGGGGGCAAAAAAAAACCCAAAACCATGCTTTTCCAAGGATGTAATTCAGTCTTCAACTCAGCATAAATCCAGCACCAGCCCAATTAAAAAGCAATGATGTTCATGGGAAAACAGTTTATTCAGATATAGGAAAAAAAAAATCTACCTACATGAACATTGGTGGGACTCTAAAACAAGACACCAAAAGAAATATCAGCACCTTCCTATTCAACAGTAATGAAACAGCCAAGCAGGTCAAACAGTATTTTTTGCACTGCTCTGGTTTTGTCCTAAAGTCAGAACAGAGGAAAAAAAATCAACTCGTTCAGGGACTTTTTAATATATTTGCTTCATCTTACGAGAAACCCACATCCGTAATTCCTCACCCAGACACGGGAAGCTAAACTATACCGAGGCTTCAGAGATGATGAGCATCCCTCTATCTAAGTCAGAAGGCTCAACTACCTTTCTTAGCTACGAGGAAAGGAGCGATGTGGGAAGCCCAGAGCTGGCACGTGGCGAGACCGCGGTCCCTTTGGCCGGTCAGCAGGCAGGACGCGGGGGTCTCGCCCAGAGCTGGGCTCAGGGCAGGGCACAGGACACCGCGGGACACAGCCTGGCCACAGCAGTCGAGCACGGCCGCAAGGGAGGAGCGACCGTGCGAAATCTGCTTCTGAAACATTTTCTCAGGCATGTCACCACTCACCTTGCCCCTCTCACTTTAATTGTTGTCAGAAAACGAGACAGTTTTATTACCAGCCTGATCCCAGACCAGCATCTCGCGTTTCAATCACCATCCTGCACATCTGCAGCTCTATGTTTTAGCCACCTCAGATGCAAATCCCGATTCTCTATTCTATTCCCTCATTCCCAGACAGTTCGTGGCTCTTTCATCATTATGCAGCCAATTAAGCTCTGGCTACCTTATCTTAACAGCTCCAAATAAGCTGGTGATCTTCCTGAAAGGTGATACATTATAATTGGTTCCAAACTGGCAAGAAAGAGAATAGTGAAATATGAGACTTGGGACGTTATGTGAATTAGCCCTGAAGTTAAAAATGGCCAAAAAAAAAAAGCACCTAAAGTTACTGGGGTGTTTGCTTAGATCTGCCAGTATTGGTCAGGTTTGTATCACCTGTGACGGCCGGTGTTACTTCCCAGGAAGGAGGACGTGGGATCTTTTGTTCTAGAGATCCTGCAGGTAACAGTGATGCTGCCAGCTCCCAAATGCAGGCGATGAAGTCCATCCATGTGCGGTGAAGTAGACCCACCGTGCTCACCAGCACAGAGCCGCGCTGGGGGAGAGGGAATGGGTGCAGAAGCCTGGCACAGGGCACATTTCCAGTGCCCAGACTCTATACGTGTCCCTGTTACATATATCTCGACAATTTTTCAGAGTCTACAGCTCAGACAGTCCCAGGCAAGCTGAAAGCAAACAACTCTCACTTCCTCCCAGCTGGGATGCGGGAACATCACAGCAGGTTTCTTGCACTGCTGGGATCCTTGTTTTCATCCCCGTGATGAAAGCGATAAACACCTAAGCAGCCGTGAGAGCCCGGTCTGGATAAATGTCCCGATTACGAGGTTTTTAGATGGGTGGGCAGTGATTACACCCCTTCCATCCACATTTCAAAAGCCCCTGAAGAAATGCAACTCGCTCCCAGCTCTTCTAGAGAACGACAAAGATAACTCCTTGCGGGAAAGGATTTGGGGCTCGCCATCCCAGACAAAATGCCCCTGCTCAGATGCGGGGTGGATGCCAGGCTGCTGCTCCCACGGGCGCCGGGAGCGGGCGGTGGTGCAGACCAGGAGACCCCCCGGCTCCCACCACTGGGTACCAGCACCCTGCGCCGGCTCTAGAGGGTCAAGCTCTGGGCATTCCCCCAGGGACGTGGCAACAGCGGCATCACCTCCCACAGTTACTCGCCTAACAACTCACATTATTTCCTTCTAGTCCGTTCTAAAATAAATTTAAAAAAATCAGTTCGAGTTTTCAAAACGTCAGGCTGATATTCTTGAACACGAGCACGTGTGTTGTGGCTGAGCAGAACTGAGCAGCGAGGAGCCGTCAGTCCATTCTAACCCAACAGCGCTTACGCTCTTCCACCACCCTTTCTTTTAAGGCGCGTCTGACGCGCACGCCGCAACGGCAGGCGACGCTGAGCAGACTTGCGCTGCTAACCTGGGATCCCAGTACAGAATATTTAACACAGATTTCTGAGTAGGTTAAACCGAAGGATTAAAAAATATTTCAAGTTGCCATACTGAAGATGATAAGCAAGCCCGTTTATTATAAAGTACTTAAGACTACTTAATTCCAATCCACTTCTCATGTCAGATATATTTAACTGTAGCATTTCTGACCTCAATCATTGAAGATTTGGATTAGCCAAAGTACTCTGGGAAAACAAGATGCCTGCTCACCCGAGCTTCCTGGAGGCGATGCCGTACCAGGAGATTGCTCTGTCCTGAAGGAACACCCTCTGTCTTCCACCTCCTTCTCCTGGATCTACTGGGATCCCAGGTTGGCAGCACAAGTAAGTACACCATAAATACGAGACCCACAGTGCCACAGCCAAGCACAGCCTGACTGCTCAAAGTACAAACGCCACCACAGATGAATATGTGCAAGGCAGCCCAGACGCAGCAGGTCAGCCCGGTGTCATCGGTGTGTCGATTATTTTATTTGGCAAAAGGACTGGAGAGAGAAATAGATTTTGATTCACCACACCAGTTATCTTTAAAACAAGCAGAGCCCCGTATTTAAAAAAGGAGTGTTGAATTGTGTTGCCAGAAGCAGATTAATTGCAGCTTCCAGGAAAAACTCTGAGCTTATTTCACACTGACTTTTATTCCCACTTGAATTAAGTTCCTTACGTTACACCGACTCATTTGAATTTTTTGAATTGGTTTTGCATAGTATCATTTACTGATGTACTATCTTTAATTACATAACACACATACACTCTCCAACTGCATTATTAATGAAAGTGTTTTTAATTAAATGGCTCTCAGCATAATATTCAGTCATTAATTTCCCATGCTCAGGATGTGGAGAGATTCTATTCTGATGGTCTGGGGAAACTTTGTACTTTAGATGAGGGATACTTCCAAAGTGATAGTTTTAGAGTGAAGTTGAAAATCATTATGAGCACTGAATTACCCTCTCAGCAGCTGGTACCGCAGCTCTGCTCTACTGGGTATTATCTATTCTTCAGCTCAAGTGCTCCTTTTGCTCTGCCACGCTTCACCGCTGGTAATTTTCAAATGCCTCTCGCTGGATTCATATATATTCCACCGTGAGTAATATCCAAGTTATCTTTTAGGAACAATTTATATTTAGACAATGGCACTAAGGCTGCACTCTCTACAAGAAAAAGCTCTGCACCCTCCTTTCCAATGCTGTCGCCCACCTGCCTCCACTCCTAAACTTTCTGGGCTCTTTGAAGTGACAAAGAACACTCGTGCTCTTGGGGATGGAGCTTTGTTTTGCCCATCCAGCAGATAGAGGCACAGACACACACCAGTACATCATGCAGGCTTTGCTGTAAGCATCCTTAACGTTCACCTGCTGCAAAGATGCCAATTATGGCCAAGAGACAAAAGAACATCATTAAAACTTCCCCCCCCCCCCCCCCCAAATACTAGCACAAATTTACCATTGCCTTACTCAAGGCAAGTAGACCTTTTCTCCAGCCCAGCTTGGGAAAGAAAGCCACCCAAGCAGTCCTGTACAAGCTTTTCCCTTCCACAAAGTCTCCAAGAAAGGATTCATTTTCACCTCAGCTTATGCCTTCTATTTATTGATTAAAAAGAAATCCCTATTTTTTAAAAATAAGTTTAGGACAGCGTTTTCCAGGAAGACTTCGGAAGTCTTGGAAGTAATTTTTCTGTCTTTCTACAAGGGCAAAAAGGAACTTGAGAGTAACGAGGTTGCGCACTGCTGTACATTTGACCTGTGAATTTTGTGGTAAGTTTGTCCATATTCCCCAAAGGCAACTGCATATAAAGCAATATTCTGGCAGGACTGTTCCTGGGACTCTTGTCACCTAATTAGTCTCTAGGCAATTAAGTCCTAGCAACACAAAGTCCTGGACTTTTGTTTTTGAGTAACAAAGTCCTTTCCAAAAAACTGTCCTCTAATTTCTTAGGCTTAAAAGCCCTCTCCCCAGTGCTGCCGCACACGAGGAGAGGAGCGGGTCTTGCCCATCCCCTTCTCCCGAAAGCACCGCATCCTGGCTCACGTCTTACCCACCGGCCCCCCTCTGCTTCAGCTCGGCTTCCTGCTGTAACGCTCTCGCTTTTGGATTCCTCTCTGCTACGCTGCCCTACAGCTGCCGTCCTCTTTGAGCTCGAGGTTGGCCACGCCAGCTTTGCTCCTGTAGCCTAACTGCGGCGAGATACCTGCCACGAGCTCTGGCAGTCTCCACCTCACTCCAGCCGAGCAAAGAAAAACCTTGTGAAGAAGGAGAAGACAGGGAGGGGGGGTATAAATTAGAATAAATGCTCAGAAACCTTCTGTCAGTAAGATGAAACAGATCCCTTACTTCCTTGGGAACCAAAAGGACTGAAAGGACTTTACCTCCTGAGTTCAAAACCTCTCTACAAATCATAGCAAGACTCATCTCAGAGCCGCCCCGTTCCAGCGTGCTGCCTGGAGAAACGGCGCGGGGGCAGACCACAGCTAGCCGTGGGCTAGCAGCCCCAGAACCTGCATTCACAAAGCCTCACATTAAAGACGATTGCTTCGCAGGGTTTTTGATGGAAGGGGAAAGAAAAAGGGTGAACACAAGAAAATTTAATAAAAATCTACTATGCCAAAAAAAGACTCTACATGGACCTGCAGTGCAGTTAACATGGATTTTAGAGACGAGAAATAACTCTAGTATTTTTATATGACAAGACTAATAATAACATATGCCCACATTCCCAGCATTTCACGTCTACATAAAACATTGCACCGTAAGAAGATAATCAAAAGTATGACTTTCATCAATATTTAATTAGCATTTGGTGCTAACTCATTATTTCAGTACAATTAATTTGGCATCTTGCTGTATGGCCTGCACAGTTTTCCTTCTTGAGGGTTGTTTTATTGGTGGGACATAAGTAACACTAGACACGTGCGCCTTCCCTGGGGCTTCTGGAGGACTATGAAATACAGAGAATGTGACTGACATTTTAATCTACTGCAGGATACAAAAGTGTAACATTGAAGCTCAAAATATGCACGTGTATTTGGCTAATGCATTTTTGTAATAAGGGAAATATTCTACTAAACTAACAGTTCCAGAAAACAAATTGTACCATCATCACGCCTGCCTTTTCCTCACTGAATCCCCTGGCTTTTGCACCCAGTGATAATTCAGTAAACCAAACCAGCAGTGCCTTATGTCAGCAGTTTGAAACCTCTGTAGCTAACAATTTTAAGATGATTTGCCATAAACGTGTAGAAACCTCTGCAAAAAAGCGGATCTCAAATGATCACAGAATATGAGATGACTCCCGATGACCAAGATATACTTTACCAAGAGCAGGCAGGCAAAGGACAAAAGATGTTTCACAGTCATTTAGTCACTCAGTCCAACTTATAAACGTACTTTAGAGGGATCTTAGTAGCAGACATAATGCAAAATGCAGTTTTCTTTCTACATCCTCAGAGCAGTGCTCCCCACTACAGTTAGTAAACGGGGCATTGCCGCCACAAAGGAAGAGAAGCAGGGAAGAAAGTAACTTAACAGTCTCAACCGAGGGAAGTTGAAAATGCACCGCCCATATTCCCAGATGTTAAGCGAAGTGCTTGAATAGATCCTGAGCATGCAGGGATTTTCTGAACTACCTTGAGTCAACACGGAGCCCGCTTCCAGAAACAGAAAGCCGCCATATACATGCTTGGTTAACACATAATCTAGCATTTTCCAAAGACAAGGGACTGCAGTTGGCAAAATGTATGATTGGTCTTCCAAAACCGTTGCAACACATTCACAATTGTCACTCATTGGAAATTTGACCCATTTTAAGGATTTTAAAAGTTGGCCACATTCTTTTCCTACGCTTCAGACATTTTAATGAAATATTTAACAAAGCTTTAATGAGGGTTACAAATTATGAACTGGTACTAACAGCTGTAAGTGAGAAGTTTTAAGACCTGCTTTAAGAGCTGCTTTCCTTCACTTTGCACATACTCACTTTTTTTATTAAACATAATCCCCTCCAGCTGATTGAGTTTTGGAATTTTCCTCACTTCTACATTTTCAAAAACGTACTACTTGCAATTTAAGGAAAAATGGTTCTTTTAAAATGATTTTCAAGTAAAGGCAAATCTAATGAACAGATTCTATAACTTTGTTACTTTTGAAAACTCGTCAGACAATAACATCCATGTCTAGCATGCTAATGGAGCAACATATTTAAAGAACAAGTAATCGCTCCTTAACATTGAAAAATGTTTCTCGGCCATTTTGACAAATATCATTTTTGCCACGCAGGCTCTTGCACGTGTTTTTGTTGGAATCCCTTTACGGGGCCGCAGAAGGACACACATCACGCCAGCACGGTTCCTGGGCAAGGACCAAAGAAAGATCCTGTTCCCCTCGGAATTTTTCCTGCAGATCTCCCCAAGTGCGGTTACGGTAGCCCTGCCACGCACCTACTCAGAAACAGGCTATTGACCACGGCGCTCACAACAGAGCCAGAATCCGTCTCAGCGTCATCTCCCTTCACCTATGCCCCTAGCAGCTGTTACCCGGGAGAGTAGGAGAAAAAATTTTGCAAGGTGCAAATGGGAAAGAAGAGGATGTGGCCTGCAGCGTGGAGGTGGCGTCAAGTCCTTCCAGCTCAAACTCACTGGAAATAAAAGCACTCAACACCCGTGCACACTCTTGCTCATCAATTATTTGATGAATCCTCCAATTTGAATATTTGACCGAGACACAAAAGAAAAAAATCCACAGCTTAAGGAAGCTGCAGTTGCCCCTTTCTCTTTCTGGTTTGCAGAAGACATTCCCTCCTATGACGGCTCAAACACAAGAATTAAGGGTGAACAACCTCTTAACAAATCCTAGCGGACATTTTTGCTGGGTGTACGCGCGTGCGCATGCACTCACAGTTAACTGTACTTCAGGGAAATTAATCCTAAATGCATGGAGCTTGTAATCAAGCCGGTAGGACGTTCAGCTGCAAACTCCAATGATGTAGCATGCTCAAATAGGTTTATATTACACATTTAGAGAACTGGTTAGAACAAACCAGGTGTTTCCACTGGTGGAAAAGAGCACTGATTGACAGCTGAAGACGAGATGCAAGATGTATACTCATTGTGGAAACAGCCAGAGTGATCAGGGCTCCAGAACCGTTTTTACTGCTCAACTGCTAGTTCCTACTGATGTGGAGAGCGCTGATGTGGACAACACAAATGTCCTCCTTCACTTCACCCTCAACCTCACTATTTAAGTGAAAATTGCTGAACAAATAGCTTTGGCAACCACATACAAGAACATGAACTGTTAGCAGGTGAGCAGCAATACCTCGGCTCTACCCAGCCAGCCATGCCCTTTGCTCTCCTCCGAGGCAGCACGGTTCCTATGGGGAACTGGCATTTCCTTTATACATGTTTAAACCCAGTTTATCTGCAGGAATAGAAGCCAGTTCTGACACTCAAGTTTTAGCCTTATAAGCAGCAAGTAAAGATGACAAAACTATGCCAGCGCTATTGATGGTTATGTGATAGGAATCTCTACATACAGCTAAATAAGATTCTTATTTTTATTACTGATGTGGTCTCAGTGACACTGGACATTGCTGAGCCAGCCCTCGGTTTTGTTTTTAAAGAACGAAATGAGAAGAAAAACATTCATGCCAAGAAAAATTTCCTTCCATCTTTGTAATTCATGCTAAAACACAACCAAGGATTATTGTTAAAGACAGTCTCAGCGCAACAGCACCTTCCTCTAAATGTTTTTATCCGGAGAAATCAGGGACAAATGTTTAGCTCGCTCTCTGCAAACAAGCAACGAGGGAAGATCATGGACCTGCTGGTAGCACTGACTTAAAGTAAATACAATGACTGTTCATGGAATGACTATGACCAAGCGTGCAGAGATGATTATTACAAAAAATGAGCCCAACTTAGAAATGCTCTTGGTTTCATACCACATGGAATATCCTCAACAGCTGATTATTTTATATACTTTTCAAAAAAAACAAAAGAGACCTTTAACATTCCTCCTCTTAACATAAAGTCACAAAATACCTACACTTTTTACCTTTTAGTTTCTTTTTCCAACTGCCCAGAATATCACCTCATTGGAAAACTGCAGCCACCTGCTAAGTGTGTACTTCAGTTGCTTAGCCCCCATCTCAACACTTCCTGAACCAATACCCATACTAATGTTTTTTTCAGGATGATTCTTCCAGAGAGCCAGTTTCAATATTCTGCTTGAGTACTTTGATTAAAATTCATACAGAATACTCTCAGAGGTGAATATAACCAGGGCACGCTGCCCCAGTGAAGACCACGTATTTAACTAAACAAGTGGCAAGAAAACGAGAATGTTGATTTGGTGATTAAAAAACGTAGTTGAAATTGCAAGCACTCCATTTCTTTGATAAAGTATTTCTAAACAGGTAGCCTTTTTGTAGCTCTCCAAGGAGATGCTAATTTCAGCCATACAAACCCTCTTGCAGGCTCCCAGAGCTCGGACAGACCGATTCCCGCGCTCCTGCCAACTCCTGCAGTCACCTCAATCAGCACCACAGAAATACCACCAGTTTAGGAGTCCTGAACCAGTTACGGGCAAAACCCGGCCTAGTATATATATATATATCCAAAAGCTTTTACAAGTTCTACCACCCATGACTTATCCTAATAAGCATCTGCAATGTCTGTCCTCCGGACCGCCGGCGAGGAGCTGCAGGGCTGGGGCAGCCCTCTCGTGCAGAGGCAGGGCAGCTTCAGCCTCGGCTTCCGAAGCCGGGGCGGCACCCCCCCCAGAACAGCACACGCCGTTTATAATGAACTCTCGCCTGCATTTTGATATCTTTAACATCGAGTCTAGCACCCCGTTCCCTAAGCCACTGAAATGAGGTGGGCTAGGGGAGCCCTTGGTTTTCACTGTCTTCTCGCACCTTACAGCTTGTGGCTGTTTAAATCCACACATTTTTCTCTCAACCCCGTGAAAGATGACAAACATTCTGCAGAAGCCACATCTTCATTTTTACCCCCTGAATCTTTACGTTGCCTGTCCCCATGTTCTCCCAGACGTGGAATAATTTGGAACTACCAAATGGTAGTTTGGGCAAGATCAAAAGCTGAATATAAACATGTATCACTTCTCCTCGGACCTTAGCATGATACCATACTGTCTGTAACTCAGTCATGCTAACTTGTTTGGTTTTGCAGGGTCTCATCTTGCTTCAAGGTATTTTTCTGCATTAGCAGTTTGAAAGCACCTCCTTTGCACAAAATCTGCTTCAGCTGATTATCCTGCCAAATATTAAGTTCTGTTTCTTCAAGTTGAACCCTTTTTCCCTACCAATCTATTATGAAGTTTTATCCTGCTACCTTTTTTTTCAACTACTGAGAAAATACTTTTGTTTCATCTCAGTTCTTTCCTCTGGATGAGCAGTTGTATCAGAAGAGACAAGACTAAAGCAGCAACCAAAAGTGGGTTTTTTTTAAAGAGTCAGCTACCGCAGAGCAGCATGGAAAGCTTGAGCTCCTATGCAGACAAAAAAACAATCGCCTTCAAAACCTCATGCTACTGAATTTAAACACAGAATTCATATGATGATATATTTGGATAAATCCCTCCACATGTGCATGTTAGGAGTAGGACAAAACTGAATGACAACATAAAGGAGGCATATAGAGACTCTAAAAATAAAAGAAAAACTCTGAAGAGCAGATGCCCTACACGTCAGGATTTGCCTGGTTGTGCCATCTTGCAGATCTACGTGTTTTCCAAAGCTGATGTAGACTCAAGGATGAGTTAAGGCTCCTGACAATAGATTTGCATCCCTACATTCCCTGCCTATCCACTAAAGGCTAGCTGGGAAGAAACTGCTTTACAGAAAAGATCCAAGACCTGGGTTATGCCCAAGTTATTTCTTATGGAAAAAGCTTATTAAACTGTCTAATGCATCTACCATATTCTCCCTGTCCAACTGAAAATATAAACCTGAAAATCTGAAAAATCCCAACACCCCAAAGAAATAACAGACGAACGTGGCTCGCCCACATACACAAATCTACATTTTTTTTTTAGAAACACTGGAGCCTGAATATGCAAATTATAAGAATGTATTAATTATCATTAATCATTCCTTCACAAAGACTAGAACTAATTGGAGAAATAATTTGAGAAAATTGAAGTACATGACAGAAAGCATTAAGATTCATTAAGTTTCAATTCTCTGGTCTGTCAGCTTGTCAAAAGTAGATGCCTTAGTATTCCAGCATTACTGGTAAAACACTTCATATTTTCCTGATCTAGTATACAATTTAACCTTCTTATAGTTTGTTCTGAGACTAACTACCTCTGACGTAATACAACTTTTCTTTGTAACAATGCCTTTTAAAAAAAAAAAATTATGTCTTTTAATCAGGCGAATTGAAGTTGCTGAAATTCCATTATAAAGCGTTTGTAGGTTCACTAGATATTTTGTAGTTACTTATATTATTTGAGAGGTGCCAGCATACATTCTGAAAAACAAAACAAAAGAGCGAGACATTTGAAGAGAAAGCTACATTCGAAAAGATACCCACACTGCTCCATATCTAGCCTTCATAAATTCACCAGCAATAAATACACAACAAGTTCCAGGCATTATTTGTCCTAATGGTAACGGCCAAGAACATTTTGATATTTTTAGATTAACAGCAAAGAGGTAGCAACCAACTCGGCAGCCAGCCTGAGTGAGCACACCCTGCACACGCTTCCCCCCGTACCAGTCTGTACAATAGCAGCAGAGAAAAAGGCAAACAAGTTTTACGTCCCTCTATTTGTTGCCCTGGGATAATCCTCCCCGGGTAAGTTGTACTAGTACAGACTCTTTTGATCCAGCGTAATAAAATACAGTCCTGCTGTAAAGGAGAAACGAAGTTGTAAGAACTCCCACGTGTGTCTGAAAGGAACAGCCCATCTGCAAGATCTGACAGGGACAAGATGCAAAATTTAATAGATTTTTTTTTTTTCCCCCTTTTAAAACATACAGTCTGGGCTTCATGGAGAACATCACAGCTCTTAAACTGGGAATGGCGCAACTACCCTAGCAAGATTTAGTCTTTGCCAGCCACAGTAAGTAAACATTTTAGTTGCATATTTCAGTAGCAAGTCAGTGATTTGTTTTAAAACTTCAAGACTTTATAAACTTAACACAGCTGGGTTAGAAAATTATGTGTACATAACACATAAAATTAATTTTAAAGCTTAGAGAAAGTTACCAACTTAAAAAAGAAAAACTCAAATAGTTTACTTAGCAATTAAGATGAAAATAGGAGGTTAACCTGCAGTTAAAGCTTCTATGCTTTAAGAAGTCACCCTATTAGAATTTTTTGCATATGCTTCAAAATTTACCTTCATTAACTGAAATGGCTCAGTCAACTATGCAGTGAGAAATGTGGGAAGTCAAAAACTGTAACTGCTTAAAATGCAGCACAAATTGCCTCCATTCTGATCAGCAGCGCGAAGTTTGACATAGTGCAATTTATTTTCTACATGACTATCACTGCCAACACATGAAACATGCATAAGTTTGGCAAAGCACAGATTTTTACTCATTATATACATACCTGTGCTGGTTTGGGCTGGGACAGAGTTAATTTTCTTCACAGCAGCTGGTATGGGGCCGTGTTTTGGATTTGTGCTGGAAACAGCGCTGATAACACAGGGATGTTTTCGTTGTTGCTGAGCAGTGCTTACACACAGTCAAGGCCTTTTCTGCTCCTCACCCCACCCCACCAGCGAGGAGGCTGGGGGTGCACAAGGAGTTGGGAGGGGACAGGGCTGGGACAGCTGACCCCAACTGACCAATGGGATATCCCACAGGATATCCCATACCATATGACGTCATGCTCAGCATATAAAGCTGGGAGAAGAAGAAGGAAGGGGGGGACGTTCGGAGTGATGGCGTTTGTCTTCCCAAGTAACCGCTACGCGTGATGGAGCCCTGCTTTCCTGGAGATGGCTGAACATCTGCCTGCCCATGGGAAGCAGTGAATTAATTCCTTGGTTTGCTTTGCTTGCATGTGCGGTTTTTTCTTTCCCTATTAAACTGACTTTACCTCAACCCACGAGTTTTTTACCCTTCTGATTCTCTCCCCCATCCCACCGGGGGGGAGTGAGTGAGCGGCTGGGTGGGGCTTAGTTGCCAGCTGGGGTTAAACCACAACAATACCCTTGACCGAAACACAGTACCTGCACAAAAATACTGTTATGCTCCCAACTCTACTAAGAATGCAAGACAAAAATGTTAGTGTCAGGTAACATTTTCAAAGGAAGTGAAATCCGCTCTCTGCTTTACAGGATGATCAACCACATATTGTTACAGCTCTAGGTCTCCTTCAAAATACTTTAACAGAGAACTCAAAATACTCTTGGTAGTTTCTCTGTAATCGAAGGCCAAGCAAACTCTGCAAAATTATTTTTTCCCTCCTGAGTCTCGAATCACAACTTCGTTTCTGTTATTTATACTTGACTTATGAGAAACCCAATTTTACACTTAAAGCATCAACTTCACATACTGTTTAAAATATAACTTATTTGACAATCACTGGAATGCCATCTCTATTCCAAAGCACTCATGGATTGTCACAGCTGAGCCTGGGGTTTTTTTTTTTGCCTAGAGGCAGTGCTTGTAGTGGAAAAAGCAAGTCCTTTGCATCATACATCTGAAATGCTTCATTCAACTTCTGCACTTGTATTTCTTCCAGCTTTCTCTGAGAGAATAAAGAAGAAATCTTCAAAATTGATGACAACAAAAACATGTTCCTCTAGTGGAAAATTACCAAGAAGTTTGCAGGAAGATAAACTGTTCAAAACCATTCCAATTTGAACAGCAATTAACAGCATTTCCTCTATTACCATACTATCACAAAGTGTTAAGTGCAAAGTTATTTGTGTATAATGCAAGTAGTTCAATCATTAATATAATTTACTTAATAAACATGGCAAGTAAAATTTGTAGTGGAATGTGTAGTATTCTTAACTTAAATAGTAATTGTAACAGAAGTAATCTGAAACATAGAAAAACATTAATATTAAAAGGTTATATTCTTCCATATAGAACATAGCTAAACTTACTAAATTCTTTATTAAATAAAGCAGTAAGTTAGGTAAGATCCTAGAATAAATCAGAATTTCTCATGGTAAAGTTAAGATGCAAGTTGTCAGGATTCGTCAATAACAACTATGAATTTTGGAGAGGTGGCACAAAGACACACTTTAATCAGTATTTCTCACCTGCGGCTGCTCAGGCTGCACTTTGAAATACTTTTCTTCTAGTGGCAGTAATGGGGACTGGCACTCTCAGTAGGACATCAAACTATGCCTTCAGCGTATGGCAGGGCAGGCAATTCTGTATAGTGGGAGATGCTTTTTACTCTAATAGCATATCTTACCAACAGAGATTCATTATGTGAGCTTTCCCCTTTTAAAGAAAGAGAAGGACGTACATTGGACTTCAAATGAGAATTCTCAGCTGCTAAAGAAAAAGTTACTAGTAATATTTTAGTTAAATCAAGATTCAGATAACTTGACACCATAAAATACTTTTTGTTGGTTGGTTGGGGTTTTTTTGTTTTGTTTTGGGTTTTTTTGGGGTTTGAGTTTTTTGGGGTTTTTTTTTTTGGTTTTGTTTCTGTTTTTTTTTTTTTTTTTTTTTTTTAAACAGAAGCATTCAACTAAAAGGAGAAAAAGCTTTATTTATGTGCCTGGTTTCCACATAAAAAGACTATTAGAATTCATTTTAGAAGGAAAATAGGTGCTTTTTCTAATCAATGCTAATTGAATCCGTTACGCTGAATAATGAAGAAAACTTTTGTATGATGACAAGGTAAACATCTCAGAAGAAAAATTACTTCAGAAAGACTAAGGATAAAAATATAGCCTTCTAAAAAAAGCAATGATGAAGTTTAATATTCTTTACCTAAAAGTTGAAGCTCAGTTCAAAAATTTGGACTTGCACAAATAATTTTGATTACCACTCACAGTGGTAACCAGTCACGTTTACCTTGGAGGTTACTGAAACTGCCTGTGAAAGTATAAATTGTGCCATTGTTGGCATAAGCTGAATCATTGTGGAGTAACTTAAGGGATTATGTTTTAAGCAAACATGGAGAATTTTGCATGTACCTACACACAAAACAGCGATGTGCTACGCTGAGACACCCAAGACAGCCCTGCGATGACAGCTCTGTATCCTTACTTGTTACCCAAGTCATCTTAGGAAGAACCGCAGTGGTCGACTGTGCCACATTCTCGCCGTAGCCTAGATAACAGAGGACAGGTAATTGCGTTTGTTCAAATGGCCTGCGTCACTTGTTATAAAGTAACTTACCCTGACATCATCTGTTTCTGGAGTTCAGTGCGTCCGAAGTCAAACTCATCGAGCAGCATATCAGCAGTCCTACATATCTTTGCAAACATCTATAAACATATTAAACCCCATGAACTACCCATACAGATTATTCTTAGATACCGCTTCTCCCGTAACAAATGCAAGCAATGTTCCTGTTGTATGTGGTCATTATAAGCCTACACTTCTTGACAGGAAAAAAAGAAAAAAAAAAAAAAGACAGTTTTCGATGGTAGGTGGAAAAAGAAACCAAATCTCTTAGAAACCATGAAGCCCATCTTCATTACCGCAGGATCAACTCTTTTTCCCACCGAGTATCGGTTCTGACAGTCTGTGTAAAGGCAGCCATTTCTCAGGTAGGCACGTTATAAGCTATTCGGAGCTCTAAGTTATTTGAAAGTGTCAAAATGGAAAAATAACTAAGTTAGTGGAGATCAGAGCAAGACTGCAATATGATGCTCCCCAAAAAGGTGTCCAAAAGGACAGCAGTATATTTTACACTAGACTGATGGACAGTGCTGGCAAAAATACCTTTCTCAAAGGAGAGAAGCAAAGGCAGCCGTTGTGAACATACACAAGAAAAAAAAACAAATACAAGCCACACAGACACATTCTGTATAAGTAACAACTTTATTGTAACTTGATGTGCTGAAACGCAAAAATATTTTCAGCAACAAGGTACAAAAAGTATTTCACCATTAACATCAGCTGATAAAAAAAGGCTGGATGGTTTGATACAACTGTTTACATATCTGAATTCTCTTAATCATTTCCACCCCAAAACAGGTCTAAGTCATTTCACTGGTTTAATTTCTAAAATAGGACTCACTGATCTTAAGCCTTCAAAAAACAGGTTACAAATACGGTGAAGTTCCTTGCCAAACACTTGAAATAGTGAATTCCCTTTACAAACGTAGTCCATTTACTGTAAGCAGAAGCCAAGTTATCAGACTAAGTCAGTGTCTTGCTAGCTAAGGAGCTAAGCTCTGCACTAAATATACTATCAACACCAGACGAAGAGGACAGTTAACATTCCATTTGTCAATTACAAAAAAATAAATCAGTTAAGCTTAGGAATTTTAACCGACTGTTAAATTCAACAAAATTCAACAATATTTCAGGTAGCAATACCTCACAATTGCAATTCACTGTCTTTTATGAAACACAGTTTCAAATACTGCACATCGCTTTATTCTCCCAAGGGAGAAACCTTTCCATGAGGATTTAAAAGGAACATAATCTCCGTGTAGGTCTTCTACTGACCTTCTGTGCAAAGGTGAATTTTATACTAAATACTCAATGTTTAGAAAAACATCAGAACAAGAGAAACTTGTAAAAGTAACTTTGTGTCCATGATTATCACATTTTGACATACATTTATCTTGTAACAGCAAATATTTTCACATTTTCACAAAAATATACCATTACTCAACTTGTATCTGTAAAACATTCCACTTTTTTGTGTTCTTTCTACCTCAGTGAAACTGAATTTAGGAAGCAAGAATCAACATGCAACAGAGCTCAAATGGGTAATTTGTAACTTTTCTGTCTCAATTGTGTATCAAACAGCATTCTCCTTCACCTTTAAAAATACCTTTTAAAAAGATCTTGTATCCTGTTAAATCTTCCCTTCATTACAACAGTTTCCTAGAAAAGGCACAATGTGTTCATACTTCTGCATGCAGTAAATGGACTAGGAAATAAGGATTATTTATTGAAGCATCTTCCACCCAAAGCATCTCCTTAGGAGAGGTTCAAATGGAAAAAAAAAAAATATATATAATACATAACAGCATTTTAACAGCAAATTGAGTCCTTATTTTTAGAAAGTCATTCTTGACAAAAAACACCGCACAGTCATACACACACGCGCACGCACACACAGGACACATGCAGGGTTCTCCCCAGAAAAGTATGGAAGCGATGGTTCACATATGTCTGAGGGAGTAGTGTTGGCAAGCCAAAACATGGCACCTTCATACATTATGTTCCTAATCTGTATATAAAACTAAGAAAAAACCCCTAAGATTTCAGCCTGAAAAAACTGTCCATTGTATTAGATAGTTTTATATCTGCTGCACTTAGAACTGACAACTGAGGTTTTGAAGGGCAAGCTCTTGAGATGTGGGGAATAAAAACAAGCTACTGAATCCGAAGAAGGTTGTAATTACCAGCTATCCTGTTCCAGTGAGAACACTGCATGTAGTTAATTGAATAGAAGAGGTGAATAATTAGTGCACTCACTTAAGAATACAGCAACTGGTTTACCTTTTTCTTAAGAGCTGACAGAATTTGAAAACATACATAATAAATAAAGTCAAATCTGAATAGATCAATTATCACGGGGTTTTTTTTTCCTGTTAGTGTAATGTATGGTATACACTGCCTGACTTGAAAAGTGGACACTCTACGATGTAGATAGTATTACAGCACAGTGTCTGACATTTTTTGGTACAAAGTGTATTAAGCTTCTAAAAAAAAAAAGTCTTCATAAAAGTCCTTAAGCTTTCCATTAGATCACTGTATGTTGTTACTTTAGAACAAGCTGAACCGGACAATCATTATAGCATTAAATATTCAAGTCACTTTGTATGTTAGAGCTGCAAGTTTTACCAGTGATGAATATGAGGATATATAGTCTAACGCATTACGCAGTGCAGCAAAAACATCAGTATTTTGGAGGGAACAATTACCTTTATGTCTTATTGTGAAGAATGCTTATGAGACCTCATTTGAGATAAATATTTAAAAATTGATAAAAGGATAAATCTCTAAATATATAATTTGATGCCTTACGTACTATTAAAGTTTCTGATTTTACACTTTATCCATCATAAAGATTTAATTAGAAGGTAAGAAGAAAATGTATGTTTAGAGGTTATTTTATTCTTCAAAATTGGACTGGGCATTTTTTCCAATTTACCTTTGCTAATGGTTTACTAGATGCCAAAGTATAAAACTATATACTCTTTCCTCTAAAAATTTTGTTCAGAGCAATTCAGATGAATCTTAATGAAATGAGGATGGAGATAGATTTTAAGATAGTAAACAACCTGAAATTCTTCCTCTCTCCTCCCTGCATAACTTTTTTTCAATAGGCAAACTAGAACCCTTATGCAAAGATGTTTATAAATTACGTGAGATCTCCTCCCATTCCCCACTTCTAAACCCAAGTCTTCCCAAAAAAGAAATATAGCATATTATCACTATTACAGTAAACTCAATGCAATAACTCAGGAAACATTTAGAGTGTGCACTACTGCAGACTTTTCCTCCCAATTGTAAACAAAGCTATCAAACACTGAGGATGTTGATATTAAAGCTAAGGTTCATATAAGAAAGAACTGGCCCATGACAAGCAGTTTACAAATGTTTCATCCTTTTCACATTATGCAGAATTTCAATACCATCCACAATGCTAGTACAATAACTGAAATGCAAGACTGAGCAAGTCTCTGCTTGCAAATACCATCTGACATTTCAGGGAAATATTCCTCTCGATGTGTACATAACCTCCTTAGGTGTTAATGGAAGCTGTGCACGTATGTCAAGATGGGAAAAATCCCTTCAAAATTTTACCATTCACATGCCTTTTTCAAATAAGCGAAAATATTCTGTTACTTAAATATGAAAGCTTGCAATAGCCACCTTCAATTGAGTCTTAAAAAGACATGTCTTTCTTTTCTAACAAAACTAAATCCCATGTGGCTGTGGGCATCTTAAAATGTATCTAAAAAGTTAAGCCACAATTACCTGTACCTCATTAATTCATCAAAAGCAAAATATATATGTACCACACAACATACAAAAGTTACACATTAAAAGTGCATATTCAGAATCCATTTGGCCCATTTCTTCAATTTACATTTGGTCATTCTATGCATCCTTTACTTTTCCATGTAACCATACATGTGGGATATATTTTTTCCATATACAATACTATTCTGTTTTCACATTGAACTTTTTACCTCTCGTTCAGTTCTGCATTAAATGTAAACTAATGATGGACCGTAAAGAAACACAAGCAAGAGGTTTATTCTGTGTTTCTTTTTACCATTTGGACAGCTTTGACACACACACAGTAAGCATTACAAACTGTAATGAAAATACATTTTTGGGCCAAACCATTGCATATTTGCCCCCACAATGAAAAATAAATTATGTTCAAAGCAGTATATTGCCATAAATAGCCTGTAGGCATTTGCTGAAGGTAAACAGGCTCTCCCTATATTTAGCACTTGTTTAGGGTACATTATGTGCCTCTGGTTCAAGCGCTTTTAATGAGAGGCTAGTTAAAACCTTCCAGTTAGCACAGGACCAAACTATAATCATTTTTTTCTTCTGAAAATAATGGAAGATCCCTTTCAAAAATTAATCTTCAGTTATCAACTTTACTGCATTATGGAGCTAGTGCAATCCTGCAGAGCCTAGTCAAAAAGACAAGGCACATTAAAAAATAATAATAAAAAATCAAGATACATTAGACTATATGGACTAGAGAGTCATTGAAGATAATTTAAGGCCTTTCAGTGAATTAGAGTAATCAGTCTAATTTAAAGCTGAGGATTAAACCATAAATTATCCATCTGAAAAGCAAACAATAGGCTTTTTCAGCTTCTGTTCTGTGGACAAGGATAACAAAAATTCTTGTTATGGTTTGTGAAAACACCTCTGGACATGGAGGAGTAGAGTCAATTCAATTTCTCTAAAGTTCATGGAAGATTTCATGACTGTTTTAGCCGTTTGCGTGGAATGCCAAACTGTGGACACTGTGCAGATGCTAGTGCGCGAAAGGCCTCTGCTACTAAGTGAGGGTGGGAGTGGATCATGGACTTCCAGCCTGCTGTTTCCATTATGTCTGTTGCTTGGCTGAAAACAGAAGTATTAAGAATAGTCACACAATTTTACAAACCAAATGCACAAATGCACAGTGGAGAAGAGCAGGCAAGGCAGAACTACTGCAGGAGAGCAGTTGAGCATTATGAGACAAATTTTATGAATGCCAGTAACGATGCCATTGGAAAGCAGCAGCAAGTTGTAATTCAGGTATATTAATATCATCACATGTAGGTTCTACTCAGTACCAGCAAGACTCAGCTAGAGAACTGTGTCCAATACTGGGCACCATGTAAGATAACCACCTTGAAATTGCTCAGAAAAACAATAAAAATGATGAGAGGAAAACTAGAAGAAAATGAGGTCTAGTGTAGAGAAGAAATGCAAGGGAAGACATGATAATCTCATTACATAGAAGGGCATGCTCAATTTAGGGAGAGAGAAGGATGACAAGACGAATCAGCTGAAACTGCAACAAAAATTATGTCGTTCATATACTAGAAAAAGCCATGAAGATAGATTAGCTGGCTGACTACAGAACCCTTTACTGGGAGCTCACAGCTTGAGTACCAGTGGAGCATACTTGTGAATATTCACTCTTTCTTCAGAACAAGATCATGGACTACATTCAGAATGGCTTTCAATGGCCACTGTCGATTTTTAACTAATACAGAAGCAACAACAGATTTCAGCAAGTATCACATTGAATCCAGGAGATTAAAACCAACGTATTTACTCAATGTATATATTTACTTTTTTGTGAAATAATATAAAACAAAAGCATAAAATTCACTCTGCACATGAAGAATATTACACTGGTTGGGATGCATGCCGCATTGACACAGGATAAATTTGTAATTTGGAACCAACAACTTAGGCATCAATCCCAAGTTTCCTTTGCCCTGCATTTTCAAAAGCCTTTCATAAGCACCCTCATACTGTTTCAGAAACACTGTCAAGCATAAAGTTAGCAGCTGACCTCTACACTATAGGATCTCTCAAAAACCTTTTGCAGATTTCTAATGCAAGCCTTTAATCTTCTGCTCCGAGTCAGTAAAGGTAGGTGCCTTGAGAAACAATACCAAAGTTCAGACTCCCTGGTGCCCAGAGTCAGTAAATTAAGCCAGGCCCTCTCACATTATTTCCCTGATTTATTGTAGATGCTTTAGCTGAAGCAAAGATGACCAGCATCTTTACCGGCAGTTATCCAAGACAGAAGTCAGCTCAGTAAGTTCCAAATCACTTGAGAAGGAACACATCAACTAGTTTACGTTGTTATGTATTCTGACTTTATTAGTTTTTCTACAGGTATTTTACTATTTCCCTTCTACCATCCCCTTCCATTTCCACATCAGGCTCAATCATTAGGCTGTGAAGACTTTTTTTTTTTAAAAAAGGAGAAACACTAATTTTAAAGTAACTGGTACAACACAGCTTTTAACTTCTCTGGAGATTCTGACAGTAAGAAATAAGTGCTCTGCTGTCCTTTTACTGTTTCAGCCTACCACTGGCTATTCTGAAGCTGGCTGTCTTCTATTCCAAGTATATGCTGCAATCAGTCCTACAGCCTGAGCCACATCTTCTCAACCTACTTCCAGTGTAGGCATGAGCACATACAGAGTCAGCCAGATCAGAGGGACCTGACTGACTAGTTGTGTGGCCTCAAGAGTACTAGTGCTGGCACGTGGGAAGGTGCACAAACATGTCGCCGAAGGCAAAAAGAGCAACTGCCCTCCTTTCTTTGGAAATACTGCAGGGTCAGGCAACACTGCAGGCTCAGATTGACCTAAGCAAGTCTTGAAACCACACTGGGGTTGCTACTCCTCCAGGCACAAAGCTGGTTAGTCAAGAGAATGGTTTCCTTTCTCTTGTGGTGGCTGCTGCCACCATCTCACAGCACTGATATGTCCCTAGGAGAGGAATGAAAACCAGCTATTGTTACGATCTCACACTGGAGGGCAGTTAACTCTCCCTATCATTGACAGGGGAAGTCACATCATAACTGGGGTAGCATTTGCTGAATCCTACTTTACTTACAGTCAGTGACTGGCCTCAGTAGTGTGGAAATGAAGCAACAGTTCTTAAGATCTGCAGTCTATTTAGCAGTGTTTGTACAGAACATCGTGAGGCAGGGAAACTTACTTGCTATTCCAGTTTTTCCCATCTTTACACCCAAGTTGTCTAAGAACACTGCACCTGTAAGAAAGAACTGTGTTACTATTGAAAAGGTACACAAAGCATAAATATAAATATATTTAGGGTCTCATAAATATTACTTGCCTGTTAATAAAGTCTATTGCTTGTGCTTTTAACTGTTCAGCGCTGTGCAAATCTGCGAGGATAAGAATGTCAGCAACATTTTCTACCGAGAGGTTACTACAGAGTGCTTCCTCACACATGACCTTCAGCCGTTCCAGTGCATACTGATAAAAGAAAAAACTACACTAATCATTCTTCAAACTCATTCTTTCTATCGTTATCTCTACAGTTTTTAAGACAGTTCCAGTCATGAAAATGCTTGGTGCCTCCCAAGCCTAAGATCAAACCGCTTCCAAACAGGTAATTCAAAATTCAGTATGTTGCATTGAAGAGTCCTCAAATGGCAAGACATGCATTAGGTTTGACACAAACTGATCAAATGCTTTACTGGAAGAACTTTTATTAAAATAAAAATAACTCATTCAGAAGTTTTCAGTTTCCTTCAAGTTTGGTAAGGGAGGAAGAGCAAGGAACAGACACGGGCTCTTTATCAAAGTCATCATTAGACAGGTTTACACCTCAAAGCAAGGGGCAAGAAATTATACAATGGAAAATTTCATGAAACTGTCCAAGGGAAAATACATCAGCCTCTTTGAAACTAGCTTGTTCCAAGTTTACCCCCACCCCCATCTCTGAATGTCTTAATTTCTTCCATACCTTTGACACAGCCTACCAGAAAACTGATGTAAAATAATTACATTCCCATATTATATATTGCATGAATAAACTGTGCTTCTTTTTTGAAGGATGTCATAGTCTGAACAGGTTTCATTCAGCTGTATACATTTCTACTGAGATCTTACCCATCCCATTTAGTTTAGCACCCTTCAGATACAGTTTTCAAGTCTCAAAAGAATTTTAGATGTATAAGTGGCATATATTCAAGTTGCCACTCATACATTCATATTAGCAACTGTTCTATACAATGAAAAAATGCCACTGAAGAAAAGTCAAATTATTGGGCTAACTTCTAGGCTTCTAGACCTATGCATTTTTACTTCCATTTTATTACTATACTACCCCTCAGGATACCTCTATTTATAGTAAATAAATATCAATTATAACAAATCTGTACCTACCAGGTAATACAGCAGTGTAATGCCTTTGATAATATGCAGAACACTCATTTTTAGATTATTTCACATTCAGAAGGAACAGCAGAAAGTTTCTAGCAGTTTTTAACTGTTACAAAAAGCTATAGGGACCGCCTAGCTCACCATTTTTATTTTCTGCTATTGCAGGCAATCTTACAGCTGTACCTTATAATATTCTCTACATTTATCAATTATGCCCTAAATAAAAGCCAGCATTCATAAAATAACACCATTTCACCTTCCCGCTTGGGTGCGCTGAAACTTGACAAAACACAATCAGTTTTGGAAGATGAGATGCTGGCAAGGAGAGGTGAAAAGAGTAAGAGTGGTAAGTCACCAAAGCCAGGGCAGTGCCAGGTCAAGAGATCTTAAAAAACAGAACACATTAAAGTTGCCAGAAAAAAAGTTATAATTGTTTCTTGAAATTAACTACTGGGATGACTTTTATTATCTTAAATGACTTGTATTAGGATTGATTACAAGAACAGGCAGTTTTCACCACTAATGCTTTTTACGGATATGATTGCACAACCAATTCAGAAATTGCTAAGGTAGTTTAAGGAATTGCCATACTCTCAGCTGAGAGTGAAAAAGTTTCAGATTACACACACTAAAGTGAGTATTTTCTGGATTCTAAACTA